>NC_138972.1:73267500-74467500 GCF_055761805.1 Camellia sinensis | reverse complement strand
GAGGCACAGATACTGGAAGTGTGAAAACTCTGCTCGAGCGTGAAATGGTCCGCTCGAGCGGACAACCAAAAATCTGGGCAACAAGGAAAGGGACTAAGGCTCAACCAACCTGTTCGAAACACGCCCAACACATCCTAAAACTCAAACATATGGAATTAAAGGATGACAACAGGACATACAACCACCAACATCACGGGACGAAAGTCCAGAATACAGTAAATAAAGAGAGGGAAACCGGGATCGCTATAACCTTCCCCCCTTAAAGAATTTTGTCCCCGAAATTAAGAATACACCAAGGTTACAAGGCCAACCGACCACAAAGAACTTAACATCCGGGCACTTAGGAAAGAAACAATCTCACAAGAAACCGCCAGTTAACTCTCACAAAAGAAAGGGCTAACTAAGGAAACACATTCCAAAGATAACACTCAGGCACAAAAGACCTCAACAAAACCAAACTCTTCCCGAGACAAATCACCATAACACCCGACTAGCGCTCCCAGCTAAGTCACTTCTCAACAATTATAATTCCAAATAAAACAACGAATGCAAATCTTTTGTATAAATATAAGGGAAATTATTCTCTTGCTCATGAGGCATTTCTCAACGGTAATAAAGTTTTCAACGTTGGCATTCCGAAATAATTTTAATTTTTTTTTTTTTTTTGCATTTTTCATACGAAGCTCAAAAGTTTGGTAAATATTTTTCATAAACACGGTGTTGCTCATAACACATAACCATCCAAAATTTGTTTGGCAAAGACTTCACATTGAAATTCCTCAACAATATTACCATTCAATATTCAACAACCTGACCCATTACCGGTCACGTCATCTCTATTCAAGAGACAGCCTATAGTATACATTACAATATGTATTACCCTCATGCATTTCTTCCAAATCCAACAATTTCCAATATACATGATTCGCAATTTCATATCATAGTCAATGTTCATGATATATTTCTAGTTCTACAATACATTCAACATATGCAACGTTACATTAAACTTTCATTTCAAGGCAAGTTTCAAAATACTTCCGTGAACCAAAAACATATGCATTGTTATTCAACTTAAGACATATTCAATGCTCTCTAAAGTTTTAACAAAACAACACGAATACAACACACGCTCAAGCATCCACAAATAGATTCGGATATTTCTCTCGGACCTGAAATTCACTTACCCAAGTGGTTTTCCTCAACCCCGTTACGTTTCCACAACACCTCAGTAAATGGAAGGGTCCCGTCCTCCAAGACCCGATAATAATGATAATAGTAAGCCACACGCAACCACTACGGTGTTTTGGGACATCCACTACGTCTTGACTACTGACAATACTCAAACTAGTATTTAGTACTTACCACCCCAACATAGGAAATATGAAATCATTTTTACACAAGGCTTCTAGTCGACTTTCACAAAACAAGAACGCAAGACGAAGCAAGGGTAAGGAAAAACATTACGGCCCATTTACACCCTAAAATTTCAAGGTCTTACCAAAGACACACAACATGTAACCAGCAACTCAGGCTAGGTCAAATCTATCTTCCCACAAAATATTCTGTTCAGGTTAGAGAATCTGTTTTATTTGCTCCGTTTCTTTCAAAGCACTCGATTTTTTTTTTTAAAGGGTATATAGACTTATACCGTCACTACTTAAGTCCGCCACTTACAACTGGCCACAGTCGAACTTAGAGATTCTCCTCAAATTATTTTTCGAAAACAAGGATCGCAAACTCACGTTTCGATTCAAAATCATTTTAGTTTACGAAGAGTACTCAATGTCCCTCAAGCGAATCACAACGTAACCAACCCACAAAACCCTCCATACTCACAGTGATGACGCAATCCCCAAAAACAGTACTTTCACGATAGGGACTCCTAAACGTTTCAAACTCCCAACAACATAACAACATAAAGGATAACTTTGCACACCCCCATGCCTTACAACGCAGAAACAAGGACCGAACGAGTCAAAATGACTCTAACAGAGTGCCTCACTCACTGTACACAACCTTACTTCCTCACTTGTACTACCACTATCCAAACTGGACGACGGACACTTATATCAAAGTGACCTAGCTTTACCAAACCTCAAACCACACGATTTTATCAGTAACCACACTATAGCCTTACCAAGGCATTCGCCTGGGATTCCCTAAGAGCGATCCCCTTCTACACATCATCTACTAACAACATACGAGCCACGCGCTATCACACACCGCACTATGCAAAATTTTCTCATTTAGAGATTTCACTTATAGCGGTCCCGGTATTTCCTGTTTTAACTATAATCCGGACTCGGTTCCGTAGATTCGTTGTTGTCTTATCCTCATTTCTATCCCTTACTCTTTTAATTAGAGTTTTGGGTTGTGTTGGGCAAGTTGGGAATAAGTGGGTCGTGTTTTAAAACTTAGAAATTTTGCCCAGGTTTTGGTCTCTCCGCTCGAGCGGCGATTTGACGCTCGAGCGGGATTTTGTTGTTGCCTCTCCGCTCGAGCGGCAGTTTGGATGCTCGAGCGTGAATCTCCTTCTCTCAGCATTTTGGATATCTGCAGAAAATTCTGGGAGAGTGCATCCGGCGCTCGAGCAGATCTTGGGACGCTCGAGCGTGAACCTGTGTCTGACGCTCGAGCGGGGTGTTGTACGCTCGAGCGGGCCTGTTTTTATATCAGTCCGTAAAATCAACTTTTTGATCACTTTTTGATTTCCTTTCTCTCTCTTACTTTTTCAAAACCTCCATTGGAGAGCACCTCACTCTAAAACCCTAACTCCTCTCTTAGGATTGATCTAGTATGAGTTGTTTTCTCACCTTGGGCCTTCACAAAAGTTGTGTTGATCGTCGAGCGCTATCTTCTAATCTGAAAATTTCGGGATTTGGAGCATTTTCGTTTCTTTGTCTCCTTCGTTGAGCCCCATCTTTCGAGGTAGGGATATCCTACTCCTCTTTATGAGCTTTGTCTTTGAATTTTAGCATTTTGATATGTTGGGGGTTGTTGGGTAATTTTGAGAGAGTTTGGGCCTTTGGGTAATTTTACAAAAGTTGGGGTTTTAAATATATAAACCTATATGCATGTTAGGCATAGAGAAATGAGATTAATGTTGGGACATTGATGGAAATGGAACCTTAGGGTTGTTTTGCGAATTATGGTAATTTGCCCTAATTGGTTTAATTAATTAATGCATATAATTAATTGAAAAAAGCGAGGAATTGAATTGAGAATGTTGAAATTGGGAATGTATGGGACTAAAGAGTGTAGACAAATCATTTGTTGCTCACCTAATTGGAATGTTGATATATTATCCATTTGTGCATTTATTTCCTGTTTAGAAATAATTGCCTTGGGCTACCGGTGGAGGGTAGCATTGATTGTTGTAGACAATGCATGATGATTAGGCAAACTAAAACTAATCAATCGGATGTGTCATAGAGTATGACGGTTGATAGAATACATTAATTTTATGTATTGAGTGATTGTGTATATGACCAATGTGTTTATATGCATTATGTGTAGACGGTTGGTAGAATACATTAATTTTATGTATTGATTGATTGTGTATAGAACCCTTGTGTTTATATGCATTGTGTATAGAGGAGGAGATGGGGGATGTACTCTGCGGTTTAGGGGAAGATGGGGGATGTACCTCTAAACCGGATAGGATTGGGAGGAGATGGGGGATGAACTCCGTAGATACAGCTCATACGCTTGTCTAGAGAAGTGAAGATACAGCTCATATGCTTATCTTTGTGAAGTGAAGATACAGCTCATATGCTTATCTTTGTGAAGTGTAGATACAGCTCATATGCTTGTCTAGTGAAGTGTAGATATAGCTCATAGGCTTGTCTAGTGAAGTGTGGATATAGCTAATATGCTTATCTGTTGATGTGTAACATGCTTATCTATTGGAATGTTGATATAGCTCATATGCTTATCTGTTGTAATAGTGATATAGCTCATATGCTTATCTATTGAAAAGTTTGTTTGATTGATATAGCACTAAAATGTATATCATCATCGTTTGTAAAGTATGGATGTAGTTTATGTGTTATTGATACAACACCAAAATGTGTATCCACCGTGAATTTTGAAAATGTTCTAGTGATGAACTATAATCTCATCAAAATGTTTTGGCCAGAGTACTGAACCCTGTTTTCAAACTCAAAGTTGAATAAGAAATGAAAAGTGAATTGTAACATAGGTTTGGTTGTCATGGAATTGAAATAAGATGTAAATGGAAGTGTAAGTATCGACCATCTATCAGTTGCTAATCTTTTAATCATTGTTCATAGTTGGTTTAGTATATCTCTGCTGGGCTGTGGCTCACCCTTTATGGGAACATCATTTTCAGGTACAGGTAGCATGCCGCCTCTAAGGACATAGCTTGGAAGGCTAGGGGCAAGACATACTTTTGTTGCCTTATTTTTCCTTTTGATGTATTACATGTAAATTCAAGCCAAGGGCTTAATGTGTAACCGAGTTAATACTCTCTTTTGTAACCAAGTGATAACTTGGAAAGCTGTAAGCCCGTAGGGCATTTTCTTGTTGTTAACGTGTAATACTTTTGTAATGAAGTACTCTGATTAATTGAGGGAATGTGGATCTTTTGTATATAAATGTATGTTTATATTGATGGGTTTAATGTTATTATTTTGAGGGCGTGACATCACTCACCATGTCGACTGAACTCGAAGTAATAGAATTTGCATACCCCTTCCCTCATACCGAGTTAACTGACAGGGTTTGCTACACCACGGCATTTAACACTACCAAGTAACCGTTCGTACCGAACACCAGCAAGCATAGCACCTTCATCCGCAAACACCATACCATTGTGACTCCATCCACGGGTCACACCCTAACCGCAGGCTATACGCCCAATCAACCCTTCCGATAGCATCTCCTGACCTAACTAGTGTTAAGGTACAAACCTATAGCATTCGATCACAATAAAGGAGCCCGAAAACTTAGGAGACACTGACATACTACTACCCGAGATATAGCACCAGTTTCTCACAACACACCACTCCCCGGTGCCAACAACCACAACCTCATATAAGGACTAACACTTCCTCAATCGAAACGACCAATCAGTACAAATGTAGGTTCGGCAACGTTACCTACCATGAAGGTACAAGTCTATTCCTAACAAGATTATGCACTATGCCCCTCCCCCTGGTAAAACACCAAGTTAAATATATACTATACCTAGCATTAATCCCACACTTCACATCCCCTCGAGGAATTACTGCGATAGTAGACCAACATCACTTTCATGCACATAAGATCAATTAGATAGCACTAATGAAATTATGAACACCCGGCAAGTATAACTGTTCTCGCCCCCTTAGTAATCCTGATTAAGGTACGCATCCCTCAGTAATCCTTTCAAATTTGAAAACATGGCTCATTAGCCCTGATTTTTCCCAAACCAATCACACGCATACAAATGCATTATTACCAAAAATTTTATGGTCTCACAACAACTTATTACATTCATAAAATTTTTAGAGCCACAACATGCTCTAATCTGCCCATTTCAAGAAAATAGATAAGCACAGGCACACATAACTATATATATAGAAACAAACAACCTTGATGTTCCGATGATTCCAAAACACATTGGTTACACAACAGAACCCAATGATTACAAAACGATAATTCACCGATTACAAAACGGATTAGTCAAAACAAAACCACCCCATCGGTATTACCACCATTACCGTCCCTTACTGGACTGCTAAGGTTGGTCATCCCCAACCCAAGATATCCTATGAGCTTACAAGCCACGGACAAGAACTACTGATGTGCCCCAACCGGCCACACTTGGAACAATTGCTAACTTCCCCAACTGGGGCTTGGGAACTCGACTCTCCTGAGGCCCTCGAAATTTGGCCTGATTGTCCCCCAAAACGATACTGCCCCTGTCCAGTCAAATAAGGCTGGACTCGACTAGGTTGTAAAACCCCAAAGAAGCCCCTGGCTGAGTATAGAAACGTCTGATATGACCCGGCTGATCACATACCCAACAAGTAAACAGCTCCTGAGCACAAGACTGGTTCAAAGTCTGAGGTGATAGAGACCCCAACCACTGCTCCCTCACTGAACACTCGATCGACCCAAAACCTGATTGGCTAGATGATTCTGGTGGGGCAGTTACTGGTCGAACTGCTAACCCTGCCCTCTTCCTCTGTGGACAAGCTGGGGACTTGTGGCCCAGCTGACCACATTTGAAACAAGTGACAACCTTACGTTCACCCTTTCCCAAACCTAGTCTCGGAATTGGAAAAATAGAGCTAGACTGGGCTCTCTGAAATTGTTGTGGATTAAAACCCTTTTGCCTCTTAAAAGGCCTACCAACACTCTGAATCACAGGAGCCGCCGAAATGGCATCCTCCCTATTTTGGCCCATAGCCAGCACCGCTGCCTCCACATGAGTCGCAGCCTCAACAAGCGCACTATAACTCCTATGCCAAGATCCAGCAATCCTTTCTCGGATGTCGTCACACAGCCTACTCTCAAACTCTGAACAACGCAATTCCTCCGTCTTCACCAATTCTGGAGCAAACCTCGACAGGTTAGCAAACCATCTTTCAAACCGTACCAAAGGTGTAGTACCTTGGTGTAACTCCACAAACTGTTTCTGCAACTCTTCCCAAGCGGAAGGAGGGAAATCACAACTCCCTCGTCTACGGATCATAGTAAAAGTAACAAAGGTATTAGTACAACAACAAGGGTGCCGAAACTATCTCACTAGCGTCCTAACACGATGGACGACTGTAATTCATTCCACGTAAGCACATAAACACATAAGCACTTACGAATTTTATTTCCGGATAATGATAGTTCCGAGGCGTTACTAGAGTTCCGGTTAGAAACAGCATTGATCAAGTGTTTTTCCAACAAGACTCACAGAAACCCAAGGATCCAATCAACATCCTGGAAACTAAATCCCATACCCAAGTAGTCACATAAACATGTTATCATATAAGCACATAACATTACATCTAAGTCTCTAACAAGCGAGACAAACCCATTGTGATACAAATCACTACCTACGCACCCAAAGTATTCGAACCCGGCACGCTCTGATACCAAGTTGCAACGCCCTCAAAATAAACCCATAACATCATACAGTCAAGTTACAGGAAAAAGATATTATATTACAATCATCAGAGTATCCTTATGAAATGTATTACACGTTGACAACAAAAGTAACTGCCCTATAGGCTTACAACTTTCCAAGTTAACACTTGGTTACAAAATGAGAGTACTAACTCAAATACATATTAAGCCCTTGGCTTGAATTTACATGAAATACATCCAAAGAAAACAAAACAACAAAATAGTCTGTCTGCCTCTAGCCTCCCAAGCTATGTTCTTAGAGGTGGCGTACCGTCGGTACCTGAAAATGAAGTCCCATATAGGGTGAGCCACAGCCCAGTAGAAATATACTAAACCAACTATAAACAATGACTAAAATAATAACATTCAATAGATGGTCCACACTTATATTCCAACTTATGTCATATTACAGTTTCATGACAATCATGCCCATGCTATATTTCACCTTCCATTCCTTATTCGTCATCAAGTTTGAAAACAAGGCTTAGAGTCTGGCCAAATAATTTTATGAGGTTATAACTCGTCACTAACATATTTTTGAAATTCATTTTGATACACATTTTGGTGCTGTATCAATAACACATAAAGCCACTTTCATACTTCACAAATGATAATGATACACATTTTAGTGCTATATCAAATCAAACAAACACTTCTATACTTCACAAATGATACATATATACATTTTAGTGCTATATCAAATCAAACCAACACTTCCATACTTCACAAATGATACAGATATACATTTTAGTGCTATATCAAATCAAACAAACACTTCCATACTTCACAAATGATACACATTTTAGTGCTATATCAATCTCAAACAAAATCCGGTTTAGAGGTCTATCCTCCATCTTCCAATAAACTGTGGAGTACATCCCCCATCTCCTCCCACACAATACAATGTATACAAGCAATTATCATATACAAATTTAATCAATCAAGACAAATGATACACATGGTAGTGCTGTATCAATCTCAAACAAAATCTGGTATAGAGGTCCATCCCCCATCTTCCAATAAACTGTGGAGTACATCCCCCATCTCCTCCCACACAATACAATGTATACAAACAATTATCATACACACAATCAATCAATACATAAGGTTAACGTATTATTCCAACCGTCATATTCGATGACACATTCCATTGATTAGTTTTAGTTTGCCTAATCATCATACATTGTCTACAACAATCAAGACTATCCTCCACCGATAGCCCAAAACAGTTATCTCTAAACAGGAAATAAATGCATCAAATGGACAACATATCAACATTTGTCTAGGTGTGCGATAAATTAATCCCACTCCACCCTTTAATCTCATACCTTTCCGACTTGAATATTTCCTATTCAATTTCTCATTTCCCAAAATTAATTATGCAAATTAATTTATCAACAATTAGGGCTTTTCCCATAATTACAACACCAACCGTAAGGTTCCATTTTTATCAATAATCCAACACTGAGTCCATTTTCCAATGTATTGCATACATAAAGGTTTATATGTTTGAAACCCCATCTTTTGAAAAATTACACAATGACCCCAAACTTTCACAAATTTACCCAACGACCCCCAACATATCAAAATGCCAAAATTCAAAGACAAAGCTCATAAGATGGAGTAGGATATCCCTACCTCGAAGTTAGAGCTCAAACGGAGAAGAGACCAAAACCAAAGTGCTCCAAACTCCAAACTTTTCGGATCAAAACGAAGCCCTCGACGATCAACACAACTTTTACAAGGGTCGAAGGAAAGGGAAGCACTCTAACTAGATCAAACTCTAGAGAGAAGGGAGTTTCTAGAGAGAGAGGCTCTCAAAATATCTTTTTAGAAGGAAAGAGAGAGAGAGTGAATGCAAAAAGTGATTCAAAATATCACAGCTGCCAACTGATATACGACTCTCCCGCTTGAGCGGTTAACAGGACGCTCGAGCGTTAAACACAAAAACTGGACCCGCTCGAGCACAAGAAGGCCCGCTCGAGCGCCAAGACACAAGAATAAAATACATCCGCTCGAGTGCGAAAACCAGTTCGGTCGAGCGTAGTTTTTCTTCTCCCAGTATTTTCATAGATAATGAACACCCCGCTCGAGCGCCAAACAGACCCGCTCGAGCGTGAAAAACACATCTGCAGAAGTTTTGCAGAGGCACAGATACTGGAAGTGTGAAAACTCCGCTCGAGCGTGAAATGGTCCGCTTGAGCGGACAACCAAAAATCTGGGCAACAAGGAAAGGGACTAAGGCTCAACCAACCTGTTCGAAACACGCCCAACACATCCTAAAACTCGAACATATGAATTAAAGGATGACAACGGGACATATAACCACCAACATCACGGGACGAAAGTCCGGAATACAGTAAATAAAGAGAGGGAAACCGGGATCGCTATAACATTTTATTGTAAATTAAAAATTGATAATCTTAAAATAGAAGTCAAAAGCACCCCGTCACGCAGCTTTTAGAAATTTACTTTTTTTTTCCAACTTATTTAAGTTATTTCTGCCTAATAAAACAGCAAAAATTGTACCAAATACAAGCAAAAGTTGTACCAAACAGTCTGACACACACTGTTAGAATACGAAAAACTAAAAATAACTCAAATAGGCGAGAAAAAAAGAAATTTACTCAAAGCATCTTCAGCAAAAAAACAAATTCCCCTAAAAGTATAAAATAAATAAATAAATAAATAAAAAAGAACAAACAAACAGCCGCAACAACAGAAGCTATAATAAAAACAAAAATAAAACATGTACCAGACCTCATCAATTTATAATCATTCCAAGCTTATAGTCCAGTTTAATAAAAGTGTAATAAGCTTTCTATTTAATTTTGTCGTTATGACGTGAGGATTACTAAAGACTTACGTAAGCATTATAATACACTTCTAAATTAATTTTACCCAAAAATCAAACTTATGAAAAAACGTAACAGCAAATTATATTGATAGTGTTTGTATTTTGATATTTATGTCATTTTTATTCATGTAATTTCAATTGATTAGATTTTAACCCTGAATTTATGATTGTCTCAATTTAGTCCAATTGAATATAATTGTTAACATTTTTTAATAAAAAATAAGCACATAAGGCATGTGCCATGATTTTAAGAGAAAAATTATAAGTTTACTCAACTCAGTAAGTTAACCTCAATCAATTCAGTGATAATTTCTTGTCCAAAGCACTAGCAGTATTATCAATTGGACCAAATTGACATAAAATTAAATTAAAGATCAAAATTGAACCAATTGAAAGTATATGGACAAAAATGACACAAGTAACAAAATATAAGGACTACTGGTGTAATTTGCCCAAAACATAATTCTATGGTTATCCAATCAAGATTATTAAAGATTTACTTAAGAAAAATTTATCTATAAATTCCATCTCGAGGAATAGTGATCCATTTAGTCTAAATAATTTTCTTATAGACCAATTAGTTGAATTGATTTTGGAAAGGTAAATTTAATATATTATTTGAAAATTGGATTTTCGGTTATACCTTTATTTTTATTATGTTTCCTTCTTTATTCTTTTTTCTTTTTTCTTTTTTTTTTCTTTTTTTTTCTTTTGTGCTAAAAAGGTAAGATACACAACCTGTAGAAATCAAATTTGGGATGAATTTTTATATGGAAATCTTTTTTATTTGGAATGAGTTGAAATGTGGAATTCTTCAAATATTTGAAAAGAAGTATAAAAATGACTTGAAATATGAAAATTTTCAAATATTTCAAAGGATGTGGGATTCTTCAAACATATCAAAAGGAGTTCAAAAACTCCTTGGTAAGTTTTGGGTCAATGTATAATTTCAAACTTTTAAACTCCAATGTAATACTAAAAAAAAACTCCTTAGTGTACTTTCCCAAACGTAACACTCTCATATAATACTTCATAAAAACTCATTAGCGTAACACTCCAATGTAACACACAAAAACTCCTTAGTGTAGTTTTTCTAAACATAACACTTCAATATAACACTAAAAAAAAATTCTTTAGTGTGACACTAAAATGTAACACTCAAAAAAAAAAAAAAAAAAAAAAACTCATTAGTATACTTCTTTCAAACATAACACTCTAATATAAACACTACAAAAAAAAAAAAAAAAAACTTCTTAGTGTATGGTTTTGATGGTGGTTTATGTCTTGCTTCCCTTGTCTTCCCCTTAATGTTGGTTATTGGGTTGTAGTTGTGTGTTTGGAGAAGGTTGGTTGCTTGTTTTTCCAAACTCTTGGTTGCCCAGAATTTTGGCTCTCCGCTCGAGCGGGCATTCAGGAGCTCGAGCGGGGGACTATGTCTGCAAAAATACTGGGAGAGCGTATTTCACGTTCGAGCGCAGGGTTTCACGCTCGAACGAGAGTCTGTGTCTTACGCTCGAGCGGGACTTTCCACGCTCAAGCGGACCACGTTTTATCAGATCGTGAAAGTGACATTTCACATCATTTTCTGCTTTCTCTCTCTCTCTAAAAGTCTTCAGATTCCCAGATCTTGAGCTTCTCTCTCTAAAAGCTCACATTCTCTCGAAGATTTCATCTAAATCCTAGTGTCTTTGAGAATAAGGTAGAGGGCTTCAAGAGCTTTGTATTGATCTAAGTAAAAGTGGGTTTCATCATTTTTGGAGTTCAACCTTGCTTTACTCATCTTCTCTTCTTGAGGTAGGGATTTTCTACACTCTAATATGGTTTTTAGCTTAGTTATTTGCTATTGTGTATAGATGATGAGGTTTGGTTATGGTTTGGACAAATCTAAGATTTGAGCGTGAAATGAAAAGAGGGGTTTTTGATGTATAAGAGATAAATGAGTATGGGGTTTGAATATAAGATCTTGGTGTACCAAAATAGTTGATTTTGGGTATTTGGGTCAATATTGAAAAAAAGGGGATTTTTCCCCCTAATTTGATAAAATGATTATTTTGTATAAATAATTGTAATTAACATTGAATATGTTAAATTGGATGGTTATTGATATAGGTGGTGAAATTGGATATGTATTATCTCACACCTTTGGAAGTTTCAAATAAATTATTTATATTGAGTTTTAATATTTGTCTAGAGATAAATGTATTGGGCTATCGGTGGAGGATAGTCATGATTGTTGTAGAAATTGTAGGAGGATTAGGCGATTTAATGCTAATCTATTATTGGCTGTCATTGAATATGACCGTGCTATAAATACATCATATATGTGTATTTGTTGGGAGAAGAAGGGCGATGTACTCCATATGTACTTATGCCTATAAATATATTGCATATGTATATTTGTTTGGGAGGAGAAAGGGGATAGACTCCATTTAAAGCAAGTTGGCCTAAGTGTCCTGGGTGAAAGACCCGAAATCTCTTATATATATAGGTGCCGAGTCCTTCGGACGAAATATCTGTAAAATGACATATTTGAGAAAATATAAATGGGTGTCGATTCCTTCGGACGAAATATCCGTAAAATGGCATATTTGAGAAAATATAAATGGGTGCCGATTCCTTCGAACAAAATATCCGTAAAATGGCAAGTTTGAAGTGTTTATGTGTGTTTTGCATAAATGGGAAAATCATTGAGTTATAGTCTCATTTTGGTTGTTGAAAGCTAACGAACTTAACTCATGAATTGAGTAGCATATATGAATTGGAAATGAATTGAAAGAAAATGAAATAAGATTGGTCTTAGTGGCATATGGATATGCAGGCCTTGTGGATGCTTCCATACATATCGGTTTGTTTATGTACGTGGTATTTATACCTTTGCTAAACCTCATAAATTGTATTAGATTATTTCTACTGGGCTGTTGGCTCACCCTATATGGGAATACCATTTTCAGGTGCAGATGAGATGTTTTCTCCGAGGCAATAAGCGTGGATGGACTTTCGAGAAGCGAAAGCTTCTTAATTATGTCTTGTTGTGTGTATATTGGTATTTGTAAAGCCAAGGGCTTAAGATGTAATGAGCGAGACTCAATTTGTGTATCCAAGCAATGACTTGGAAAGATGTAAGCCTACATGGCATTTAACCGGTTGTTAGACAGTGAACTCTGATATATGAAAGTATGTTGCTACTCATATTTGTTCCGTATATGAGTTATTTTTATTGTATTATTTTAGGGGCGTTACAAAAAGGAGTATTAAAATTCCTAATAAGTGTTAGGCAAATGTATAATTTCAACCTGTAAGTTTTACCTTTGGAAAAAGAATACTAAAGAGTCTTTTAGTGTTTTTGTGTTTGTTACATTCAAGTGTGTTATATTGTAGTGTTATGTTTGGGATTATATTGATTAGAGTGTTACGTTTGGAAAATGTACACTAAAGAGTTGTTTTGTGTGTTACATTAGAATGTTACGTTTGGGAAAGTTATACTAAGATATTTTTTTTAGAGTGTCACGTAATTACGTTTGGGAGAAGTACACTACGGAGTTTTTTAGTGTGTCACATTAGAGTGTTACGTTATTGGAGTATTACATTGGAGTGTTACGCTCTTGGTCATAATTAGGAATTTATTCCAAAAGGAGGAAAAATCCAAAACCTCTATAAAAATTGAACCCAAACGGTTAAGTGACTACCCTTTTATGTAATTTCTACTTTGATGGGTAATTTATACTTTGACGGGACCTTTGGATTCATAAGAAAAAAAAGCACTAAACAATTCACAAGATCACATGTTATGATTTATTGGTGTTTCACCCTTTAAGCTTATAGACAATATTTTGAAATTTATTAATAAAATCAAGCTAGTGACATTGAGGAAAGACTTGCACGCTATGTTTTCTAATACTCAAATATTTATGACAAAAATTCTAAGTAATTTAAATAATTATTTGCTAAATAGTTGTTTACTTGAAATTATGCTTTTATAAACATTAGATTATGCGTCATGTTTTAAAAATAAATCTTGTAATCGAGATCACAAAAGACTTACCAAATAGTTTTAGTGGAGGGTGAATTATTAATGTAGAACAAGTAGTTAAGAATTTTTGAAACAATTTGACGAGTAAAGATTAAATAAAAAGTTAAATTGAGAGTAAAAACGTAACTTTTGTGATGAGCTTGGAATCCTCCCAAATTTCGTATCTTTCTTATGGATTTAAAATGTTCTTGGTCTACTGGAATGATATTTAGCCTTATGTAATATCTTCGCTGTGAATACAATACATTTGCACTTAGTTTCTTTACTTTAAATTGTAACAAGCAAATTCTTAAACTTTAGGTTAAGTTTCAATGTTACTCTTCCATCCACTGGCATTAATAAAATTGATTAAAAATTGACATATGAGCCACACATGATATTTTTCTTGTCAAACGTCTACACTTCATCAAAAACTTATTTTGAACATTTCACTTTTTATTTTGTCCTAATGTTACATGTAAGTTAATTATAATGTCTCATTAAGATCAGATTGTTGGAAAAATATATAGAAACTTAATGAGATTAAATGTCATAAAAAAATACTGGGTGAATTACACTTTGCACCTCTACGCTTTGTATCAAATCTCACTTTGGCCCCTACATGTGAAATCATGACAGTTAACCACTCGTGTGGGCCGGTCATGTTATTCATCTATTCCTCTCTGTTTAACCTCAATTTACTATGGTATTAGCGTCGGATTTTCATGTAAGGTTTCGGTTTGACCATTGGATGGTTGTTTTGAAAACTCCCTCTTAAATTTCGTATTTTATTTGGTTTGATTTCATGAGTTCCACTTGTTCTGGAGGGTGCGAGATCAGGTTCAAAGTGTCCGGGGATGAGCCGAGAAAATCTGGGTTGAAACACCAGGGCCGCACGTGCGGGGGCCTTGGGCCGCATGTGCGGAATGCAAGGGATAATCTGGGTGCTCACTGAAATATAAGCACATGGAGCAGCAGGTGTAGGGAGGAGGGAGCAGCAGGTAGCCGCACTCGCGGGGATGAAGGCCGCACATGTGGGAAGCACGATCCGCACGTGCGGGACGGGCTGAGTTCGAAAATCAGCTTTTTTCTTTTTCTTTTGTGTTATGTGTATCACTTTTGGGACATTTCTCTCTCACTCTAAACATCATTTTACTCCTCCTCCTCTCTAAAAACTCTCACTAAACTCCAAGAACCTTTGATTTCTTGCAATCCATTGAGTTTTGATCCATCTTCTTTCACAAATCTTGGAGAGCAAAGCAAGAACTCCACCTTGTACGGTAGAGTTCAAATTTCTTCAACTTTGGATTCTAGTGTTTCATCAAATCTCTTCATCAAGCTTGAGGTAGGGACTACTTTGAGTTATATATACATGTTTTGCAATGTTGATGTTGATTTAAAGGTTTTCTTGAGGTTATTATGTTGGTTTTGATTTTGTGGCCCAAAATGTAGAGATTTTTCAATGGTGGGTTTTAAAAGTCTCAAATCTTTCTAAGATGGCATGTTGAGGGTTGAAATCATCTTAGGCAAGAAAATGGTGTGTTCTTTTGAGTCCCTTTCAAGTATTTAGTGTGTGTGTTTTTGTAAAGAAGAAAACCTAGAAATTTTGGGGATTTCCTTGAATAAAAGAAGATGAGGGTTTATGGTTGCTATTATATATATACATTTCATAGTTATGTGCCATGATAAGTAAGGAAAGTGGAGAATTCTTTGTTCTATTACAAATGCATATATATCAAAGATGGGTTTCTTTACATATGAGAATTATTGAGGTTGGAGGTTGTTGTCCAAGTTTTTGCTATAGCTTTGAAATGATGAAAATGATGGAAGTGCAAGAATTGTGGACATGTTATATATATTGATAAATAGTAGCAAACTTTAGTTATTTGTAGGAATAACATTTGAAAAGAGAAAAATGATATTTTGATCAGTATGGAACATTTGTTAAAGCATGTTGAAAATGGAGAAACATGATGTAGTATAGATAATTATTGCATTGGCTTCTCTAAAACCTTTCATGTCATGACTTTTGATTGGGAATTGAAACTTTCATTGAAAATGAAATATGGTGAAATGAAATCATGGAAATGTTTAAGGGGTAAATACGTTGGTAAGTCCAGATAGGAGGTGTAGATGCAATTGGTTAAGTTGGCCTAAGTGTCCGGGGTGAAAGACTCAAAACACGCGCGGAGAAGGTACCACTTCCCTTCCGGTTAGCAACCGGTAAAGTGGGGTTTTTGGTAGTGCTAGTTAAGCTTACTTGCAGACACCAACCTAGGGATTACCTGAGTCATATTTATCGCCCCTATTGAATTAAATTGTAAGTTTCAGAATTGTTGAGATTTCAAACTGTTGTTGAACAAGGTGATTTTCAAAAAGAGCATGTAAATGATATTCTCATTAAATTGGCATTGCATGGCATTTGCATTTAATATTGGAAATCTTGCATAACTGTATATACTTTGTAAGGATTCTCTACTGGGCTTTATGCTCACCCCTATGGGATTTTGGTGCAGGAAAAGATGTGGTGATCCCGCCGAGTTGAGGGCGTGGACATATTTTTGTGAAGAGTAAATGACTCTATTTTGTTGTGAATTATTTGCTAGCCAAGGGCTTTAAATGTATGGGTTCGTGAAACCATTTTTGTATAACCAGGTTCAAGCCTTGGAATATGTAAGCCCTTAAGGGCATGTTATTTATTTTGGGATTTGATGCTCTACATGCTATAGATTCATGTGTTTTCATACCGTTGAATGTATAATTCGCATGTTGAACTTTTGTACACACTTTATTGATTAATGATGAAAAGGTCGGAGATCTATCTTTGTTCCTTAATGAATGTTGGTTAATGTACCTCACTTGTGTTGGTTTATTTCGGGGCGTTACAACTTGGTATCAGAGCTACCGGGTTTGAATATTTGGGGCTTGCGGGAAGTGGTTGTTTTGCCACAATGGGTTCATTTCGCATGATTAGAAAATGTTTTGTTTTTTGCGATTATGTGATAACATGCTTATGTGACTATATGGGTATGGGATTGGACTTTTGGGATGTTATTTGCGCCTATTAAATTCCTTGATGTCTTACTAGAAGGGTAGTTGATCAATACTCGTTCTATTAAGTATTCTTTGTCTTTCGTGGGATGAATCTCATCACAAAAGGATAATCCGTATGTGTTTACGTGACTAGGTGCTTATGTGGAGTGAATTGAACTATTTGCGTGGTAGGACATATATATAATTGTTGTTGTAACGCCCCAATTTTTATACCCAAATGATAATACGATAACCATGGTTCTTTAAAGTAAAACTGAAAATAAATCCCCACACTTGCATTACATGATACAAATAGTCTTCAGGCGATAATACATTCACTTCAAATCAAAATAACATAAACAAATAAATACCTCCAAGGGTTTACAAGTTTCCAAGGCTTAGGCCTGGTTACACAAAATGGTTATTGAAACCCACACAAATACAGCCATTGGCTTACAAACAGAGTTACAGCAAAATGAGAGCTTTGTACTCTCAATACATATTTCCTCGCCTTTAGTTAGGCAGAATCATCACATCTTTTCTTGCACAAAAATCCCATAGGGTGAGCATAAAGCCCAGTAGGAAATCCTTAACAAAGTTTACACATTTTATACAAGTCTCAAGAGATGAATGCACATGCCATACTATGTCTTTTTGCAAATAAATCATATCTTCATCTTTTGAAAACCATCATGCTCAATGATGCCATGAAATGTCCATTGTTCAAAACTTAAAAATTTAATTCAAGGGGCGGTAAATACAACTTTGGTAATCCCTAGGCCGGTGTCTGCAAGTAGACTATACGAGTACTGCCAAATTGTTATTTTTACCGGTATTAATCGGAAGGCTCGACACCTATCTGCGCGGGTTTTCGATGTTTCACCCCGGACGCTTAGGCCAACTTATTCAATATCATCTACACCACCTATCATGACTTACCAACATATTTACCCCAAAACCATTCCATGAAAACTTGTTTCTCAACATTCTTTTCTCAATGCAAGTTTTCAAATCAACTTTCGAAGTTTAATGTAATCAAATGAATTGATATGCCAATTTCACAAGATGAATATAAATACTTTTATTCCAATTCATCATTCAAGGAATAACACAATTCCCTCTTCTCAAGTATCCTCAACAATTAGTCATTTCAAGACTATTTCAACGTTTTGAACAATAATTTCCAAAATGAACAACAATTCTTATATTCCATGAAATTCATCATTTATATAAATATAAATAGGAAATTTTCCAAACATCCATTTATTTTTGACACACAAAATAAATATAACAATATCATTAATGGATTTTCAATCTCTTTTAAAAATCCCCAATTTCTAGGTTTTCTCACCAAAACTGTACAACTCAAATCTTTTGAAAGAAAACTTTCCAAAATCATATTTTCTTCAATCAACGAAGATCAAAACCCATAAGATCATTTTAAAAGAACAAGAGACAAACCCACTTTCAAAATCGCTCAACTTATTGAATCAACAATCAATTTTCAAAGCTATCGAAGGATGATTTCGAAAATCATCTAGATCTTGCAAATATATATATATATATAACTCTAAGAAAATCCCTACCTCAAGTATTGAAGAAGAATTAAGATGAAACCCCAAAATCAACAATGCCTAAACTCAATCTTCACCACACATAACGAAGCCCTCGAGATGATAACCAACTTTGGTGAAGAACTTAGGTCTAAATCCCAATGGATTTGGAGAAATCAAATAGAGAAGATGACTTCTAGAGAGAGAAGCTCAAGATCTGGAATTCTGGAGAGTTTTAGAGAGAGATGACTGAAAAAGTAATATGAAATATCAGGTTCACGAACTGATATAACATGGTCCGCTCGAGCGTAGAAAGCCTTGCTCAAGCGTCAAATACACTTTCCCAGTACTTTCGCAGATAGGTCAAACTTCTGGAACAAAACATTCTCCGCTCGGGCGAACAAGCAACTTCGAATGCATTTTGCATTTTTGCTTCGGGGGCGCTGCCCCAGACCCGCCAACCGCTACAACCCGATAACCAAAATAAGGGGAATACAGGGAAACTAAGATACGTAACACCAGTTAAAACCATACCAACCCAAGCCCGAAACACCACAAAGAGATGGGTCAAAACTGGGATCGCTACAGTTGTATCCTAACGTGTGAGGCAAGTTGCGAGCACATTTGGAATTATGTGATAAATTATTTATCTTGTTCCCTAATTAGGATGTTAGGAAGGGGTCAGACCTGAGGTGGTAGAGGTGGAAGGCGTGGTAGGGGTCGCCGGGTGTGCATGAAGTACTGGTCCAAGAGGTTTCGGTGCGAGAGGAGGCGTTGGGCCAAGCTAATATGTCCGAGCAAGTAGGGCAAGCCGAGATACCGAGGCAAGCAGGCCAAGCCGCAATGGGGTTCTTAGCCTGAGAAATGGTGGGGGCCTTGAGAGAGTCTATGAATATACTAAGGGCGGAGAACCAAGCTAGAGAGAATGCCCTAGAGACAAGGGCGAGTTTCCGCACGAGGGAGTTTTTTCGGGCCAAGCCAGATGAGTTCCATGGTGGCCCCAAGCTTAAGAAAGCGGATGAATGGCTCGAACAGATAGTGAAGGCATTTGAGATGCTTCACATTGAAGACAGTGAGCTTAGAGTGACTCTTACGAGTTACTACCTCAAAGGGGACGCGGGCTAATGGTGAAAATACGCCAAGGGCCGAATAGAACCGACTTGGGAAGCATTTGTGGTGGCTTTCCAAGACAAGTACCTACCTCCCACTGTTAGGGAGAGGTTGAGGCAGGAATTCCAAAACCTTAAGCAACTCAACATGTCTGTGGCTGAGTTCGAAGTGGCCTTCTCTTGTTTGTCCCGGTTTGCACCGGAGTTGGTAACAACGGAAGAGCGCTGTTGCATAGAGTTTGAAAAGAAGCTAAGGAACAAAATCTTGATCAAGGTTGCCGAAAACATGATCCGGAACTATGACTGTCTTGTGGAGGCAGCGGCACACGTAGAGATTACCGTGGAGGCCAAGGAGGAGAGAATTTGGGGTTCGAGGTCGAGGGGTCAAGGGCCACAAGGGGACTATAGGGCCAACAAGAAGAACATGAACATGTTTTCATCCCAGTCCCAATTGCAACAGTCTAGATCTACCTTTCCCTTGCTAAGTGCGGGCCTGGGAAAGAGTGCACCGAGTGGCTTCTCTTGCTTCAAATGTGGCCAACCGAGTCACAAGGACTTTGCATGTCCACAGAAGGGGGGAGGACAGTAGATGTTGCCATCACCACCACCTAACCGATCTCAGAGTCAGCCTCAGAGTAAGGGACAGGGGCCTACTTGCTATCAGTGCAGTCAGTTAGGGCACATGAAGAAAGCTTGCCTGTAGTTAGGAGGCGCATCTGGCGCATCATGGTCGAGGCAGACTCAGAGCCACCAACAGGCTCACTCAGTACAGACTTCACGAGCTAATCAGGGAGCCACTTCAGCTCAGTCAATGCAGCAGGCCTATGCTTTGCGAGATGAGAAGGTTGATCAGAGGCCACAGGGGCGCGTGTATACTGTTACCGCGCCAAAGCAATTGCCGGGATCCTCAGTTGTGAGAGATATTTTTGTTGTGTATAATTCTTTAGCTAATGTGTTGATAGATATGGGTGCATCTCATTTATTCATATCTACTGCATTTGCGTCAACATTGGGATTAGAGGTGGCACGATTAGCGTCTCTGCTCAGAGTAGAGTTACCAGTTGGGGGTACAGTTGACTTAGATCGGGGGTGTCGTGGTTGTGAAATAGAGGTTGCCGGGCGTCGACTCCTGTTTGCTTTTGTGTTGCTAGACATGTCGAGTTTTGATGTCATTCTAGGCATGGACTAGTTGTCTTCGTATCGAGTGGTGATTGATTGTTTTTGTCAGAGGGTCACAGTGTGCACCTCGGGTGGTGATTGTTTATACTTTTTGGGAGACCGGGTAGATAGGGTCTTGTCGCGAGTATTTGACCGTCATAGTAGGAACGAGCTTAGTGGCCTTCTTGCTACTCTCTTAGATAGTGGGAGTGACGAGACTCGTGTTGAGTTGCCAAGGGTAGTTTGTGAATACCCGGACGTATTTCCCGAGGATCTTACCAGTTTGCCACCCCATCAGGAGATTGAGATCACCATTGACTTAGTGCCTGGAACGACACCAATTTCCATGGCGCCATATAGATTTTCTCCCACGGAGTTGCATGAGTTGAAGATTCAACTCCAAGAGCTTTTAGACAAGGGTTTCATTCGCCCTAGTACATCGCCTTGGGGAGCACCGGCTCTCTTTGCAAAGAAGAAGGATGGGTTGTTGCGGTTGTGTATTGATTACCGTAAGTTGAATCGGGTTACCGTTAAGAACAAGTACCCCTTACTCAGATTAGATGATTTGTTTGACCAACTTATAAGGTCTTGTTGCTTTTCGAAGATAGATTTGGGGTCAGGGTACCATCAATTGAGAGTTCGTGAGGAGGACATCTAGAAAATGGCCTTTCCTACATGTTATGGCCACTATGAGTTCCTTGTAATGCCATTTGGGTTGACTAATGCACCGGTTTCCTTTATGGATTTGATGAACCAAATTTTTAGAGAGTGCTTGGATCATTTTGTGATCGTCTTTGTGGACGACATCTTAATTTATTCGACTTCCGAGGAAGAACACAAGGCTCACTTGAGAATAGTGCTTTATTTGCTTAGGAAGCATCAATTGTATGCCAAATTTGAGAAATGCGAGTTTTGGCTTACCGAAGTGAAGTTTTTGGGCCATGTAGTGTCAAGAGAGGGAGTAACTATAGATTCTTCAAAGATAGACTCTGTACAAGATTGGGAGCAACCTAAGAATGTTTTTGAGATCCGAAGTTTCTTGAGATTGGTGGGGTACTATCGGCGTTTTGTGAGGGACTTTTCTATACTAGCCGTGCCTTTGACTAGATTTACTAGAAAGGGGGTTAAGTTTGTGTGGAGTGAGGCTTGTGAGAAGTCATTTCAAGAGCTTAAGACTAGGCTGACTACCGCACCGGTGTTGATAATTCCGGAAAGTGGTTTGGGTTACACCGTTTATTATGATGCATCTTGGAATGGGCTTGATTGTGTTTTGATACAAGGGGAAAAGGTTGTAGCTTATGGTTCACGGCAATTGAAAACTCATGAGAAGAATTACCCTACCCATGACTTGGAATTAGCAGCAGTAGTGTTTGCCTTGAAAATCTGGAGGCATTATTTGTATGGCGAGAAATTTGAGGTCTTCTCCGATCATATGAGTCTAAAGTATTTATTCTCCCAAAAAGACTTGAATTTACGCCAATGGAGGTGGATGGAATTTTTGGAGGATTATGACTTTGAATTACACTATCATCCGGGAAAGGCCAATGTAGTGGCCGACACCTTAAGTAAGAAATCCGTGAGTAGTTTGGCGAGTGTGGCCATTCGGGACTGGGTTATGTTGGGTGACATCGGCAAGTTTGAATTGCACTTGGGTGAGTCCGAAGAGGGTGCAACATTGTTTACTTTGAGTGCTCAACCTACCTTGATTAGCAAAGTTGTAGAGGCACAATAAGGAGACTGCGAAGTAGAGTCGATTCATGATCGAATCTCCAACAAGAAGGAAGAAAAGGGTTTGAACATTCACTCAGATCAGAGTGTACGTTACATAGATCGTTTGTTTGTACCTAAATCTTGTAGGGAGGAAGTGCTTCGGGAGTTCCATCATTCACGCCTTACGGTACATCTGGGAGGCACCAAAATGTATCGTGATCTTAGCCGCTAGTTTTGGTGGAGGGGTATGAAGCGGGATGTCACATCCTTTGTGCCGAAGTGCCTTACTTGTCAACAAGTAAAGGCTGAACACCAAAGACCAGCGGGTTTGTTACAGCCCTTACCGATAGCCGAGTGGAAATGGGAGCATGTTACCATGGATTTCGTAGTTGGACTTCCTAGAACACAGCGGGGCAATGATGTTGTTTGGGTGATTGTTGATAGGTTGACTAAGTCTACGTATTTCATCCCGATGCGTACTGGCAACTTAGTTGAGCACTTGGTAGAATTGTACGTTAGAGAGATAGTTCGACTTCATGGAGTTTTTGTAACCATTGTATCGGATAGGGATCCTCGCTTTACCGCCCGGCTGTGGCAAAGCCTTCAAGAGGCATTGGGGACTAAGTTGACCTTTAGCATCGCTTACCACCCTCAAACCGATGGGTAGTCAGAGCGTACCATTTAGATTTTGGAGGACATGCTTAGAGCTTGTGTCCTTGATTCTAAGGGGTCTTGGGAGAGGCATTTACCGTTGATTGAGTTTACCTGTAACAATAGTTATCAAGCTAACATCGAGATGGCACCGTTTGAGGCCTTGTATGGCCGACCTTGTAGATCACCAGTTTGTTGGGCTGAGGTGGGGGATGCACCATTGTTGGGTTCGGAAATTGTTAGGGAGACAACTGAGAAAGTTGCTCTCATTCGAAAAAGGTTAGCTACAGCCGAAAGCTGACAGAAAAGTTATGCCGATAAGAGGAGACGACCTTTATTTTTCAAAGTGGGTGACCATGCTTTCCTTAAGATCTCACCTAGATGGGGTTTGATGAGATTCAGTAAGAGTGGTAAGTTGTCTCCAAGGTTTATTGGGCCATTCGAGATATTGGAGAGAATTGGGAGAGTGGCGTATCGGTTGGCCTTACCGCCACAACTTTCGAGGGTTCACAATGTGTTTCATGTGCCTATGCTTAGGAAGTACGAACCCGACCCTTCTCATGTGCTTGATTGGGTTGATTTGGGGGTTGATGAGGATGACTCTTACGAGGAGCGACCGGTTCAAGTACTAGATACTCGGGAGCAAGTGCTACAGAGGAAAACTACAGCGTTGGTAAAGGTGTTGTGGAGACACCATGGGGTTGAGGAAGCAACATGGGAAAGCGTCACGCCCCGAAAATTTACCCCACAATATACAACACCAAGCCACTTTTACTAATTAGATATAACTATTCTCTGATCTTTTCGTCATTAATCTCCATGGTTCATACAAACGTCCCACATGCAATTTATACATTCATAAGTAAGAAAACACAAGAATCTATAGCATGTGAAGCATGTAGTTCCAAAATAAATAAAATGCCCTTACGGGCTACAATTTCCAAGGCTTAAGCCCGGTTACACAAAAGTGGCCTCTTGGACCTATACATAAATAGCCCTTGGCTTTACAAAACTGCTCAACAAAATAGAGAGTAAGTTACTCTTCACAAAACTTATCCACGCCTTCAATTCGGCGGAAACACTATGTCTTTACCTGCACCAAAACCCATAGGGGTGAACATAAAGCCCAGTAGAGATTTCTCACAAAGTATATACAGTTATGCAAACACTTCAATGAACACGCAAACATCAATGCCAAGCCATGCACTTATTAAAGAAAAATTCCATTTCATGCTCTTTTAAAAGATTACCAACTTTCAATAGAAATTATGCAAGAGGCCTAACATTTTAATGCCATGCGATGCCATGCTATGTCGTTTTCAAAAGAAGATAATCATGTGCCATGCTTTAAATAAAAATCATCATACTTTCAACAACATTTTCAAATCTCATTAATTCCAATTCCAAGTAACTCAAGAGGGGCGGTAAATACGACACTGGTAATCCTTAGGCTGGTGTCTGTAAGTAGACTATACAAGTTCTACCAAACTATCATTTTTACCGGTATTAACCAGAAGGCTCGACACCTATCCGTGCGGGTTTTTGGTCTTTCACCATGGACACTCAGGCCAACTTATCAAATCATCTACACCCCCTATCTGGACTTACCACTGTATTTACCCCATTAACATTTCCGTTAGTTCTCATTACAATAACATTTTCTTTCTTCATGATGTAAATCTCTTCAATTTGGATTCAAGATGCACAATGATAAATGAAGTAATATGCAATGCAATAATCCTTTCCATACCTCATAACATTTCTCCATTTTTGCATATCTCTACAATAATGTCAACATTCACATTCTCATATTCTCTTTTGAATGTTCATCCACAAGATTAACATGTGTCATCAACACATCATCACAATTCTCGTTTCACATACCAAAACAAATTAGTCTCTTCAATATTACAAGTGACATATTTCAAATAAAACCCCCAATGTTTACAATTTTTCCACCATCTATGGTTTTCAACAATTAGTCACACCACATCCTTGCTTATTCAAGTATTAGCAAAATATTAATTTAACACGTCATTCTCATATATCAAATAAATTTTCCATTTTGTAAAACATTGATGAAACTCACTCTCAGTCATCCTTTTAACATGAGAAAATATAGAATTTCAAAGACATTTTTCCATTTTACCAAAACCCCCAAATTTCTAGGGTTTTCTTTTAAAAACAAGTTTTTCTCATCCCCTAAGAGAAGCCCCATCAAAATCATCTTTCACAAGTTTAATAGAGGGAAAAACTCTCAAGAAGTTGTAAAATAGTTGAGATACAAACCCACATTCAAAAATCTCTACATTTTGAACAAAAACTAAAATCAACACAAAACTTCAAGAGCACTTTTAAATCAACACCCAAATAGCACAACTAGTATATATAACTCAAGAAATCCCTACCTCAAGCTTGTTGATGAAAGGTGAGATGAAGCCCTAGGTTTGAAAGATGAGAGAGAGCTTTGATTTCTTCCACCCAAGTGAAGCCCCAACCTAGATCTTCAAGATTTGAGGGAAAAATGTTGATGATCTTGCTCCAAGAATCACAAGAATCAAAGAGTTTTGGGTGATTGAGGTGTTTTCTAAAGAGAAGGAGGAGAGAAATTAGGTTTAGAATGAGAGAAAAATGAGTTAGAGGTGATATATATTCGGACCAAAACATTATAAGAAAACAGGGCACGGACTGCCCAGTTGGCCGCTCGTGCGGCCTTCTCCACCGCTCGTGCGGCCACCTTGACTGCTCGTGCGGCCCACTTATCCGCTCGTGCCCCCTTAGACAGTATGCAAATTCTGGGTGTCAAGTTTCACCGCTCGAGCGGCCCTCTTCTACACATGCGGCCTTGGGCCCCGCACGTGAGGCCCTGGCCCAGCCACCCAAGTTTTCAACTTCGCTTCCGAGCACCTCGGATTCACCCACGCACCCTCCTGAACAACCGGAATTCAACACCGAAGAAAAATAAGAATTAGGAAACCATTTTCCGGACATTTCAATCCAACGAGGACAAAAGAAGACGAAGCAAAGAAAGAGAAGAAAAGGAGAAAAGGGATCGGTTGTCACAGAAAGGGAGGCAGAAGACCGCCCTCTAAGTATCCAGATTTGTTTGAAAATGCTTAGTTGTTTTAATGTGTAATGTTCCCTAGTGTTGTACAGAAATGTATTGAAATCGTTGAGTACACGTTGTTATATACATTATTGTTTCGAGCATGAAGTTGTTGTGAATTATTACTAAATTATTGAAAAATCTCCATATATGCATTTATCTTGGATGGACGTTGGAAGTGTGGCAACCACGAGGTTAATGATAAAATTGAATTGAGAATTGATGTCGTGATTTGAAAATATAATAGGGTGATTTTGATCGCTTGAAAACTCTTGTTGGGTAGTCTATTCTAATTTCGGGGATGAAATTTCCTATGGTGGGGAGGCTGTGAGGGCCGGTCATATTATTCATCTATTCCTCTCTCTTTAACCTCGATCTACTATGGTATTAGCGTCAGATTTTAAGGTAAGGTTTCGGTTTGACCGTTGGATGGTTGTTTTGAAAACTCCCTCTTAAATTTCGTATTTTATTTGGTTTGATTTCGTGAGTTCCACTTGTTCCGAAGGTGCGAGATCAGGTTTGGAGTGTTTGGAGATGAGTCGAGAAAATTCTGGGCTGGAACACCAGGGCCACACGTGCAGGTGCCTTGGACCGCACGTGTGGGATAGGTGCCGCATGTGTGGGAGGCGAGGCCGCACGTGCGGAATGCAGGGGATAATCTGGGTGCTCACTGAAATATATAAGCACGTGGAGCAGCATGTGCGGGGAGGAGGCCGCCGCACGTATGGGGATGAAGGCTGCACGTGCGGGGGCAAGTGTCGCACATGCGGGACGGGGTGAGTCCAAAAATTAGCTTTTTTCTTCTTCTTTTGTGCTGTGTGTATCACTTTTGGGACATTTCTCTCTCACTCTAAACATCATTTTACTCCTCCTCCTCTCTAAAAACTCTCACCAAACTCCAAGAACATTTGATTTCTTGCAATCCATTGAGTTTTGATCCAACTTCTTTCACAAATCTTGGAGAGCAAAGCAAGAACTCCACCTTGTACGGTAGAGATCGAATTTCTTCAACTTTGGATTCTAGGGTTTCATCAAATCTCTTCATAAAGCTTGAGGTAGGGACTACTTTGAGTTATATATACATGTTTTGCAATGTTGATGTTGATTTAAAGGTTTTCTTGAGGTTATTATGTTGGTTTTGACTTTGTGGCTCAAAATGTAGAGATTTTTCAAAGGTGGGTTTTAAAAATCTCAAATCTTTCTAAGATGGCATCTTGAGGGTTGAAATCATCTTAGGCAAGAAAATGGTGTGTTCCTTTGAGTCCCTTTCAAGTGTTTAGTGTGTGTGTGTGTTTTTGTAAAGAAGAAAACCTAGAAATTTTGGGGATTTCCTTGAATAAAAGAAGATGAGGGTTTATGGTTGATATTATATATATACATTTCATAGTTGTGTTCCATGATAAGTAAGGAAAGTGGAGAATTCTTTGTTCTATTACAAATGCATATATTTCGAAGATGGGTTTCTTTACATATGAGAATTATTGAGGTTAGAGGTTGTTGTTCAAGTTTTTGCTATAGCTTTGAAATTATTAAAATGAAAGAAGTGCATGAATTGTGGACATGTTGTTATATACATATATTGATAAATAGTAGCAAACTTTTGGTTATTTTTAGGAATGGCATTTGAAAAGAGAAAAAGGATATTTTGATCATTATGGAACATTTGTTAAAGCATGTTGAAAATGGAGAAACATGATGTAGTATAGATAATTATTGCATTGGCTTCTCTAAAACCTTGCATGTCATGACTTTTGATTGGGAATTGGAACTTTCATTGAAAATGAAATATGGTGAAATAAAATCATGGAAATGTTTAAGGGGTAAATACGTTGGTAAGTCCAGATAGGAGGTGTAGATGTAATTGGTTAAGTTGGCTTGAGTGTCCAGGTTGAAAGACCGAAAACACGCACGGAGGAGGTACCACTTCCCTTCCAGTTAGCAACCGGTAAAGTGGGGTTTTTGGTAGTTCTAGTTGAGCCTACTTGCAGACACCAACCTAGGGATTACATGAGTCGTATTTACCACCCCCATTGACTAAAATTGTAAGTTTCGGAATTGTTGAGATTTCAAACTGTTGTTGAACAAGGTGGTTTTCAAAAAGAGAATGTAAATGAAATTCTCTTTAAATTGGCATTGCATGGCATTTGCATTTAATATTGGAAATCTTGCATAACTGTATATACTTTGTAAGGATTCTCTATTGGGCTTTATGCTCACCCCTATGGGATTTTGGCGTAGGAAAAGATGTGGTGATCTCGCTGAGTTGAGGGCGTGGACATATTTTTGTGAAGAGTAAATGACTTTATTTTGTTATGAATTATTTTCTAGCCAAAGGCTTTAAATGTATGGGTTCGTGAAACCATTTTTGTGTAACCAGGTTCAAGCCTTGGAATATGTAAGCCCTTAAGGGCATTTCATTTATTTTAGGATTTGATGCTCTACATGCTATAGATTCATGTATTTTCATTCCGTTGAATGTATAATTCGCATGTAGAACTTTTGTACATACTTCATTGATTAATGATGAAAATATCAGAGATCTATCTTTGTTCCTTAATGAATGTTGGTTAATGTACCTCACTTGTGTTGGTTTATTTCGGCGCGTTACAACTCGCACTTCTGGTCAAGTCCCACTTTGGTCCCTACACATGAAATCGTGATAGTTAACCCCCTGCACTTTTACTCAAAACCTACTTTGGTCCCTATACAAGTGTCAGTGTCCCTCTTTTGTTACTTCATTTTCAAATTTTTAACAAGATCCAGTTTTATGACAAAAATATGACTACGAAATGAGGGTAAAAGAGAAAAATCATCCACATTTCCCAATAATACACTTTTTCCTAAGTGAAAAGCACATGAGAATTATATTATATTATATATATATATATGTTCGTATGGAAAAATTTTGGATGAAAATGCAAGAAAGTAAATTTTTTGAAATAATAAAAATGCGACAAAGAAATTAAAGAGAAAGAAAGATGAATAGATAAAAGACCATGTTACCGTGAAAAACAGAGTTTCATGATTTCAATTTATGCAAAATCCTAGTTCATCTTCTTAATTGTTTACAATATACATTTTGTTTTAGCCTAATACAGTCATAGTTTGATGTAAATTTTGGGATAAAGTATTGTAATGCCCCGAAAAAAAAAATATATGCCATTTCAATATAATAATAATAATGACTCATAAGAGACGCCGGAGATATGTATTCAACATATTACATTACATAACTCAAATGTTTATACAAAAGTGATCTCACATGTGATTATACATTCATTGAAAACTAGTACATGAATCTATAGCATGTAAAATCATTTAACCAAAAACGAATAAAGGCCCTCAAGGGCTTACAAGTTCCAAGGCATAAGCCAGGTTACACAAAATGGTCTCTCAGACCCATACATGTTTAGCCCTTGGCTTAAAAAAATTTACAATCATAACAAAGAGCCTTGTGCTCTCAAAGCATATTCCCACGCCCTAATTTGGCGGGTTCACCACGTCCTTTCCTACACCAAAAGCCATAGGGGTGAGCATAAAGCCAAGTAGAGAATCCTTAACAAAGTATATACATTTATGCAAAATTTCTGATATTAAATGCAAATGCCACACAATGTCGAATTTAAAGAAAATTTCATATACATGCCTTTCAAAAGTCACCAAGTTCAATCATAGTTTGAAATCCCAACAATTCCGAAATTTACAATTTTATTCAATAGGGGCGGTAAATACGACTCAGGTAATCCTTAGGTTAGTGTCTGCAAGTAGGCTCAACAAGCACTACCAATAACCCACTTTACCGGTTGCTAACCGGAAGGGAAGTGGTACCTCCTCCCCGCGTGTTTTCGGTCTTTCACCCCGGACACTCAGGCCAACTTATCAATTTCATCTACACCACCTATCCCGACTTACCAACATATTTACCCCATAACCATAACCGTAGTTCTCATTTCAAATATTCTTTTCTCAATAATAACGTTTCCAAGTTCAATTCAAAATGTATAATATTCACTTCTTGAGTATGTGATGTAATAATTATCAATGTCTCAACAATAACACTACAACAATCACATTTTCCATCTTCCCTTCTTTAATGTTATTTATCACAAAATAGTCACAGGTTCAATTAAATTCATGAACGAGTGGCAACATTTCCCCACTTTGTACAATTCTCAATGACTTGGTCATTTCAAGACTACATACCATATTTTGAATATCAACTCCCAAAAATCACAACTTTCACATTTCAAGAAGCTCAACATTTTGGTCATCTCATAACTATACATGTCCATGCAACTAACAAAAGTTTTAAAACAATTTCCCAATCCTCATGTACTAAGAAAATTGTCATGTTTGCAAACAATAATATGAAATTTCCATTCATTCATTCTTTTGACACAAGAAAATTTCATATGTTCTTTTTTTTTTTTTTCCAAAACCCCCAAATTTCTAGGGTTCTTCATCAAAATCAAAACATCACCTCATTTCCTTGGTGAAATCTCCCCAGAAATCATTTTCCTTAAATTAATGAAAGTGAAACCTCAAGGATTTAACAAAAGGATGAGATTTAAACCCACTTTTGAAAATCATGTCATTCTTGAACCAAAATCAAGTTTTCTTAACCTCATGTAAGAAGAACCCAAAATCAACATCTAACTTTGCAAAAACATATATATATAACTCAAAGAAGACCCTATCTCAAGGTTTTAGAGAAGATGAGAGAGGAAACCCTAGAATCAAAAGATGCAAAAACTCAATCTCCACCGCACACAATGTAGTTCTTACTTTGCTCACCAAGATTTGTGAAGGAAGATGGATCAAAGCTCCATGGATTGTAAGAAATCAAGGTTTTTGGGTGTTTGGGGAAGGTTTTTAGAGAGAAGGAAGAGTAAAATAATGTTTAGAGTGAGAGGGAAATGCCCTAAGTGTAATACATACATGTAGACACCCTATTTTTGACCGACCTTAAGACTCAGACGTCACCGATTGAGCGCTTGGTGATGTTGCATAATGTGCTCGTTCAGAAGTTTCAGAGTTGTGGCCGTGAGCCCTGCCTCCGGACTTCCGAACCCTCTTCTGTGTCTCGTCTCGGTTTGCGAACCAGACTCGATTTTCTCTGTTTCTTTTCCTGAGGGGAGGGAGAGGTCCCGTAGACCATCTTTCAATGGCCGTAGGCTACATTTGGTGGCCGTAGGCCATTTTTCCCATTTCGGAGTCCGGTTTTCGGCTTTCGGAGCCGTCAGGCCGTGTGCCTCGGTTCGGGACCGCTTAACCATCTCCTATTGCTCTAATTTTTGGCATACATCTTATTTGCTCCCTTTTGAGGGACACTGGGGGCTGAGAAGCCCACTTCGTGGCCGAATGCCACTTTCGGGACCCCGAACTGCGTGTTTTGGTCCCCGAGCATTCGTTTTGCAACGGTTTTCGTTCATTTTTGGCAGGTACCTCTGTTTTATCACCGGGGAGGTCACTGAAGGGTGGGAGGCCAGCAATTGTTGCAGCAACCAGTTATACATCCTCCGACGCCCTCCGGCGCCCGTTTTTCGCACTTCCGGGCTAATGTTGAACACCTTGGGCCCATTTTCTTGAACTTTGAACCACATATTTGTGATGTACACACATGAGAGGACCCTAAAAGTTCATGGCCGGCCATTAATTCAACTTGACCCTTTTGACCCCCTCCTTCCGGGCTAATGTTGAACCCCTTGGACCCTTTTTCTTGAACTTTGAACCACATATTTGTGATGTACACACATGAGAGGACCCTAAAAGTTCATGGCCGGCCATTAATTCAACTTGACCCTTTTGACCCCCTCCTTCCGGGCTAATGTTGAACCCCTTGGACCCACTTTCTTGGAATTTTAACCACATGGTTGTGTTGTACACACATAGGAGAACACCATCAGTTGGTGGCCGGCCAGAAAATCTCATTGAACCTTTTGACCCCTAGCCGGCCGGCTAGGGGGTGTGGCCGGCCGGCCACCTGCAACAAAAGTACCAGGCCGGCCGAGCTCCTTGCATTTCATGTCATTTCGCCTCATTTCGGGACTGTTTCCCCCCATATTTTAGTGCTGAAATTCCATTAGAATGATTGCATGCCATTTTCATATCATTACATCACATTCTGTCATTGCCTCGGTTTGCGTGCCCGTGTGCACGCATTTCGAGGCACCTCATTTTTATCCGCCGGCATCCTATGTGAGTGTGGCTGAGGCTCACTCATGTTGGTATAAGCCCATATCACGTTTCCATGTCATTTCATCACATTCTGTCATTGCCTCGGTTTGCGTGCCCGTGTGCACGCATTTCGAGGCACCTCATTTTTATCCGCCGGCATCCTATGTGAGTGTGGCTAAGGCTCACTCATGTTGGTATAAGCCCATATCATGTTTCCATGTCATTTCATCACATTCTGTCATTGCCTCGGTGTGCGTGCCCGTGTGCACGCATTTCGAGGCACCTCATTTTTATCTGCCGGCATCCTATGTGAGTGTGGCTGAGGCTCACTCATGTTGGTATAAGCCCATATCATGTTTCCATGTCATTTCATCACATTCTGTCATTGCCTCGGTTTGCGTGCCCGTGTGCACGTATTTCGAGGCACCTCATTTTTATCCGCCGGCATCCTATGTGAGTGTGGCTGAGGCTCACTCATGTTGGTATAAGTCCATTTGTCATTTCCATGTCACTTACATTGCGTATGCCATTGCCTCGATTTGCGTGCCCGTGTGCACGCATTTCGAGGCACCTCATTTTTATCGCATTTTACCATTGCCTCGGTTTGCGTGCCCGTGTGCACGCATTTCGAGGCACCTCATTTTCATCGCATTGCACATGCCATCGCCTCGGTTTGCGTGCCCGTGTGCACGCATTTAGAGGCATCTCGGTTTGCGTGCCCGTAGGCACGCATTTCGAGGCATCTCATTTTCATAGCATAGTGCATACTAGGTTGTATCTTAGATTGCATTCTGTCATTTTCTCAGTTTGCGTGCCCGCGTGCACGCATTTCGAGGCATTTCATTTCCATAGCATTATGTATGTTATGATTGTATCTTAGTTGCATTTCATACATATCATGCATATTGCATCGTGTTCGGGATAGGAGTTAGCCCGGGCACGGGAAACGAGGTACATTTCATACTCCGAGTGACGGAATGTGTCTCAATTCCCCAGTCACCGACACTCCGGATTATCCATGATGGAGTTCGGTTTTAGCTGTAGTTTCATGTGCATTCATCCTATATTGAGTTGTGCATTTCGGCTCCTCGGCCATCATGCCTCGGTATGCGTGATTGGTGGCATGAGGATCGAGACATGCATATATCTGTGCAAATACATTGCCATGCCCCTTTCCTGCTCTCTGTTGCAGCAAAATGAAGAATCAGCAACCTTTTGGGGCTTGGCACGCATTTCAAGAACAGGTGTAAACAGAGGCTAATTGGGGCATTCCGGTGGATTTCCGCGCAAGACAATCCGGACATGCATCATCCATCAGAAGCAAGGCAGTCCCTGGCTTGCATGCCAGTTTTACCGCTTTCTTAGTTAATTCATTAATTAATTAGGATTCTGTAATATTTTGGACTATAATATTCTTTTATTCGGGACTGTAATATTTGGACTGTATATTTATTCGGACCCTCTCTGCGAGGGCATAACTGTAATAAGTGTGCGTGAGTGTGATGTATGTCTTCCAACCCCACGTCTTTCTCCCTTTTATTTATCCGCTTATGATGGTTAGATTAGGGCATATTTAAATTAGCATACAGTATGACAGCATGTTTGCATTCATTCATCTGTATTGCATGCACCGGGCTCGGCGCATCATACTAACTGCATTGTACTTTCAATTTCAAAGTTGAATACATGATAGTTGTAACATTTCATATACCATCTTAGAATAGCCGAGCCTGCTATAATTGCATTTTGCATGTGTTGCATTAGGCATTTCTGTATAGTTAGGATCATGCATGATTTCTAATGAATTCCTATTTTGGCTTGGAGTACTCGGTAAGCTTTATGCTTTAGCATCCTTGCATGCGTGTGAGTGACTGCCATGAATAGCATGCTTACCATGAGGCTATGTGCTTATATGATATAACTGCCTGAATGCCTGTGGGTGAAGGTTGGGTTACTTAAATTGGAATAAATCATCAAATGTTTTAAAGCCTACTTGCGGGTAGCAAACCACTTTCAAAAAAACAAGCATGAAATGTTTCGTTCCAATTCAGGCGACTCGGTCTATATTTGTATGCTGTGCGCATCATATAGTAATCTAGGCTAATAAACCGGAATAAGAACTCACAATGTTTTCAAAACTAGATATCATGGTTAGTAGAGGCCGGTTTATGACCGGGCGAGCGGGGGTGCTCACGAAGTGACCTTCCCCAATCGTACCCAAGTTCCCGAGCCGAGGCAACTTTGGTGATGACGGACACGTGGCCTTTTGGCACCGAGTCAGGGTTTCCTAAATTTCCCAAAATAAAATATTTAGGTGGCGACTCTATATCTGGCAAAGCAGTCCATGTTTGGCACTACTTTTTCAAAAAATCAGTTTCTCAAAACGATTTGCCGGATTTGGACTCTTTGGTTCAGATTAGGAACCGTGACATTTTAGAGTCCGAGCTGTAGTGACCCCAAATGAACAGAACGGGACTAACCCTCCCGGGGCGTTCGGGGACGTCTACAGTTTCTGGCGACTCTGCTGGGGATTTAGAGAACTTGACTCGAACTCGTGATATCTGTTTTTTACTACACTTGTGTGTTTCTTTGCATTGCATTTGCATTGGTGCGCCTAGGACACCGTGTTTTCCATCTGCTATTCCTGAACGGTTTGCCGGAGGCTTGTCTTGTCAAGGCATGACCATAAGGCTGACCGGTTGTGGGCTCTGCCAGTATGGGAACACAAACCCCGGTTTTACCGGGGCACCCTCTTTGACCATTCGACCTAGTGCATATTCGGATCCATAGTGACCATTCCAAATTAGGACAGGTTGCTTACCCGTTTGTAAGTTGTTTGAAACCGCTGCGTGCGTAATGGAACCCTAGCTCCTGACACAATAGGACAGGGAAACCCTACCCCAACATAGGGGTGTTTTGGCTCTCACTTATCTGTTATGTGCTTTAGAGTGCGTCTCTACAGGAATACATGTATCAGTATATGAGTTTGGGCATCAGGCCTGCGGGCTTCAGTTCAGCGTTATCAGTATCAGGCCTGCGGGCATCAGTTCGGCATCAAGCCTGCGGGCTTCAGTTCAGTGTTATCAGTATCAGGCCTGCGGGCATCAGTTCGGTATTGTCAGCATCAAGCCTGCGGGCATCAGTTCAGTATTATGGGTATCAGGCCTGCGGGCATCAACCAGTATTTGAGAACGAGTTATCTGCGGATATCAGATTCTGTTTTAGGGAACAGTGATACAGGGATAATAATCAGTGTTTGAGGACAGTGTGTTATTCAGCTTATTGACTGTGTGTTGATTATGCCCGACTGTGTGTCATGCATTTTATTTTAAGCTGTTATGCTGCCCGTTTATCTGTTTATTTATTTCCTTTTTGCTTTATTTATCTTTTTGCTAGGGTCAGTTCTAGCACAATTGCTTCCAACCCAACAGGCATTCCCCAAGCACTTTGGACACGAGGTCGTCGACTCCATCGATTTGAGGATCTAATCGACGGACAGCTGGTGTTCCATTCTCTACCCCCTGTTACCAGAAGGAAGCGGAAAAGGAGCAGTGTGTCAGAACAGAGGTTGTCAGAGCAGTGGGTTACTTCATCAGAGGACTACAGGACCGAGGTCTCAATTACTGCTACAGAAATAGACATACCGGTTAGACAGATGGATCAACAGAATACATCAGGGATGGAGGCTCTAATGCGCCAGAGGCAGGAGAGCATGAGACAGATGCATGATGATGCCACCCGTCAAACGGAGTTCTCCAAACAGCAGGCCGCGATCATGGCCCAACAGGCCGAACTAATCACCAGGCTGCAACAACAGAATACAGCATTTGCTTCACAACAAATCCCTCCTCCGGCAGGGGCTCCGTTACCTGAGCAGGCACCTACTGTTCAGAACGCCCCCACCAAATGCCCAGAATACCCTGCCGCATGTCCAAAATTTACAAGAGGACACGAATCTTCCAACGGGGCCAGCTCCGCCCCCGCTTCCACCACAACTGTCCAAGGTCCATACATCCAATCACCCGGACTCTCCATTCGAGGTCGAGGTTGATCATACAGCTCTGAAATTGAGCAAATTGGAGAAGCTTTTCAAGAAATCCCAAGGGGTCAAGGCTATGCCAGATATCGAAGATGGATATACCGAGGAGGCCGTAACACTCCCCGATAGGTTCAAAATGCCACAAATCGACCGTTTTGATGGGTCCGGCGACCCCATGGTCCATATCCGACTGTTCGCAGACGTCTTGCGGCCAATGGGCCTAACACGACCACAGAAGCTTTCATTATTCGGCCGAACCCTGTCGGGTGTGGCCTCCCATTGGTATGCAAAGTTACAAGACGAAGTGAAGAGGAACTGGGATGAAATGGCTGAGGCCTTTGTCACACAATATTCATACAACACTCAGATCGAGATCACAACTCGTGATCTCAAAACGACAAGGCAAGAGCCTAAAGAAACTTTCTCAGACTTTGTGATCCGATGGAGGGCAAAAGCGTCAATGATGACTTTAAGGCCCACGGACAAAGATCAAATCCGGATGATTGTGTGCAATCTCCACCCAAAACTGATGCAGAGAATGATTGTAATCCCCTTCCCTACTTTCGCAGATTTACATGAGATGGGGGTGCAAATCGAAGACGCAATGAAACAAGGTCTGTTTGACCATGACAGGGAACAACCGAGGAGGACGTTTAACCGTAACAACAATGCGGGCCCGAGTGGCGCTGCAAATACGAGAGCCTCGGAAGTTAGTATGGTCACCACCACTCCCCCTCCCCCTCTAAGGCCCATGACTGTCACACCCTTTTCCGGCGCGTCCGGAAGCAACACACAAGCCAACAGATTCCAACCACGAGGCCAAAGAACCTTTACCCTACTATATATGCCTCTGACCAAAGTTCTGGGGATATTGATTAGAAAGAATCATTTAAAACCCCTAGAACCAAAGCCATTGCCGAATCCACTCCCCCCTCTTACGACCCATCAAAATACTGTGCGTACCACCAACAACACGGTCATGACACCGACCGTTGTTACAGATTGCGTCATGAGATCCAAGATCTTATTGACAAACAAGTGATCGCACCTCCTAATAAACCCAATGTCACAACCAACCCTCTCCCACCACATAACCAAGCTCCTCCTCCCAAAAGAATTAACTTTATCCAGACTGGGGTCGCATCTTACGATCCTAGCATCTATATTACTCCCACCCACCTACCCAAGCCGGAGGTGCTCCTTCCCGATTGAACTGACTTCTTGTGCATGGTGGACATCTCTAAAACCCAACCAGAACCGATGGTGGTGACCGTCGAAGACAGGGCAGGGCAGATTTTGAGAGAAAATGAGATTGTTGAATCTGGGACTGGGCAGAATTTTGCTGGGGGAGCTTATGATCCAAGCAAGTATATCCTATCAACGAGCCGAATTGGGCTAAGTGTAGAATTGCCAGAGACAGGAGAGCTATGCATGATCCGGGGGGACGGATCTGGGCTATGGGCAGATAATCTGACAACCGTCGAGGAGGACTTTGCCAACCTGCAATTTCTCGACGACCAGGAACTGGGGGAGGCATCGATTAACTGGTACGATTATGAGGGATCAGAGGAGGCCACTGGATGGCTCGAGGATCAACCAGATGCAGTGGGGGAAGCCCAACCAGAACAGAGCCCAGCAGGGGCAGAAGTATCAGTTGTGGCCGGAACGGCCGAAAGTCAAGTTGTACCGCCGGAGAGCGCCGGTGTTAAGAATTCTGCTCGGGACATGGGCATTATGGATATGGGAACTGTTGAACAAACAGCTGTATTGACGCAGCTGGAACAAGAAAAGTTTGAAGAGGCTGAGAGAATTAGAAAAGCTAAAGGCCCTGAGGGGACCGAAAGTGCTGCGTGCACGAAAATGGAGAATGCTGCGAGCATATGGACAGGGAATATTGAGAGTGCAACTAAACCGGAGCCAGACAGGTGTCTGTTGGCTGCCAGCGGAATGTGGTGGGAAGATGACGACTTGTGTCTTGCCCACACCGATGAAGACTGGGGAAATGGCCAGCCGGATGATACTTGGTACCTCGATGAGGTTGACCATATGACAAGAAGTGGGCGGTACTTCAAGCCCCCACACCTGGACCAACCCGAGGCATCCGGGAAGGATAGAGAAGCGGAGAGACAGAAGGAGAAGCAGATTGAAGATGAAGCTGTGCTGAAACAGTTAAAAAAGATACAAGCAGACATCTCCATCTGGGGACTGCTAATGGCATCACGAGTACACAGAGAAGCTGTCCTATCTGCTATGGACAAGTCCAAACTCTCCATAGACACCATGCCTGAACAGCTGGTTGGGCTGGTTTTTCCGGGAGGAGGTTCCCCGGCATTAACCTTTTCGGACAAGGAGCTACCGCCTGAGGGCACAAGTCATAACAAACCTCTCTATATTTCTGTGGAATGTAGAGATAAGTGGATACCAGTGGTACTTGTTGATACCGGGTCTGCGATTAATGTCTGCCCAACCAGAACGGCATATGCAATCGGGTTGAAACCCGTCGACTTCGTCCCAACTACCCAAGTGATCAGAGCATACGACAATACCAGCAGAGAAGTGATGGGGACTGTTAAAATTCAAACCAAGGTTGGTCCAGGACAACACAGCATTGAATTTCATATCTTGGACGTTCCTGCAACCTTTAACCTACTTCTGGGGCGACCGTGGTTGCACCAGGTCAAAGCAGTCTCTTCCACTCTACATCAGATGCTAAAGTACCCCCACGGGAAAGGGGTAGCGATCGTTTTTGGGAATTCATCAATCCATCCGCCGCCGGAAGTGTCTACACCTGTCTTGGAGATTGAGTACGGCACGGAGGATGTGTTTTTATCGGGGTTCACTTTGGCCGAGGCTCAAGTGGTGCAGAATGTCATGGCTGTGAATGAGGGTATGTACGTTAGTGCTCAATCTATCTACCTCATGAACAAGCTAAAACATACCCCCGGGATGGGATTAGGGAGAAGCGGCCGGAAAGGCGTCTCAGTGTTGGCCGAAGTGCCACACAACCCTCACGCCTTTGGACTGGGTTATCTGCCCACCAAGGAGGATTGGGTGAGGAAAGGAAAGGAAATGGCCGGCAGGGCCAGAGCAAAGAAGGCCGGGAAGCCATTTGAGTTAATGCATAGACCCATCTAGGGTACCCTAAACGGACGCTTCGTCCGGGAGGGGGAAGATTTTCCATTCTGCGGCTTCCCGGAGCCATGGCAAAACGCGGAGGGGAAGCGTGTGCCTGGTTTTGAAATCTTCTTCGACATACAATTATCTGGGGATGACGTTGCCGAAGCACAGACAGACCCACCAACTGAGGTTGAGCAATGTGAAACAGTGGATCCTGAGAGCACAGAGCTTGAAATGGGGGTAGCACTGGCGAGTCTACTATCAGATCCTCCGATCGGCCAAGAGTGCTTGGGGGATAACTCTTCGGTTTCTGTGATTGGAGATGAAATAGCTGCGGGCTTTCCAGCGCCGATCTTGGATGCATCTATCGCACCTTCTCTCATCTGGCAATATGAAGAAGGCTTTTTATCTAGCAGTTCCGGGTCAGGTAGTGAGCCGGAATCTGATTCTACCGAATCTTGTGCGTCGGAATCAGATTCCAGCTCGACTGAGTCTGAGTCCGGTATTCCTGGGAGTGATAACCCGGATGCCACAGTCCTGTCTAGGTCGTCATTTTCATTTTCTTTTGAGTCTGTTGTAACAGAGGAATCTGACGGCTTGGAAATATTTAATGAGAATGATGTGGATGTGGTTTCCGAGTATTTTTCTGTGCCTTTGATTTATTGCTTAAATCAGGATTTTCAAAATTTTGATGAAAACAACGAGGGAGAAATTCCCCCAGTTTTGCAACGATTAATTGATCAAGAGCAGGAAAGATTTGTTAAACCTTTAATGGATGAAATCACTACTGTGAATGTTGGTACTGAGAAGGACCCGCGGCTGGTCCAGATCGGGTCCACGTTGTCTTCAGAGGAGCGCGAGCGCTTAGTCGCTTTATTAAAAGATTTCAAAGATGTTTTCGCGTGGTCCTACGAAGACATGCCTGGAATCGATCCTGAGATTGTACAGCACCGGATCCCTTTTGACCCCGAGGCCCGACCTGTCAAACAGAAACTCAGAAGGATTCGCCCGGACTGGGCTCTCAAAATTAAGGAAGAGGTCACCAAGCAAATTGACGTAGGGTTCCTGCTGGTATCTGAATATCCAACTTGGTTGGCCAACATTGTTCCGGTGCCAAAGAAGGACGGCAGAATTCGGGTCTGTGTAGACTTCAGAGATTTGAACAGGGCCAGTCCGAAGGACGACTTTCCCTTGCCACACATTGATGAATTGGTGGATTTCACGGCAGGACACGCCTTGCTTTCGTTTATGGATGGTTTCTCAGGCTATAATCAGATAGTGATGGCACCCGAAGACCGGGAGAAGACTGCGTTCACTACCCCGTGGGGGACATATTGTTATAGAGTGATGCCATTCGGGTTGAAAAATGCTGGAGCTACGTATCAACGGGCAGCAACTACAATATTGCATGATATGATCCATAAGGAGGTCGAGGTGTATGTGGACGACATGATTGTCAAGTCCAAAGATAGAGAGGGTCACTACACCGCCTTACAAAAATTCTTTCAAAGGATCAAAGAGTTTCGACTGCGACTGAATCCCCAGAAATGCACGTTTGGTGTTACAGCAGGGAAGATGTTAGGGTTTCTGATTACATAAAGGGGCATCGAGGTCGACCCTTCCAAAATCAAGGCCATCTTAGAAATGCCACCACCAAGGACTGAAAAGGAGGTGCGAGGCTTTCTGGGTAAAGTGCAATTCATAAGACGGTTTATTTCTAAATTAACCTTGACTTGTGAACCACTTTTTGGTCTCCTGAAGAAAGGAAAGAAATTCCAGTGGGACGGCCGATGTCAAGCAGCTTTTGAGCAGATCAAAGAGTATCTACAGAACCCACCCGTGTTGTCCCCACCAGAGCCGGGGAGACCGTTGATATTGTACCTTTCGGTAACTGAGACTACCATGGGCTGCATGCTCGCGCAGGAGTCAGAAGACAAAGTGGAAAGAGCCATCTACTATCTGAGCAAAAAGATGCTGGATTACGAGACCCGCTATACACCGCTGGAGAAGGCTTGTTTGGCCTTGGTATGGGCAACCAGGAAGCTGCGGCACTACCTGTTATCTCACTCAGTAATGTTGGTTTCGCGTTTGGATCCCATCAAATATCTCTTCGAGAAACCAGCACTTACGGGTAGGCTAGCTCGTTGGCTGCTGTTGCTCTCCGAATTTGATTTGAAGTATGTAACGCGCAAGTCGGTAAAAGGGAGAGCGGTAGCGGAGTTCCTTGCCGACCACCCGGTTGAGGGGGATGAAGCGGTGGAGTATCTATTCCCAGATGAAGCCATTCTGCACGTCGAAGATGAAACTTGGACGATGTACTTTGACGGAGCGTCAAACCAGTATGGGTATGGGATAGGGGTGTTGCTGATAGCGCCTGATGATTCTCGTATCCCTTTAGCATTCAAGCTCCGGTTCAAAGTTTCCAACAATGAAGCAGAGTATGAGGCATGTATTGCTGGCCTGGAAGCAGCCCTAGAACTAGGGGCAAGACGGTTGGACGTCATTGGGGGCTCGAACCTTGTTGTGTCTCAAGCAAAAGGAGATTGGAAAGTCAAGGAGGAAAGGATGATAATTTACCACCAAACCTTGGATTTGTTAATTCCTCGATTTGAGAAGCTAAATTTCACCCACCTCGTGAGAGAGAACAACAGGTTCGCAGATTCACTAGCAACTCTATCTTCTATGATAGACATCCCGTCCGGAGTCCGGATGCGTCCAGTCATTATTGATCAAAATTTTGTGCCAGCATACGAGTCGATTTCCGCCATAGATGAGGTTCAAGACGGCAACCCCTGGTATTACGACATCTGGAACTTCTTGGAAAAGGAGACGTATCCACTAGGGGCAAATGCCAAGGATAAGAGGGCCATCAGAAGAATGGCTGCTCAGTTTATCATCTGCGGGGGTAAGCTGTACAAAAGGGGTCATCTGGGAATGCATAAGCTCTGTGTAGAAGCTGAAGAGTCGAAAAGCCTGATGGAAGCCATCCATGGGGGGGAGTGCGGTGCACACATGAATGGAGTAATGCTGGCCAGAAAGATCCTCAGACAGGGCTACTACTGGTCAACCATGGAGGAGGATTGTATAAGTTTTGTTCGGCGATGCCACAAGTGTCAAATTCATGCAAACCGCATGAACATCCCACCGTCAAAGCTGTACAACATGACTTCGCCATGGCCTTTCTCAGTCTGGGGAATTGATGTGATCGGAGCTGTTACCCCGAAAGGGTCAAACGGGCATGAGTTTATCCTGGTAGCGATAGATTATTTCACAAAGTGGGTCGAGGCCCAATCATACGCGGTGTTGAAGGCGTCGCAAGTCGCAAAATTCATCAGGAACAACATCATCTGTCGCTACGGGGTGCCAAACGAGATAATTTCAGATAATGGTTCCCACTTCAAGAAAGAAGTGATAGACTTGTTGGAGAAATACAATGTGGCTTTCCATAAGTCATCTACATACCGGCCGCAGACCAACGGAGCGGTTGAGGCCGCCAACAAGAATATCAAGCATATACTACAGAAGATGGTGGGAACCTATCGGGATTGGCCAGACAAGCTGCCATTTGCTCTGTGGGGCTACAGGACTTCAATCAGAACTTCTACTGGAGCAACTCCATATTCATTGGTCTATGGAATGGAGGCTGTTCTACCCATTGAGATTGAGGTTTCGTCGTTACGAGTATTGGCTGAGTGCCAGATAGCCGAAGCAGATTGGCAGCAAAGCAGATTCGAAGAACTCATGCTCTTTGATGAAAGAAGACTGAAAGCACTGTACCACATCCAAGGCTATTAACGTAGAATTGCCCGGGCTTTCAACAAGAAGGTTAAGTCCAGGAATTTGAAAGAGGGAGATTTGGTGCTCAAAGACAACCGAGCTCCCATCCACGACCCAAGGGGCAAGTTCAAACCCAATTGGACTGGTCCTTACATCATCAAAGCTATCTGGTCAGGTGGGGCTGTGGTTCTGATGGATCTAGATGGCTTGGAGTTCTCACAACCGATCAATATGGACAAGTTGAAGAAATACTATCCTTGAGAGGCTCGCTAGGCCGAAAACCCGAAAGGGCGACCTAGGCAAAAGTCAGAGCACAAAAAAATTAGAAAATATAAAAACTGAGCTCGCAAGGTTGAAAACCCGCAAAGGGCGGCCTTGGCAAAAGTTAGAGCGCAAAAGGAGAGTGAAAATACTCGAGTGAACCTCGGCCTGAACTACGTAAGGCTTGATTCCCATCTTTGGGATACGTAAGCAACTTCACCTTGAAGTTCAGCCATAAACTTTTCCCCGATCAACTCTGTCCATTTTGATCGTCTCAGTCATCTTTATCCATCAGCATTTATCGCGTCTCCGGTACAGTGCTTTTCAAACTAGGGGCAACTTTCCGTTGCCGCGACGGTGCAAAGTTACTCAGACTAGGGGCAACTTTCCAGTTGCAGGGATCTGGGGTTGTGCATCTCAGTGACAGATCTTCGGCGTGTCCAGTTCTGATCCACATCGAAAATAGTTTTGAAAAGTTTTAATAAAAGTTGACTTTGTTCAAATCAATCTTTTTACGACTAAGACCATTTTTGGACCAAAAACGGAAAATTTTCAGTACCATAACTTTCAATTTCATTGATTTCAAAACTGAGTTCTCCTGCTCTTGCATTACAATCGAGGTTGCTTTTTTTAGTACATTCATAACGAAAACTTGAAAATGCTAAATAAGCAATAAATTTGGGGCATAGTTGAATCAAGTATCTCTGCGTCCCCTCCCAGAGCTGGACGGAGCATCTGATGCCAAACTAGGCCCAACCTGTGCCTCTTCATTGAGCCAATCCAAGCACTCATCGGACAAAGTGCAACTGAAAGTTGAAGCAGGGGCCAGGAGCTCTCTAGTCCTCCATGCTGTGGCATATCGGGCAAGCTGTGCACCCCGGACCGGGAAAGCGGCTGGGTACTCAATCCCCTCCGGTGGGCAAGTCTGATCATGACCAAACTGACGCAGGAACTGGAACGGAAAATAAAATACGCAGTGGGTTAGACCAACCAATTGGATCCCAATTAGCCGAGGCATACTATAGCTCATTGCCGGGAGGTTGAGCCAAGGACAATGCCAAGCAATGCCGTCTGCGGACAAATTGCACATCCAATCAAACCACCACCTTTCGTCAAGAGCATTGACTAGGCGCTGCCGAAAGAAGTAGCCTCGAGCTGAATAAGCTGGGCAAGAGTCCACAACCTGCAACTTGTCCATTAACCATACCTAGGGGAGGGATGGAAAATGAGAGAATAAAGAACAGAGAGATGTACGATGAGAGAAAAGTAAGACAAGGGTTTTGTGAGAAAAACCGAGCCTGAGGGTCGAGTGATGTGAGCAAATATATATGTGAGGTCGGGTGGGAAATATTACTTGCAGCAGCAGTGGACTCCCGGCAAACCTAGTCGCCTCCCGGCGATAGACAGAATCTAAGCCCATCAGTGTCTCGGCCAAGGTCATGGCAATACAGCTCTTCCCTTCCCTCAAGCCTTGGGCGACTTCAATCAGGCGAATGCTAGCCCCGCCAAAGCCCGAGGAAAGCAGAAAGTGAGACAACAAACATAAGCAGAGGGCATGTTGCCGGAAACCCTGCCAATAATGGTTGCTGCGGTCACCAGCGTCGGAAAAACGATGGATCAAGCCGAGGATGTCCAGTTCCCCACTGCAGATCAGAGATCGAGCGTCATGCGCCGTGAGCCCACACATCCGCCCTAAAGCCTGAGCATGGCCAAAACGGAGCAGGGGCAAGATCACTTCAGAGCATTCAGACTCCATCAAAACCTGAAAATCTTCGAAAGTGGGGCACATCTCTTGGCCGCCAAAGCTAAAAACGTGCGTCACTGGATTCCAGAACCTTGCCGCGGCATGGAGAAAAGAAAGCTGTAGCGGAGTATGGCTCGGCGTGAATAGTGCATCCGAGCCATCTAGAGAAGAGATCCAAGATGTGACATTTTCTGCGAGAAACGCCTCTATCTTTGTCTAAAACTAAGATGAAATGAATGTTCCCAAAGTTGAGGCTTTTATAGAAGAGAAGACAGTATTCACGGGGACCCGTGTCAAAAATCTGGTGGCTGCAGGACTGAGTGGCCGGCCGGCCACCTTTTCTGGCTGGCCAGCCATTTACTTTTTCTGAAATGGCCGGCCAGCTATCTCTCTCTACAAAAAATGGCCGGTCGGCTCCCAGGGATGGCCGGCAATGCTGCAGTGTATCTCCTTGGCCCTGTTTTACCCTTCGAATGAGAGTTCCAAGCATTTCCATGCAACGGGAAAGTCAAAGGCCTTTATCTCCCTCCGTTTCGGATGCGTTCCGATGCCCAGATCGTCAGAAGTACACTTTGTTGTTGTTGAGTTTTGTTTATCGAGTTGTTGTTTTGCTTATCGAGTTGTTTGTCGAGCGGACGTGTTTTGTGTTTTTGAGTCATTGCTCTCTGTTTAAGCAATTATTGTTAAAGTCTTGTTTATTTGCGTCGTTGCATTTTGCTTATCGAGTTGTAAACTTCCTAAGGTTCTGTTATATCTTAGTAGGTTGAGTTGTTTAGTTTGTTGCGTCGGTTCACTACCTGACTTGGTGATTACACAATGCGCATTTCCATTCAATTTCATTTTTGTGCGAAATAAATGATGCGATACGATGCTAAAAGTTTAAAATACAAACATCTTTTCAAAAGCTATTTCATTTCATCATGCTTTACAATAAACAAAGGTACAAGTTTTACAAAAAATAAAACTGCCTAACAATGTGCAAAGTGCTACAAACTACTAGCAAAAAGAAAAATAAAGCAGGAAATAGCAACATCAAAGTCCTCGGGAGCGGGAACGAGAAGCACTCCTCATCCTCTTCTGCGGGACAATCTCCGCACCATCATCACCATCTGAGTCGGAGCTGTCATCCTCAGGATCCCCCTCAGCCTCGCCTCTATTCCCTGAGCCAAAACCGGAGCCCCCCTCCTCAGCAGATGTCTCTGACTGACGATCGGTAGCCTCCTCCTCCTCCTCCTCAACATCCTCCTCCTCCTCATCAGGCTCCACCTCCACAACGTGAGCCCTGCGTCTGCGGACAGGCCCTCCTCGAGCTCCCCGAAAAGGCCTAGAAGGCCCGGCTCCTCTGGAAGGCCAAGATGGCCCCGCCCCCTGAAAAGGCCCAGATGGCCCAGCTCCCCAAGGAGGCCCGGGTGGCCTGGCCTGCGGCTGACCGGACCATGAAGGCATCTGAAAACAAAAAGTTCAATTCAAATGCATCAGTCCAAATATATACATCAGATGCAGATACAAGCAAAGGCTACATGAAGTGGGTGCATGTAAATACAGAATACAAGTGGGGTGTGTACCAGATGTGCTCTACACAAATAGTCTATCGATGCAGTAGAAATCAGCATGTCATCAGAAGTATGATAAATGCCAGAAAACTGAAGGGTACCTGAATGCCCGCGACAGACAACTGTGCCTCCCTCCGCAGGACCATGCCCTCGAGTGTGGCCACCAGTCCAACCACCTCCTCCATGTACCCTCGCGATGGCTGCAAAAATGAGCTCATAATCATCAGTGAACAGAAGAGTGTCTAAACATCTGAATGATGAATGAAAAAAGTGGAGCATACCGGCGGTGAGTCCGGATCAATGGCGTATCGATCACTGGGCATCGGAGGCTCTAGTGGAATCGGAGTCGGAAAGCTAGCCCTATACTGCCACGCCATCAACTCAGTAGGCATATCTGGCCACCCGGGATGAGGATGAGTCGACGGAACCGGAGGAACCGGTCTACTCCCACCTCTAGATGTACCGGCCCTGCTAGTAGAAGGGGCGTCTGCAGCCCGAGCCCGAGCCTGGCCCGAGGATGACATACCGGCAGGCCTCATCATCGGGATATGAGCTCCCGTCAATGGAGGCATCAAATATATGTGACGGTAAGTGGCGTAGTCCCCCTCCTCAACATATAATAAAGCATCACTGCCCAGCATGGCGCCGACTACCTCCGAGTAAGAGAGCCTGTAAGCAGTCCGCATACTGGCTGGAGGTACTGCGGGAGGATCCTGAGAAAGATACCCCCATACCTGGCGCAGAAAGCGTTCCCCCAGGAACCATGCCCTGCCAACCGGCCCTTCAAGCAGGACCCTATATTGGGAGATGTCCGACGCTCCGGTATACTGAAGTCGGAGACCGTCACCCAGAGACACCCAGGGCTGCCATGTGATCTGCGGATGATAAATGCATAAACCAATCAGAAATCAAGAATATACAGGGCAAATCAAAGATGAAAATGAAAGGAACTGAAAGTTCTGAGGTACCTCTGAATGTCGCACAGTGTCGAAGTACTGTCGCAGATTAAGGAGGGTCTCTCGAGGTCTCGGCCGGTGCGGGCCCTCGAACACCAATGAATATGGGGTCATGGGAATCCCCGCCACCTCCAACTCTGGGGCTAATGATGGGAAGTATACATAGACCCATAGCTGAGAAAAGCAGTGCAGAATGTAAGTACGAAATGCTGAGAGCAAAATACAGACTGTAAAAGTGCACTGTGTGTGCAATGTACAAGTAATGAAAAGCAGAAATGTAAATCAAGAGGACAGAAAAGTACCTCCCAGGCTCTCCAGTAGCCGCCAAGTAAATCACCCCGCCCGCGGGAGGTCGCGCTCATATAAAAGTAAAGGGTAGCCAGGCCGGCGCCACCCCAGTCATATCGATGGACCTGTGATAGGTCAACCAGAGCACTCAGCAGGTATAGCCCAACTGTGTTCCCTCTGTCGGCAAACAGGGTAGTCCCGAAGAGGAACATAAGGAAACCACGGGCATACTGCTCTGTCTCCTCGGGAGTCTCAGGCACCATCTCCGCCCGCCGGAAGTGGGAAGAGAACCAAGTGTATCGGACTCTCCCAGAGACCCTGTTAACAGGTGGGCAAGCCCCCAATAGATATGTCCAGGCGGCCTCCCACTCGCCCATATCCTCATCGTAGGGGATGGACCAACCTCCGATGTCAAGGCCGGTCAATACAGCGAAGTCAAAAGGGGTCATGGTCATGTCCCCGGTAGCAGAGAAATGAAAGGAATTGGTGGTGTCCCACCATCTCTCTACCAAGGCTGCCATCAGTGTCCTCCTGGCAGGACAACGTGACAACCCGATGCAGAAGGGCTCAAACCCTGCCAAGTCGACTAAGTCTCGAACACCCTCCGGGAGCTCGGCATACCAGTCCCGCGCAATGGTGGAACCATACCCCCGCACACTGCGGGAACCAACCTGCATTCAAAATGAATACATATGTCAGTAATGGAATGAATGGGCTGTGTGCCAATGAAATCAAATGGGCTGTGTGCCAATGGAATGAAATGGGCTGTATGCCGATGAAGTGAAATAAGCTACATGCAAATTATATCTATCTGGGCTGCGTGTTCAGAAAATTTGAAGTTTGGGCTGCGTGTTCAACTTTCAGTTAAATTGTGGGCTGCGTGTTCAGAAAATTTGAAGTTTGGGCTGCGTGTTCAACTTTCAGTTAAATTGTGGGATGCGTGTTCACTATCTATCTGGGCTGCGTGTTCAGAAAATTTGAAGTTTGGGCTGCGTGTTCAACTTTCTATCATTGTGGGCTGCGTGTTCACTATCTATCTGGGCTACGTGTTCAGAAAATTTGAAGTTTGGGCTGCGTGTTCAACTTTCAGTTAAATTGTGGGCTGCGTGTTCACTATCTATCTGGGCTGCGTGTTCAGAAAATTTGAAGTTTGGGCTGCGTGTTCAACTTTCAGTTAAATTGTGGGCTGCGTGTTCACTATCTATCTGGGCTGCGTGTTCAACTTTCTATCATTGTGGGCTGCGTGTTCACTATCTATCTGGGCTGCGTGTTCAGAAAATTTGAAGTTTGGGCTGCGTGTTCAACTTTCAGTTAAATTGTGGGCTGCGTGTTCACTATCTATCTGGGCTGCGTGTTCAGAAAATTTGAAGTTTGGGCTGCGTGTTCAACTTTCTATCATTGTGGGCTGCGTGTTCACTATCTATCTGGGCTGCGTGTTCAGAAAATTTGAAGTTTGGGCTGCGTGTTCAACTTTCAGTTAAATTGTGGGCTGCGTGTTCACTATCTATCTGGGCTGCGTGTTCAGAAAATTTGAAGTTTGGGCTGCGTGTTCAACTTTCAGTTAAATTGTGGGCTGCGTGTTCACTATCTATCTGGGCTGCGTGTTCAGAAAATTTGAAGTTTGGGCTGCGTGTTCAACTTTCAGTAAAATTGTGGGCTGCGTGTTCACTATCTATCTGGGCTGCGTGTTCAGAAAATTTGAAATTTGGGCTGCGTGTTCAACTTTCAGTTAAATTGTGGGCTGCGTGTTCACTATCTATCTGGGCTGCGTGTTCAGAAAATTTGAAGTTTGGGCTGCGTGTTCAACTTTCAGTTAAATTGTGGGCTGCGTGTTCACTATCTATCTGGGCTGCGTGTTCAGAAAATTTAAAGTGTGGGCTGTGTGTTCACTTTCGAATTCGGGCTGTGTGTTCGACAAATCAATGTTTGAGCCGTGTGTTCTAATGTGGGCTGTGTGTTCGCAATTAATTAATGAGCCGAGTGTTCAGAAATTCGAATGTTGAAATTACATGTTCAAGATGCAAGCAAAGTACTATGTCATAAGCTAAACTGCATGTTCAAGCATGGCAAAGGTACGAAATGCAGGAAAAATACAGAAAATGAAGTACATACCTCTCGGGCCTCGTGAGAGAGGTGGTGCTCCGGCTCTCAGAGAAGCAGATCCATGGGTGCTCGCTCGTCAAAGCTAGTGAAATGACGGAAGACAGCACGAGGGAGGACATGTGCTGGCGGACGGTACCTCCCGGGAATAAAAGGTCGGGATCTCAGGGGTAGAGTCATGAGATCGAAATCATCTCCGACACCCGGAAAACCTCCGCCGTGGGAAGAATTACTCGCCATTTCCAAAGAATCTGCAAAAGGGAGCAAAAATGAGCAAAATGAGCCAAAATTGGAAAAAGTCAACAAAAGTCAACTCCCGAGAAAATATTCCAAATATTGAGATAAACTTACCTCAAGTGGCGAAAATGCAAAAAGAAGTTCCGAAGCCGGAATTTAATCGCTTCAAAGTGCTTGAAACTGAGTGTTTTTGCGAAAACAATTTGCACGGGGCGTTGGAAAATGTGCGTGAAACTCAGATCTGGAGAGGAAAGTGTTGTAGAAGGCAAGAAAGGAAGGGGCCTCGGCTGCCTTTTATAGGCCTCAAGTCTTGGTTGAAGAAGCATGAAGGAAGGAGGTGAAAAAGACCAAAATACCCTCGGATCTGGTATATGGCCGGCCGGCCCCTTTTTCTAGCCGGCCAGCTATCTGCTTTTTGGATAACTGGCCGGCCAGCCATTAGCTTTATGGGAAACCGGTTGGCCACCTCCCCTTGGGAAGATGAACGGCTGGCCATGTCCCCCACATGCCCACCTAGCTCTCTGCAAATTTTGAGGAAGATCGGAGTTCCCGGGACCTGAAAAAGTTCAAGAAAAGTACACTTCCGGTCGCGAAATAGCTCCGCCGGAACTTCGGCTTCAAGTTCTGACATATGTCTCATCATCACTCATCGAAATCAAAGTGTATCCTTTTTGAATGAGTTGTAACCTTTCAGGGAAGTGGATCGGAGGCCGCGATTGAGTTACCTTCGCCGAAACACGCGTTTCCGTACTCGTTATTTCATGACAAACGGACACCCTGATTCTTGCTCGTGTCACATTATCTTACATTCTCATGAGCATACCTGCATTAACATGCACATTTCTTGATGTTAATCATGCTTCTGTGTTTGAGCATACGTTGTCACGCATGTTCCATTCTTGCATTGCGATGCATTCACTCACCGGCACTGCGTGTGTCGAACTTTCAGAATCACATTAAATACATGTTGTTAGCATATTGTGCTCGTTGAGTTTCTCTCTTTTGCAGGCACGATATTGTATGTACGGTTCAATTGATGCTGGTGCGACCAGACGAATCGCGCAGGTATCGTATCTTCTCCGTGTGAGACGTGGCGGGGATTGAATAATCCTCCGTATTCTTAACTGCATGAAATGTAGTTGTTGCTTTGCATTCTTGCTTAAAACTGTTGCATCTATTTGCGAATACTTGCTTCATTACAGCTTGCTGCATTTGCACGATCATTGGGTTACCTTTGGCTTTTTGCATATCATTTGCATTTTGCCCCCTGCCTGCGGGCATGCCTGCGGGCACATCTCTTTTTATCCTGTCTGTTTGTCTAAGTCTTCGGCCTTGTCAAAAATGGGTCGTCTCTGGGCTTTGACATTCACTCCCGTCACTTATGACTTCCGAGTTCTGTCAAAGAGGGGCAACTGTAGACACCCCATTTTTGACCGACCTTATGACTCAGACGTCATCGATTGAGCGCTTGGTGATGTTGCATAATGTGCTCGTTCAGAAGTTTCAGAGTTGTGGCCGTGAGCCCTGCCTCCGGACTTTCGAACCCTCTTCTGTGCCTCGTCTCGGTTTGCGAACCAGACTCGGTTTTCTCTGTTTCTTTTCCTGAGGGGAGGGAGAGGTCCCGTAGACCATCTCTCAATGGCCGTAGGCTACATTTGGTGGCCATAGGCCATTTTTCCCATTTCGGAGTCCGGTTTCCGGTTTTCGGAGCCGTCAGGCCGTGTGCCTCGGTTCGGGACCGCTTAACCATCTCCTATTGCTCTAATTTTTGGTATACATATTATTTGCTCCCTTTTGAGGGACACTGGGGGCTGAGAAGCCCACTTCGTGGCCGAATGCCACTTTCGGTGCTTAACAACCCATTTTCGGGACCCTGAACTGCGTGTTTTGGTCCCCGAGCATTCGTTTTGCAACGGTTTTCGTTCATTTTTGGCAGGTACCTCTGTTTTATCACCGGGGAGGTCACTGAAGGGTGGGAGGCCAGCAATTGTTGCAGCAACCAGTTATACATCCTCCGACGCCCTCCGGCGCCCGTTTTTCGCACTTCCGGGCTAATGTTGAACACCTTGGGCCCATTTTCTTGAACTTTGAACCACATATTTGTGATGTACACACACGAGAGGACCCTAAAAGTTCATGGCCGGCCATTAATTCAACTTGACCCTTTTGACCCCCTCCTTCCGGGCTAATGTTGAACCCCTTGGACCCTTTTTCTTGAACTTTGAACCACATATTTGTGATGTACACACATGAGAGGACCCTAAAAGTTCATGGCCGGCCATTAATTCAACTTGACCCTTTTGACCCCCTCCTTCCGGGCTAATGTTGAACCCCTTGGACCCACTTTCTTGGAATTTTAACCACATGGTTGTGTTGTACACACATAGGAGAACACCATCAGTTGGTGGCCGGCCAGAAAATCTCATTGAACCTTTTGACCCCTAGCCGGCCGGCTAGGGGGTGTGGCCGGTCGGCCACCTGCAACAAAAGTACCAGGCCGGCCGAGCTCCTTGCACTGTTCCCTTTACAGCTGTGAGGCTTTATCCCCCAGAAAAGATCTTTATCCGGGGGATATTTTGTGGGGGAATATTACTCTCCTTTTCCCCCACCTTTACACCCCCTTGTTGGCCTATATAGCAAGCAAGCCTTGTAGTATTTTGGGGTTAGAAAAACTCTTCTTCAAGCCTCCATACATAACTCCATTTCTATCCTTCTCATTTCCTTGAAAAACCCTAAGTCCCTAACCATCATTTCTTCTACACCACCAAGCTCTACCACCACCACCTCATTTCCAGCAACAAGGAAGGTTTCTCAAAGGCCAAAGAAGCTGCAAATTGATCCAAGAAGCAACAAAAGTCTTAGTCTTCAAGGGTGAGTAACCTTTTCTTCACTTTGACCCTTTTTCTTGATCCATTTATAAGCCTCACTTGCTTTTTGTTTCAAGCTCCGGCCCTAACTGAAAAGGGCCCTCTTTTGAGCTCATCTTCACTTTTCATTAAGGGCTCAACCCTGTTTGAGCCCTCCATGATACACTTGCTTCATTGATCCTCTTATATGTCATAATTTTGCATGCTATTTTTGGCCCATGAGCAATCTGTTTTCGAGCATGTTGTAAACTGATATTAGGCTTATTTTGAGCCCCTCTTCAATATTGAAGAAGGGCTCAACACCATTTGGGACTTCCATGTTATACCTACCTTTATACTCCTCTTTTCTTCCCCATTCTTGCATGCAATGGCAGCCTACCATGCTTTTGTTTTTGGCCATTTTACAGTTCTGAAAAGATGCTTATTTTGGTCCATTCTTAATGTTTCATTTAGGTCATTTCATGGTTTGGGACCTCCATAGGTCACTTCATGTTATATCCCTCTTTTATTCCCCATTCTTGCATGTTTAGTTAGCCTACCATGCTTTTGTTTTTGGCCATTTCACAGTTCTGGAAAAGTGCTTATTTTGGTCCATTATACATGTTTTATTAAGGGTCTTTGGCTGTTTGGTGATTATTTTGCATACCTCATGTTATAGCCACTTTTGAGCCTTATTTTACATCACATTTCTATCATGTTTTTATACTGATTTTGAGGCTTCCATATACTGTAAATATTCATATTTCTGGTCCCTCTTAAATGTTGTAGAAGGAAATTTTTCAGTTTGGGTTTTGCTTATATCACTTGCTTCATTACCCCTCTTTTGGCCCCTATTCTTGAATGCTATTTTTGCCATACCTGTGCTTGCTGTTTGGCCATGTTTATAACTGTGAAAGTGCATCTTTTGGGACTTTCTAGCTTCTGTCTTTGCATTGCATGTCCATATTGTGCATGTTTGGCATAGCTATAGGTCATTTCGGGTACCTAAATTCGCATTTCGGGACAATTCCTTGCATTTCATGTCATTTCGCCTCATTTCGGGACTGTTTTCCCCCATATTTTAGTGCTGAAATTCCATTAGAATGATTGCATGCAATTTTCATATCATTACATCACATTCTGTCATTGCCTCGGTTTCGTGCCCGTGTGCACGCATTTCGAGGCACCTCATTTTTATCCGCCGGCATCCTATGTGAGTGTGGCTGAGGCTCACTCATGTTGGTATAAGCCCATATCAAGTTTCCATGCCATTTCATCACATTCTGTCATTGCCTCAGTTTGCGTGCCCGTGTGCACGCATTTCGAGGCACCTCATTTTTATCCGCCGGCATCCTATGTGAGTGTGGCTGAGGCTCACTCATGTTGGTATAAGCCCATATCATGTTTCCATGTCATTTCATCACATTCTGTCATTGCCTCGGTTTGCGTGCCCGTGTGCACGTATTTCGAGGCACCTCTTTTTTATCCGCCGGCATCCTATGTGAGTGTGGCTGAGGCTCACTCATGTTGGTATAAGTCCATTTGTCATTTCCATGTCACTTGCATTGCGTATGCCATTGCCTCGGTTTGCGTGCCCGTGTGCACGCATTTCGAGGCACCTCATTTTCATCGCATTTTACCATTGCCTCGGTTTGCATGCCCGTGTGCACGCATTTCGAGGCACCTCATTTTCATCGCATTGCACATGCCATCGCCTCGGTTTGCGTGCCCGTGTGCACTCATTTCAAGGCGTCTCATTTTCATTGCATTCATGCATTTTCTCGGTTTGCATGCCCGTGTGCACGCATTTTGAGGCATCTCAGTTTGCGTGCCCGTAGGCACGCATTTTGAGGCATCTCATTTTCATAGCATAGTGCATACTAGGTTGTATCTTAGATTGCATTCTGTCATTTTCTCAGTTTGCGTGCCCGCGTGTACGCATTTCGAGGCATTTCATTTCCATAGCATTATGTATGTTAGGATTGTATCTTAGTTGCATTTCATACATATCATGCATATTGCATCGTGTTCGGGATAGGAGTTAGCCCGGGCACGGGAAACGAGGTACATTTCGTACTCCGAGTGACAGAATGTGTCTCAATTCCCCAGTCACCGACACTCCGGATTATCCATGATGGAGTTAGGTTTTAGCTGTAGTTTCATGTGCATTCATCCTATATTGAGTTGTGCATTTCGGCTCCTCGGCCATCATGCCTCGGTATGCGTGATTGGTGGCACGAGGATCGAGACATGCATATATCTGTGCAAATACATTGCTATGCCCCTTTCCTGCTCTCTGTTGCAGCAAAATGAAGAATCAGCAACCTTTTGGGGCTTGGCACGCATTTCAAGAACAGGTGTAAACAGAGGCTAATTGGGGCATTCCGGTGGATTTCCGCGCAAGACAATCCGGACATGCATCATCCATCAGAAGCAAGGCAGTCCCTGGCTTGCATGCCATTTTTACCGCTTTCTTAGTTAATTCATTAATTAATTAGGATTCTGTAATATTTTGGAATGTTATATTCTTTTATTCGGGACTGTAATATTTGGACTGTATATTTATTCGGACCCTCTCTGCGAGGGCATAACTGTAATAAGTGTGCGTGAGTGTGATGTATGTCTTCCAACCCCACGTCTTTCTCCCTTTTATTTATCCGCTTACGATGGTTAGATTAGGGCATATTTAAATTAGCATACAGTATGACAGCATGTTTGCATTCATTCATCTGTATTGCATGCACCGGGCTCGGCGCATCATACTAACTGCATTGTACTTTCAATTTCAAAGTTGAATACATGATAGTTGTAACATTTCATATACCATCTTAGAATAGCCGAGCCTGCTATAATTGCATTTTGCATGTGTTGCATTAGGCATTTCTGTATAGTTAGGATCATGCATGATTTCTAATGAATTCCTATTTTGGCTTGGAGTACTCGGTAAGCTTTATGCTTTAGCATCCTTGCATGCGTGTGAGTGACTGCCATGAATAGCATGCTTACCATGAGGCTATGTGCTTATATGATATAACTGCCTGAATGCCTGTGGGTGAAGGTTGGGTTACTTAAATTGGAATAAATCATCAAATGTTTTAAAGCCTACTTGCGGGTAGCAAACCACTTTAAAAAAAACAAGCATGAAATGTTTCGTTCCAATTCAGGCGACTCGGTCTATATTTGTATGCTGTGCGCATCATATAGTAATCTAGGCTAATAAACCGGAATAAGAACTCACAATGTTTTCAAAACTAGATATCATGGTTAGTAGAGGCCGGTTTATGACCGGGCGAGCGGGGGTGCTCACGAAGTGACCTTCCCCAATCGTACCCAAGTTCCCGAGCCGAGGCAACTTTGGTGATGACGGACACGTGGCCTTTTGGCACCGAGTCAGGGTTTCCTAAATTTCCCAAAATAAAATATTTAGGTGGCCACTCTGTATCTGGCAAAGCAGTCCATGTTTGGCACTACTTTTTCAAAAAATCAGTTTCTCAAAACGATTTGCCGGATTTGGACTCTTTGGTTCAGATTAGGAACCGTGACATTTTAGAGTCCGAGCTGTAGTGACCCCAAATGAACAGAACGGGACTAACCCTCCCGGGGCGTTCGGGACGTCTACAATACACGGCTAAAAAGGGAAAAAAACAGAGATTCGGGTTGCCTAGAATCCTGCACGTGCGGTGCCCTTTTTCGCACGTGCAGAGCGCCTCCCCCGCACGTGCGGCCTTCACCCCCGCATGTGCGGTGGTCCCTTCCCACACTTCACTCTGCACCTGCCTTTTAGGCAGTGTGCAGCCCTCTGAAACTCTTTCATCCCCGCACGTGCGGCCCTGGTCCAGCTGCCCAGAATTTCCCGTTTCGCTCTCGGACACTCCGTACTTGACCATGTACCCTCTGAAACAAGAGGCACCCTACCCGGAAATAGACAAGAACCGGAATGGAAGAAGGCTCTCGAACAACACAAATTCCAAGAGGACAAAAGAGAGACAACGCGCAATGAAACCAGTCATCACAACCTTCCCACCATAGGAAATTTCATCCCCGAAATTTAAACAAACTGACCAACAAAAGGGTTCTAACAATTATAACCATCCTAATCGATGTTCAACCAACATTTACCATTCTCTTCATTAGCCTTTCATCAAAACAACAATTGCTCATAGTAGGCATTCGTAATGTAACATCTTTAACAACAATTTCTTCCTACACAATCTCATACTTAGATTAACAATACATACAGCAACAGGTGATTAACAATTTTAACACTTTCCCCTTCGACACTAGGGAACATTACAAATCAAAATAACTAAGCATTTTCAAATAAATCCGGATACTTGGAGCAGACCTCCGCTTCCCATTCCCAAGTTGCCTCCTTAATCCCATGGTGCCTCCACAACAGCTTCACTAACGGTATAGTCTTACCCCGTAACACTTGCTCTCGAGTGTCTAATATTTGAACCGGTCGCTCCTCGTAAGAGGCATCCTTTACCTTCAAATCAATCCAATCTAGCACATGAGAAGGGTCGGGTTCATACTTCCCAAGCATGGACATATGAAACACATTGTGAACCCCCGAAAGTTGTGGCGGTAAAGCTAACTGGTATGCCACTTCCCCGATTCTCTCAAATATCTCGAAAGGCCTAATGAACCTCGGAGACAACTTTTCACTCTTACCAAACCTCATCAAACCCCGCCTAGGTGAGATCTTACGGAAAACATGGTCACCCACTTCAAAAGATAAAGATTGTCTCCTCTTATCGGCATAACTTTTCTGTCGGCTTTGGGCTGTAGCTAACCTCTTCCGAATGAGAGCAACTTTCTTGGTTGTCTCCCTAACAATTTTCGCACCCAACAACGGTGCATCCCCCATATCGGCCCAACAAACTGCTGATCTACAAGGTCGGCCATACAAGGCCTTGAATGGTGCCATCTCGATGCTAGCTTGATAACTATTATTGTGGGCAAACTCAATCAATGGTAAATGTCTCTCCCAAGACCTCTTGAAATCTAGGACACAAGCTCTAAGCATGTCCTCCAAAATCTGAATGGTATGTTCTGACTGCCCATCGGTTTGAGGGTGATAAGCAGTGCTAAAAGTCAACTTGGTTCCCAATGCCTCTTGAAGGCCCTGCCACAATCGGGCGGTAAAACGAGGATCCCTATCCGACACAATGGTCATAGGAACCACATGAAGTCGAACTATCTTTCTAATGTACAACTTTGCCACGTGCTCAACTGAATCGTCGGTATGCATCAGAATGAAATGCGTAGACTTAGTCAACCTATCAACAAAGTGTGCATTTCTTTTTCCACATAATTTGATTTCGTTTACAAAAATCCCGCTAAAACTTTTCAACAATCCATTTTTTTTCACATAAAAAGACTTGTAATTAGGGTCACTAAAGATTCTTATTTGGCCGAATCAAAAAAAAATATTAATAATAAAAATAGTATTGTTTGGTACAATTTATTATAAATTAAAAGCCAGCAATCTAAAAATAAAAGTCAAAAGTACCCTATCACCCAGTTTTCTGAAATCTACTTTTATCAACTTATTTAAGTTATTTTTACCTATTAAAAAACTAAAAATTGTACGAGAAGTTATACCAAACAGTCTGGTATAGACTGCTAGAATAGAAATATATATATATATATAAACAACTCTGATAGGTTGCACGAAATAGGCAAAAAATAAATTTACCCAAAGCATCTTCAGCAAAAAAATAAATAAAAAAGAAATCTCTAAAAGTCATCAAAAAAAAAAAAGAAAAGAAAACACAGCAGTAGCAATAACAATAATAAAAACAAAAATTAAACATTTACCAAATCTCATCAATTTATAACCATTCAAAGCTTATAATCCAGTTTAATAAAAGTGTAATAAGCATTATATTTAATTTTGAGTGCTACTATTAGCACCTCATAAATTATTTTGGACCCCCAATTTTTAACTTTTTTTAATTACAATAATAACATCAAATAAAATTATTATAAAGGACATCATTAATTTTGGGACACCCCATCTCACAATTAAACTTACACACCCACTACATCATGAATTAGGATTTATGAGAGCACCCACATCCATCACCACCCATCCATCTTCCCCAAATCTCACCTTCAAAACCTACCCACTCTCAAAACCTTGAAAACCCTTTGATGGCAATATTCCGGCGGTAACAGTGGCAACCATTTGACAGCCTACACTTCTCCGGCAATGACAATGAGTGAAAGTTTTTCTGGTAACCACAACTCTATAAGACAAAAGTAGTACAACAATAAAATCTTAGAGTAGGTTCATAGCTTTGATGTTGTTTTTAACTCAGAGGATGTAACGCCCCCAAAATAATACAAATAATCCATCTCATAAGAGAAGTGAGCATAATGGAATTGATATCCTTTCATTCATCAGAGTTCGTATTACAAAAGATAATACATGCAATATATAGTAATTCCAGTTTGGAAACGTCAGTCGTTATATTCCGGACTCGGGTCTTGTGGTTTAATATTGTTGTTGATGTCTTTTCTTCCTTTTTCTTTGTGAATTTAAGTTTTGGAATGTCTTGGGTGTGTTTAGAATAGGTTGGTTACTAGTTGGTCTTGAATGTTGTTGCCTAGAATTTTGGTCTTCCGCTCGAGCGGGCCTTCTTGCGCTTGAGCGGGGTTCGCAAAAACTTAGTACTTTGCACGTCTGCAAAATACTGGAGGGGTGTTTTTCACGCTCGAGCGGGTGGGCGCTCGAGCGGCTTTTCTTGCGCTTAAGTGGTTTGTTTGTTGTTTGCCAAAGTATTGGAACTGTGCATTCGAGCTGGACTTTTTGCGCTCGAGCGGAATGAAATTTTGTGTTTGATGCTCAAGCATCAACTCTTCCACTCAAGTAGACTGTGCATATATCAGATCGTAAAAGTGAAATTTTATATCACTTTTTCATCTCTCTCTCTCTCTAAAACTTTCCAGAAACCTAAATCTACACATTCTCACTCTAAAACACACACACACACACACTCTCTCTCTACATTTTGACCTTGATCTAGTGGGTTCTCTACCCTAGTGCCTTTGTTAAAGAGTTAGAGTGTAGTGACCCTCATTCGCCACCATTAGCCTCGGGCATGAGCATTTGTATAATCTTGTTTTGCTAAGTTGCAGTACTGAATTTTCTTGACTTGTCTTAACTAGAATGAGATTTTTGTCTTGGTTTGTAGTTATGTGAAATTTACTTGTTGAGCCTTGTTCTTTCTGGTGAGTCTAGCCGAGGTCACCTTAAAGCCAGAACCACCTTGAAACCACTTTGGTTGACCTCTACCTTCGTCCTAGCATATTGGCCAAGATGTCATTTTCTAGGCTGAGGTGTATCATCAAGGCCGAGAGGTGCATCATCTAGGTCGAGATGTTATCCTTGAACCCAAGTGATTTTGTTCCGGATTGGCGCGACCTAGATCGAGGTGTGGCACATCTAGGCCGAGGTGTGGCACAGCTAGGCCAAGTGTTGTCTGTCCTAGCCGGGATCATAGATACCTTACGTACCGGAGCCGATGTTTTCACCCGATGTCAGTACCTTGTCAGAATGCCATGCCGCTTTACTTATTAAACACCCTTCCGCCATATTTTGTCTGGTCTGTCAGCCACCTTTTCGGGGAGAACAAACCAGCCGTTGCCACGTGTCCGAGCTGAATGTTAAATCAGCCGGAAGTGAGTAGAACCTATCATTTTGTATCATATCTTTGCCTTGAGAGAGAGAAGCTCTAGAAGGAAGAAGGAGTTTTAGAGTGGAGGAGTGGATCTTCGAGCTTGATTCCTAGAGATCTAACCGTTAGATTCGTGTATTAAGGTTAGATTCTTGACCTACTCTTGTAGTCCTTGTTAATCATCTAGCTGCATTGCATGATCGAACCTGATTTGCAAGCCATGCATTGATTGAAAGTTTGGTTTTAGAAAGAGAAAGTAGTATTCATGTGTTCTTGAATAAAAGCCTTGTTTGATCCGAAAGTTTGCATTAAGATTCATGCTTTTGTGTTTGTTTTCATAGGATCTTCGAGTATGGGTACCCAGGTCCATGTTTTTGAATTCATAGCATGAAATCTCAGCTTTTGTAATAGCAAGTTTTGATCTTTGCATTCATCTTCCTCATGTCCATGTTCTTCCTATTCGTCATGTTCTTCAAGGGAGGGAAACCCAGATTTTCCCGACCTCATTTCCTTGAATGTGGCCATCGAGGAAACACCTTGGCAAGGAGGTGTGGGACCTCGGCCTAGACCTGGTAATCGCCCAGCATGTTTTCCCGAGATGAGAAACAGTGTTTTGTTTTGACTTAGCTTAGTTTTGAAGGAATGCCGAGAACATTTGCATCCATGTAAAGTTTGTTGAAAATGCATTCAATAGACCTTGCCATGTGTTTGTAGGACTTGGACTCTTGCTTGACCCCGACGTTGAAGAACTAGGTGAGTGGTATTTCTAATAAAGCTATGTTATAACGTTTTGTTAAAGCTTCGCTTTGCTTGTTTTGAAAAGTATTGTTAAGCATGAATGATGATCCCTATTTTGTATATCAAGTATTAGCCTTGCTTTGGATGACAATTCTTGAAAGTCCGTACGTGCCAGGGGACTATAAGCATTGGTAGCACAATTCTTGAAAGTCCGTACGTGCTAGGGGACTATAAGCATTGGTAGCACAATTCTTGAAAGTCCGTACGTGCTAGGGGACTATAAGCATTGGTAGCACAATTCTTGAAAGTTCGTACGTGCTAGGGGACTATAAGCATTGGTAGCACAATTCTTGAAAGTCCGTACGTGCTAGGGGACTATAAGCATTTGTAGCACAATCTTGAAAGTCCGTACGTGCTAGGGGACTATAAGCATTTGTAGCACAATCTTTGTTAATGTCACCCATGAAACTTGAAAGACTTTGATTGATGGAGCTCGATAGATTTGTTAGATGAACTCGATTTATCCCACGTTTGTCATAAACTATGATTATGCGTTGTTTTGTTAAAGATCTCAGATGTCATACATGCAAACCCTTTATTACTTGTACCATTCACTGAGTATCCAAGCTCACCATCTCTATATATATATATATGTAGGTGATGAGCAGGAAGGCGGTGACACCTAGGTGTGACTCGTAAGCTTGTTTTGGGTTTTTGGTTATGTCGGCCTAACTTGTATTCATGTCGGCAGTCTTGAAAATTATGCTTCTCGGCTCATAATGCTTGTAATTTACACATGTCGGCTAGAGAAGCCTTTTGATCAAGATGTAATACGTATTTTGTACTTCATTATATTTGTATTCAAGTTGTAATATTATGTAAAGTTGTATGCCATTCCATGTAACTTACGCACTGCTCTTCTGGACCACTTGTATTTTTAAATTATTGCTTCCGCATTTGTGAGCCCCATATATATTTATACTCTGATTGTGTGTGGGTTTTGGAGGTTGGCCTTCGGTAATTCCGGATTACTGGCCATCACGGCACCATTCTACTAGGGGCGGAATGGGGTCGTGACATAGAGCATCTCAAGAGCTTCCTTTTGGTGCTTTTGAAGTTTGATTTCGGCATCTTTGAAGACTCTTCATCCATTCTTTTGCTCTTCTACACTTGAGGTAGGGATATTCTACACTTTGCTATGATCTTTAACCTAGTTATTTGTTGTTATGTATAAATGGTGAGATTTGAGGGTATTTTGAGTAAACTTAGGGTTTGGATTCAAATTAAAAAGAGGGGTTTCCATGTTAGGCTACATAAATGACTATGGGGTTTTGGATATGAGGTTATCTTGTGTTAGAATAGTGGATTTTAACCTTTGGGTTAATATTTGAAAAAGGGGGAAATTTGCCCAAATAAGCCTTGAATAATTATTTTTTATAAATAATGAAATTGGTGTGAGAAATGTGAAATTGGGGAAAGGTATAAAGGAATGGTGTAGTTGGATTTGTTTAATCGCACATCTATGGAAATTTGATGAATTATCTGTTACAAAGATTGTATATCTGTTTAGAAATATCTGTATTGGGCTATCGGTGGAGGATACCTACGATTATTGTAGAAATTGCATGAGGATTAGGTGAATTGAAACTAATCATTGAATGTGTGTTGTGGATAGTCATTGAATATGACGATGCTTTAAATACATTATATATGTATAACGTTTTGGAAGGAGAAAGGGGATGTACTCCATTGTTTGGGAGGAGATAGGAAATGGACTCCATTGAAAATTAAGTTAGTCGGAGTGTCCAGGGTGAAAGTTCGGAAATCTTATGTATACATGGGTGCCGATCTCGCGGACGAAATTTTCGTAAAATGGCAAGGTTGAAGTGTTTGTGTGATAGTTTTGTTGATTGGGAACCACTGAGTTGTAGTCTCGGTTGGGTTATCTAGAGAATTATAAACTTGACTTATGACTTGAAATGAAATGAATTAACTCGAAATGGATAAATGGAAATGAATTGAGATATGTGTATCGGTACTGAATGGTCATGGGAAGAATGTATTTTAATGTTTATCTGACACTTATATCTTAGTTAAACCTCATATATTGTGTTAGACTGTCTCTGCTCTCACCCTATTTGGGAAACCATTTTTAGGTACCGGTGAAATGCTTTCTCCAAGGACGTAGCTTGGGAGGACCTAGGAGTTGGAAGCTCTATTTTGTTGTTTAAATGTTTGTTCAAGCCAAGGGTTTTACATGTATAGAGCTTAAGACTCTCTCTTTTGTTGTAACCAAGTAATATCTTGAAAAGATGTAATCTCGTAGGGCATTTATGTTGTTATCATTAACTGGTATTACATGCTATAGATTCAGGATGTACATTTATGAATGTATATCGCATGTATTATCTTTTGTAATACGAACTCTGATGAATGAAAAGATATCAATTCTATTATGCTCACTTCTCTTTTGTGATGGATTATTTGTATTATTTTGGGGGCGTTACACAATATACATTCATATGTGATGATCGGGTACGTAACCCTTCTTACATTCCTTTTTCACGTGTTGGGGTTCATCATGTTAGAGTGTTTAGGTCTAACTTAAGGACTTGTCAACTGTTGGGTTCATCACTTTTGAAATCTCTTTCTCAGAATTTTCGTCTCTATTAATTTCAATTATGTGTTCGTTTGTTTTGGGAGGCTTGAAGTTGAATCCAAGGGGTTTTCATTTGAGCTGGAAATTTTTTGGGCTGAGGGCAGCCGTACGTGCAGGAAGTGAGGCCACACATGCGGGAAGCCAGGGAAATTTCAAGCTTGCCTACTGCATAAAAGGCAGGTGCGGTTGGAGGTGTGGGGTAAGGGCGCCGCACGTGCGGGACTCTGTTGAGTTCGAAAATCTACTTTTCCTTCTTTTCTTGGGCTGAGTGTATATCATTTTATACATCTCTCTCTCTCTCTAAAAACCCTTTTCTCCTCAATCTCTCTACATTTCCTACTTCAAACCTCACTAGATATTTGATTTTTCCAAATCCATAAATATTTTGACCCTTGTTCCTTGATTAAAGTTGGAAAACTCTCCGAGGGCTTCGTTGTGTGCGGTGAAGATCCGGTTTCGTCACCGTTGATTTTGGGACTTTCATCTCTTTTCCCTCCAAGAACTTGAGGTGGGGATTTTCTTAGAGTTATATATATATATTTGCAAGTTTATGTTGATTTTGAAAATTTCCTTTGATGGTATTGAAAAGTTTGTTTTTGGCTCAAGAATGTTGTTGGTTTTTTTAAAGTGGTTCATCTCTTGTTATCTTTAAATGATTTTCTTGAGGATTTGAACCACATTGATTTAAGAAAGATGTTTTTGGTGAGATTCTTCCAAGAGATGAGGAAGTGTCTAGTTTTGATGAAAAACCTAGAATTTGGGGGTTTTGGAAGATGTTGAGAATCTATGGATTTTCTTTGTGCCAAATGATTGAATTAGTGGAAATTTCATACTATTGTATACAAAATGACAATTTTCTTGGTATATGAAAATTGGTGGATTTTTTTTGGAATTTATTGTTTAAGTGTATATATATATATATTCATGAAATGACAAATTGTTGAGGACACATGAGATGTGAAATTGTTGCCACACTTGGATAGATATAAAATTCATATGTGATATATGTTGAAATGCATTGGAAAGGGAAGTGGAAAATTATGATCACAAATGGAGCATTTGTGTGGAAGTTTGGTAAATGGTAGGATGTTACATCTCTTGGATAATCATTACATTGCATGGTCGATTATTGCATAGCATGGATAATTGTTGCATTGGCACTTCAATACCTTGCATGTTATGAATATTGAATTGGGATTTGAAACTTTGCATTGAGAAAGAAATATTGTGAAATGAGATTTATTGAAATGTCTTGGGGTAAATACATTGGTAAGTCCAGATAGGAGGTGTAGATGAAATTGATTAAATTAGCCTGAGTGTTCGGGGTGAAAGACCGAAAACACGTGCGGAGGAGCTACCACGTGCGCACGTGCCTTCCGGTTAGCTACCGGTGAAGTGGGGATGTGGTAGTGCTAGTTATGCCTACTTGTAGACACCAACCTAAGGATTACCTTAGTCGTATTTACCACCCCTTTGAACTAAATTGATAATTTTTGAATTGTTGAGATTTCAAGTTATCATTGAGCATGATGGTTTTTAAATGGTGAAAAATGTGACTTTCTTCCAAAAGGCATAGCATGGCATGTGCATTTCATTTAAGAAACTTGTATAAAATGTATATACTTTGTTAAGAATTTTCTATTGGGCTTTATGGTCACCCCTATGGGATTTTGGTACAAGAAATGATGTGGCAATTCCACCGAATTAGGGCATGGACATGATTGTTGAGAGCATATGGCTCTTCTTTTGTTGTGATATATTTTTGCTAGCCGAGGGCTATAGTTGTATGGGTTCGAGAGACCATTTTTGTGTAACCGGGCTTGAGTCTTGAAAATTGTAAGCCCTTGAGGGCATTTTTTTTTTTGGTTTTGATGTTCTACATGCTATAAATTCATGTATTTGATATCAATGAATGTATAATTTGCATGTGGATCTATTTTTTGTTCAAACCTTAAAGGTCAAGTAATGTAAAGGTTGGAGAATTACTTCTTTTCTTATAATGAGCGTTAGTTAATGTAATGAATGATGTTATAAATTTGGGGGTGTTACAACTTGGTATCAGAGCTACTGGGTTTGAATACTTGGGGCTCGTGGGAGAGTGGTTGTTTTACCACAGTGGGTTCATTTCGCATGATTAGGAGATGTTTTGTATTTTGTAACTATGTGATGACATGTTTATATGACTAGATGGGTATGAGATTGGACTTCTAGGATGTTGTCTGAGCCTATTAAATTCCTAGAGGTCTTATTAGAAGGGTACTTGATCAATATTGATTCTACTAAGAATTCTTGGTTTTTCGTAGGATAGATTTCATCACAAAGGAATAATCCGTATGTGCTTACGTGACTAAGTGCTTATGTGGAGTGAAATTGAATTGTTACATGGTAGAGAAATATATAGAATTGTTGTGGTCAAACGTGTGAGGCAAATTGCGAGCACATGTGGGTTCGTGTGCTAAATTATTTCTCTTGTCCCTTATTAGGATGTCAGGAAGAGGTCAATGTCATGGTGGTAGAGGCGGGAGGTGTGGTAAGACTCACTGGGGTGTGCATGAAACACCGGTCCATGTGGTTTCGATGCAAGAAGAGGGGTTTAGCCAAGCCAATGCGGCCGGGCAAGCGGGCCAAGCTAATGTGGCCGAGCAAGTGGGGCAATTTGAAATTCTAAGGCAAACGGGCCAAGCTGCAATGGGGGCCTTAGCCCAAGAAATGGCGGGGGCTTTAAGGGAATCAATGAACATATTGAGGGCGGAGAACCAAGCTCAAGAGAACACCGTAAAGACAAGGGCGAGTTTCCTTACTAGGGAATTTTTATGGGCCAAGCCAGATGAGTTTTATGGTGGCCCCGAGCCCAAGAAAGCGGATGAGTGGCTTGAGAAAACGGTGAAGACATTTGAGATGCTTCACATTGAGGGTAGTGAGCTAAGGGTGACTCTAGCGAGTTACTATCTCAAGGGAGATGCAGGCCAATGGTGGAAGTACGCCAATGGTAGGGTGGAGCCAACGTGGGAAGCTTTCGTGGTTGCCTTCCAAGATAAGTACCTACCTCCCACTGCTAGGGAGAGGTTGAGGCAAGAATTTCAAGACCTCAAGCAACTTAACATGTATGTGGCCGAGTTTGAGGCGGCCTTTTCTAGTTTGTCCCAGTTTGCACCGAAGTTGGTGGCAACGGAAGAGCGCCGCTGCATTGAATTTGAGAAGAAATTGAGAACCAAGATTTTTTTCAAGGTTGCCGGGAACATGATTCGAAACAATAACCGCCTTGCGGAGGCGCCGACACATATGGAGATTACAATACAAGCTGAGGAGGAAAGAATTCGGGGTTCAAGGTCTAGAGGCCAAGAGTCACAGGGAGATTTTAGACCTAGTAAGAAGAACAGAGGAAACTTTTAATCCCACTCCCAACTACAACAGTCTAGATCTACATTTCCCTTGCCTAGTGCGGGACCAGGGAAGAGTGCACCGAGTGGCTTCTTTTGCTTCAAATGTGGCCAACCGGGTCACAAGGCCTTTGCATGTCCACAGAATGGGGGAGGATAGCAGATGTTGCCACCACCACCACCTAACCGATCTCACAGTCAGTCTTAGAGTAGAGGACAGGGGCCTACTTGCTATCAATGCGGTCAGTCAGGGCACATGAAGAAAACTTGCCCGCAATTGGGAGGCGCATCTGGCGCATCAGGATCAAGGCAGACTTAGAGCCACCAGTAGGCTCACTCAGTTCAGACTTCCCGAGCCAATCAGGGAACCACTTCGGCTCAGTCAATGCAGCAGGCCTATGTTCCGAGAGATGAGTAGGTTGATCAGATGCCACAGGGGCGCGTGTATGCTGTTACCGCGCTAGAGCAATTACTAGGATCCTTAGTTGTGAGGTATTTTTGTTGTGTGTAATTCCTTAGCTAATGTGTTGATAGATACAGGTGTGTCTCATTCATTCATATCTACTGCATTTGCTTCTGCATTGGGGTTAGAGGCAGCATGATTAGCGTCTCTGCTAAGAGTAGAGTCGCCAGTTAGGGGTACAATTGATTTAAACCGGGGATGTCGTGGTTGTGAGATAGAGGTTGCCGGGTGTCGACTTCTGTTTGCTTTTGTATTGCTAGACATGCTGAGTTTTGATGTCATTCTAGGCATGGATTGGTTATCTTCGTATCGAGCTGTGATTGATTGTTATCGTCAAAGAATTATAGTGTGCACCTTGAGTGGTGATTGTTTTTATTTTTTGGGGGACCGGGTTGATACGGTCTTGTCGCCAATTTTTGAGCCTCGTAATAGAAGCAAGCTTAGTGGCCTTCTTACAGCTCTCTTGGATAGTAAGAGTGACGGGGCTCGTGTTGAATTGCCAAGGGTCGTTTGCAAAAACCCGGATGTCTTTCTTATGGATCTTACTAGTTTGACACCCTACCAGGAGATCGAGTTCTCCATTGACTTAGTGCCTGGCACGACACTGATTTCCATGACACCGTATAGATTTGCACTCGCCAAATTGCATGAGTTGAAAATTCAACTCCAAGAGCTTTTAGACAAGGGCTTTATTCACCTTAACACATCACCTTGGGGAGCACCAGCTCTCTTTGCAAGGAAGAAGGATGGGTCATTACGGTTATGTATAGATTACCACAAGTTGAACCGGGTTACCGTTAAGAACAAGTATTCTCTACCCAGAATAGATGATTTATTTGACCAACTTAGAGGGTCTCATTGCTTTTCGAAGATAGATTTGAGGATGGGATATCATCAGCTGAGAGTTCGAGAAGAGGACATCCAGAAAACGACCTTTCGTACGCATTAGGGCCATTATGAATTCCTTGAAAACGACCTTTCGTACGCATTAGGGCCATTATGAATTCCTTGTAATTCCTTTTGGGTTGACCAATGCACTAGTTTCCTTTATGGATTTGATGAACCAAATTTTTTGAGAATACATGGATCGTTTCGTGGTCGTCTTTGTGGATGACATCTTAATTTATTCAATCTCTGAGGAGGGACATGAGGCTCACTTGCGGGTAGTGCTTGATTTACTTAGGGAGCACCGATTGTGTGCCAAATTTGAGAAATGCGAGTTTTGGCTAACCGAGGTGAAATTTTTGGGTCATGTGGTGTCGAGAGAGGGAGTAACTATAGATTCCTCGAAGATAGATGCCGTGCAGGATTGGGGACAACCCAAAAATATTTTTGAGATCCGGATTTTCTTGGGATTAGTAGGGTATTATGAACGTTTTGTACGAGACTTCTCTAGACTAGCCGCACCTTTGACTAGGTTGACTAGAAAAGGTGTCAAATTTGTGTGGAGTGAGGCTTGTGAAAGGTCATTCCAAGAACTTAAGACTAGATTGACTACTGCACCGGCCTTGATAATCCCAGAAAGAGGTTTGGGCTACACCATCTATTGTGATGCGTCTCGAGATGGGCTTGGTTGTGTCGTAATGCAAGGGAGAAAAGTTGTGGCATACGGTTCACGACAATTGAAAACTCATGAGAAGAACTATCCTACCCATGATTTGGAACTAGCGGCGGTAATTTTTGCCTTGAAAATTTGGAGACATTTGTTGTATGGTGAAAAGTTTGAGGTCTTCTCTGATCATAAGAGTCTCAAGTATTTGTTTTCTCAAAAAGACTTGAATTTATGCCAACGGAGGTGGATGGAATTTATGGAGGATTATGACTTTGAATTACACTATCATCCGGGAAAGGTCAATGTGGTGGCCGATGCTTTGAGTCGAAAATCAATAAGTAGTTTGGCAGGTGTGGCCATTTGGGAATGGGTTGTGCTAGGTGACATTGGCAAGTTTGATTTGCACTTGGGGTGAGTCTGATGAGAGTGCAACCTTGTTTACTTTGAGTGCTCAACCTACCTCGATTAGTAAGGTCATAGAGGCACAATAAGGGGATCGTGAAGTGGAGTCAATCCGAGATAGAATTTCCAACAGGAAGGAAGAGAAGGGTTTGAACATTCACTCAGACCTGAGTGTACACTATCTGGACCGTTTGTTTGTACTAGAATCTTTTAGAGAGGACGTACTTTTGGAGTTCCATCACTCACGTCTTGCGGTACATCCAAGAGGCACCAAAATGTATCACGATCTTAGTCGTCAATTTTGGTGGAGGGGTGTGAAGCAGGATGTCGCTTTATTTGTATCGAAGTGCCTTACTTGTCAACAAGTGAAGGCTGAACACCAAAGACCGGCGGGTTTGCTACAACCCTTACAAATAGTTGAGTGGAAATGGGAGCTTGTTACCATGGATTTTATAGTTGGGCTTCCTAGAACACAGATAGGCAATGATGCCATTTGGGTGATTATTGATAGGTTGACTAAGTCAACGCATTTTATTCCGATGCGCACCGGCAACTCAATTGAGCACTTGGTAGAATTGTACATTAGAGAGATAATTTGACTTCATGGGGTTCCTGTAACCATTGTATCGGATAGAGATCCTCATTTTACTACCCGGTTATGGCAAAGCCTTCAAGAGGCATTGGGAACTAAGTTGACCTTTAGCCCCGTTTACCACCCTCAAACCAATGGACAGTCAGAGCGTCACATTCAGATTTTGGAGGACATGCTTAGAGCTTACGTCCTTGATTTCAAGGGATCTTGGGAGAGGCATCTACCATTGATTGAGTTCACCTATAACAATAGTTATCAAGCTAGCATTGAGATGGCACCATTTGAGGCCTTGTATGGCCAACCTTGTAGATCACCGGTTTGCTGGGCCGAAGTGGATGATGCACCGTTTTTGGGTCTAGAAATTGTTAGATAGATAATCGATAAAGTTACTCTCATTCGAAAGAGGTTAGCTACGGCTCAAAGACGACAGAAGAGTTATGCCGATAAGAGGAGACGACCTGTATCTTTCGAAGTTGGTGACCATGTGTTCCTTAAAATCACACGAAGGCGGGGTTTGATGAAATTCAGTAAGAGTGGTAAATTATCTACGAGGTTTATTGGGCCTTTCGAGATATTGGAGCGAATTAGGGAAGTGGCACAACGGTTAGCTTTACCGCCACAACTTTCGGGGGTTCACAGCGTGTTTCATGTATCTATGCTTAGTAAGTATGAGCCGGACCCTTCTTATGTGCTTGATTGGGTTGATTTGGAGGTAAATGAGGATGCCTCTTATGAAGAGCGGCCAATGCGAATATTAGATACTCGGGAGCAAGTGCTACGGGGCAAAACTATACCGTTAGTAAAGGTGTTGTGGAGACACCATGGGGTTGAGGAAGCAACTTGGGAACGAGAAGCGGAGGTCCGCTCCAAGTATCCAGATTTATTTGAAAATGCTTAATTGTTTAATTTGCAATATTCCCTAGTGTTTGAGAGAAATGTATCAAAGTTGTTGATCATGTGTTGTTATAAGTATTGTTATTTCTAAGCACGAAGTTGTTCTGAATTGATATTTTGCTAGAAAGCTTCATACTTATGCTTACCGTAAGCGGCTTTCGTTATCGAGGTAACCATGATGATAATAGTTAATGTTGGTTGAGAATCTATTTTGTGATTTGAAATTGTAATAGAGTGGTTGTGATTGCTAGAAACTCTTTTTTTGAGTAGTTGTGATTGCTAGAAACTCTTTTTTTGAGTAGTTGATTTAATTTCAGGGATGAAATTTCCTATGGTGAGGAGGTTGTGATGACCGGGTACGTAACCCGTCTTACTTTCCCTTTTCACGTGTTGGGGTTCATCGTGTTAGAGTGTCGAGGTCTAACTTAAAGTCTTGTCAACTGTTGGGTTCATCACTTTTGAAATCACTTTCTCAAAATTTTCGTCTCTATTAATTTCAATTATGAGTTTCGTTTGTTTCGGGAGGCTTGAGGTTGAATCCGGGGGGTTTTCATTTGAGCTGGAAATTTTCTGGGCTGAGGGCAGAGCCGCACATGCGGAGGCCTTGGCCGCACGTGTGGAAGAGGGGCCCTCGAGGCCTTGCATGTTATGAATATTGAATTGGGATTTGAAACTTTGCATTGAGAAAGAAATATTGTGAAATGAGATTTAATGAAATTTCTTGGGGTAAATACGTTAGTAAGTTCGGATAAGAGGTGTAGATGAAATTGATTAAGTTGGCCTGAGTGTCCGGGTTGAAAAACTGAAAAAACGCAAGGAGGAGGTACCACGTGCCTTCCGGTTAGCTACCGGTGAAGTGGGGATTTGGTAGTACTAGTTATGCCTACTTGCAGACACCAACCTAGGGATTACATAAGTCGTATTTATCGCCCCGTTGAACTAAATTGATAATTTTTGAATTGTTGAGATTTCAAGTTATCATTGAGCATTATGGTTTTCAAAGGATGAAAAATGTGACTTTCTTTCAAAAGGCATAGCATGGCATGTGCATTTCATTTAAGAAATTTGTATAAAATGTATATACTTTGTTAAAAATTTCCTACTGGGCTTTATGCTCACCCCTATGAGATTTTGGTGCAAGAAAGGATGTGGCAATTCCGTCGAATTAGGGCGTGGACATGATTGTTGGGAGCATATGGCTCCTCTTTTGTTGTGATATTTTTTTTCTAGCCGAGGGCTATAGTTGTATGGGTCCGAGAGACCATTTTTGTGTAATCGGGCTTGAGTCTTGGAAATTATAAACCCTTGAGGGCATTTATTTATTAGTTTTGATGCTGTACATGCTATAGATTCATGTATTTGATATCAATGAATGTATAGTTCGCATGTGGATCTATTTTTTGTTCAAACCTTAAAGATCAAGTAATGTAAAGGTTGGAGAATTACTTCTTTTCTTATAATGAGCATTGGTTGATGTAATGAATGATGTTATAAATTTGGGGGCGTTACACATAAATGTACATCCTGAATCTATATCATGTAACACCAGTTAATGATAACAAAATAAATGCCCTACGGGTTTACATATTTCCAAGATATATTGCTTGGTTACAACAAAAGAGTGTCATATGCTCTGTACATGTAAAACCCCTGGCTTGAATAAACATTTAAACAACAAAATTGAGCCTCCAACTCCTAGGTCCTCCCAAGCTACGTCCTTGGAGAAGGCATTTTACCAGTACCTAAAAATGGTTTCCCAAGTAGGGTGAGCCAAAGCCCAGCAGAGACAGTCTAACACAATATATGAGGTTTAACTAAGATATAAGTGTCAGATAAACATTAACATACATTCTTCTCATGTCCATTCAGTACCGATACACATATCTGAATTCATTTCCATTTATCCATTTCGAGTTAATTCATTTCATTTCAAGTCATAAGTCAAGTTTATAATTCTCTAAGTAACCCAACCGAGCCTACAACTCAGTGGTTCTCAATCAAAAACTATCACACAAGCACTTCAACCTTGCCATTTTACGGAAATTTCATCTGCGGGATCGCCATTTCGGGACTTTAACCCTGGACACTCCGGTCAACTTAATTTTCAATGGCATCCATCCCCTATCTCCTCCCAAACAATAGAGTACATCCCCTTTCTCCTCCCAAAACGATATACATATACAATGTATTTAAAGCATCGTCATATTCAATGACTATCCACAAATTCAATGACACAATTTAAATGATTAGTTTCAATTCACCTAATCCTCATGCAATTTCTACAACAATCATAGCTATCCTCAACCAATAGCCCAATACATATATTTCTAAGCAAATATACAATCTTTAAAATAGATAATTTATCAAATTTCCATAGGTGTGTGATTAAACAAATCCAACAACACCATTCATTTATACCTTTCCCCAATTTCACATTTCTCACACTAATTTCATTATTTATTCAAGACATATTAGGGCAAATTTTTCCCTTTTTCAAATATTAATCCAAAGGTTAAAATCCACTATTCTAACATAAGATAGCCTCATATCCAAAACCCCATAGTCATTCATGTAGCCCAACATGGAAACCCCTCTTTTCAATTTGAATCCAAACCCTAAGTTTACTAAAAAAAACTCCCAAATCTTGCCATTTATACATAACAACAAATAACTAGGTTAAAGATCATAACAAAGTGTAGATTATCCCTACCTCAAGTGTAGAAGCTCAAAGGAGAAGTGGAGAAACTTCAAAAATGTTAGAACCAAACTCTATTCAGATGAAATGGTAGTAGCCCTTGAAATGCTCCAACTCTTTAACGAAGGTACTAGGGTAGAGAACCCACTATATCAAGGTCAAAAAATAGAGAGAGAGAGTGTGTGTTTTAGAGAGAAAGTGCGTAGATTTAGGTTTTTGGAAAGTTTTAGAGAGAGAGAGATGAAAAAGTGATATAAAATGTCACTTTCGCGATCTGATATACGTACAGTCCGCTCGAGCGGAAGAGTTGACACATGAGTGTCAGACACAGTTTCGTTCCGCTCAAGCGCAAAAAGTCCCGCTCGAGCGCAGAATACACACTTCCAGTACTTTGGCAGACAACAGACAAACTGCTCGAGTGCAAGAAAAGCCGCTCGAGCGCCCACCAGCTCCAGCGTAGAAAAGGCTGCTTGAGCGTGGAAAACACCCCACCAGTATTTTGCAGACGTGCAAAGTGCTGAGTGTTTGCGAACCCCGTTCGAGCGCAAGAAGGCCCACTCAAGCGAAAGACCAAAATTCTGGGCAACAATATTTAAGACCAACTAACAACCAACCTGTTCTAAATAGAGGAAAAGGCGAAAAAGACATTGTCACGACCCAAACCCGCCCCAATGGGTTTAGCATCGTAACCGGCCAGTAATCCGTGATTACCAAAGGCCTGCTTAACAGTAATGACAGTAATACAGAGTAAGGGGTTGGCGGGAGCCAAACAGTAAATGAAGATGTCCAATGAGCTGTGAAAATCTGAATGCGAAAAGACTTTCATAAACAAGCCACATACATGACCAAAACATATATACATGACAGATATACATAACATCTAGGTTAGGGACCAAATCCCTTCATAAAAACTGTACAGTCGAGTCTAAAACATTTATTACAAAACAGAGACGGAAGGGTGAAACTGAGACACCCAAAAAATGGCCTTAGCTTGAACAGATTTGGAACCTCGAAGTGAGGCACAAAGATTGGCTTGACGAAACATGAGCTAACTCGACGCTCCTAGCTCCGGTCCGGTGCCTGGACACCTATATACATATATAAATAGTGTAACGCCCTCAAAATAATAACATTAAACCCATCAAATAAGACATGCATTTACATATAAACTAACCACATTCTCTTATTCATTAGAATTCCATTACATAAGTATTACATGTTAACATCATAACAAAATGCCCTACGGGCTTACAGCTTTCCAAGTTAACACTTGGTTACAACAAAAGAGTACTAACTCAATTACACATTAAGCCCTGGGCTTGAAGTTACATGTAATACATCAAAAGTTAAGCGACAAAAGTATGTCCGCCACTAGCCTCCCAGCTATGTCCTTGGAGGTGGCATGCTTCCTGCACCTGAAAATGATATTCCCATATAGGGTGAGCCACAGCCCAGAAGAAATACACTAAACCAACCATGGACAATGACTAAAATATTAGCAATTGATAGATGGTCAACACTGATACAATCACATAAATTACAAATTTATGTCATACAACTTATGAGTCTAAGTTACCTTTCATTTTCCCTTTTTCAACAGATAAGCATGCTAGCTCTATCATCATTTCCACAGATATGTATAAAAACTATATCTCACATTCAGATAAGCATAAAAGCTATATCCACATTCTCAACAGATATGTATAACAACAATATCCACAGATAAGCATATGAGCTATATCCACACATCACAAAGATAAGCATATAAGCTCTATCTTCACTTCTAGACAAGCATATGAGCTGTATCTACGGAGTTCATCCCCTATCTTCTCCCAACACTATCCGATTTAGAGGTACATCCCCTATCTTCCCCTAAACCGCGGAGTACATCCCTTATCTCCTCCTCTACACATTACGTATATAAACACATTGGTTCTATATACAATCACCCAATACATACAATTAATGTATTCTATCAATCGTCAAGTTCCATGACACATTTCATTGATTAGTTTCAGTTTACCTAATCGTCATGCATTGTCTACAACAATCACGACTATCCTCCACCGATAGCCCAAAGCAGTTATTTCTAAACAGAAAATAAATGCACAAATGGATATTCAATCAACATTCATTTCTTCATTCTTCTCAATTAATTATCCCAATTAATTAAACAATGTAATTAGGTCAATTCCCATAATTAACATTTCAACCCTTAGGTCCCATTTTCATCAATGATTCAACAATCATTACACTTCTCTATGCCAAACATGCATCTAGGTTTATTATGAATAAAACCCCAACTTTTGTAAAATTACACAAAAGCCCCAAACTTTCACAAAATTACCAAACCAAGCCCAACATCTCAAAATACCAAAATTTCAAGACAAAACCCATAGAGAGGAGTAGGATATCCCTACCTCGAAGTTTAAGCCACAAAGGAGATGAAGACTCGAAGATCAACTTGCTCCAAATCCAAACTTTTTCAGATTAAATCGAAGCTCTCAACGCCCTCTATCTTTTTAACAAAGGCCCTAGGCTAGATTCACACTCTAGGGAGATCAAATCTTAGAGAGAGTGCAAGTTTAGGGAGAGAGAGTGTCGGATTAAGGGTTTTAGATCAAAAAGAAAGTGAAAAAGTGATGTTTTAGACGCTGCTGTCCGCTGATATAAAACACGCTCGCTCGAGCGAAGGATTGGTCGCTCGAGCGACCAGACACAGAAGACTCTCGCTCGAGCCAAGAAGTTCTCGATCGAGCGAAGAAAAATCCAGACCGCTCGAGCGAAGGAAGCTCGCTCGAGCCAAGAAATGGAACTCTCAGGTCCAGAACCAGACGCAACACAACTCTCGCTCGAGCGACAAACTCCTCGCTCGAGCGAAGGACCAAAAATCTGAGCAGCAACACTAGGCTCCCAAACACAACCAACCTGTAACAAACCTGCCCAACACATCCCATAACTCAATATACAAGGTACAAAGGATGCAAACACGATAATAAACAACAACCAACATCCACGGACACATGTCCGGATCACTGTACAACAAGGGTAAACCCGGGATCACTATAACCTCCCCCCTTAAAGAATTTCGCCCCCGAAAATAAGCACAAGTTTTCAAAAACAGGTTTTCCTTCATTTTAGACAATGTTACAATTTAACCTTTAACAATTCGACCCATTATCGGTTATCCCATCCCTTTAACAAGAGACATATCACAATATGTAAACAACATATGTATTTCCAACATGCATCAACATTATGCACTATCTTTCCAATTTCAACAATATAATCAACATATATAATGTCACATTCAACTTCCATATGAGGCAAGTTCCAAAACATACTTCCACCAAACCAAACATTTTCAATGTTTCACAACTTAAGACATATATAAAAGCTCTTAAGTTCAACAAAATGTAAAATTTAAATACAAGATTACATATCAACAAACAAGTCCGGGTATTTTTCACGGACTTCCAACTCACGTTCCCAAGTGGCTTCCTCCACTCCGTGATGTTTCCACAAGACTTTCACCAAAGGAATGGTCTTGCCACGCAGGACCTGATCCCGCCTATCCAAGACCCGAACCGGTCTCTCCTCATACGAGGCATCCTCATCTACCTCTAAATCGGTCCAATCCAACACATGTAATGGATCTGGCTCATACTTCCGAAGCATACTCACATGAAACACGTCATGCACTCCGGACAACTGCGGCGGTAAGGCTAACCGATAAGCAACCTCACCTATCCTCTCAAGAATCTCAAAAGGACCAATAAACCGAGGGGATAACTTCCCACTCTTCCCAAACCTCATCAGGCCTCGTCTAGGTGATATCTTCAGAAAGACATGATCACCTACCTCAAACGCCAAAGGTCTCCTCCTACGGTCAGCATAAGATTTCTGCCGACTCTGGGCTGTAACAAGCCTCCTACGGATAAGCTCAACTTTCTCCGTCGTCTCCCTAACCAACTCCGGACCCAACAAAGGTGCATCACCCACCTCGGCCCAACACACTGGAGACCTACACGGTCGACCATACAAGGCCTCAAACGGTGCCATACCGATGCTAGACTGAAAACTGTTGTTGTAGGCAAACTCTACCAATGGCAAGTGCCTCTCCCACGTCCCACTGAAATCCAGGACACAACCCCGAAGCATATCCTCGAGGATCTGAATAGTACGCTCGGACTGCCCGTCAGTCTGAGGATGATAAGCCGTACTAAAAGTCAACTTAGTGCCTAAGGCACTCTGCAAACTCTGCCACAACCTAGCAGTAAAACAAGGATCTCTATCTGAGATGATCGTCACTGGGACCCCGTGCAATCTCACTACGTCCCAAATATACAAGTCGGCAAGATGATCTACCGAATCTTTCACGCGCATAGGAATAAAGTGCGCCGACTTAGTCAACCGGTCTACAACCACCCAAATAGCATCACTACCCCGTTGAGTCCTCGGAAGACCTACAACGAAGTCCATAGTGACATGCTCCCACTTCCACTCGGCAATAGGCAAGGGTTGCAACAAACCCGCTGGCCTCTGATGCTCGGCCTTCACTTGCTGGCAAGTAAGGCACTTCGATACGAAAACAGCCACATCTCTCTTCATACCTCGCCACCAAAACTGGCGACCCAAATCCTGATACATCTTAGTACCTCCCGGATGCACCGCAAGGCGCGAATGATGAAACTCTCGGAGTACTTCCTCACGGCAAGACTCCAGTACAAACAAACGGTCTCGGTATCTCACACTCAGGTCGGGATACACCGTCAAGCCCTTCTCAACTTTCCCACTAGAGATCTTCTCTCGAAGGGATTCTACCTCAAGGTCACCTCTCTGTGCCTCTAACACTCTAATCACAAGTGTAGGCTGCGCAACAACAGAAAACAAGGTCGCAGCCTCAACAGATTCGCCCAGTAGCAAATCAAACTCGCCAAGTGCTCCCAACATCTTCCATTCCCGGATGGCTATACAAGCTACATCACTAATGGTCTTCCTACTAAGGGCATCGGCCACAACATTGGCCTTTCTCGGATGATAGTGCAACTCAAAATCATAATCCTCGATGAACTCCATCCACCTCCTCTGCCTCAAATTCAAGTCTCTCTGTGTAAACAGATACTTCAAACTCTTATGATCCGAGAATACCTCGAACCTCTCACCATAAAGGTAGTGCCTCCAGATTTTCAAGGCAAAGATCACAGCTGCTAACTCCAGGTCGTGTGTGGGGTAATTCTTCTCGTGTATTTACAACTGACGTGAGCCATAAGCTACCACTTTCCCCTCTTGCATTAACACACAACCCAACCCTCTCGTGAGGCATCATAATAAACCGCATAACCCAACCCTCTCTCCGGAATAATCAACCCCGGAGCGGTGGTCAATCTAACTTTCAACTCTTGGAACGACTTTTCACAAGTCTCACTCCACACAAACTTGACTCCCTTCCGGGTCAGTCTAGTCAACGGTGACGCTAACCTGGAGAAATCTTTCACGAACCGACGGTAATACCCAGCTAATCCCAGAAAACTGCGGATCTCAAACACACTCTTAGGCTGTGCCCAATCTTGCACTGCCTCAACCTTGGATGTATCAACAGACACCCCTTCCCCGGATACCACGTGGCCTAAGAATTTGACTTCCCTCAGCCAGAACTCACACTTCCCAAACTTGGCATACAGCCTATGGGCTCTAAGCAACTCAAGTACCACTCTCAAGTGTGCCTCGTGCTCCTCCTCAGAAGACGAATAGATAAGGATATCGTCCACGAAAACAACCACAAATTGGTCTAAGAACTCCCTGAAAATCCGGTTCATCAAGTCCATAAAGACTGCCGGTGCATTGGTAAGCCCGAATGGCATCACCAGAAACTCATAATGGCCATACCGCGTACGGAATGCCGTCTTAGGAATATCCTCATCCCTGACCCTCAACTGATGGTAACCCGATCTCAAGTCTATCTTAGAGAAACAACGGGAACCCTTCAACTGGTCAAACAAATCATCTATACGGGGCATAGGGTACTTATTCTTAACCGTAGCCCGGTTCAACTTCCGGTAGTCAATACACAATCTCAAGGCACCATCTTTCTTTTTAACAAAAAGGGCCGGTGCTCCCCACGGCGAAACACTAGGGCGAACAAAGCCCTTATCGAGCAATTCCTGGAGCTGAACTTTCAACTCAACCAACTCTGCTGGAGCAAAACGGTAAGGTGCCATAGAAATCGGCGTCGTACCAGGCACTAAATCAATAGAGAACTCTATCTCTCGGTGAGGTGGCAAACAAACAAGATCTTCGGGAAAAACATCCGAATACTCACAAACCACCCTCGGCAATACATGCTGGGTCTCACCACTCTCACCACTCTCAAAGCTAGCAAGTAGACTACTAAGCTCACTTCGCCCTCGCGAATCATACCCCGGTGGCAAAACACTACCAACCCGGTCTCCCAAGAAATGGAACCACTCCCCGCTCAAGGTACATAACGTAACCCTCTGGCGGTAGCAATCAATAACAGCCCGGTATGACGATAGCCAGTCCATACCCAAAATAACATCAAAACCCTTCATGGGCATGACAACAAACGGAAAAGGAAGCCTATAGTCGGCGACCTTTATATCACATCCTCTAACACCCTATTTCAGGATCAACTCACGACCCAAAGGCGATACCACACAAATAGGAGATGCTAACTGTGCTAACTCCAATTCCAAATTAGATGCAAATGCAGCAGATACAAAAGAATGAGATGCACCCGTGTCTATCAACACACTAGCAACCGAGTTGCAAAACAGAAAAGTACCTCCCACTACTGATGGAGCCGGTACTAGATCCTGCGCGGTAACAGCATACACGCGCCCCGTAGGCCCCTGGTCTACCTGCTCACCTCTTGGAGCAAAAGACTGCTGCACAGACTGGGATGACGAAACTCCCGGATTGGCCCTCGAGGCCTGCACAGACTGAGCTGGCTGAAAACCCTGCGTCTGCCTAGAACCAGACGCTCCCGAAGTGGCACTCAACTGTGGGCAAAACCTCTTCAGGTGCCCAGGCTGTCTACACTGATAACAAGTCAAGGGCTGCCCCCTGCCCAAACTCTGACTCTGCGGTCTAGCTGAAGAAGAAGCAGCTTTCTGACCCCCACCCTTCTGCGGGCAAACTGAAACCTTGTGACCCAGCTGGCCACACTTGTAACAAGTGAATTCCCCTTGACTGCCTCTCCCCGAGCCTACACATGGCACTGGAAAGGTCGATCTAGAGACTGCACCCTGAGACTGCTGAGGGTTATAACCCTTCTGTCTCCTGCCATCACTCTGACTATCCTGGCTCCTCTTGGAGCCTCTCTGACTCTCATCCTCCTCCTGCATCATAAGCTCCATATGAGCTGCAGTATCAACTAGGTGTCTATACTCTCGGATGTAAGACCCACCAACTCTCAACTTGAGGCCCCGCCTCAACTTCCGCTCAAACTCATAGCAACGGCGTTCCTCAGATGCCACCAGTTCCGGTGCAAACCTGGACAGACTGGTAAAAGTAGCCTCAAACTCGGCCACTGACAAGCCCTGCTGATTAAGCCGGCTAAACTGATCTCTCAACTTCTCCCTAGCTACTGCAGACAGAAACCTCTCCTGAAAAGCATTTATAAACGCCTCCCAAGTACCACCAACACGAGCCTTCTCGTACTTCCACCATTGACCCGCATCTCCCTTCAGCTGGAAGGATGCCAAGGTCACTTTCAGTGCTCCGTCCTCAATGCCAAGCATCTCGAACGTCTTACTCATCTGTTCTAACCACTCATCTGCCTTCAGTGGCTCCTTCGGATCCCCGACAAACTCATCCGGATTAGACCGGAAAAACTCCCTCTTCAAGAAAGAAGGCCCTGTCTCAGCTGCCTGATTCCCAGCTCTAAGAATACCCAAAGCTCCTGCTATGTCTCTGGCCAAGGCACCCATAGCCTGCTGACCTACTGGCTCGGCCACAGTGGCCTGCCCAACTCCCTCCTGCACTGCCGGAATCTCACCCGGTAACGGTGCTTCCTGCCTCGCAGGTCTACCACGCCTAGCTCCTCTTCCTTGTCCTGACATCCTAATAAAGGCAGCACAGAACGTTAGCACATTCATAAGTGTGCCGAAACTAAACACTCACGTCCTAATGCATGGACAACTGTAATTCACTCCACATAAGCACATAAACACATAAGCACTTACGAATTTCATTTCCGGATAATGATAGTCCCGAGACGTTACTAGAGTTCCGGTTAGAAACAGCATTGATCAAGTGCTTTTCCAACAAGACTCCCAGAAACTCAAGGATCCAATCAACATCCCAGAAATTAAATCCCATACCCACATAGTCACATAAGCATGTTATCAATTAAGCACATAGCATATGATACTACATCTAAGTCTCTATCAAGCGAGACAAACCCATTGTGATCCTAATCACTTCCCACGTACCCAAAGTATTCGAACCCGGTACGCTCTGATACCAAGTTGTAACTCCCTCAAAATAATAACATTAAACCCATCAAATAAGACATGCATTTACATATAAACTAACCACATTCTCTTATTCATTAGAATTCCATTACATAAGTATTACATGTTAACATCATAACAAAATGCCCTACGGGCTTACAGCTTTCCAAGTTAACACTTGGTTACAACAAAAGAGTACTAACTCAATTACACATTAAGCCCTGGGCTTGAAGTTACATGTAATACATCAAAAGTTAAGCGACAAAAGTATGTCCGCCACTAGCCTCCCAGCTATGTCCTTGGAGGTGGCATGCTTCCTGCACCTGAAAATGATATTCCCATATAGGGTGAGCCACAGCCCAGTAGAAATACACTAAACCAACCATGGACAATGACTAAAATATTAGCAATTGATAGATGGTCAACACTGATACAATCACATAAATTACAAATTTATGTCATACAACTTATGAGTCTAAGTTACCTTTCATTTTCCCTTTTTCAACAGATAAGCATGCTAGCTCTATCATCATTTCCACAGATATGTATAAAAACTATATCTCACATTCAGATAAGCATAAAAGCTATATCCACATTCTCAACAGATATGTATAACAACAATATCCACAGATAAGCATATGAGCTATATCCACACATCACAAAGATAAGCATATAAGCTCTATCTTCACTTCTAGACAAGCATATGAGCTGTATCTACGGAGTTCATCCCCTATCTTCTCCCAACACTATCCGGTTTAGAGGTACATCCCCTATCTTCCCCTAAACCGCGGAGTACATCCCCTATCTCCTCCTCTACACATTACGTATATAAACACATTGGTTCTATATACAATCACCCAATACATACAATTAATGTATTCTATCAATCGTCAAGTTCCATGACACATTTCATTGATTAGTTTCAGTTTGCCTAATCATCATGCATTGTCTACAACAATCACGACTATCCTCCACCGATAGCCCAAAGCAGTTATTTCTAAACAGAAAATAAATGCACAAATGGATATTCAATCAACATTTCATTTCTTCATTCTTCTCAATTAATTATCCCAATTAATTAAACAATGTAATTAGGTCAATTCCCATAATTAACATTTCAACCCTTAGGTCCCATTTTCATCAATGATTCAACAATCATTACACTTCTCTATGCCAAACATGCATCTAGGTTTATTATGAATAAAACCCCAACTTTTGTAAAATTACACAAAAGCCCCAAACTTTCACAAAATTACCAAACCAAGCCCAACATCTCAAAATACCAAAATTTCAAGACAAAACCCATAGAGAGGAGTAGGATATCCCTACCTCGAAGTTTAAGCCACAAAGGAGATGAAGACTCGAAGATCAACTTGCTCCAAATCCAAACTTTTTCAGATTAAATCGAAGCTCTCAACGCCCTCTATCTTTTTAACAAAGGCCCTAGGCTAGATTCACACTCTAGGGAGATCGAATCTTAGAGAGAGTGCAAGTTTAGGGAGAGAGAGTGTCGGATTAAGGGTTTTGGATCAAAAAGAAAGTGAAAAAGTGATGTTTTAGACGCTGCTGTCCGCTGATATAAAACACGCTCGCTCGAGCGAAGGATTGGTCGCTCGAGCAACCAGACACAGAAGACTCTCGCTCGAGCCAAGAAGTTCTCGATCGAGCGAAGAAAAATCCAGACCGCTCGAGCGAAGGAAGCTCGCTCGAGCCAAGAAATGGAACTCTCAGGTCCAGAACCAGACGCAACACAACTCTCGCTCGAGCGACAAACTCCTCGCTCGAGCGAAGGACCAAAAATCTGGGCAGCAACACTAGGCTCCCAAACACAACCAACCTGTAACAAACCTGCCCAACACATCCCATAACTCAATATACAAGGTACAAAGGATGCAAACACGATAATAAACAACAACCAACATCCACGGACACATGTCCGGATCACTGTACAACAAGGGTAAACCCGGGATCACTATAAATAGTGAGCTAAAGCCCAGTGAATAACAGCTGTGTAAAGAGGTTAAGAATGAATGTCCTTTCAGTAATTAAACAGTCATATCAGTCATTTCGAAACTATAGCAGTCATGTGTGGTACATCCAATAGCAAAATAGTACAGTAGGTCTTAAAAGACCAAACAATCTGTCGATGGCCATCAGAACAGTATACAGTATTGGTTCCAAGTATTGGAACCGACAGAGATCTCTGTGACAGTAGTAGTAACAGTAACAGTAACAGTAAGTTGCTATGGATGCCACGAGTACAGTTCATAAAACAGGACAAACATTCATTCAGTAAACAGTGTCACTTCAGAAACAGTACAGTTGATCATTTAGAAAATAATCATAATTGAACATATCTTTACAACATTGTTACTCACAAAGCACTGGGCTATAGACAGGCTAGTCAGCGTCCTCGGTTACCAACCCTACACAATATTAGGACGAACAGACACTAAGTTACACATTCGGGATTAACAACTTAGGTCCTATCTTGACTTGGTGTGGTTCTACATCAATATCCTCATTAAGATGCCTTAAACATGGCCTAAGAATGCCTAGGATGGAATGAGGATGCAAAAATGCACTTGAAAACATTTTTTTTAATTTGTTAAAAATAGGGGTCTCGCTCGAGCGTGGTTTTCTACGCTCGAGCGAGCTCACCAAAACAGAGGGGTCGCTCGAGCATAGACTTCCTCGCTCGAGCGGTCTGCAAAAACATGAAAAGTACTGGTTGCTGAAAATCTCCGCTCGACGCTCGCTCGAGCGTGAGACACAATCCTCGCTCGAGCGTGCGTCTGCATACACAGAAAACCTGAGAGCTTGCAATCCATGCTCGAGCCAACATTCCGTCGCTTGAGCGGAGCTCTGAACACAAAGGTGCTCGCTTGAGCGTGGAAGCCAAATTCTGAGTTTTCCAGATTTGCCTCCAAAGCTCAAACCAAGCATTCAATACATCAAAACTCAACCTTTTGGGCCAATTTTCTGGAAAACGCTAACATGTTTTTAAGATCAATTTACAAAATCAAAGCCGAAAAGTAAACCAATTGAACGCCAATTAAATGTAAACATGAGGAACAATGCAAAATCATACATGCATGAGTTCCCATGAACTCTAATGCTCCAAAACATGATCAAATGTAAGATTGAGCTCAAAATCATGGTGAATTCATGGACCATAACTGCAATATGAACATGCATGTGGGAATTCTCATGAAAACAACCTCAAAACTCAAGAATATGTACATGCATACATGAATTAATTCTCAATTCAACTCTTTAAGTTAATTCTTGAATCTAAACACTAATTAACCATGAACCATGCAAGAAACAACTTAAATTCATGCTCAAGAGGGTAAATCTCCTACCTTAGGTCTTGAATTCCAAGTTTGCTAGCTCAATTTTGCAATTCTCCTACAATTCCTCTAAGTCTCCAAGCCAAATCTAGATAAAATCAATTTTTCTCCTACTCTCCCTCTCTCTCTCAGTTTTGGTCTTCAAAATGGATGAAGATGATGTACAAAACATATGTAAAGTGTAATAAGAGTTGGTCTTGAGTTAGACCACTTAGTGGCAAAAGTGTAATTACTTAGGTTCAATTAGTTTAACATTATCAATTCTAATTCAATCATTCCAAATCAAATTTTAATTAAACTTACCATAAAATCACATAAATTCTAATTAGCATATAACACTAATCAATTTCAGATTCGGTCACCGATAAGGCTTTCAATTCGCAGTTCGAAACTTGGAACATGAACAGATCAATCAATGGCAAACAGATAAAAATGCAATTAAGCAACATGCTAATGAAATCAAGCTAGGATTTCGTCTCAATCAATTACTTATCGTGCATAATCATAGATTAGCACTAATCAAAGGTGACGGTTGTCACAGACATCAACAACAATATTAAACCACAAGACCCGAGTCCGGAATATAACGACTGACAGGTCTAAACTGGGATCGCTATAGAGAAAATTAGCCTTGTAAGGGTAAGTTTCTTGAAAAAAATAGGAAAAATAATAAAATGTGTTCTTCATTTTTTCGAGATTGAACTCCTGAACATATAACCAAAATTTGGGAACACAGGCCCGAACATTGTTTATTTGTTCGGGAAGGCATTCCTAAACAAATAAGTAATGTTAGGGAATGCAGGTCCGAACATGAAAATTTCTTAACACATTGAACGGTCAAAATTGTTAACGCTTGCAGAAGTTGTCATTTTTTCAAGTTCGGGAATACAAGCCCGAACAAATAAGTAATGTTCAGAAATGCAGGTCCGAATATGGAAAATTCTTAACACATTGAATGGTCAAAATTGTTAATGATTGTAGAAGTTTTCATTTTTTAAAGTTCGAGAATACAGGCCCGAATATGAAAATTTCTTAACACATTGAATGGTAAAAATTTTAACACTTGCAGAAGTTATCGGAAGTAGCTGAAATCCATTATCAGGTTGAAAATTAATTCCTTCATCGCATGGCTTTGATAATATTGTTCGTAGTTTTTTACTGAACTCTCAATTTTATATTATCTACCAAAAAAACCAACCAAACCAATTATTATAATTTTTTTCCTACAAGAGGAAAAATTATTATGAGAAAACTAAGAAATTATGTATATGTATATGTATATGTATATATGTATATATATATATATATATATAGAGAGAGAGAGAGAGAGAAAGAGAGAGCATACCAACTATGACAATGGTGGATGAGGCAGCAGAGACAGTAATCACATTGCCTCTTCTTCTTCTTGGTGTGTTTTGTTAGGGTTTTTTGGAAGAGGGGTTTTTTTGGAGTGTGGAGGTGTGGGGGGTGTGCATTCAATGGGTGAAATGTTTTTACAAGGATAATTTTGGTATTATTTGGGGACGGGAAAAATAAATTTTGAGGGTTTCAAAATTTACAAGTGGGGGCCCAAAGAAATGATGAGTCCAAAATAATTCATGAGGTAGTAATAGCACCACTGATAATTTTAGGATAAATTATCAGTAAGTTCTAATAGTTGAACTTAATTTCCATCAAGTCCTAAGAAAATCATTGATAAAAATAATTTTTTATGACAATTTTTTGCATGTCGCTAAAATTGACAATTAGAAACTTTTTTTTGTCACAGTTTTTATAAATTGTTGCTAAAACTTGCAATTAATGACATTTTTCTGTGACAAATTTTTCAAATTGTCATTGAAAGTTGAAAATTAGTGACATTTTTTTGTGATGATTTTTTAAACTGTTGCTAAAACTCATAATTAGTGACATTTTTTATGACAAAATTTTTAAACTGTCACTGAAAATTTACAATTAATGACTTTTTTTAATAATATTTTATGAAAAACGCCATTAATTATCATAGGACCTATTAGACAATAAATCCACCTATTACAACCTACATGTAGGTCCCCCAAATTAATTTTATTGAAAAAGCAAAATCATAAAAAAACATTACGAAAAATTATATTGATAACCCTTGTATTTTGATCCTTAAGTTATTTTGGTCCCTATAATTTCAATTAATTAGATTTTCATCATGAATTTATGATTGTGTCTCAATTTAGTCCAACTGAATACAATTGTTAGCATTTTTTAATAAAAAATAAGCACTAAGTGGCATGTGTCATGAATTTAAAGGAAAAATTATAAGTCCACTCATCTCAGTGAGTTAACCTTAATCAATTCGGTGATAATATTTTTATCAACAGCACTAACTATACTATCAATTAGACCAAATTGACATAAAATCTAAAATTAAGGATCAAAATTGAGCCAATTAAAAATATAGGGACCAAAATAGCACTAGTGACAAAATGTAAGAACTACCGATGTAATTTGCCTAAAACATAATCTTATGGTATCTAATCAAGATTATTAAAGATTTTCTTAAAGCTCATAGACAATATTATGAAATTTATTAATAAAATCAAGTTAGTGACATTGAGGAAAGACTTGCACGCTATGTTTTCTAAACGGGTAAAGCGGTTTTGTCTCAAATCATAAGGGGTAAAATATATTTCTCTTATATTTGCCATTTGTTTTTTCAAATTCTTTTACCTATTCATGATTCAAAAAAAATTATTCATAATACAATGACGATTACATTTGTTTACCAAAAATTATATATTATGAGTAATAGTTACTGTTACCCAGAAAGCAACCCAAGAGGAGGGGTGAATTGGGTTTCTTAAATAAATTACTAAATTAAAAAGTTAACCCAAATAATAAACAACTAACAATATGAAACAATAAAGATGAGTAATAAATTAAAATATAATCCAAATAAGAAATAGATGCATTATGAATGAGACTAAGAGCATCCCTATCAGCCTACCTAAATTTTACCCTAAAATATTATTAAAAAATTCATTCCCTATTTTAGGAATTACTTTTTCATCTACTTCTCCCAACAAACTCTCTATTCTTTCTCTATTCTATTAAAATAATATTTTTAATTACTTTTAAATTTAAATATTTTTTTAATAATAAAACACAAATGCGACACACAACAACATAGCAGCACAGCAAGATAGCTGGAACAATGCAAAGGGGCAGTTGACCGAGTGGTCAACCAGTCGAACGACCAGGCGATCAACTGGTCAAGCTAATTTTGAACATTTTTCTTCTTTGGCTCTAGACTCTCACGGGACATCTGGGGGGATGTCCGGGAGGACACCCTTCGCGAAATAAACTAAGAGTTTATCAAGTATAAGGGAGCTACTATAGCGATCCCGATTTTGACCCGACCTTTGTTATACTCCGGACTGGTTTAATATTGTATCCATGTCTTGTTTTCCTCCTTTCACTCTTTGAATTTGAGTTTTGGAATATGTTGGGCGTGTTCTGAACAGGTTAGTTGCTAGTTGTTCAAGTTGTTATTTTCGCTCGAGCGAGCCTTGTGAAATTTGCTACTTCGCTTGAGTGAGACTTTTTGCGTTTAAGCGAGCTTTGAGTGCTCTCAGTATTTCGCCCAGATGCAGAATTTCTGGGAAGGTTGAGGTTTTCGCTCGAGCGAGGCTTCTTGCGCTCGAGCATGGGTGTGCGTCTGTAAAACTTCTGAAGGTATGTATTCTGCGCTCAAGCGAGGTCACTTGTTGTGTCTGGTCACTCGAGTGACAACTCCTTCGCTCGAGTAAGGATCGCGTATATCAGTTCGCAGTTGAGCAATTTTATATTACTTTTTGATTTCCTTTTTGCTAAAAACCCTAATCCGACACCCTCTCTCTCTCTCTCTCTCTCTCTCTCTCTCATTACAAATACTCCTTGATCTAAGCATCTCTCTACCATACTCCCTTGGATAAAGAGTTAGAGCACCTTGTGGGCTTCCTCTTGATCCGAGCAAAGTCGAGTTTGGACACTTTTGAGGTTCTTCTTCATCTCCTTGAGCTTCTACACTTGAGGTAGGGATATTCTACACTTTAATATGGTTTTTAACCTAGGTATTTGTCATTTTGTATAAATGGTGAAATTTAGAAGGATTTGGGTGAAGCTAGGGTTTGGGTTTAAAATTTGAAAGAGGGGTTTTCTACATGGGGCTCCATAAATGTATATGGGGTATTGAATATGAGGTTACTTGAGTTAAAATGGTGAAATTTGACCTTGGGGTTGATATTTGGAAAAGAGGAAAGTTTTCCCTAAATTGTGTTGAATAATTATTTTGTACAAACAATGAAATTGGTATGAGAAATATGAAATTGAGTAGATGTATAAATGAATGGTGTAGTTGGAATTGTTAAACCACTCACCTATGGAAATTTGATAAATTATCTGTTGTAAAGATTGTATATCTATTTTGGGCTATCGGTGGAAGATAGGTATGATTGTTATAGAAACTGTATGAGAATTAGGTGAATTGAAACTAATCATCTAATTATGTCATTGAATATGACGGTATGTTAGATACATTGAATATGTGAAATTGATTGTCATTAAATATGACGGTGTCTTAAATACATTGTATATGTATCTTGTTTGGGAGAAGAAATGGGATGTACTCCAAGTTTGGGAGGAGATAGGGGACGGACTCCATTGAAATTAAGTTGGCCGGAGTGTCTAGGGTAAAAGTCCCAAAATCATTTGTATACATGGGTGCTGATCCCGCGGACGAAATTTCTGTAAAATGGCGAGATTGAAGTGCCTATGTGATTGTTGTGATGATTGGAAGCCCCTGAGTTGTAATCGTAGTTGAGTCATCCGAAGAGCTATAATCTTGGTCTACGAATTTAAAGGAAATAACCTAAATAGAAGGAAAAGAATTGAGATACGGATATCAATATCGCTTATCTATGTGGAGAATGTGTGTTGTCATAAGTATTGAATATGAATATATATACTTGACATTTATGTCTTAGTTAAATCTCATATATTGTGTTAGTTTATCTTTGCTGGGCTTTGGCTCACCCTAATTGGGAAACCATTTTCAGGTACTGGTGATATGCTTCCTCGAAGGACATAGCTTGGGAGGACTGAGGGTTGAAGGCTCTATTTTTGTTATATTTATGTTTAAATGTTTATTCAAGCTGAGGGCTTTACATGTATAGAGCTTAAGACTCTTTCTTTTGTTGTAACCAAGTGATATCTTGGAAAGATGTACGCTCGTAGGGCATTTATTTTGTTATTATTAACTTGTATTACATGTTGTAGATTCAGAATGAACGTATATGAATGTATAATGCATGTAATCCCTTTTGAAATACGAACTCTGTTATATGAAAGTGTACCGATTATGTTATATTCATTTCTCTTATGGGTTGGGTTATTTGTATTATATTGGGGGTATTATAGCTACAGTGACTCCCTATTTGTAGGGAGTCACTGTAGCAAAACTTATATTTGGGGGTTGAATAGGGGAACTGCTAGGGATGTGTTTTGACAGTAAAGCTCCTTATTTTGAGTAAGGAGGGAATATAAGGGAAGAGATGGGGATGCTCAAATAAAAATAAATTAAGTGAAGGAAGGGAAGAGAATGCAAATATAGAATTTATAGTGGTTCGGCTTAAACCAAGCCTACATCCACTCCTCAAGATCCTCCTTGAGAGTTCTTCACTATGCGTCAAATAGAAATTGCACTCCTAGCTTTACAGGTGCTAGTGAACCTTAATAATTGATCAACCCCGATCACTCCAACCAACTAATTGTAAATCCGATGCTAGTCACACCTAACCCAAGTGATTTTAAATAAAAAAATCACTCACAAAAATATAACTCTCTTTTACTAGAAAAATGATAAGGGATTGGAAACCCTTTTACAATAAAAGCTCAAACACTCAATAAATTTCTCAAAGAAAATTATATAGCTCAACAAAAAATTCCAGACAATATTTTGAACTCTTGAATATCACAAATTTTCTTCACTTCACTTCTATGTCATTTTTTTTCTCCACAAATCTTATTTTATAGCCATAGAAAAAAAAAAAAAAAAAAAAAACTAGCCATTGCAAAGAGATTCTAGGTAGGCTCCTCTTTCCTTCTATTTTTCTTTCATTTGAATTCATTAGCCTTTTGGACTTGCATCATTCTTGCCAAGAAACACTTCAAATCAATCAAAGGAAGAGAATGAATAAGAAAAGAAATGGAAATGATTTGAATTGATTTTTATATATTTTTATATTAAATTAAAGTATTCAAAAGATGCACAATAAATTCAGTTATTTTTAAAACGGTGCAGTCTATATCAAAATGACAATTTTTATTTTCATATTTTGTGTCAAATGATTGTAAAAAAATGTGTATTAAAAAATCGTAATTTATTTTATAATATTTTAGACATCATCAAAATCAAACCATAGGATTAACAGTTACATTTGTTCATTCATAATACAAGGACGATTACATTTGTTTACCAAAAATTATATATTTGTTCACCAAAAATTATATACAATGATGAAATTTGTATTAAGGTTTTGTCTCAAATCATTTGGCCTAATAGTTATGTAGTGGTCTAAGGTTATGGATTCAAATCCAATGAAAAAAAAAAAAGTTTAGCATATTTTATTTTTATCTCATTATGAGGGTTATATTATATGATTGTTGAGTTAGGTGTGATCACTATTGTTGGGTTGAGCTATTGTTAGTTAATTTTTTTTGTCCACACAACCTTAATACAAATTTTACCAACCACGCAATGATCAAGATTTGTGTTTGACAATTCAATTGCCCCATTAAAATTCTAAAAAATAATTTCCCATTTACCATCTGAAATTGTGTTTTTGTTACTAAAGAATTTTCACCATGATTAATACAGTTACAAGAGCTTTCAATTTTCTTTTAGTAAGCTTTTCGTTTGGCCTAATGGTTATGTAGCACTATTTGTAACGTGACACTTTTCTTTATTTATGAAAAACCTAGATTACAGAATAATGTTTATAACTTAAAAAATAAAAATAAATAAAAATAAAAATAAATGAAACTAATTCCAAATAATTTAAGTAATTATTTTCTAAATAGTAGTTTACTTGAAAATTTATGCTTTTATAAACATTAGATTATGCATCATTTTTTAAAAGTAAATCTTGTAATCAAGATCACAAAGGGCTTATTAAATAATTTTAGTGGAGGGTTAATTATTGATGTAGAACAAGTAGTTATACAATTTTTGGAACAATTCGATGAGTAAAAAGTAAATAAGAAGTTAAATTGAGAGTAAAAATGGAATTTTTGTGACGAGCTTGGAATCCTCCCAAATTTTGTATCTTCCTTGTGGATTTAAATTGTTTTTCATCTATTAGAATGATATTTAGCCTTATGTAACATTTTTCGATGCGTGCACAATACATTTGCATTTAATTCCCTCATTTTAAATTGTAACAAGCAAATTCTTACTCTTTCATCCACTGGCATTAATAAAATTGATTAAAAAAAATTGACATATGAGCCAAACATGATATTTTTCTTGTCAAACGTCTACACTTTCACCAAAAACTTATTTTGAACATTTTACTTTTAATTGTGTCCTAATGTTACATGTAAATTAATTATAATATGTCTCATTAATATTAGATGGATGGGAAAATATATATAGAAACTTAATGAGGTTGAATGTCATAAAAGAAAATGCATAAAAAATATGTAATATGTAATTTCCATTCATCCCATGCAATATAAAACTTGAATTTAAATTACACATTTAAAAAAAAAATCCTATATAAAAATTCTAGACGCATAATTTTATTGTCATTGAAAATTTCAGGACAAGAAATCCATAAATATACAAGAATACGAAAAATGTGCTGAATTTATATATATATATATATATTTGTATTTTCGGTATTTAGTGAATTTTTTAAAGATTTTTTTCACCAACATTATACTTTTTAAGTGTATTTATGTTAGGTATATCTAAAAATTTAAAAAAAAAATTATTTAAAATATAAAAAGAATTCAGTGAAAACAAAAAAATATGAAAAATAAAAAATTTTAATTTTCTAAAAAGTGAATTCAGAATTCACAAACCAAACAAGCTGAATTACATTTATTTACTAAAAGTAATTTATCATCTTATATTTTATCTTTATATTATTAATAAAATTGACCAAGTGATGGAATCCATTAAACTGATACAATGGTAATATGTGAGACTATACAATGACAATTTTCAGTTTATATTTTTTGATTATTGAATTATTTATTCAGTTATAAATAGGAGAGTGCATATAGAAGAAGCATCATATCCAATTCCCTCTCTACCACCCAATACTGGTGTAAGAATGGGTTTCTTACTATCCAATTATCAACTCACAATATGTATCCTCCTGTATTCCCTAATTTTCTGCTCGTCTTCGTCTTCACATCTTTGCCATAATGACGAGAGCACTGCTTTGCTCCAATTTAAGCAACTCTTTTCCTTCAATTGCTCTGTTTCTGTTGATTGCTACAGAGCTTCTGGTTCACATAATACTGATAATTGGAAAGAGGGTACAGATTGTTGTGCATGGGATGGGGTCACATGTGATAACACCACTTCTCATGTCGTTGGGCTCGACCTCTTTTGTAACTGCCTATATGGTACCATCCATCCAAACAGCAGCCTCTTCAATCTTGTTCACCTTCAACACCTCGACCTTTCTTACAACAACTTCAATCACTCTCAAATTTTACCTTCATTTGGCCGTTTCACAAATTTGACCCATCTTGACCTCTCTGTCTCCTATCTTTCTGGCCCAATACAAGGTAACAGAGAACTCACAGGTAAACTTGCAAGTTTTATTAATGGAACTCTCCGGCACCTTAGGCACCTTGGGTCGTTGGATCTCTCTGAAATAGATTTGACCGGAGAGCTACCTAATTCCATCGGGCAACTTGTGTACTTGGAGGAGCTACACCTCAGTGACTGTAATCTCTTCGGTACCATTCCGACATCGCTTGGAAACCTCACGCGATTAATTTGGCTTGCACTTCGAGGGAATAAATTGATCAATGGTCAATTCCCATCTTCAATTGGCCATCTTAAAAACTTGGAGCGGCTACACCTCGGTGACTGCAATTTCTCTGGTACGATTCCGAGATGGCTTACAAACCTCACGCGATTAACTCTGCTTGATCTTTCATACAACAATTTTGAAGGCCCAATTCCTCAACTTTTTCCCAACTTCTCGCAACTTTTTTTTATAGATTTCTCAAACAATCAACTAACAGGTCCCATTCCATCATCAATAACTGGCCTTCCAAATCTAATGTATCTATATTTAGGCAGTAACTCAATCAATGGGACAATACCTCCTTCCTTGTTTCATCTCGTGAACCTTTTCAGTCTTGATCTTTCGTCAAATAATTTAAGTGACACTGTTGAGCTGGACACATTTGCAAAGCTTGAATATTTGATTTCTTTGGATCTTTCAAACAGTGGTCTATCATTGACCACCACCAACTCCACTCCCTTCTCTTTCCAAAAAATTTGGATATTACAATTGTCGTCTTGCAACATAAGTAAAATTCCTGAATTTCTAAAAACCCAAATGGAATATTTGCAGACGCTAGACCTTTCAAACAACTACCTAAATGAAGAACTCAATCCACTCTGCAATCTTCATTCCCTTGTATATCTCGATCTGTCCAATAACAAATTGGCCGGATTAATTCCTACCTGTTTGGGGAACTTCAATGGAAATTTAACCTCGTTAAATTTGAAAAGAAACAATTTCCATGGTATCCCTCAAACATTTGGATATGCAAGCATGTTACAGGAACTTGACATTAGCCACAATGGATTGCAAGGGGTGCTTCCAAAATCATTGGCGAATTGCACGAACCTAGAAATTTTGAATCTGGGTCATAATTTCATAGAAGATGCTTTTCCATTTTGGTTGGGGAATCTGCCCCAATTGAAGGTTATTGTCTTGCGAGATAATAAATTTCACGGTCCCATAGAGCAACCAAGGAAGAGATTAGCCTTCACCAATTTACATATCATTGACATATCTCACAATGACTTTACAGGTACTTTGCCATCAAAATACTTTGAGAGCATGCATTCAATGATGATGGATGATGAAGACAAATCCTCCTTAAATTATATGGGTGATGGTTATGGTAATTATTATTCGATAACCATAATGAGTAAAGGACAGGAAATGGAACTCGTAAGGGTCATCACCATCTTCAAAGCTGTTGATTTCTCGCACAACAAGTTTGATGGAAAGATTCCCATATCTATTGGAAGACTCAAAGCCCTTTGTGTCCTAAATTTTTCAAGAAATGGTTTCACAGGTCCGATTCCATTGTCCTTGTCGCATCTAACTGAGCTTGAGTCCTTAGATCTATCCCAAAACAACCTCTCTGGTGAGATACCTCAACAACTAACAAGCTTGACATTCCTTGAAGTTTTTGATGTCTCGCAAAATAATCTAACTGGGATTATTCCACGAGGCCAGCAGTTTGAAACATTTTCAAACACTTCATATGAGGGAAATCTAGGCTTGTGCGGGTTTCCATTGTCAAAGAATTGTGGGAATGTCCATATAATAGAATCACCAACTTTACCATCCTCATTTAGTCACAATTTTAAGTTCAAATTTGATGGCTTTGGTTGGGAAGCAGTGTTGATGGGATATGGAAGTGGAGTAGTATTTGGTTTGGTGATAGGAAGTTGCATCATTCGAAGGAAAGAAGAATGGCTTGCGAGAAGTTTTAGAGTGAAAATGCGTCATCAGAAGAACAGATCGAATGAGGTTAGGTACCGACAGGGCCGGCTCTGAGATTTGTGGGGCCTAAGGCGCACTATGAAAATGGGGCCCCTCTAATATATTTTTTTTTAATAAAAAATTTATGCATAAAATGATAAGTATCCACAAATTTTTTATTTAAGTATACTTGAACATATAATCATTAAAATTATAAACTAAAATTTAGTTTCATATATTAAGATAGGAAGAAATCAGTACAATGACTCAAAAACATTAAAAACTGTTTTTGTTGCTTTATAGTTTAGCAATATCCAGCTTACAATTAACCCAACGATCACTTAAATACTACTCTTCTTGCATTTTTAGCTGCAAAATCACTAATTAAGTTTGTATAATCTAATTTATCTACCAAATCCTTTTCAATATAGCTAATCCATTCAATCTTTCTTGTGACATTGTTGATCAAAGGTAGGATTTGATCAATTTTAACTTTGAAAAACTTCTTTCTCCAGAGGCAACGGTAACTGGAATAGTCAATAATATTCTATATGCAATCCAGGAGGAGTGTGTGAAAGAGGGAGAGAGAGTGATTCGCCGGAGGAGGGTGTGTGAAAGAGGGAGAGTGAGTTACTCACAATGTACTACGCTATGCTCTGCGTCTGCTGCCTTCAAGTTGAAAGTCTTTCATTTCATTTCATTTCATCACTTAATGAAAACAGAGGCACTCACCACACTAGCAGTGCACTAGACATGAATTGTATATTGTATTTGTATGTATGGTTTGGGTTGGGCCCAAACAAATTTTCAATTTTTGTTTTTTTTTTATATTTATTTATATATTTTCATTTTAATAAATATGGGCCAAACACATTTATAAATAAATATGGGTTAAATTATACATGGGCCCAATAAAATATTTGGGGCCCTTTAAATTGATCTTCAAATCAAAAAAAAAAAAAAAAAAAAAATTTGGCCTATAACAATTTTTTAAATTTGGGGGCCCTATTTTTGGGCCAAAATTTGGGGCCTAAGGCTTGTACCTTACCTGCCTTAGGGTAGGGCCGGCCCTGGGTACCGACATGGAGCAAGATGACATGTTAAGAACTAAGTGGAGCTTGTTTGAAGTAAAGGTACTACCATGTTTTCCTATTAATTAAAGCTGTTTGTTTTTAATTTGATTGTGAACCATGATATCCCTTTTCATTTCCTACTTCTATGTTTCAAATTTGACACTCACGATTGACTGCTAGAATATATAGTTAGTTACATGCATGTATGTAAGTAGAAAGATAATAGATTACATGAAAAAAAAAAAAAAAAAACTCTTTTGGAGAAATCGAATTCACAACTTTGTAATTCCAATCGCCTAAAATAACAAATTTAGATCCAAGTTGAGAAGAAGAAAACAAAATGGTAAAATAATTCATGTTGACATTAGAAATTATGAACAACATGTTTTCAATACGAATTTATATGCATGTTTTCAAGTCAAGTTAAATTTTCACAAATTGGTATTCATTTTTTTTTTTTGTTGATTTTAGTTTTTCTTTGATTTATATACATTTTTTTTTTCAAAAATTTAAATCTTTATAGAAGAGAAGCACTTGAAAATAATTATTAAAAAAAATTCTAATAAATTTTTTTAAAAGATTCACTAAAAATAAAATTTCAAAAAATGTGATTTTCAAGCATTTGCCAAATATGGATGGATTTTTGTTTAATATTTATTGTCAGCTAAATAAGTTGCAACTAAGGTGGGCGTCGTGTAGTGTTAGGCCGTAATTGTGTCATGTTATTTTGAGTTTTTGCCAAAATTAAGTCAACACTAACACATTCAACCGATTTGTTATTTCATATTATTGTGTCATGTCATTTTCAGTCTGTGTTCGATTCGTGCTATGTGAACACGTCATGTCAAAAAAATTATCCTTAGTTAAAAGTATCGAGTGTATGAAAAAATTAAAAGTTTTCTTTACAAAATAAATTTAATGAAAATAATCTCTACTTGATGAAAAAATAAAATATCTATAGATGAAAAATTTAATTTTAACTCAATTCTATTTCCCTAATTTACAAAATTAAATCTATGTTATATTTGTTTTACTTGATTACTTCTAAACTAGTTGACAAAAAATATATTATCTGTAAATTTTATTTTATTTTTTAAAATATTAGCCTCAAAATTTTAATTTAGGTTGGATGGAGTTGCACAAGGATTCAATAATATCATGATAATCCTTAGGGCCCATTTGGGAAGGGTTATTTGGGCTAAAATAGCCGATAAAAACAAAAAAGGATAAAATAAGTAATAAGACAAAATGTCAAATTCAATCCATAATTATTTCATTTTTTCTCTCACAACTATCAAATCAACTACAAAAAAAAGCCTATTATTTTTTCAAACACAATTTTTTTAGCCGCGCTAAAATAGCAAAAAAGTCAGAAAGCCAACTAAAATAGTTAACTTCCTAAATGAGACCTAGTAGAAATAACATTATAATAAAATGAATTTGTACTATACATAAAAATTTTCATTGCAAATGACACATGTATTTTTGTATTTTAAAAAAACAAAAAATTGAATAAATTGTCCATTTTATGCATAATATTTTTCATAAAAAGAGCTTATTTCTATAAAAATAAAAATAAACATGAGTTATTTTTTAGTATAAAGAATTCAAAAATATCATGATGTGATATATCATGTGTATACAAACATTACCATATTGATAATAAATTATTAAATATAAATGTGTTTTGAAATTAATAATTATTGAAGCCTGGACCGTTTCTGAAGTGCTTATGAAGGCGATACTTAGGTGCTAAGTTGAGTAAGATTTTAGATTCGAACCTATGAAGAGATGCTGACCTATATTATAATCTAACTACTAACATATTAATTGTTATCTTAAAAAAAATTAATAACAACTCAAAAATAAATTTACTTTTCAAATTGTAGAGATATGATAATTATTACATATGAATCAAATAATCAATTATTAATTACATTTGAAATGCAATAAACCAATGATTGAATGGCATGTGTATTTATGAGTTATAACTAATATTCAATTATTAGTTACAAATTTTGTAGTTAGTCATTATGGTGTTGGTTATGATTTAGTTATGACCTATTATTGTTATTTTAGTTATGTTTGAAGATGTGTTTAGTTATGTCTGAAACGATATTTAGTTATGACTCATTTTAGTATTGATCATAACTTATTGTGATATTAGTTATGACCTATTATGATTATTATTTTAGTTATGAACAAAAAAAATTTCTTATTATACCTTAAGTGATATTTGATTATGATCATTTTTTTAGTTCGGGCATTTGTTACACTAGCATCACAATTATGATAAATTATATTGGGGAACTTACTGATAAGTCCCATGTACTAAGTTCAAAACCCAGCTAATCCCAAAACAAAATACTTGCACCAATTAGTCCAATACATTTTTAATTGTTACTAAAAAATCCTTTTTTTTTTTTAATTTACAGACACTGTTCACATTTTACTACCGTCGGACTTCCGTCAAACGGTCGTCGGAGACTCGTCGGAATGTTCAACATCGCCGGAGACTCGTTGGAATGTTTAAAACATGTTATGAAACTGTAAAATTTTACAATTCTAAAGAATGTTATAAAACTGCAAAATTTTACAGTTTTAAACCATGATTCATTCTAGCACCAAAAAAAAATTTTGAAACTGCAAAATTTTACAGTTTTCACCGCCTGTAACTAAAACTCGAAAACTACTTGTTCAGAATTCGAAAATTTTCTCCATTAGAACAGAAAAACAGAAGTGTATAGCAGAGAAAAAAAAAAGAGATCGAAGGAGAAAGGCGGATGTAGAGAGAGTATTGTACTCCGACAACTATTTTTTGTTTAGATCTATCCAAATCTGATGTAGATCTATCCAAATCTGATGTAGATCTACTCAGATCTGATGTAGATCTGAAGTAGATCTACTCAGATCTAAGTAGATCCACTCATCTTCTTTGTCGGAAATATATATCTTCGCCGTCGGTGAGAGTGAAATCACGAGTTGATTTCGATGGTTGGCGGTTATCAGTGAACCCCGATCAATGGAAAAAGACATGAACACTTGCACCATCGTCTATGACGAAGACGATGAGAGAAAAATGTAGAAAAAAAGAGACAGAAGAAAACGTAAAAAGGGAGGAAAAAACCAGAGAGATTGAGGAAAGGACTTTTGGGTGTATCCAAAAAGTTATGAGATTAAATGGTGTCCACATGTTCCATATGGGACTTGTGGGTAATTTCCCCAATTATATTTAATACACACCCCAAATAGTGGTGTGTATGGTAGAGGAACCCATTCGAAGCCCATCTTTAAAGTTCTCTTCGAGGCCCAAAATTTCAGGTCCGACCATGTAGCATTGCATTGCACCCAATCTTATTACCAAAGCCAATACTTGAGAAAGCCCATACGATTTCTCCTAATAAAAGAAAAATAGAAAAATAACTAATAAATCTAATTTTTCTTCCAGAAAAATCATTAAGACATTATAAGGAGTTGAATTAAATTGAATTTATACTTTAATCTCAGTTGGAGATTTATTTTAAATTATTAAACTCCATTCATTTTGAGCTCAATTGATTGAATTGTGACCCGTTAGTAACCATGTAATAATGTTGTGGTTTTATTATTATTATTTGATTACCATAACAGAGTTATGAATATTTATGGTGTGTATCATTAAATGAAATATATTTTGTGGTGAGAAAATATTATATTTACTTTTATCATTAAAGATGTTGAAATTTATTTAAATTAATATACATACATATATATATATATATATATAAGTGTATATATGTATGATTAGATATTTGGTTAGATATTTGTTTATACTATATATATATAAAAGTGACCAAATAGGATTTTTCTTTCAACCTTTGGGGTCTTGCCGTGAGAAAGAAAATAAAAAGGGTTCCAATGTTGGTTTTTCGTGGGTTTGATCTAGTGTAAGTCATTTTTGACCCCTAGTGCTTTGGATCAAAACTTAGAGAGCGGAAAAGGCGTCGTTTGGCTCCGAACAGATTTAATTTCTATTGCCGAAAAATTTGAAAGCTTCTTGGCTTGAGGTAGGAATTTTTCCCACACTTCTTTATGCACTTTTACTTGATTATATGGAGCTTAGAGTTGTATATAATTTAATTAGAATTTTTGAACAAATTGTGATTTATTTGCTTAAAAGAGAAATTTTGAGAAAAATAAAGAGTTGATACCCAAATTGCAAAAGTATGAACTTGGAATACATTTGTAAGGTTATGAAAGAGCTATGTTTAAATTTGAACAAAAACGGACTTCGACTCGATCAGTTTTGAAATTTTTATTGGTTTGTGACCAAAAGAGCATTTTTAAAGAAAACAAAAGAATTATGTTTAACTTTTGGGGCTTTTGATCAACCAGTACTTTTTCAGACAAGCCGGTCCGCTCGAGCGACCAATGTTGCGCTCGAGCGACCAGACCATTTTTAGTGCATTTTGACAAGTTGTTCTGCATTTCATTTCCATTCATTTCTAAGCATATGTAGACATGAATTATGAGTTATTAAAGAGTCATGAGCTAAGAATCGATGTATGTAAAGTGAATTAGAAAATATGTGTCGAATCCGAGTATATGGGCAATATGAATAAGTTATGTGGCATGAAATGAATAAGAAGTTAAAGTAAGAGAGCTAAGCCATAACAGCTATGTGAACATGTGTAATGATAAGACATGTTTGTGTTATGCACTTTTGTGTTTGTAGGTCAACGCCCGGCGTTCGATTGACCGTTTACGGGAACCCACTGTGAGTAATGTTATTGCAAAGATATGTTCATATGAATTATGTTCCAAATGTGATTTGATAAGTTATGATTTCTGAAATGATATTTGTTTACGTAAACGAATGTCCTATATTTTAAATCTATTATGGCATTCATAGATAGTCCCAAGTCATAGGAGACGAAATGTTAATGCGGGTCCATGACATATATGTGATTATGAGATCTCGTTAGTCATTTCATCGTGGTGATATGTGTTTAATTGGTATCCGGAACCGATTACTCTAGTCGGAAGACGATGTATGATGTATTCTATGGGATGTACCATTAGTATGTTCAGATATGAGAATGATTATGTTATGATTTTTCTTATGATTATGAAATGTTCGGAATTCGTTCACTAACCCTTTACCTTAATGTTATTCACTGGGTTTTAGCTCACTTTGTGTATATATATGTATAGGTGGGCCTTTTGGAGATCGAGCCTGAAGGCTTTTGTTTGGATCTGTGTTTTGTTGTCAGCAGCCACCGTGCCTTACGTGGAGGTTCCTGAAGTGTCACGTATTATGAGTTCGGGTTATTTATGTATATAAGACTTTGTTGTTTTGTTGGCTGTACTTAAGATGCTACATTGTGTGTGGGTATAATGTATGAATGGCTTTTGGTTATGCGTATATAAATTTTTAAATATTCCGCTCATATAAGTCAGCACAGCTCATTAGACAATTATATTCATGTATTTGCTTCTGCTAGCCCTTTATTTTCGTTTATCTGTTCAGAGGCCTTTGGTAATCCAAGGATTACTGGCCGGTTGCGATGTTAAACCTATAGAGGCGAGTTTGGGTCGTGACAATTGGCTTGTCAAAAGAACTAAGAAGAGCCTCGTGCTCTCCAAAGACTTCCCACACTCTTAGTTAGGCGGAATCACCATATCCTTTCCTGCATAAATCCACTAGGGGTGAGCATAAAACTCAATAAAGCTATCTTCACAAAGTATATATGTTTAAGCAATTGTATGTACATGAAAGCAATGGTATGTCATGCTTCAAAATCACAAGTTTTATTCTTTTGAAATTCATATGCAATGATCTTTTAAAGACACTTCATTATCTCAATAAATTCCAAACTTGAAATACGAGGTAGTAAATAGGACTCAAGTAATCTCTAAGCTGGTGTTTACAAGTAGGCATAACAAGCACTACCAATCCCTCACTTTACCAACTCCTAACCGAAAGACATGTTGTATCTCATCCGCGTATGTTTTCGACCCTTCACCCTAAACACTCAGGACAACTTAACATTACCATCTACACCCCCTATCTAGACTTACCAAACGCATTTTCTCCAAAACATTTCAAGATTTTCAATTGTTTTCTCAAAATAATAAATCAATTCCCAAGGCATAACCATAATAAACAATATTCAAAGCTATATAAAATGAATGAAATGAGATGTAATTATAAAGGTTCATTATAGCATTCTACAATTCTCAACATTTGCTCAAGATAAAATGTAATATTCAATAATTCTCCATTCATTTCCAAATTTCCATACTCACGTGACATATGATACTTTTTCATATCCACAATCATATTTATTTCTTTTTCATAGTCCAAGCATATACATAATTATGCTATCATATAAATTTTTTAACTCAAAATCTCATCCATCCCATGGATATCTCTATCAATACAACAATAAAGAAATTTCATCAATTTTCTATGTTAGTAGCAATCTCGTTTGACAAATTTTGTATTTTTTAAGTGTATCTAAATTAAATATATATAAAAAAAATTTAAAAATGACTAAAATATTACTAAAATTCACAAAAAAAAAAAATTTAAAAAATACAGAGGAAAAAAACAAATTTTTTTTAAATAAATAAAATGATTAACATGTCGACTTCTCGATCAATACCTAATACATCAAAAAATTAATAGTTACTTGAAAAAAATAATTTAACTGAAATTGCATAAAGTTTGGTAATATTCTACAACAATATTGGGCTTTAGCAGTCACCTCATTAAGGAAAATTTGAAAAAAAAAAAAAAAAAACTAACAAGATCAACAAAAGAAATATTTTTCTAACTATTGTCTCTCTTAAATGCCGTGAGTATAAGAGGAATATATGATAAATAAGACTTTGTGAATGTGTTTTATGCAAAACACGACTGAATTGTTCTAATAGAAAATTGATAAAGGTTGAATAATTTTTTTTTAAAGTAAAGTAAGACCAATTTGTTATTTTTCCAAAAAAAAAAAAAAAAAAAAAAAAATTGACCGACAAAAATAAAACCATAATCTAGAGTTTTTTTTATTATTATTATTAAAAAAAAAAGGTTTTGTTTGGTATTATTCTCTTCTTTGATGTTTTCATTTCTAGTTTTTTACTTTTAAAATATTTCAAAAAAAAATTATGAAAATTAAAGGGAAAATAAAAATTAAGTGCTAAATTAAAAAAATAATTTCACATATATGATAAAGCTTATAAAATTGCTTTTTAATGTTGGAAAGTTTATCATTAATATGTAAATATATTTTTAAACTCATTGTTTCATATTATTTCAAGTAAATTACATTATATACCCCTACACTTTACATCAATTTCATTTTGACTTCTCATTTTTCAATTGTAACAATTTATTCTAAAAAGTTTATAGTTTTAGAAAGATAGGGATGTTTTTGACATGGTGCATTGTGTACTACCCAACCTATCAAATTTTAAAATCATTTAATGTGTTTAATAAGAGTGTGTGTTGAAAGATTTCGATGTGCAAATAGAGAAACTCACAAAATGAGGCCATTCATAATAAGCAAAACTAATATAAAAATGAGATGATTTTCTCAAAAAATTGGAAGTTTTTCTTGGCCTCATTAAGAGTAACTTACACCGTTGGTCCCTTTAGTTTGAATGATATTTTACTTTGGTTCTAGTAGTTTTAATTTAAATAATTTGATCTCTATAACTTTAATTTTATTGCAATGTGATCCTTTTATTATTTACTGTTAAAATTTTGAACGGAAAAAAATCACGTAAAATTAGAGGAATGAAAGTAGTATCTTTGTAATTTTACATTGCTCTTTCTAATTTTGCACGTGATCTTTTTCGTTTAAATTGTTAACGGCGCATAACAAATAGACCACATTACAACAAATAGAAAGTGTAAGATTTAAATTATGCAAATTAAAAATATGGGAACTAAAATGACATTTCACTCAAATTATAAATACTAATAATATAATTTATTCTTTTATTTATTATTAAAATTGACTCAACATACCACACAACATAATCAACTTATCACATGATCTCGTGATGCTTATCACACAATGTGACCTTCCTCTCAGCACTAGAACAATGATTTTACTTATCGTTAGCGGTAAGCAAAGAATCATAAATTCGTCGGTCTAGTTTTTTAATACAAGGTTCAATATATTGAATCTTAAAATAAGTGAACTGCATTTTATGATTTTATTTAGGGGTGTTCAAATTATCTAATCAACCAAATAGCTAAATAATCAAACCAAATTGACCACTTCGGCCGAGTTGGATTGATTTTTTAGGGCGTTGGTTTGGTTCTGTTTTTTCAAATTGTCAAACCTATAAGATTGGATTTGTTTTTTGTTTAGGCTTTGCCTAAACCAAACCAGCCCAACAATCAAACCTATATATGTATTTTTAAATTTTATTTATATTGATATGTCTTCATTTAATTAGTCTATTACAATAGATTTGATAGCACATAATAATTTTCTACATACAATTTTTTTTTTTAGGTGAAAGAAGGAAGTAGTAGAAGTTTGAATTGGATTTTGCCGTTGATTTAATTTATATTGGTTGTATTAATGGATATGGATTTAATTTGTATAGTTATGTTTAAGTTTGAGTTGAATTTAATTATATTAGCTTGCATTAAATAAGATTTTGCTCTTCATGTGTGTTATGTTTAAATGTTAAAGATATGTTTATTTAATTATTCATTATTGATTGGTTCTCACTTATTTTTAATATAATAAAACAATGGTTTCAACCCAAGCTACATTGGTGCATATTATTCAATGCTCCTGAGCACTATTCTATTCCATTTATAAGTTGACACCTAATCAATGGTCTCCTAAAATTCTAACACAAAAGTAATAGGTCCTATAAGTTAGACCAATAACTACTACTTTGGAGCACCACTAAGATTTGCTCTTAGAGCATTGAATAAATTCTCGAGAAAATATCATTTTGCCCTCCAAATTTTCACTCACTTTTCAATTTGACCCCCTGACTTCGATTAATATTAATTTTACACCTAAACTTTCAAAATTTTGATCAATTTGACCCCTGCTGTCACATTCCGTCAATAATTGGACGGAATGTGCTGACGTGGGGAGCAGATTGATTTTTAATTTGGGGGTCAAATTGATATTTAAGGTATAGTTTGGGGTAAAAATAAAATTAAAAATGAACTTTGGTGCCACGTCAACATATTCTCTCTAATTGTAGACAGAATGTGACAGCAGGGGTCAAATTGATCAAAATCCCAAAAGTTTAGGTGGAAAATTGATATTAATCGAAGCTTGGGGTTCAAATTGAAAAACGCGTAAAAGTTTGGGGGGTAAAATGATATTTCCTCTAATTTCTCGGGTGCATAGGGGCGATCGCATCCCAAAAAATTTAAAACTCTATATACTATAAGTAGTTACTAATATAATTTTGAATTAATATATTTTGTAACTCCAAAATTTTAGTAATTTGTACTCAAAATTATAAAAATTCACACCCCAAAATTATTTGCATAACTAAATTTTGAAAATAAAATTTAAGTCAAATTTTATCAAATATTGATCATTTTTATTGGTTATCTATGTTATTTGTTATATTTGTATATCATTCAAAATTATTTATATTTTTCTATTTATTTTTATTTGTTACTGATTCTTGAGTTGTTTTTCCATCCAAAAAATAAAGGAGTTTTCTTAAGTGTGCAAGTGCACACCATGTGCCACTTACATAAAAAGTGTAAGTGTAAGGTGTAAGTGTAAGGTGTAAGTGTAAGGTGTAAGGTGTAAGTGGGTTGCACATGGTGTGCAACCTCAAAAAAGGTGTAAGTGTAAGGTTTAATTTTTTACAAAAGGTGTAAGTGTAAGGTGTAAGTGTAAGGTATAAGGTGTAAGGTGTAAGTTGCACACCATAACCAAACCCAAAAATAAAAGGCACATGACCAGCAGACAATATTGCAACAAAAAATGAAAATATGGGATTCAAATGTTCAAATTAAGACTACGGAGATTAAAGTGAAAATTAATTCGCTTAAACTATAGGGATTAATGGCGTAATTTACCTTCTTTATTTGTCCTTCTAGTTGGATTTTTTGAAATTTTATCAACTAATACTCTATATATTTAACTCATTCAATTGGATTCTACCCTCATATAACGCACATTTTAACACACACTTTAACACATCCATGAGAGCACCAATTTACTCTCTAAATTAATAAGCACGTAACACACAAATTTAATATCTATAAGAGAACTCTTGTGGAACACAATAGTAGTAGACATGTTAGTTGTGTCTATTCCATATAGTCTATAGACCACAAATTTGACCCACGCATCCCACAATAAATACTTAAGAGTTAAACAAGTTAACTTATCCATTTTCAGACACAAGCACAAATATGGCACGATCCAATAATATGAGTATTAAACAGGTTAAGTTAGTATTAAACTTGTATAACACGAAATTGATATAGATAACTTGTTTAATAAATAATTATTTACAAATTTTAATATTATTTCTACTAAAAGGTACCATAACATTTTTGAATTACTTATGTAACTCCATCTAATTGATTAAAAAATATGTGAAATAGAAATTTCAAGGCTAATATTTTTTTTCTTGATTGAAGATAATTTTTTTTCCTACTATTTTAATCTAATAAAAAAATATATAATAATAGGATGTAATTTTGTAAATTAAGGAAAAAAAATTGAATTGAAAGCAAATATTTTTATGAATAATTTCATCCAATAATTGGTCTCTACACTAAGTTTTTTTAACTAATTAAGGTAAAAAAAATTTGATATGACACATTAATGTGACATGAACTAGACAAATACCAAACATGATATGACTCAAAAATATGAAATAATGAACGGGTTAAGTTAGTGTTGAAATAATTCAGATACAAACCCAAAATGAAACAATATAAATACAACCTAACACAACATGACACCCACCACTAGTTCATATAAAGAACTTGTCATTTTATGAAAAATCTATAATGTGCAACCCAAAAACTTGTGCACGATTTGTACCCTTTCTAATTATAATGATGAGATTTGCACAAAATTACAACACAATGTTCTCAAAATATGATATGATCTCATTCTGTCATAACTCCAATGACCCAATGAGTTACTCGGTGAGTCATAACTCGTAGTGTGATTCAATATGTATAAGTTATAATTTTAAGCACATTACATCGTAACTTCTACGCACATTATGTCACAATTGAAATGAATGTGCATCATGTGCACCTTCTAGGTGCCTAGCAGAAATTGATCCATAATTGCATGTTTATACACTTGTTTTTAAGTTGTAAAAGTTAAAGATCTATGGAAAATCTAGGATTTGCACCAATTACTCACATGAACAAATAAAATCAAACCAAACTAAACTTTTTGATAAATTTGATCAATTGTATAAATCCTTTTTAAGCATTCAATTTTCACTTTATACAATTATATTATCTTTCCTAACTATTACATCTACTGCTGCGAATCATCTAGGGGCAAGTTTTAATTATGTGTGAAAAATCTAGAAATCCCCTAGATGTTGATTTGTGATTATGTATCAATTTTAAGCAGAATATAACAATCCCAATCAAACAATCAAACAATCAAGACAAAGAGACACAGTGATTTAACGTGGAAAAAACCACAATTGGACATCTCCAACTGTGATAAAAAAAACCACGGGCAACAGCCACAAGACAATCCACTAAGAAGAATTAAAGGAATTACACAGGTATACTCTCAATTACCTAGCGAATCCACAACGCCTAATTGAACCAACCTTTATGTGCCTCTTCCAACCCCATCTTCACCACGGAATTGTCTTTCTGATGAGCCACTCCGGATTCCACCAAAGCTTCAGGCTCGAATTCTTCAGAATCCACAACTGAAGAATAACTCTCTCTTTTGTGTATAACAAACAAACCTTTGATGTACTCTCTTTAGATCATGAGTTGAATACTCAATAAAAACATCAAAGAAAACTCCCAAAGTATCCCCAGATATAAACCCTAGAAACCAAAAAGAAGATCTGGAGAAGTTCTCCTAAAATCTGACCCAACACGCGAATTTATAGAATCTGTCCCGCGATCTCCGCTCGAGCTCAACACAGCCCGCTCGAGCGGACTGACCAAAAACTGCGTGCGAATAAACTGAGATGCGCTCGAGCGTAGGAGAATCCGCTCGAGCGTAAAATCACACATTCCAGTATTTTTACAGGCGACTGCAGAGATGCTGAGAGCTTCCAATCCCCGCTCGAGCGCCCGTTTTCCCGCTCGAGCGGACAGGCCAAAACTGGAAAAACTGGAAAAAAATAACATGATCGAACAGGCAACTTTGAATGCATTTTTGCATTTTGCTTCGGGGGCGCTGCCCCTCGACCCCGCCGTGGCGCTGCCCCGGACCCGCCAAGGGGCGCTGCCCCCTGGACCCCCGCGAGCTGACCGGGCAGCTCGATCCCCGTCATAATCAGCGAAGTGGCAATCTTGAAAGCTTTATCATCACAAACTACTCTGAAAATGCTTGATTCGGGTTGGATTCGCATCTAACAACTCATAGCCTCACTGAAATAAAAAATGCGAATAAAATTACAACTCAAAGGAGTTTTGTCAAACGGGATTGCCAAGAAATAAAACCTAACAATGTGTGATGCAAGTGACGAGTGACAACCGCACACAAATTTACCCTGTACATCTTAGCATAAATAACACTCACCGAGCTTGTTTCCCAACAATAAGGGGTAGAGGTGTGAGGTCACAATGGAGAAAGGCTAAGAGGTTCAAGTAGCTGCGATGGTTAGGGTTTATAGGAAAGGGTAGTTGTGATGGTGAGGGCTGAGGTGAAAAGGAAAGGAGTTAAGACTGATAGAAGCAACAATGGGGCAATGAGGTGTAACATTGATAGGGATGATGGGAAATGATGGAAAGGACTAGGGTAGCGAGGATGGGTAGGAGAAGGCTTGGGGGTAACAACGGAGGGCATGGCAGTGGTGGCTAGCAAGGAGTGCCAACCAAAGTTGAAATGGGAGAGTACAGAGAGGAAAGAATAGAAAGGAAGGATAGGTTGGTCAATTCAAGGGATAAATTTCATCATTTTTTTTTTCTTTCTTCCCACCCCAATTGCAATCAAGATAAATTTTTGTGATAAATTTTTCAAATTGTTTCTAAAAACTAATAATTAGTGACGCTTTTTTTTTTTTTTTTTTTTTACAAAAACACCATTAATTATCACATGACCTATATTGGGCGATAAATCTACCTTTTAAGACATGCACATAAATCTCCCAAAATGTAATTTCCCCTTAAATTATTCACACACAGAATGGAAACAATGCTTAAAATTTTCTAAAACTAGCTTCATAGATGAGATACCTTTCTAGGCCTACTAGCTATAGCATTATAGATTTGTGATAGAAACAAACATAACATATGCACCAACTGGTACTAAAACAGATAAGCAAATGCAAACGGAGGTTGAAACTGCACGTGTGTTGCCCTTTTTTTGGGTGACTAAGTGGGTTAAAACTAAATGAGAGAGTTAAAACACTTGACAATGCTCTTTTTATGTGACCATCAAAAGTTTTTGGTAGGAAGAGGTATAGAAAGAGCAGGCACTATAACATGATTAGAAGATTTCAAAAGATTTGCCACAATTGCTTAATGACATAATATGATGTATTAAAAGTAAACCTAAAACAAAGAAGAAGAAAAATTAAATGAGCACCATTCCTAGCATCTCATTGTACTGCTACAATTAACTAATTTCCTACTCTAGGTCACAGCTACCATTTGAACAAACTAAATCGATCACCCCTTTCTACAAGATTCTCATCTGTGGAATCTGAGCCACTTCTAATTGTGTTATCTGAATTATCATCTGGAAGGAGTTGTATCCTGTCAGCATGCTTAATAATCCAATCAGTGAACTTTGGAGAGGATGCCAACTCAACCACAGCATGTCGGGTTGATTCCGGGGTGAAATTCTCCCACTCTTTTTTTTGAAAACTTCTTTCTGTTGGGTGGCCTATGGAATGTTGAATAGTAATCCTGTTGATTTCTTGTCACCCTCCCAGTGGTCGGAGATATCATACCTGCAACAGCCAAAAACAAACTAATGAAGCATGAATTAAAGGTCAATACCAATGCTATATATAGTATAATTTACACGAGTACCATTGTATTTTATAGACATTTTTAGAAAGAGTGTCTGCATGAAACATCTTTAACAAGATTAATCCTCCCAACCAAAAACCTAATTTGTTCATTTCATTTTTATTATGATTACAATATCATGGTCAAAACCAATGAACAGTAGATCATAGGAGTTCTGAAACTGACACCACATCAGGCAATACAAGCCAATAAATGTCAAGAACACGAGATATTTCAAAAGAAACTGAACATTTACCTTGCCAAGTCAAGCATGAACCCCATTTCTAATATACAAAAAAGAATACTGTTGTAAAGATAAAGATATAAAGAAAGTAGGAACAGTTTTAAAGAAACACTTACTGTTTGTTAATCTTTGATTCCCAATTTGTGCAACTACTAATGCACAAATTTGGATAAATTTATTAAAAACATAGACTTCTCCCCCATTAAAATATTTATTGTTAAATATTGTCATGTCCTAGTGTGTGTCTACACCCAATTTTGCTACAAATTTCACATCATACATCTCATTTAATGCTTCATGCTCCATAAAAACCATCATACAGACTTCATTAGGACAGCAAAACATAATTTTGTGGTCATTAATGCAACATACATTGAAAGGAACGGCCGAATTGCATGCCTACATTTAACCATCATGTTGCAGTCCAGAGAGGTGATGATGTATCCTCAACTCAATTCTTTAAATCACTTATAATCTCAATTGAAAGTCAAGATAGAACAAAGTATAAACATTTCAAGATTAAAGCTCATAATCTTAAAATCAGCACAACAATTACTTAGAAGTAGAACATGTGTCTAACATTAGAGCTAGCACACTGAAACTGTAACGCCCTCAAAAAAATACATAAAAGCCATCACTTTAGACATGCATTGATATAAAAGAAACCAACCATTTCTATTTATTAGAGTAGTTCTTACAACAGCATTACATGTTAACAACAAAAGCAAATGCCCTATGGGCTTACAGCTTTCCAAGTCAACACCTGGTTACACAAAAGAAGGGTACTAACTCTATACAAAGTAAGCCCTTGGCTTGATATACATGTAATACAAACAAAATAAACCAAAAAGGAGTCCTCAACTCTCATCATCATCCAAGCTATGTCCTTGGAGGTGGCATACTACCTGTACCTGAAAATAATGTTCCATATAGGGTGAGCCAACGCCCAGCAGAGATATGCTAAACACAGTATGAGCAGTAACTAAGACATTAGCAATTGATAAATGTTCTATTTCCATAAATAAATTCATAATCCATTTCCATTTCATGACCACTGTGTTCATGTTTCATTTCATTTTCCATTTCTTAACAATTTCACAATTTACATCAACGGCTCAGAACCTGGCCAACCACTTATATGAGACAGTGACTCATATTAAACGTTTCCCATTTTACAATAGATAAACATACTAGTTGTGTCAACATCTCAACAGATAAGCATACAAGCTGTATTCACATTTCAACAGATAAGCATATTAGCTATATCAACACTTCCATAGATAAGCATATAAGCTATATCAACACGTTAACTGACAAGCATATGAGCTGTATCAGTGGAGTTCATCCCCTATCTCCTCCCAAACAACATCCGGTTTAGAGGTCCATCCCCTATCTTTCCCTAAACCGTGGAGTACATCCCCTATCTCCTCCCACACATACAACGTATATACACATAGGTCATATACACAATCAATCAATACATAACGTTAATGTATTCTATCAACCGTCATTCTCTATGACATATCCAATTGATTAGTTTTAGTTTGCCTAATCATCATGCATTGTCTACAACAATCAAAACTACCCTCCACGGGTAGCCCAAGCAATTATTTCTAAACAGATAATAAAAACTCTAACAGATAAAATATCAATGTTTTCAAAAGTGAGCGATTAATAAATCCCACTCCACTATTCTACTATATAATGAGCCAATTTCATTATTTCCAACTCAATTCCATATAACCACAATTTTTCCAAATTAATCATACCAATTAATTTATACAACCAATTAGGATTTTCTACCCCATTTCCCAATATTGACTCAATGGTCTATATATCAACAACCAACAACAATATCATTATTTTGAAACCCACAATACACATTTTTAGAATCAAAATAACAAAACCCTCCTTTAACATTTTGAAACCCTTAGTCCCAAAATTACCCAACTTCAACACTTTATCAAAACAACCAAAAATCTATGTCAAAGACCATAAAAGTGAGTAGGAATCCCTACCTCAAAAGTTGACACCCAACGAAGAAGATGAAGAAAATGGAAATGCTCCAAATCCTGAGATTCATGGATTAAAAGATAACCCTCGACAATCAACAACTTTTTTGTAAAGGCCAAAGCTGAGAAAACAACTCTTACTAGATCAATACCTAGAGGGAAGGCAAGGTTCTAGAGAAAGAAGCTCTCAAATGGCGTTTTGGAAAAGTAAGAGAGAGAGTGAAAGTGTAGAAAATGATTCAAAAATGCCTAGCTGCCATCTGTTATACGACATTCCCACTTGAGCAGAAAACACGACGCTCGAGCGTCAAGAACAAAAAACTAGGTACGCTCGAGCTCAAGAAGACCCGCTCGAGCTCCAAGACACAAGAATAAAGTACATCCGTTCGAGCGTGAAAACCAGTCTGCTCGAGCGTAGATTTTCATCTCCCAGAACTTTTTAGAAAAAGAATTACCCGCTCAAGCGCCAACAAGCCCGCTCGAGCACGACCCGCTCGAGCACAGTAAACCCACTCGAGCGTAGAAAACACACCTGCAGAAGTTTTGTAGGGACACGAAATACTGGAAGGGCGTAAACCACGCTCGAGCGCAGAATGACCCGCTCGAGCGGACATACAAAAATTGGGCAACAACAATGGGAGCCAAAGCTCTACCAACCTGTAATAACCAAGCCCAACACAACCTATAACTCAAACAAATGGAATCAAAGGACGACAACAAGGTAGATACAACCACCAACTCCACGGAACTAAGGTCCGAAATACAACAGATACAGAAAGGGAAAACCGGGATCGCTATAACCCCGCCTTAAAGAATTTTGTCCCCGAAATTAAATACAAGTTTTTCAAAAACAAGATTTTCTCAATTCCCAACATTATTACAATGCGAAATTTAACAATTCGACCCATTATCGGTCTTTCCATCCCTATTCAAGAGGCAATTCACCACATATCTCAATATGTATCAACAACATGCTTTTCCCGAAATTCAATAATTTCTACATACATGCTTCACAATTTTATACTATATTCAACATTCATGATATATCTCCATTTCTATAATACATTGAACATATGCAGTGTTATAACAAATTTCCATTAACCAAAACATTCACAATGTTTTACAACTTAAGACATATATAATGTTCTTAAAGTTCAACGATATTACAAAATTACCAATGCATGGTTACAAATCAACAAACAAGTCTGGATATTTCTCGCGGACTTCTAACTCACGTTCCCAAGTGGCTTCCTCCACTCCGTGATGTTTCCACAAAACCTTTACCAAAGGAATGGTCTTGCCACGCAGGACTTGATCCCGCCTATCCAAGACCCGAACCGGTCTCTCTTCATACGAGGCATCCTCATCTACCTCTAAGTCGGTCCAATCTAACACATGGGACGAATCCGGCTCATACTTCCGAAGCATACTCACATAAAACACATCATGCACTCCGGACAATTGCGGTGGCAAAGCTAAACAATAAGCAACTTCCCCAATCCTCTCAAGGATCTCAAAGGGACCGATAAACCGAGGGGATAACTTCCCACTCTTCCCGAACCTCATCAAACCTCGCCTAGGTGATATTTTCAAGAAAACATGATCACCTATCTCAAACGCCAAAGGCCTCCTCCTACGGTTGGCATAACTCTTTTGGCGACTCTAGGCTGCAATAAGCCTCCTACGGATAAGCTCAACTTTCTCCGTTGTCTCCCTAACCAACTCCGGACCCAACAAAGGTGCATCACCCACCCCGGCCCAACACACTGGAAACCTACACGGTCGGCCATACAAGGCCTCAAACGGTGCCATACTGATGCTAGACTGAAAACTGTTGTTGTAGGCAAACCCCACAAAGGGCAAATGCCTCTCCCACGTCCCACTAAAGTCAAGGACACAACCTCGAAGCATATCCTCAAGGATCTGAATAGTACACTCGGACTGCCCGTCAGTCTGAGGATGATAAGCCGTACTAAAGGTCAACTTAGTGCCCAAGGCACTCTGCAAACTCTGCCATAACCTAGCAGTAAAACGAGGATCTCTATCTGAGACGATCGTCACTGGGACCCTGTGCAATCTCATTATGTCCCGAATATATAAGTCGGCGAGATGATCTACCGAATCTCTCACGCGCATAGGGATAAAGTGCGCCGACTTAGTTAACCGGTCTACAACCACCCAAATGGCATCACTACCCCGCTGAGTCCTCGGAAGACCTATAACGAAGTCCATAGTGACATGCTCCCATTTCTACTCGGCAATAGGCAAGGGTTGCAACAAACCCGCTGGCCTCTGATGCTCGGCCTTCACTTGCTGACAAGTAAGGCACTTTGACACGAAAACAGCCACATCTCTCTTCGTACCCTGCCACCAAAACTGGCGACCCAAATCCCGATACATCTTAGTGCCTCCCGGATGCACCGCAAGGCGTGAATGATGGAACTCTCGGAGGACTTCCTCTCGGCAAGACTCCAGCACAAACAAACGGTCTCGGTATCTCACACTCTAGTCGGGATACACCGTCAAACCCTTCTCAACCTTCCCACTGGAGATCTTCTCTCGGAGGGATTCTACCTCAAGGTCCCCTCTCTATGCCTCTAACACTCGAGTCACAAGTGTAGGCTGCGCAACAACAGAAAACAAGGCCGCAGCCTCAACAGATTCGCCCAGAAGCAAATCAAACTCGCCAAGTGCACCCAACATCTCCCACTCCCGGATGGCTATACAAGCTACATCACTAATGGATTTCCTACTAAGGGCATCGGCCACAACATTGGCCTTTCCCGGGTGATAGTGCAACTCAAAATCATAGTCCTCAATGAACTCCATCCATCTCCTCTGCCTCAAATTCAAGTCTCTCTGTATAAACAGATACCTCAAACTCTTGTGATCCGAGAACACCTTGAATCTCTCATCATAAAGGTAGTGCCTCCAAATCTTCAAGGCGAAGATCACTGCTGCTAACTCTAGGTCGTGTGTAGGGTAATTCTTCTCATGTATTTTCAACTGACGTGAGCCATAAGCTACCACTTTCCCCTCTTGCATCAACACACAACCCAAACCCTCTCGTGAGGCATCACAATAAACCGCATAACCCAACCCTCTCTCAGGAATAATCAAAACCGAAGCGGTGGTCAATCCAACTTTCAATTCCTGGAACGACCTTTCGTAAGTCTCACTCCAGACAAACTTGACCCCTTTCCGCGTCAATCTAGTCAACGGCGAAGCTAGCCTGGAGAAATCTTTCACAAACCGACGGTAATACCTAGCTAATCCCAGAAAACTGCGGATCTTAAACACACTCTTAGGCTGTGCCTAATCTTGCACTGCCTCTACCTTGGATGTATCAACAGACACCCCTTCCCCAGATACCACATGGCCTAAGAATTTGACCTCTCCTAGCCAGAACTCACACTTCCCAAACTTGGCATACAGCCTATGGGCTCTAAGCAATTCAAGCACCACTCTAAAGTGTTCCTCGTGCTCCTCCTCAGAAGGCGAATAGATAAGAATGTCGTCCACGAAAACGACCATAAATCGATCTAAGAATTCCCGGAAGATCCGATTCATCAAGTCCATAAAGACTGCCGGTGCATTGGTAAGCCCAAATGGCATCACCAGAAACTCATAATGGCCATACCGCGTACGGAATGCCGTCTTCGGAATATCCTCCTCCCTGACCCTCAACTGGTGGTAACTCGATCTCAAGTCTATCTTAGAGAAACAACAGGAACCTTTCAACTGGTCAAACAAATCATCTATACGGGGCATAGGGTACTTATTCTTAACCGTAGCCCAATTCAACTTTCGGTAGTCGATACACAATCTCAAGGCACCATCTTTCTTTTTAGCAAAGAGGGCCGGTGCTCCCCACGGCGAAACACTAGGGCGAACAAAACCCTTATCTAGCAATTCCTGGAGCTGAATCTTCAACTCACTCAACTCGGCTAGGGCAAAACGATAAGGTGCCATAGAAATCGGCGCTATGCCGGGCACTAAATCAATAGAGAACTCTATCTCTCGGTGAGGTGGCAAACTAATGAGATCCTCGAAAAAAACATCTGAATACTCACAAACCACCCTCGGCAATACAATCTGGGTCTTATCACACTCACCACTCATAAAGCTAGCAAGTAGACCACTAAGCTTATTCCACCCTCGCGGATCATACATCGGTGGCAACACACTACCAACCCGATCCGCCAAGAAATGGAAACACTCCCCGCTCAAGGTACAAACTGTGACCCTCTGGTGGTAGCAATCAATAACAGCCCGGTATGACGATAGCCAGTCCATACCCAACATAACATCAAAACCCTTCATGGGTATAACAACAAAGGGAAAAGGAAGCCTATGGTCGGCGACCTTTATATCACAACCTCTACATCCTTGTTTCAAAATCAATTCACCCCCAACAGGTGATTCTACACAAATAGGAGATACTAACAGTGCCAACTCCAATTCCAACACAGATGCAAATGCAGCAGATACAAAAGAATGGGACGCAACCGTATCAATCAATACACTAGCAACTGAGTTGCAAAACAGAAAGGTACCTCTCACTACTGATGGAGCCGGTACTAGGTCCTGCGCGGTAACAGCATACACGCGCCCTGTAGGCCCCTGATCCACCTGCTCACCTCTAGGAGCAAAAGACTGCTGCACTGACTGGGATGACGAAGCTCCCGGATTGGCCCTCGAGGCCTGCAAAGACTGAGCTGGCTGATAACTCTATGTCTGCCTAGAACCAGACGCTCCTGATGTGGCACTCAACTGTGGGCAATACCTCTTCAGGTGCCCAGGCTGACCACACTGATAGCAAGATAAAGGCTGGCCCCTGCCCTGACTCTGGCCCTGAGGTCTAGCTGAAGAAGAAGCAGCTCGCTGGCCCCCTCCCTTCTGCGGGCAAACTGAAGACTTGTGACCCAGCTGGCCACACGCAAAACAAGTCAAGCCTCCCTAACTACCTCTCCCAGAGCCCGCACTCGGCACTGGAAAGGTCGATCTAGCCAAACCACCCTGAGACTGCTGAGGGTTAGAACCCCTCTGTCTCCTGCCGTCACCCTGACCATCTTGGCTCCTCTTGGAGCCTCTCTGCCCTTTATCATCCTCTTGCATCATAATCTCTATATGAGCTGCAGCATCAACCAAACGTCTGTACTCTCGGATAAAAGACCCTCCAACCCTCAACTTGAGTCCACGCCTCAACTTCCGCTCAAACTCAAAGCAACGGCGTTCCTCGGACGCCACAAGTTCAGGTGCAAACCTGGACAGACTAGTAAAAGTAGCCTCAAACTCAGCCACATACAAACCGTGCTATTTAAGCTGGCAAAACTGATCCCTCAGCTTCTCCCTAGCAGCTGAAGATAAAAACTTCTCCTGGAAGGTATTCACAAAGACCTCCCATGCACCATCGACACTGCCCTTCTCGTACTTCCACCATTGACCCGCATCTCCCTTCAGTTGGAAGGATGCCAAGGTCACCTTTAAAGCTCCATCCTCGATGCCAAGCATCTCAAACGTCTTCTCCATCTGTTCCAACCACTCGTCAGCCTTAAGTGGCTCCTTCAGATCCCCAACAAACTCGTCCGGGTTTGACCGGAAGAATTCCCTCTTCAAGAAGGAAGGCCCTGCCTCCGCTGCGTGGGCCTGATCCTGATTCCCTACTCTGAGAATACCCAAAGCTCCTGCTATCTCTCAGGCTAAGGCACTCATAGCCTGCTGACCCACTGGTTCGGCCACATTGGCCTGACCAACTCCCTCCTGTTGTACCGGAATATCATCCGGTAAAGGCATCTCCTGCCTACCACGCCTACCACGTCCTCGTCCTGACATCCTAATAAAGGTAACCAAGACCATTAGCACATTCACAAATGTGCCGAAGCTATAACACTCACGTCCTAATGCATGGACAACTGTAATTCACTCTACGTAAGCACATAATCACATAAGCAATTACGAATTTCATTCCCGGATAATGATAAGAGTTCCGGTTAGAAACAGCATTGATCAAGTTCTTTTCCAACAAGACTCCCAGAAATCCAAGGATCCAATCAACATCCTATAAACTACATTCCATACCCATATAGTCACATAAACATGTTATCATATAAGCACATAACACTACATCTAAGTCTCTATCAAGCGAGACAAACCCATTGTGATCCTTATCACTTCCCATGTACCCAAAGTATTCGAACCTGGTAACTTTGATACCAAGTTGTAACACCCTCAAAAAAATACATAAAACCCATCACTTCAGAAATGCATTGATATAAAAGAAACCAACCATTTCTATTCATCAGAGTAGTTCTTACAATAGCATTACATGTTAACAACAAAAGCAAATGCCCTATGGGCTTACAGCTTTCCAAGTCAACACCTGGTTACACAAAAGAAGAGTACTAACTCTATACAAAGTAAGCCCTTGGCTTGATATACATGTAATACAAACAAAATAAACCAAAAAGGAGTCCTCAACTCTCATCATCATCCAAGCTATGTCCTTAGAGGTGGCATACTACATGTACCTGAAAATAATGTCCCATATAGGGTAAGCCAACGCCCAGCAGAGATATGCTAAACACAGTATGAGCAGTAACTAAGACATTAGCAATTGATAAATGTTCTATTTCTATAAATAAATTCATAATCCATTTGCATTTCATGACTACTGTGTTCATGTTTCATTTCATTTTCCATTTCTTAACAATTTCACAATTTACATCAACGGCTCAGAACCTGTTCAACCACTTATATGAGACAGTGACTCATATTAAACGTTTCCCATTTTACAATAGATAAACATACTAGTTGTATCAACATCTCAACAGATAAGCATACAAGTTGTATCCACATTTCAACAGATAAGCATATTAGCTATATCAACACTTCCATAGATAAGCATATAAGCTATATCAACACGTTAACTGACAAGCATATGGGCTGTATCAGTGGAGTTCATCCCCTATCTCCTCCCAAACAACATCCGGTTTAGAGGTCCATCCCCTATCTTCCCCTAAACCGTGGAGTACATCCACTATCTCCTCCCCCACACACAACGTATATACACATAGGTCATATACACAATCAATCAATACATAACGTTAATGTATTCTATCAACCGTCATACTCTATGACATATCCAATTGATTAGTTTTAGTTTGCCTAATCATCATGCATTGTCTACAACAATCAAAACTACCCTCCACCAGTAGCCCAAGCAATTATTTCTAAACAGATAATAAAAGCTCCAACAGATAAAATATCAATGTTTTCAAAAGTGAGCGATTAATAAATCCCACTCCACTATTCTACTATATAATGAGCCAATTTCATTATTTCCAACTCAATTCCATATAACCACAATTTTCCCAAATTAATCATACCAATTAATTTATACAACCAATTAGGATTTTCTACCCCATTTCCCAATATTGACTCAATGGTCTATATATCAACAACCAACAACAATATCATTATTTTGAAACCCACAATACACATTTTTAAAATCAAAATAACAAAACCCTCCTTTAACATTTTGAAACCCTAAGTCCCAAAATTACCCAACTTCAACACTTTATCAAAACAACCAAAAATCTATGTCAAAGACCATAAAAGTGAGTAGGAATCCCTACCTCAAAAGTTGACACCCAACGAAGAAGATGAAGAAAATGGAAATGCTCCAAATCCCGAGATTCTTGGATCAAAAGATAGCCCTCGACGATCAACAACTTTTTTGTAAAGGCCAAAGGTGAGGAAACAACTCTTACTAGATCAATACCTAGAGGGAAGGCAAGGTTCTAGAGAGAGAAGCTCTCAAATGGCGTTTTGGAAAAGTAAGAGAGAGATTGGAAGTGTAGAAAATGATTCAAAAATGCCCAGCTGCCCTCTGTTATACGACATTCCCGCTCAAGCGGAAAACACAATGCTCGAGCGTCAAGAACAAAAAACTAGGTACGCTCGAGCTCAAGAAGACCCGCTCGAGCTCCAAGACACAAGAATAAAGTACATTCGCTTGAGCGCGAAAACCAGTCCGCTCGAGCGTAGATTTTCATCTCCCAGAACTTTTCAGAAAAAGAACTACCCACTCGAGCGCGAACAAGCCCGCTCGAGCGCGACCCGCTCGAGCGCAGTAAACACGCTCGAGCGTAGAAAACACACCTGCAGAGGTTTTGCGGGGACACGAAATACTGGAAGGGCGTAAACCACGCTCGAGCGCAGAATGACCCGCTCGAGCGGACCATACAAAAACTGGGCAACAACAATGGGAGCCAAAGCTCTACCAACCTGTAATAACCATGCCCAACACAACCTATAACTCAAACAAATGGAATCAAAGGATGACAACAAGGTAGATACAACCACCAACTCCACGGAACTAAGGTCCGGAATACAACAGATACAGAAAGGGGTTAACTACATGAATCCTTCTTCTCCACTCAACTCAAGAACATAGTGAGAGTTAAAGTAATAAAATTTGTCAAATTAATGTATCTTTATTGTTTCATGCATGTCCTTTGTAACTACATAGAAAGTAAAGATTAACAAGAGAATATAACCATAGTAAAATCAACAAACTAACAAATAAATAAGCAAGTAAACTTGAATACAATATTTTTACTAATGCCAAAGGGGAAAAGCACATAAACAAGTCACGGATTGCTCTATTAGTGTAATATAAACATATTAAACTTGATATTAAAATGAAATATTTGCAAGACCTATTGAAAATTTAAAAAGTACACAAGCTACTGTCTTAAATTAATACCTAATTTTTAAAGATAAGTGTTTTGCATTATAAAATTACAATGTGATCTCTCAATATTCTTGAGCTTATGTTTAACTCCTACTAATAATTTTTTTTTAAATGTATACATACATATTCTACCCCTACCTGTACTTGTACCCGTATCCTACTTTTTAGGTTTTGTCATATTGCCACATACATATATGTATCCATGTCCATGCTTCCTAGATTATATCTATAGGCACCCTATCGCAAGTTTTTTTTTTTTTTTTTGAAAATCTGTAAAAACCATGTTTGGATCCTTCATCTTCTCTTTGTACTTCTCTATTAATCTTCTTAGTAAAAATAGTGTTTCCATATTTGATCTACCAATCATAAACCCAAACAAATTCTCTAACACTATTGTTATAACACTCAAGCGATGCTCAATCATTCTCACCAACAATTTTATTGTAATGACTTATCAACTTAATGTCTCTATAATTGTTGCAATTGTGGATATCTCATTTATTTCGATATATAGGTATTAAAATACTATTTACTCGCCAGCCATTTTCCTAGTCATTAGAATCTTATTAAATAATTTTGTTAACCAAACAACTACTTACCTAAGCATAACCAAGCCTCAATAGGGATACAATCTAGTCCTAATGCCTTGCCTTTTTTTTTTTTTTATGATAAATCTAAAGCCTTGCCTTATTTCATCTTTTTTTAATGCAAATTCCATCTTAAACTCTCTTAGTTCGATGATAAAACTTATATTATCTAGTTCCATCAAGGCTATCATATGCCTCTCCTTCCAAGTTTTTAAAATGATTTTCACTTAACAATTTCTCAAAATATCATTCACACTTTTTCTTAATCTCCTCATCCAACCTCCTTATTGGTCAACTTGTGTCTGAAAATTATTCTCATTTTTATCCTCTTTTACCATGGCTTATATCGCACTATTCAACCACCAAGTATATTTAGACATAAGAGTTTTTCCCTTTGACTCTCCATGGCACTGCTTACGATATTCTTTCAATGCATTATGCTATTGTATTCCACGTGTTATTAGTAACACCTTTCAAACCCAGCATTACTTCTTTAAACACTTTATCCACAATTTCTCACTTTTTAGATTTCACATCTAGTTCATGAGTTTTTAATATATTTCCCTCTTTGATTTTGCTCTTTATTATTGTACATAATACTATAAATTGAATATTGTTAGCCTACTTTGTGCCATAAACTTCCTTTGGAAATAACCTTGAAACCTTTACATATTCAGCAGTCTATTTTTCTTACAAGAAATGGATCTATCCAACTCTTATTTGACCCATTTTTAAAAGTTGTGTTTAGCCCTCCTTTTTTAAAAAGTTGTTGGTTACTACATGATCAAATGCTACTACGAAATCTAAGATGTTCTCTCCACCCTCATTTCAATCACCAAAACCATATCCACCATGTATCCTCTCGTGCACTTGCTTATATTTTTAGACATGACCATTGCAATCTCCACCTATAATTATTGTCTCCTCTACAAATATTTGTTGTATTAACTCATCCGGTTAATCCCAAAATTTCCTTTTACTATGTTTCTCCAAGCCTATTTGGGGTGCATAGGCGCTAATTATACTCTACAATTACAATATTAATTAATATTATTATGTAACTTATTCTCATGACTATTACTGCCTTATTTTTCAGATGCTAAGCTACACCATTTCTACATCTTTTTTTTTCTTTTTTATGATAAGTAAGTTTTATTGAAGAAGAGCATCAAGAAGATGCTAAAGATACAAAAAGGCCCCCATAATTAAAAAGAAGCGCTAGCCAATTACATCATCAAGGAAATCAAAAATGGTAAACAAATCAAGATCCATACGCCTTGACACCCAACCACACAAGACTCGCAAAAAACCATCTACTAACCAATATTTCCAGCATACAAAATGTTGTACCGAGTTTTTCTATTTCGTTTACCTTCTCAACTACTCACTTAGTTTCTTGTAAGCATGTTATACTTTCCTTCTAATCATAGAATCTACTAATTCCATAGTTTGATCTGTTAGTGTTCCCTTTTCCAAGTTGCTAATGTAAACCAACAATCCTGGGCTAATTTCTTTACAGGTGCTCATCCAAGAAAACATAAGGACCTTTTCCTATTTTTCATTGCACTAAGGCGCTGATGTAGTGATCCTTGCCTATTTTTCAAAACATGTTGCCTACAGAAAACATCCTAGCCTTTGCATGTTCATGTTCATAAGAGATCTGACGGGGAGTTTTATGTGGTAACTATGGAAGTGATCCATGATGTCAAAGGAAAATAAGAGGAAATAAAATGCTCTGCAGAAGCTTCAAATCTTTTTAGAAAAAATGTTTCAACAGACAAAACAAATAATAAGGAGGGAAAATGCAGAGTTTAACATATGTGTGTACCATTAACAGGAGAGTCAGACCAACCAGAAGATCTCCTTGGGCTGTTCCACAGTGTTCCCCGTGAAGCCACCCCTGACCTGCTGAGAAATTCAGCACGATTGTGTCTTACATTTGCTCGTCCTCTACTCCGCCAAGGATTCGCATTTGCAAAATAAATTGAATTCCCAAACAATTCGCATTTACAAATAATTAGTTAAGATCTTGTTAAACCAAGCAAACGAAAGATTTTTTAAATCTGTTATATCAACAGAGCAGACCTCTCTTCAATCAATATTCATGACCATTCATATATTAAATCAAGCAAACCACCCATTTGGACTAATCCAAAATGGATTTCAACATCCCAACAGATAAACTCAAAAAACTAATAAGATCTATTTGCTTTGGATTTAATAAGTTGAATAAATTGAGTGAAGCATCAATTATATGAACATTTATTTGGCACTATAATTACCAGTCCGCCAGCATGATGCAAGGGGAGAGTAGGGAAAAAATAGTACAGGCAACTTACTCTGAACCATTCCACTTGAAGGAAGTGACAAGAAAGCAGATTGACAAACAAGAAGCCAATGCCCCCATTGCCAAAGGAGTATCAAGAGTGCTCTGACAGAAAATAAGAATAAAAAATTCAGGAATGCAAAGCAAATTGCACACTGATTTCCGTTTGGTCTAGAGATACGCAAGTAGAGCATTATCATACTATTTATTAACATGAACACAATAGCCACCTGGAAGATAAATGTGGCTGCAATGATGCACATGGCCCATTTCACAAATTGAGCTACGCCAACATCCACATTTCCATCATCTGAAATAACAAATTTCCGCAACATCCAATACCCTAGGGCAGCTCCTGCAATGACAATCCCAAGTGGTACAAAAATAGAAACCTGTAACCAAACAAGGTGAATAGTTTAAACAAATAAAGGAGGACATAGTTGAAAACTGAATCTGTAATTAAAAAAACTCTAATTCTATGGTCTTGCAATTATGAAGTCATTTGGTCTTGATTATGAATCATGTAGTTGTGAGGCTTTGTGGTGGTCATACTTGGGGTGGTTGGTTATGAACTTGGTTATGAGGCTTTGTGGCTATGAACAGAAGTGGCCTAGGTTACGAGGCTTTTTGGTGTTTTTGGTTATGAACCAAATTGGTTATGAATCCTTATGACTGAAATTTTAAACGCATGTCATATGCAACATTTTTCCTTTTCGAAAAACAATAAAAATGAGATTCAAGTTGTTGTAGAAGAAAATAAATAAATGCTTTAAAAAGTGGCAAAAAATAATGACGAAATTTTTAATAGATGTAAATGGGCTAACATGGAGATAATAAAGACAGTTAAAGGTGTTAGATGATGCTCTTTATAAAAGATTAGACATAATCAATTTCTATATTATTGATTTTTATTAGATAAAAGAAATGCACTAAATTGAGAGAAGCGATGAAGGTTTCAGGAAGGAGAGTCACTCTTTAGCTACATTACATGGACTCGGGTATGAGTGTCAAGTGTAGATATGTATCTAGGGGTCGGACTCAGCAAACCTCTAAATGAGCGTCCGACAAACCTTTGAAAAGAGCGATGCAAGGGTACGTCTAAAAAGTACCCAAAAATTATACACGAGTACGTGGATACGGCCAAACATGGATGTGTTAAAAAAATATCATGTATTTTTCTGATAAAGTTACAATAATTTATGGCTCAGAATGATTACATATTTTTATGATGATGCTACACATTTTGTAGTTAAAAAATATTGAATAAAAAATATATATAACATTATTTAAAAAAATGAATAATTGGTTTTCCATGGATACAAGTTAAATTCCAATTTAATTAGTATTAGGCCCAAACATAAGAAGCTCATGTAAAAGCCGACCAGCCCAATTACCTTATAATTTTTATTATAAGGCCCATTTTATTAACATACCAAAGTGTATACTAAATAAGTCCAAATGCACCAAACCCATTAATATAACCCTAGCAACCATCAACGAAGATGAATACAGAAGATAGAGATGACGAACGACGATGACGATGAGGTCGCAAGCCATGTTTCTCTCCTCCTCCCCCCTCCTTTGTTGTTGTGAAAAATAGAAAAGAAAATCAACCGTATCCATTTGTATTTAGCCATATTCCCCACCCATACTTGTGTCATGTTGTGTCGGCATGAGTATCTCTAAAAATACAAAGAGTCTGTGTAACGTAGCTCTTTAGTTGGAATGGTCTAAGATTGTCCTTGAAGAGGAAGATGATAGAGATGGAGATGGTGACTTCCTGATGCTCAAAGAGAGAAGGCAAAACTTGAATCACTAGGTCAAACTAAAGCATGAGAAGTTAGATTGGTTGTGTGAAGTCCTTAACCAACTGATGTGTAGCGAAGGTGAGAAGGATTTTACAAAAGGATTTTGTGAAAAGGTAGTCATATGGATGTTAGTTCCCTTCATACTAAAGGGGGAGGTTCCTTTGCATTTTGGTTGGTAAAGGTAGGAAATGGTGGTCTTCTTGCCAAAGAATAAAGGGCGTCCTCTTTGAGGGGCGTGGCTAAGAAGTTGTTTAAACTCAAGGTGTAGAAGAAACCAGCCAAGGTGAAAGAGGTTGATCCTTTATGTAGGTGCCTGAAATGGTGTATTGGCCACTAAATCAAAGCCCTTCTAGACTAAGGTTACAAGGGAAAAAGAGAGTAGTAAATTCTATTGATGCCAAGAAAACTGTACATTTCTCGGAAACAGATTTGATGGGGAGGGTAGTGGACTAGTATAGGGGCATCCCCTCTACAACAAATATGCTAATCACCCTTGGAAGGTCTCGACTAGAGTTGGGTTTGATGTTAAAGATTTTTTTTATCTATTTTGTTGCCATCAAAAGAGGAGGAGAAAAAGGGTTTTGAATGAAAAAGTTTGAGTTCTTCTGACTAGTGGTCTATGGTGGGAGAGTGTTGTCATGGAAATGGTGGTCCAAAGGCCATTCGGGTTCACTTCCTAGGCTGTCACCACACCTATAGAATGAGGAGGTTGTTAAGGTGTTTGTGTAAGTGTTCTAAGGGTTGACAAAAACACAAGCAAAGATGTCAATATCATTGGGCTAGGCTTCTTGTCGAAGATTACACAAGACAGTTTCTGACGATTGTAATAGTGGAGGTAAATCCTTCGCTTTTGAGATCCCTCTTTGGATAGAATTGGGGTCTTCAAGTGCATGCTAGTCGAAGGTCTGCGTACCATACAATGATTGGAGGTGGTCGCATTGACCAAACAAGGAGGATAATGGAGGGTCACACGAGGTCAATACATGGGTTTGCTTGGCAAAAAGGCGTGCATTGTTAGTGCATAACAATTGTCATCGAGTTCAAATATGAATAGACAAAAGGACAAGAAAGTGCTATAGGTAAGGGTGTTCATGGGTCAAGTTGGCCCGGGTTTGTCCATAACCCGTCACCTGAATCGACTGTAAGCCTGAAAATTTTCAACCAATTACAGATTGCCACATACTACAATGGCCTACAAAATATGGCACAATTATTGGCAAATTAAATCTTGCCACGTGTCTAATTAGTCTCAAATCAAGATTACATGGTGGTCAAATTAAATATTGCCATGTGTTAAATGATACAATAAATCTTTGACTAATCAAATTAAGTCATAGTGATGCAGCAAATAAGTTTTTGACTAATCAAATTAAGCCACTTGTCACATTGAGGTGGTCAAGCCAATAAAATTATGACACACCATTAAAGTGATATTTTGGTATTTATCTCTAAATAAATCAGAGATAATTATCCAAGAAGTCAAGTCTATTAAGACTCTCCTCCATTTATTCCTATAAGTAGGGGTGATCTCTGTAGACACCCCATTTTTGACCGTCCTCAAGACTTGGACGTCACCGTTTGAACACACGGTGATCTTCCATGTTTGTGTTTGTTTGGAGTTCCCGGAGGTCTCGGCTCGCGCGCCTTGCCTCAGGATCCCCGAATTCGACCGTTTAGTGTCTGGTTTTGCACCAAACACTTGCATCTTGCCTTTGAAAGGCAGAGTGGGGCTTGTAGACCATCCCCACCCATCACCGGCAGTGGCTAGATGCCACCGGCTGGTTTTTGCTGCCACCGGCAATATAGTTTGCCGGCCGGCACTCTTTGTTGCCGGTCAGCACTATTTGTTGCCGACCGGCACTCTTTTTGGCCAAGATGGCATTTTTTGCCAGCCGATTGCTGTTCATCTGCTTTTACAGATATTTTCAGACAGCTGTATTGCTTTTGCTCCCCTCCATACACGTGTATGGAGGGATCTCCCTCTTGCAAAGCTTGTCTTGTAAGCTTTACAAGAGGCATATAGAGAGAAGCCCTCTCTAAGGCAAAGGAGAGCTTTTAGACATTTTTTTGAGAGAGGAAAATACAGAACAAGCTCTGGTTTTTCTAGGGTTAGGGTTAGATATACACAACCTATCTCTCTTTCCCTCTTATTGGTACACTAGGTGCTTTGTGTCTCACTATTGCACACAAACACCTAGTGTTTCACCTTCCTCTTGGAGCTGAGGTTCTAAAGAGTGTGTTTTGAAGCTTTGGTGTTGGATTCAAGCTCAAGGAGGCCATTGGAGCACCATTGTTGAAGAGGACTACAAGGGTAAGAAACTAGTCCCTTTTTTTCCCCATTTTTGCATTGATTTTATACCTATCTTAGAGCTGTTTTTGTGATTATTGTATAACATAAAAAAAGTTCTATTTTTAAGCCCTCTTTATTGTTTATTAAGAGTGTTTTGTTGTTTGAGGGTTGTTGACCACCCTTAGGCCTCAAAAGGCCTCATTTTGAGCCATTTTGTGCTAGCTCCGGGATTTTGGTGTTGAGGTCTCTTCACCACTGAAATCTTGAGGGATTTCAGTGGTGAAGATGATGCTTTGAAGTCCCAAGAAGGAGAGGGCCACCCCCTCTCCTTGTTGTCCTTGAAAAGGGCATATTTTGGCCTCCTAAGGAAGCCTATGCTTGAGTGTGTGTTGAGCATGTTTGGTTTGTTTTTCATGCTTATATATCCATGATATAACATGATTTAAAGTTGGTTTTGGAACTTCATGCATGTTTAGCATAGTTGCCATGTAATGCCTTGTTTATGCCTTAATGTGCCTTAGGTTGTTAGCCTTTGTTGGAGCATGTTTTAGGCTTAGTCTTGTGAAGATTATGTGCTTATTTTGCCATGTTCTAGGTCTGTCCATAAGTATTTGGGTTGATTTTTGCATGCATTAAATAGCTCCTTTGTATTTGGGCTTGTTGGCCTTGAGTATGTGCATGTGTAGCATGCCATCTTTGCATTGTTTTGATGATTTGGAATCATCCTACATGCTATTTCAGTCCCATTTCCATGCTTGTTTGATTGCCTTGCATGCCTCTTTAATGCTTTGAAAGCATGTGTTGCAATGCTCCATGTTTTGGCCATGGTGTATGCCTTTGTATTTGGGCCACTTAGATGCCATCTAAGGAGTCCTTTGGCCTTGTTTTAACATGCTAAAAATCTGTTTTTAGTTGTTTAATGCATGCCATGTTTGGTCATGTTAAGTGTAGTTCAATGCCTTATTGATTTGCCTTGAACACTTGGACTATTCGTTGCATGTTTTGGCTTGATTTTGTTGCTTGGTTTGGCACCATCCTAACATGATTTCAATACTTATGTTGCATGCTAATTAGTCCATGATTCCTCCTTTCAAGTGTGCTTGAATATTGCTCGTTTTGTGCTTAAGTGTTGGCCCTTATGTGCATGTGTGTGTGTATGCCATTTAGCCCTCACTCTTTAGCACTTATGGCCACTGTTTTAGGCCTTATTAGAGCTGCCTAATTCATGTATAAGACCACCTTAGCATCAGTTTACATTGCCATATGTATGCTTGTATGCTTGCATAAGCTTGTCACCATGCCATGTTGCATCCTTAGCTTGCATGCTTAGGTTGCATTGCATCTTGCATGCATGCCTTGTTCCTTGAAATGGTGATAGGAATTAGGCCAAATTTGTTTGATTGGTTTGCATTGCATTTGAAACCAAAGTTGCATACTTGGTTCTTTGGGCCATCATGCATAGAAATGCGTGATTGGTGGTCTGAGAACCGAGGCACATGTCCCTTTGAGTTATCACAATGATAAGAGACATGGTTGATGCATACATGCCTTGAAATATGCTGCCATGCCTTGTTTTGCCCTCTGTTGCTGTGAGTTGCAGGTTCTGCAGGAATACTCTGCCGACCGGCAGTGTAATGTGCCGACCGGCACCATTTTCTCTGCCGACAGCTTCAACTTTGTGCCGATGGCCATACAACACTGCCGGTGGAAATTTCATCTAGCCGGTGATGATCCCCTCTGTCTAAGGATGTAGTCCTGAGGTTTTGACAACCTCCAGAGGAGGAAAGGGAGGAAAACAGAGGCAGCTTGCGCATGGCGGCGCGCTTCTCGAGACGTTTTACTGTTTTCCTAAATTAGTTAATTTGTTAATTAATTAATTTGTAATATTTAATTAGCTTGCGTAGTTAATTAATTTGTAATATTTATTCGGTCCCTCCGAGCGAGGGCAAATCTGTAATAAGTGTGTGTGGGTGGTGTGTATGTCTTCTAACCTCACTTCTTTCTTCCCTTTTATTTACCTGCTTACGATGGTAGATTAGGGCACGTTTAATTTAGCATACCTTATGCTACGCATGTGTGCATCCATGCATTTGTATTACATGCATTAGGCTCGGTACATCACGCTAACTGCATTCGTACTTCAAATTCTAAACTGAATATGTGATGGTTGTGCATTCTCACATGCCATGTTTAGGATAGCCGAGCCTATTCTAGCAACACTTTGTATGCGATGCATTAGGCACTTAACATGGACTTGGATCATGCATGTTTGCTAACAAGTTCTTTGTTTTGGCACGGAGTACGATGTAAGTATTTCCGCTTTAGCATATCGCATGAGTGTGAATGTTGCCATAACAGCATGCTTAACATGTGGCTAGATGCTTATGTGTTATAAACTGCTTGAATGCCTGTGGGTGGAGGTTGGATTGTTTGAGTTGGAAAAACTCATTGAAATCCGTGTTTTAGCCTACTTGCAAGTAGCAAATTCCAAAGCATTTTCAAACCGAACGGATACGCAATGTTTATTTCCAAATTAGGCAATCTAGTCTATACTTGTTTGCTGTGCGCATAACGTAGTAATTCTAGGCTGATAATCGGAATAAGAACACGTAAAGTTTTCAAAAACGGATATCACGGTTAGTAGAGGCCGGTCTTCGGACCGGGCGAAAGGGGGTGCTCATAGCTGACCTTCCCCGATCGTACCCAAGCTCCCGAGCCGAGACAACTCCGGTGTTGACGGACACGTGGCCTTCGGCACCGAGTCAGGGTTTCCTAAATTCTCCCATTTTAAAATATTTAGGTGGCGACTCTGTATCTGGCAAAGCAGTCCATGTTTGGCACTACTTTTTCAAAAATTTGTTTCTCAAAACGATTTGCCAGATTTGGACTCTTTGGTTCAGATTAAGAACCGTGACACAAATAGTCGAGTCCGAACTGTAGCATGAGGGCCACGGGGCGCGTCTACAGTTTCTGGCGACTCTGCTGGGGATTTTAGAGAGCTTGACTCGAACTTGTGATATCCTGTTTTGATTTCGCTTATGTGTTTCTTTGCATTGCATGTGCATTGGTGTGCCTAGGAACATAGTGTTTGCCATCTGCCATTCCTGAACGGTTTGCCGGAGGCTTGTCTTGTCAAGGCATGTCCATAAGGCTGACCGGCTATGGGCTCTGACAACATGGGAACACAAACCCCGGTTTACCGGGGCACCCTTTTTGACCATTCGACCTAGTGCATATTCGGATCCATAGTGACCATTCCAAGCTAGGACAGGTTGCTTACCCGATTATAGGTTGTTTGAAACCGCTGTGTGCGTAGTGAAACCCTAACTCCTGACAAAATAGGACAGGGAAACCCTACCCCAACATAGGGGTGATTGAGCTCTCTTTACTTGCTATGTGCTTTTAGAGTGTATCTCTACAGGAACGCATATACTAGTTTGTGAGTTTGAGTATCGGGCCCGAGGGCACCAGAATCAGTATTGTTGAGAATCATTTATCAGGAATCAGTTATCCGCGGGTATCAGATTCAGTATTTTGGGAACAGAAATTTGGGAATAGTGATTAGCAGTAGGGTACAGTTGTCTGGCTACACCCGTGTTTGATCAGTTTGGGCTGAAATGCTGTATGTTTTTCCTTTCAAGGGTTCAGAGAGTTGCAGAGTTGATACAGAATAACCAGTGTCTCCCCCTTGCTGAGGCAAGATTTATGGCGACACAAAGTTCAGAAGAAATTGTGGTTATGACAGCCGCACCGGAGCAGGGAACCACTCCGCAGAATGAAGCCAGCATCAGTATGTCATACCCGCCCAGGATGCCCGTTGTGCACCCGGTCTGGACTCCCCAGTTATACCAGGCTCGTGAGCCCACCACCTTTGAATTAATGGGGATGATAGGCGATCTCCAAAGGTCTGTGGCAGACCTCGCCTATGGAATATCGGCTTCACCGCCAGCGGCGCCGTATGCCGGGAATTTTGTACCACAGGAGCCCCCGCTACTGGGGCGGATTGTGATAGAGCTCAGCCAGCCAGAGGTGACTTCCGGCTATAGCCACGACATGCCAGCACCAACCCAGACCCTTGATCAGGCTGAGGCCAGGGGAAAGGACAAGGCAAAGGTAGACGCCGACCCTATTGAGTAACTGCTGTGGGCAGTCGAGGCTTTGAAGGCCAGAGGGATGAACAAGCAACAAACATCTGCAATAGTGACCAAAGCTGTAGATGATGCTTTCCCCGCTCCAACCAAGGGTAGTTCAAGCCAGACAGAAAACTGGGATGGGCCCCGTCATGCCCAGACAATTCCAGTAGTTCCCAACCCTGCACCGGGGAAGGTTCAAAAAGCCAAGGCAGCGCCAGCTGATCCTTTCGCCAGCGCATCTGGCAAGAATCCTCAAACTGCAAAGTACCTGCCCCGAGGGCGCAGGGTCTTTCATGACCTCCACATGCCTTTGTCTAGGGCATTGCTAATATTAGTGAAGAATGGGCATCTTAAGCCTTTGGAGCCCCGGCCACTCCCGAAGAATCTCCCCACCACTCATGATGCTACCTTGTACTGCGCGTACCATCAACAGTCCGGTCACAGTACCGATGGATGTTCCCGCCTTCGTCATGAAGTGCAGGATTTGATTGATAACAAGGTTATCCTACCACCTACCTCAGGCAAGCCCGTCACCACCCAGTTGTTGGATTTCGAGGGCTCAGATGCTGCGAGTATGTAAAGTGAACCGCCTGCGGGCAACATTTGGTACATTTTGGATGAAGTGTCTGGCACGCATTTTTGAGCATCGGTGAGACCGAGTTTTGTAAATCTTGGCTTGGATGTCGAGTCAGTCTTTTGTTTTTTGAGTCTGTCTCTTTGTCTTGAGTCAGTCTTTTTTGCTTAAGGGTCTGTCTGGTTGTATCGAGTCAGTCCCCGTTGTATATAATACCTGGTGATTCTGGGGTTGTTGTCCCGAACACCGTTTTGTTTTGTAATTATCTGTTTTTGTTTTGAGTCTGTTTCTGCCGAGGGGCCAGTTGCACCAACAGAGCCGATTGAAACAGCTGTTGCTATCTCAACTTCATGCTTGCTTTCAGCATAAGGACCAGAGAATTTGATCGGGCTGACAGTACATCTCGCCTGCTCTCCTGTGTGCCAAACTCATTGCATTAACCTAAGTTTTTCAAAAAAAAACTTTTGAACACTGAGGTGATGAAAACGAAGAGGAAGGAATTCCTCGGGTTTTGTAAAATTTTGATCATTTTGAGAGAAAGAGAAGCGTGCTAAGCCTTTTTACGAATAAAGCCATGCTTGTCGGCGTGAGTACTGAGAAGGATCCTGGCCTGATCCAGATTGGTTCCACACTATCTTCGGCGCGAGTGATTTGTCGTTTTCTTAAAAACTTTCAAAAGCAAATGTTTTACGCGGCCCTGCGAAGACCTGTGTGGAATCGCTCTTGAGATTGCACAGCCTAGGATCGCTCTCAGCCTCAAGATTCAACCTATTTGTTTTCCGAGTTTGAACCCGTTCAGAATGTTCAGAAAGTTCAACGGACAAACGCCATGGAGGCCCGCGTGGCCAGTTTCAAAACAGCCCTCGAGCAAGAGGCACCAAAAGCCAAATCAGAAGGAGTGGATCTCGCCGGAAGAAGCTCGTGGAGCAACCGTGATGGATTCTTCTGCAAATCAATGCAACAGCCGTTCTCCTAGACACAGAGAGGCTTCAATTTCAAAAACCATTTGGCATGGACTTGCTACACTTTTACCCTTTGAGAGGCTCGCTGGGCCGAAAACCCGGAAGGGCGGCCCAGGCAAAAGTTAGAGCAAGAGAAAAATACAAAAAGAAAGATTGAAAAAGAAAAAAAGAAAAAAAGCAAGAAAAAAAAAAGAAAAAAGAAATAGAAAATGAAAAGAAGCTCGCAAGGTCGAAAACCCGCATTGGGCGCCTTGGCAAAAGTGAGAGCCAAACAAAGTGAAGGTTAAAATACCCGAGTGGACCTTAATCGGAACTACGTAAGGCTTGATTCCCATGTTTGGGATACGTAGGCAACTTTATCATGAAGTCCAGCCCCCAACGCTTTCATAAGCGTCTCAGTCTATGCAATGGTTTCGATTTCATCCCCAAAGTCCAGTGGCCAACACCCTTCAAGGTGACTGTGTCCATATATGTGTTGTGACCGTCTTCGTCGTCGCTGTGTCCAAGAGCTCGACCATCGCCAATGAAGACTGTTTACAGACTGCTGCGGCACCATCCAAACAAGGGGCAACTTTCCGTTGCCACGAGCCGCTGTGAGCCGCCATTCAAACTAGGGGCAACTTTCCGTTGCCTCCCACCCCCCTTCAAACCAGGGGCAATTTTCCATTGCCTCCGATCTGAGGTTGCGCATCTCAAAGAGTAAGTTCCATGCTCGTTGAGCATTGACTGTTTGAAAAATAGTTTTTGAAAATTTTTACTGAGGTTGACTATCTTCTCGAAAACTATTCCATTTTCCAAAATCGGACCATTGTCTTGGACCCCAAAAGGAAAATTTTCAGTACTTGCAGCCTGACTCGCATACTTTTCAAATCAAAAATCGAACAAGTACGTTAATCCGACTCTCATTTTGATCAAAACTGTTTTAGTAGAAAGCAAAAACAAAAAATGGTTAAAATGATGAACTAGGGGGCACAGTTGAGCCAGGCGTTCTGTCTTTCCCCCGTCATCAACGTACTTGCCAGAAGGGCGCTCTGCCCGCCGGAAGAAATAGCTGTGAGCTAACGGCATTGGGCTTGAACCCACACCGTTCTATTTATTCATCAATCACCCTGGGGAGGGATGAAAAATGAGAGAATGAAGAATAGAGAGGTGTAAGTTGAGAGAAAAGTGAGGAAAAGGGTTTTGAGAGAAAATCCGAGCTTGAGAGTCGAGTGATGTGAGGATCACAAATGAGAAAGGGTGGGAAAACAATACCCAGATTGAACTGGCTCCTCGTGGTCCGAGGTCTCCCATCTTCGTTTACGCGTCTGTGTGTCGTGTCTCTTTCATTTGACGGTTTCGTCTTTTGTTTTGAGTCTCTCCCGAGCGTGTCTCGTTATGTTTAGGTCGTGTACCTCTTTGTTTGAGTCCTCCCCGCTGTGTTCAGTTGTAGGCTCGACATCCCGGTTTGAAAAACCCTTATTCAATTTCAAAAATCATCTATGCTCAGAATGCTGTGCCATTCTCTACATTTGAACGTGTTTCGACTCCAACCAGTTCCATCTTTGAGCTTTGTCTTGTCAGATTGGGCTGTTTGTTTGAGAATTGCCGTGTGCAGAATGAATCGAATGCTGTGTTATGGGCTGTGTGCAGATTAATCCCCAACAGAGTAAGGGCTGTGTGTCCAGAATCAGGCAGTGGGTTGCTTGGGTTATTTTGCTGTTGGCTGTTTAGTTATCTGATTATTACAGTGCAAGTGTTCAATTTGCAGACAACCAATCAATTCCATTTACATTGAGGTGTAACATGATGAGATGCGATGCAATGCATGAAATGTGTAAATGTAAACACTTTTTCAGATAAAAAGTCTGTTTCATTTACTTAGCTTTTCAAACGTACAAGTTTTGGAAACAAAAATCTGCCTGCGGCAGTACAAGGTAATCTATCTACCAATAAAAGGAAAAGTACAAAGAAAGAAAGAAAAGATAGCAAAAATCTGCATCTATGTCCAGCGACTCCAAGGGCTGTCAGTCCGTCCTGGTCCTCTTCCTGGACGAAGGTCCAGGAGCATCATCAGCGTCGTCATCAGAGCCCGAGCTAGAACCGTCTCCGGTCTCCTCCTCCGATGACCCTGCCTCCGCCTCTGACTCCTCGTCGTCGTCATCGTCCGGGACTGGAGCTTGCGAGCTACTCCCGACGTGAGTACGCCCTCCCCTAGTACGGGGAAATATCCGGCCCTCCTCATCTCTCCCCCGGGCAGGGACATAAGGCCTAGCTGGAGCACCTCCTGCCATGGGAATCTGGAAAGGAGGCTGAAAAAGTACACAAAAAGGGAAATGCATCAGTATACTGTGGACAGTTTAACAGTGCAGAATGCAGTGTATGAGTACAGTGAGAGTATGCCGTGAGCAGTTTATCAGCGCAGAATGCAGTATATGAGTACAGTATGAGAATGCCGTGAGCAGTTTGTCAGTACAGAGTACAGTGCAGAATGCAGTGTATGCAGTGGGCCAGATGCTGTGAGATCAGTGTATCACGTGTTGTGCCGTGCATCAGATTATGTAAAGCAGTGTATGAGTGGTTTGAGGCCAATGTTAGAAGAACATACCGGTATGCTGTAGACGGCTAGGAGGTCAAATGTCCGCTGGAGCATCCCCATCATCGAGGCATTCATCGCCAACGACTGACGGGTGTACTCAGAAGAAGCCTGCAAAGGTATCAGATGCATTAGTATTCTGTGGAATATCAAGTAAACTGAATTGAATAACTGTACGAAGTGCAGTGATACGTACCAGCGGTAAGTCGGGGATGTCAATGAACTCATGACCAGCCGGTGGAGGGGCGAAGGGGATCTGATAGGTCGACCCACCCTGCCCCTGGAAAGTCAATACAGCGGGCAGGGCAGGCCAGCCAGCTCCTCGTCCTCCCCGCACTCCGCCCCTACCATGGACCCGGGCCCTCCTCGAAGATCCAGCCTCTGCTCCCGCTCCGGCCCCAGCCGCCGATGCTACAGGCCTGGCCTCCTCTGCTCGACGGCCGCTCAAGGGACGCATCAGGTACGTCCGCACGTACTCCTGGTAGTCGCCGGTGCCTCGGAAGCCGGCCTCCTCCCAGCCGATGGAGTAATCATCCAGCTGCTCAGGGATCAGCCCCTCGGTCTCCCTCATCTCTGCAGGAGGGTGAGCCGGGACTATCTGCTCAGGTAACCCGCGAGTCTGGCGTAGAAAACGCTCCCCCAGGTACCAAGCCCGACAGACCGGGCCATCTAGCAAGATCCGGAAACGCGAGGTCTCCTCAGCACCAGGGAACCGACCCCGCATCGCCGACGGCAAGGAGGCCCATGGCCGCCATGTGATCTGAAAGTGACAGACAGTTTGTTATCTACTGTTATTGAAATATGCAGTGGGAAAGTGAAGCTAAATGAACTGAAAGTAAAGCATACCTCCGTGGGGGTGATGGTGTCGAAATATCGGTAGAAGAAGCCGAACGTCTCCTGTGGTCGCCGGGTGCATCTCCCGTCAAAGCGACTCGAGAACGGGACAGCCGGAGGAGTCTCCGCAACTGGTACGGGTGCAAGCCTAGGAAAGTAGGCGTAAACCCACAACTGCACAGATGTCAGTATGACCATCAGATAAAGCAGGATATACAGAATAAAACAGAAATGGCAGAGCCGTGTGTTGTGCAGTGTATTGTGTGCAGTGTACAGTGTGAGCAGTGTACAGTCAGTGTAAAGAAGAATGTATGTGTGTGCCGTGCGTACAGTATATAGTGAGTGTAAAGCAGACCGCAGTGTGTGCAGTGTACAGAGAATATCAGACAGAAATGAAAAGCGGAGAAGAAATGTACCTCCCAAGCCCGCCAGTAGCCTCCGAGGAGCTGGCCGCTGCCGCGAGAAGCCGAGCTCATGTATCCGTATAGGGTGGCCAGAGCAGCACCGCCCCAATCGTAGTGCAAGATGTCCCGGACGTCCACCAGTGCGCTGAGAAGAAAGAGAGGCACGGTGTTCGCCCGGTCGGCGAAGATGGTAGTCCCGAACAAGAACATGAGGAAGCCGCGAGCATACCTCTCCTCGTCCTCTGGGGTCATCTGCACCTCCTCCAAAGCGGGCTGGACCCGAAACTGTGTCTCGAACCAGGAGTACCGCACGAAGCCTGGGCGAGCTAGTGGCGGGGCCTCCCCCAGTAGATGGACCTGAGCGGCGGTCCACTCATCCATGTCGGTGTCAAAGGGGATCGGACCCCCCCTACCCCGATGCCTGTGAGCATCGAGAAGTCATAAGGGGTCATCGTCATGTCCCCTGCAGCAGAAAAATGGAAAGAATCGGTGGTGTCCCACCACCTCTCCGCCAAAGCAGCAAGGAGAGGTCTGCATGTGGAGAGCCTAGAGAGCCCTCGGCAGAAGGTGCCGAAGCCCGCTCGGTCCACGATGCGCTGGACCGCATCAGGGAGCTCGTCATACCACTCCCGCGCACCAGTATTCCCATACCCGCGAATGGTATGGGAACCCTCCTGCAAACAGAAAATGACAATTGCAAGACAACGTTCAAAATGCAATTTTGAAAAGACAGATATGGCATGTATGCAAGTTTGTCAGATTCAGGCAAATACCGGGTGCCGGTGTGCTTACAGTAAAATACGTGTGCTGTGTCAGCGTGTTTGGGTGTTTCAGAACAGATGTGGCATGTATGCAAGTTTGACAGATTCAGACAAATACTGGGTGCCAGTGTGTATGCAGTGAAATACAGTGTGTGCCGTGTGTTTGGGTGATTCAGGGCTAGTGCAGTGTGTGTGCATGTGTCAGTCTCAAGCAGATATCAGTTGTATGTATGTTTACAGTCAACTACGGTCTACGGCATATCAGATTTCAGCAGTTAGAGAATACAACTAACTATGGCAGTTTTGTATCCTACATTGCAGAAAGTAAAGCAGAAGATGAAGAGTTACCTCGGAAGTGCCGAATGAAAGGTGGGAGGTAGGCTCGCGTAGTAGTAGCTCAGGGGCCGCGTACCTCTCAAAGCTCCGGAATTGACGCAGGCCGTCTGGGGGCAGAACGTGGATCGCCGGCCGGTAGGTCGCCGGGTCGAACGGGCGCTCGCTCAGTGGTAAGAGCTCGACCCCGGGATCCATCTCGTGGTCTGGGGGAGTCCCGCCACGTGGAATGTCGTCCGCCATGAAGAGAGTGGTGTGAAAATGGCCGGAAAAGGGAAAACCGAGCCGGAATGCGAAGAGTCAACTGAAAAGTCAACTCCCGAGAGGGTCGGAAATGGCCGGGAAGGCCGGAATGTGAAGAGGCACGAAAATGAAGAGGAAAGTGAGGGGAACAAACCCTGAAAAGGCGAGAACGCCGAACGAGGCACCGAAACGAGAATGTGATCGGTGGAAAATGTCCGAAACGCGAAGAGGATCGCGAATCCGACGATGAAACGAGCGTAGAGCGCGAAGAAACGGGCGAAAAATGAGAGAGAAGCACTCTAGAGAGAGAGAGCAAGGGTTTTCGGCGTGAGAAGAATGAGAAAATAGGGCTTGAAGCCCTATTTTATAACACTCGAGGTGAAAAGACAAAACTGCCCCGCACCAGCAACTGTTTGCCGGTCGGCAATGTTTTGTGCCGGCCGGCACTTTTTTGTGCCGATGGAATTGTTTTTGTGCCGATGGCCAGCCGGTGGCCTCATCTTTCGGCCGGTGGGGTTCCCACAGCCTTGTTTAGGCCATTTGAGCTGTTTTGGGTCTTCATAGCTCAAGAAAGTGCAAGAAAGTGCATCTACGACGCTCAACCGACCTCCGTTTTGACCGCAGGCCGTGTCTCCAGTGCGTGGCACTCGAATTCGTACAAGGTGTATCCTTTTTGTATCCTTTTGAATTCAAAAGCTACCCCATGTGTGTTGCACAAGTTCATCACACTACTTCGGTGCATTACATCGCACTGTCGTGCGCCGCACATTTGCATTGTTATGCACGTGTTACATGCGTTGCAACACGCACCCCTTTGCATTATCGTGCACATTTCTCATGCATCATCATTGCATTTCCATTCCATGCATTGTCATGCATTCCGGAATACGTGCGTTGTTGCGCATTTAAGCCCATTTACGCTCCGTGTGGCCTGCGTATCGCACTTAGCGTTGCACTGTTTTGTGCATTTCAAAGTTGTTCGCGCTATTTTGCGCATTGCACTGTTTTGTGCATTTCAATCCTCGCGCTGTTCTGCGCATCGCACTGTTTTGTGCATTTCAAACCATCGCACTGTTTTGTGCATTTCAAACCATCGCACTGTCCTGTGCACTCGCGTTGCCTAACGCATTGCGCTATTTTGCGCATCATACCGTCGTGCAATACCGCCGGTCTGGCGAGACCTTAAACACGCATGGTCTGGCGAGACCTTAAACACGTACGGTCTAGGAGACCTTAAATCCTTGGAAGGTGTAAGACCTTTAGTGTTTGCATTGTCGTACACTTCGAGAGCCGCGTGTTGTCGCGCATTCCATGCAACATGCATTTCATACATCATTTGCATTTCAAAAAAAACAAACAAAACATGCATTGTCATGCATACCATTTTGCATCCCGGTCCAGGAGACCTTAAATCCTCTGAAGGTGCAATTCCTTCGGTGTTTGTCGTGCCCGAACGACTTTTTCGATGGTCTGGTAAAGCCACCTGTCTGTGTTTGCGATGAGTTCCTAGAAGACCAACTGGGACGGTGGAAACTAGAGTTCGAACGGCTTATGCCTAGAACGCAAAGGTTCGGGAGTTCCGAGACTAAAGTCTGGTTTAAATACCCAGAGGTTTACCCTCGGCTTGAAATCTGTATGGAAGCCCCATAGGTTGAGGCGACATGTCTACGCCTCAATCCTGGATACTGGACCAACCTAGTATACCGCCCTGTTGGTAAGATAGGGAAAGTTGCAATCATAGTCATTGCATCATAGTGCATTGTCATGCATTTCCATTGTAGCTCGCATGCATCCATTGCATTTTCCCCAGTAGGTCGCATTGCACTGCATTGTCATGCATTTTGTAAATATCCATTCCATTGCATATTTGTAGATATTGCATTGTAGATTGCATGCATTCATTGCATCACCTTCCGCCTTTGGCTTGCGCCTTTCCAGGTTGAGCTTGGTCTGGTATGTGCCCTTACTTTTCATGTTAAAACACAGTTCTGTATGTGTATCGTGCCGATTCCATGCTGATATGTTGGTTGAGGGTTGCGGCACCTTTTCTGTGTTACACATGGCTCGTACGTATGCATGCCTTTCCTAGGCAAGATTTGGTTTGGCCCGCGTGCCATATTCATCCATTACATTGTAGTGCAATTTTTGCATCCGGCATTAGGATCGTAGTCCTTTCTCCAGCGGGTTGTTTCCCCACTTATGTCAATTCCACCCAATACTTGTTCTTGCGTCTGTCTACAATACTCATAGTTCAGTTGACCGTTCTATGGTAGACAGACTCGTTATCTCCATCAATCTATTTGACATAGGTGTGGTTTTGAACCGTTCATGATTGGATCACGATTCAAATGCTTTGCATGTAGCTTGCATTTTTTTTTTCAAATACATTGCATCTTCGTTTGCATGGTTTATACATTGTTTTGTATATATTGCATTTCGTTTTGCATCCATTTTGCATTGTCATGCATGTTGCTAACCATATTGTACCTGTTAAGTTTGTTTTCTTTGCAGGCACGATATTGTATGTACGGTTCATTTCCAGCTGGTGCAACCAGACGAGCCGCACAGGTATTGTATCTCCCGAGTGAGACATATTGAGAATTCCATAATTCTCTTACATCCTTTCTGCATTGTAGTGTAGTTTGGTATGCTAGCTTAAAACTGTCGCATGTTTGCTTCATTACAGCTTTCTTTGCATGATCATAAGTTATGCTCGGCTCCGTGCATTGTCTTGCATTTTGCCCCTGCCTTCGGGCGCATATCTTATTTTGTCTTGCATGTTTGTCTAAGTCTTCGGCCTTGTCAAAAATGGGTCGTCTCTGGGCTTTGACATTCACTCCCGTCATTGTTATGACTTTCGAGTTCTGTCAAAGAGGGGCAACTGTAGACACCCCATTTTTGACCGTCCTCAAGACTTGGACGTCACCGTTTGAACACACGGTGATCTTCCATGTTTGTGTTTGTTTGGAGTTCCCGGAGGTCTCGGCTCGCGCGCCTTGCCTCAGGATCCCCGAACTCGACCGTTTAGTGTCTGGTTTTGCACCAAGCACTTGCATCTTGCCTTTGAAAGGCAGAGTGGGGCTTGTAGACCATCCCCACCCATCACCGGCAGTGGCTAGATGCCACCGGCTGGTTTTTGCTGCCACCGGCAATATAGTTTGCCGGCCGGCACTCTTTGTTGCCGGTCAGCACTATTTGTTGCCGACCGGCACTCTTTTTGGCCAAGATGGCATTTTTTGCCAGCCGATTGCTGTTCATCTGCTTTTGCAGATATTTTTAGACAGCTGTATTGCTTTTGCTCCCCTCCATACACGTGTATGGAGGGATCTCCCTCTTGCAAAGCTTGTCTTGTAAGCTTTACAAGAGGCATATAGAGAGAAGCCCTCTCTAAGGCAAAGGAGAGCTTTTAGACATTTTTTTGAGAGAGGAAAATACAGAACAAGCTCTGGTTTTTCTAGGGTTAGGGTTAGATATACACAACCTATCTCTCTTTCCCTCTTATTGGTACACTAGGTGCTTTGTGTCTCACTATTGAACACAAACACCTAGTGTTTCACCTTCCTCTTGGAGCTGAGGTTCTAAAGAGTGTGTTTTGAAGCTTTGGTGTTGGATTCAAGCTCAAGGAGGCCATTGGAGCACCATTGTTGAAGAGGACTACAAGGGTAAGAAACTAGTCCCTTTTTTTCCCATTTTTCCATTGATTTTATACCTATCTTAGAGCTGTTTTTGTGATTATTGTATAACATAAAAAAGTTCTATTTTTAAGCCCTCTTTATTGTTTATTAAGAGTGTTTTGTTGTTTGAGGGTTGTTGACCACCCTTAGGCCTCAAAAAGCCTCATTTTGAGCCATTTTGTGCTAGCTCCGGGATTTTGGTGTTGAGGTCTCTTCACCACTGAAATCTTGAGGGATTTCAGTGGTGAAGATGATGCTTTGAAGTCCCAAGAAGGAGAGGGCCACCCCCTCTCCTTGTTGTCCTTGAAAAGGGCATATTTTGGCCTCCTAAGGAAGCCTATGCTTGAGTGTGTGTTGAGCATGTTTGGTTTGTTTTTCATGCTTATATATCCATGATATAACATGATTTAAAGTTGGTTTTGGAACTTCATGCATGTTTAGCATAGTTGCCATGTAATGCCTTGTTTATGCCTTAATGTGCCTTAGGTTGTTAGCCTTTGTTGGAGCATGTTTTAGGCTTAGTCTTGTGAAGATTATGTGCTTATTTTGCCATGTTCTAGGTCTGTCCATAAGTATTTGGGTTGATTTTTGCATGCATTATATAGCTCCTTTGTATTTGGGCTTGTTGGCCTTGAGTATGTGCATGTGTAGCATGCCATCTTTGCATTGTTTTGATGATTTGGAATCATCCTACATGCTATTTCAGTCCCATTTCCATGCTTGTTTGATTGCCTTGCATGCCTCTTTAATGCTTTGAAAGCATGTGTTGCAATGCTCCATGTTTTGGCCATGGTGTATGCCTTTGTATTTGGGCCACTTAGATGCCATCTAAGGAGTCCTTTGGCCTTGTTTTAACATGCTAAAAATCTGTTTTTAGTTGTTTAATGCATGCCATGTTTGGTCATGTTAAGTGTAGTTCAATGCCTTATTGATTTGCCTTGAACACTTGGACTATTCGTTGCATGTTTTGGCTTGATTTTGTTGCTTGGTTTGGCACCATCCTAACATGATTTCAATACTTATGTTGCATGCTAATTAGTCCATGATTCCTCCTTTCAAGTGTGCTTGAATATTGCTCGTTTTGTGCTTAAGTGTTGGCCCTTATGTGCATGTGTGTGTGTATGCCATTTAGCCCTCACTCTTTAGCACTTATGGCCACTGTTTTAGGCCTTATTAGAGCTGCCTAATTCATGTATAAGACCACCTTAGCATCAGTTTACATTGCCATATGTATGCTTGTATGCTTGCATAAGCTTGTCACCATGCCATGTTGCATCCTTAGCTTGCATGCTTAGGTTGCATTGCATCTTGCATGCATGCCTTGTTCCTTGAAATGGTGATAGGAATTAGGCCAAATTTGTTTGATTGGTTTGCATTGCATTTGAAACCAAAGTTGCATACTTGGTTCTTTGGGCCATCATGCATAGAAATGCGTGATTGGTGGTCTGAGAACCGAGGCACATGTCCCTTTGAGTTATCACAATGATAAGAGACATGGTTGATGCATACATGCCTTGAAATATGCTGCCATGCCTTGTTTTGCCCTCTGTTGCTGTGAGTTGCAGGTTCTGCAGGAATACTCTGCCGACCGGCAGTGTAATGTGCCGACCGGCACCATTTTCTCTGCCGACAGCTTCAACTTTGTGCCGATGGCCATACAACACTGCCGGTGGAAATTTCATCTAGCCGGTGATGATCCCCTCTGTCTAAGGATGTAGTCCTGAGGTTTTGACAACCTCCAGAGGAGGAAAGGGAGGAAAACAGAGGCAGCTTGCGCATGGCGGCGCGCTTCTCGAGACGTTTTACTGTTTTCCTAAATTAGTTAATTTGTTAATTAATTAATTTGTAATATTTAATTAGCTTGCGTAGTTAATTAATTTGTAATATTTATTCGGTCCCTCCGAGCGAGGGCAAATCTGTAATAAGTGTGTGTGGGTGGTGTGTATGTCTTCTAACCTCACTTCTTTCTTCCCTTTTATTTACCTGCTTACGATGGTAGATTAGGGCACGTTTAATTTAGCATACCTTATGCTACGCATGTGTGCATCCATGCATTTGTATTACATGCATTAGGCTCGGTACATCACGCTAACTGCATTCGTACTTCAAATTCTAAACTGAATATGTGATGGTTGTGCATTCTCACATGCCATGTTTAGGATAGCCGAGCCTATTCTAGCAACACTTTGTATGCGATGCATTAGGCACTTAACATGGACTTGGATCATGCATGTTTGCTAACAAGTTCTTTGTTTTGGCACGGAGTACGATGTAAGTATTTCCGCTTTAGCATATCGCATGAGTGTGAATGTTGCCATAACAGCATGCTTAACATGTGGCTAGATGCTTATGTGTTATAAACTGCTTGAATGCCTGTGGGTGGAGGTTGGATTGTTTGAGTTGGAAAAACTCATTGAAATTCGTGTTTTAGCCTACTTGCAAGTAGCAAATTCCAAAGCATTTTCAAACCGAACGGATACGCAATGTTTATTTCCAAATTAGGCAATCTAGTCTATACTTGTTTGCTGTGCGCATAACGTAGTAATTCTAGGCTGATAATCGGAATAAGAACACGTAAAGTTTTCAAAAACGGATATCACGGTTAGTAGAGGCCGGTCTTCGGACCGGGCGAAAGGGGGTGCTCATAGCTGACCTTCCCCGATCGTACCCAAGCTCCCGAGCCGAGACAACTCCGGTGATGACGGACACGTGGCCTTCGGCACCGAGTCAGGGTTTCCTAAATTCTCCCATTTTAAAATATTTAGGTGGCGACTCTGTATCTGGCAAAGCAGTCCATGTTTGGCACTACTTTTTCAAAAATCTGTTTCTCAAAACGATTTGCCAGATTTGGACTCTTTGGTTCAGATTAAGAACCGTGACACAAATAGTCGAGTCCGAACTGTAGCATGAGGCCCACGGGGCGCGTCTACAATCTCCACCAGAATTTTTCATGCAAATTCTACATACATAAATCAAGTTGTAGAGACAAAAATTTACATCAAGCAAGAAAAAGCTCCATCGGATTCAAACCTAAAGCCCCGAGGTTTCTTCACCAAAGCCGATCAATCTTCATAAAACATGAAGTTCGGAGATTCAAATCAAAGTTCGTCATCAAACTTTACAAATCTATAGTCGACTTCTACTAAATTGGAGGAGATTCTACAAATCTAATTTGGGAAAAAGTTATCAAGCCCTCAATTCAAGAACAAGCTATCAAGCCCTCGAATCAACTTATTGAAGAGAAGAATAAGAGGATTTTCTTTGATTAGAAATTTTATTAGAGATTATACTCATTTTATTTTAAATCAATAAATTTATATTTGTTACTCTATTTTTCTATCTTTATTTTTGCAGACAAGAAATTTGTGTATACACTAACCATTTCGGATTTCAAAACTAACCATCCGATTTTGACCGAATCTCCTTTCAAAATCAACTGATTTTCTCTCTGCACATACGTAGATCTAAGAAAAACAAAAAGAGTTGAGTAGTAGCACTGTTTGATCTAACACAAATCAACCTCAACCATTTGATGAATACATAAAAATGACAAATTAGAGAGGGAGAGCAGTGATGGAGATCTAAGCGTAGGGGATTTCAAAGGGAGCGTTTAAAAATAATTCAAAGAACACCAAGTCAATATGCTTCAATACCTTAGTTTCTACAAGTACATTTGGGCTCTTCCTTTTGATTGCATCGTTAAGAGAGAGAGAGAGAGAGAGAGAGAGAGAGAGAGAGAGATGAGATGCAGGTTAGAGAGTGTTGGAGAAAAATGGTTGAATAAGAAATTGCCTCATAAATGTGTATATAACTCACACATTTAAGGCTCATCAGTTTTACAAAATTGATTGGGCAGTTTTGCTAGCATTAGTTGCTAGCCTTGATGGCTAGAGGCTCCTCCCCTCTCCCCCATGGTGTATAAAAGGAGGCCCTATTCCTTGAAAAGAGATATAGAATTTTTACTTGACATCCATACACTGTCAGTCTACTTCTCCTATAATTTTCTTCCTGAGAGAGAGTGTTGCCGTTGTCCGTTCGCTAAGCTAATCAGAAGGTGCTTCTGTTGTAGCTGGTAAAAACCGTCGTATCCTGGGAAGTAGACGCCGGCGTACCTCCAGCACCCAACGGTGAGGTGGCGAATCTATTTTAAGGAGACTGTGGTATCACACAGGCTTCGGTTTGCTTCCTTTAACCATTTTATATTTTATCTGTATTTTATTCAGCATGTTATTTTTCCTGGGATTGAAGGTTTGTTTTGTTCATCTCATAATTTTGCGATATGCAATGTGAAATTATGTAATGTGTGTAGTTTTTTCCCAACAAGCTTAAAATAGATTCGCCGTTTATCATAGAATTAGATTAATAGATTCATAGGTGTGTGTAATAATTTTGCATGTAATTGGCCACTGGTAGTACTAGCGAGTTAATTGGTTTATTAGATGCATGTACACAGGGTTAAGCTTTTGATTTTGCCATTTTGTGTATGCTACTGTTTGGTCTTCCCATGGCATGGAATAGGTCACTGTTATCAATAGGGAAGAAGAGTTCCATTGGTGCAACGTTAATTCACTGTATTTTCTAATTAATTTATTAATTTATGGTGTACCGGTTCATGCCTTGTATTTCAAGATTTACATGCTTCTAGTTCACATGCTTCTAGTTTACAATATAAATTACATGTTCATTCGGGTTTAATTTTTAGTGTAATTTACATTTCTAGCATATTTATTAGGTAGTAAATTTTCATGTAACTTGTACCTATTAATCTTTAATTTAGGTGTGGAGTTGTAAAGTTTATAACTTGCCTATATTTAAATTCATGTTAATTTCTCTAGAATTATTTGCATGTTAATCATGTCATTTGTAATTCTTGCCTAGTAATGTGATTTAAGTATTTAGGAGTTATAAAATGTTTGTAACTTGCCTCAATTAATTACATGTTTAGTGTACCAGAAGTTCATATGTAACCTTTACCAATTTAAAATATGGTTTAATTATATTTAATTTAGGTCTGTAACTTATATAGTTAATTACATGTTTATTATGTAATTAATTTTTGACAGTTTTTTTTAGTTTAAATTCTAGATGTGTAACTTAAGGGTTGGTTTTAATCTTTACTTACAGTTATTTATTAGTTTGTTTGCTAGTACCCTCCCCTTCAATCACTACTTTGCCAAAAGCAAAGAAAAGCTGAGGGAGGTTTTGTTGTATTTTGCTGCTAACTCTTTATTGTAGGAATACCTATGGAAATGGGAAAAAGGATTAATTTGGACTAAATATTTGAAGCAATTGTTTGCTGTAGTGTTCATTTGTGGTTATTCACCAATATGTAAAGCACGTTTTATTTGCTTGTAATTATTGTAGCAATTTTGTTGTAATTGCTTGTACAGTTTGGAACTTGGTGTGTTTAACCTAGTTCATCCCTTGAAAAATTTAATTCTTAAAGTTGTTTCCCATGGACTAGGAGTCAACATGTTCTTGAAAGTTTTGTCTAAGGTTAACTGGGTTTTAAGTGGGACTGGTGTGACCCCTCCAGTCTTCCGGGAAACTTTCCTGACCATGTTCGATTCTAGGTTGCATGGTGAGACTAGTTTTGAATTAAATTTCCAATTGTGGGATTTTCTAGTGCTAAGTTTGATTTCTGGAAATACAGAATAGTGAAAATTCTGCTGTAATTTTTCAGAAATGGCAACTGTCTCTGATGCTTCTACTGCTGCTGCTAATGTTGGTGGGGATCCGAACCCCGGGGCGACTGGCTTGCCAACCCCTGCTGTGACCTCTGTGGTCAATCCTCCTGTTGTTACTCCGACTGTTTCGGGAGGACCGCTCAATCATCACGAGCGACCGGAGAAGTTCACGGGAGTGAATTTCAAGAGATGGCAGCAGAAGATGCTGTTTTATTTGACTACTCTAAGCCTTGCGAGGTTTCTGAGTGAAGATGTACCAGCCGTAGAGGAGAATGAGCAAGATAAACAAAAGCTCATGGCTCTGGACGCTTGGAAACAAGCAGACTTCTTATGCCGGAATTACATTCTAAACGGCTTGGCTGATCCACTTTTCAACGTGTTCTATGCCAAGAAATCGGCTAAGGAGTTGTGGGATGCCTTGGACAAAAAGTACAAGACCGAGGATGTTGGGGTAAAGAAATTTATCGTCGGCCGGTTCCTGGACTTCAAGATGGTGGACTCTAAAACTGTCCTGAGTCAAGTCCGAGAGTTTCAAGTGATTCTGCACGAGATACATGCAGAAGGGATGGTCCTAAGTGAGTCATTCCAGGCAGCTGCTTTGATTGAGAAGTTGCCTAACGGTTGGAAAGACTTCAAGAACTACTTGAAGCACAAATGAAAGGAGATGACAGTCGAAAAGCTCGTTGTCAGAGGACAACAGGAAGAAAGGAAGGAGTACCTCCACTGTCAAAGCCAACATGGTTGAGCATGGCGAGTCCTCGGGAGCAAGGAAAAAACCACCGACAGGCAAAAGCTCAAAGTTGGGGCCTAGAGGAGGAATCTCCAAAAGGCCAGCCTACAAGCCAAAGGAGCCTACTTTTAGGTTCGATGGCAAATGCTTCAACTGTGGAAGTGACGGGCATCGGGCAGTTGATTGTCTGAAGAAGAAGCCCTACAGGAAAAACCCTCCCCAACACAAAAGCCGGGCACATATGGCTGAAATGGAGGAATTGTCACACGATGTGGACGACATGCATCTGTCAGCCGTCGTGTTAGAAGTGAACATGGTGGGGTCAAACCCGAGGGAGTGGTGGGTGGACACTGGGGCCACTCGCCATATTTGTGCAGAGAAGGGAATGTTCACAACTTTCGAACCGGTTTCAAACGGGGAGAAGTTGTTTATGGGAAACTCTGCAACCTCAGCTGTTGAGGGTAAAGGCAAGGTGATCCTGAAGATGACTTCAGGAAAAGAACTGACTTTGAACGATGTTCTTTTTGTGCCGGACATTCGTAAGAACCTTGTCTCGGGGTCTTTCCTAAGCAAGCATGGCTTCCGCATGGTATTTGAATCAGGCAAGGTCGTGTTGACCAAGGGCGGGGACTATGTGGGGAAGGGATATATGTCAGGTGGTATGTTTAAATTGAATGTAATGACACTTATTCCTAAGATTAATGAGAAAGCTTCTTCTTCTGCTTATATGCTTGAGTTCCCTAATTTATGGCATGGTAGATTGGGTCATGTAAATTTTGACTCTTTACGTAGATTAATCAAGTTAGATCACATACCATCTTTCAAGATTAATCCACAACACAAGTGTGAAACTTGTGTAGAAGCAAAATTGACAAGGTCTTCTTTTCATTCTATTGAAAGAAGTACCCAGCCTTTGGGTTTAGTGCATAGTGATGTGTGTGACTTGAAAGTTGTACAATCACGTGGTCGCAACAAGTACTTCATCACTTTTGTTGATGATTGCACTAAATACTGTTATGTGTATTTGCTTAAAAGCAAAGACGAGGCTATTGATAAATTTATTCTTTTTAAGAATGAAGTTGAGAATCAATTAAGCCGGAAAATCAAGGCATTGAGAAGTGATCGTGGTGGTGAGTATGAATTCCCGTTTGCCGAGACTTGTGCTCAATTTGGGATTATTCACCAAACCACAGCGCCTTATTCGCCTCAATCAAATGGTGTTGCTGAGCGGAAGAACAGGACGCTGAAAGAGATGATGAATGCAATGTTGATAAGTTCTGGGTTGCCACAGAACTTATGGGGGGAAGCAATTCTCTCTGCGAATTATATTCTTAATAGAATACCACGGAAGAAAGTGGACAAGACTCCATATGAGTTGTGGAAAGGTCACAAGCCTTCATATAAATACCTACGAATGTGGGGGTGTCTTGCAAAAGTGGCGGTACCTACACCCAAGCGGGTTAGGATAGGTCCAAAAACCGTGGACTGTATTTTCATTGGTTATGCACAAAATAGTAGTGCATATAGATTTCTTGTGCACAAGTCTGATATTTCAGATATACACAAGAATACTATCATGAAATCTAGAAGTGCATCTTTCTTTGAAGATGTATTTCCGTGTCGTCCCCAAGACAGGGTTCCGAGTTCCATGAAAGAAATAGATGATCACGAAGACGATCACATAGATGATCACATGGATGATCAAACAGCTGATCAAATAACTGATCAAGTAGATGATCAAGCTGATGAAGTAGATGAGCCAAGAAGGAGTAAAAGGGCTAGAACCACAAAGTCTTTTGGTCCAGACTTCTTGACTTATATGTTAGAGGGAGAACCTCGAACGTTCCATGAAGCTGTGACTTCACCTGAAAGTCCTTTATGAAAAGAAGCAATTAAGAGTGAGATTGACTCCATCTTACAGAACCATACTTGGGAGTTGGTTGATCTACCCCCAGGCAGTAAGGCCTTGGGGAGTAAGTGGATCTTTCGAAGAAAGATGAAAGCGGATGGGTCAATTGACAAATATAAAGCTCGGCTAGTTATCAAAGGATACAGACAGCGAGAAGGCTTGGATTACTTTGATACGTATTCACCTATGACAAGGATTACATCCATTCGCATGGTGATTGCAATAGCAGCTTTATGTGGTTTAGAAATACATCAGATGGATGTAAAGACAGCTTTCTTAAATGGAGATTTAGATGAAGAAATCTACATGGAGCAACCCGAGGGATTCTCAGCTCCAGGAAAAAGTAAGAAAGTCTGTAAGCTTGTCAAGTCATTGTATGGTTTGAAGCAAGCTCCCAAACAATGGCATGAGAAGTTTGACAATGCTATGTTGTCAAATGGGTTTCGAATCAATGAGTGTGATAAGTGCGTATATGTTAAAGACACTGACAAAGGTTATGTCATTTTGTGTCTATACGTTGATGACATACTCATTGTTGGTAGCAATGATGAAATGATTAAAGCTACCAAAAGATTGTTAAACTCCAAGTTTGACATAAAGGATATGGACCTTGCAGATGTCATTCTGGGTGTTAAGATCACCAGAACATCTGGTGGTATTGTACTTTCTCAAGCTCATTATGTTAATAAGATACTTGAGAAATTTGGAAAGTCAGATACAAGTATGTTTAGGACACCGGTAGACTTAAGTCTATATTTGACCAAGAATAATGGTGAGAGTGTCTCTCAACTAGAATATTCTCGGGTCATTGGGAGTTTGATGTATCTGATGAGTTGTACAAGGCCGGATATCACCTACGCTGTTAGTAGGCTGAGTAGATACACGAGTAATCCTAATGCTACTCATTGGAAGGGCATTATGCGGGTGTTGGGGTATATCCGTTACACCCTGGATTATGGGCTACATTATACCAGATACCCAGCTGTACTAGAAGGGTATAGTGACGCAAATTGGATTCCAAATCCACTAGTGGTTATGTGTTTACCCTCGGAGGGGCATCCGTGTCTTGAAAATCTGCCAAGCAAACGTGTATCTCGAGATCAACGATGGAATCTGAGTTTATTGCTTTAGATAAAGCAACTAAAGAAGCTAAATGGCTTCGCTAGTTTGTCGAGGATATTCCACGTTGGCCGAAACATGTGCCAGCTATCAGTATTCATTGCGATAGCCAATCAGCGATTGGTCGGGCACAGAGTATTATGTATAATGGAAAGTCTAGACATATCCGTCGTAGACATAATTCCATACGACAACTACTCTCAAATGGAGTTGTCTCTCTAGACTATGTCAAGTCTAAGGACAACATTGCGGATCTGCTAACCAAAGGGTTAACTCGAGAGTTAGTAGAAAAGTCGTCAAGAGGAATGGGGTTAAGGCCTTTAGTAAAGGTTACCAGAACGGAAAACCCAACCTAGTTGACTGGAGATCCCAAGATCTAGGTTCAAAGGGACAACCTAACTTCGTGTAACGGGTGAGTCACTGATGAGGTAAATCCTCTTGCCCATTCCGTTATACAGTGATGCCCGGTGGGGGTGGAAGGTTAAGCTAATGCTTTTAATGACCTTAGTGATGTGGTATAATGAAATACCGTATCTAGGTCACCTATGTGAGTGCGAAGTGGGGCCGCTTCTTTAAGAATTGCCAAGGCCGAATTCTTTAAAAACACTCACAGAACCAGGCTAGTGTTCCAGGGCCATACCGGACACACCAGTGAGAACAAGAACAATGGTTGGACTAACTCCTGTGTGAGGTCTATTGTCTCGGTTTACATAAATGGCAGAACAGTTCAAGACATCACGTTCACTGGTCAGCCAGTAAATCCGATAAGCTTTCACTACGAAAGGTTCAAGGCCAACAGCTACCTTTTCTGATGCAGGGTTAGTCTATGTGCTCTCTCTTTTTCCGAGTCTTTGTTGATAAACGTTGAGCGTTTGCTGTATTCGGTCAATTTTTATTCATGTGGGGGATTGTTGGAGAAAAATGGTTGAATAAGAAATTGCCTCATAAATGTGTATATAACTCACACATTTAAGGCTCATCAGTTTTACAAAATTGATTGGGCAGTTTTGCTAGCATTAGTTGCCAGCCTTGATAGCTAGAGGCTCCTCCCCTCTCCCCCATGGTGTATAAAAGGAGGCCCTATTCCTTGAAAAGAGATATAGAATTTTTTCTTGACATCCATACACTGTCAGTCTATTTCTCCTATAATTTTCTTCCTGAGAGAGAGTGTTGCCATTGTCCGCTCGCTAAGCTAATCAGAAGGTGCTTCTGTTGTAGCTGGTAAAAACCGTTGTATCCTGGGAAGTAGACGCCGGCGTACCTCCAGCACCCAACGGTGAGGCGGCGAATCTATTTTAAGGAGACTGTGGTATCACACAGGCTTCGGTTTGCTTCCTTTAATCATTTTATATTTTATCTGTATTTTATTCAGCATGTTATTTTTCCTGGGATTGAAGGCTTGCTTTGTTCATCTCATAATTTTGCGATATGCAATGTGAAATTATGTAATGTGTGTAGTTTTTTCCCAAGAGAGAGATTGTGTGTTAGATGTAGAAAGAGAATGAAAAAAAAAAGAAGAGAAAATTAAACAATACTATTTAAGGAGAGAAAATTTCAAACACTACAAGTCATTTGAGAAGAAAGCCAGAGAATTAAATAATACCATATAAGAAGAAAAAGAGTGATAGATTTTAAATATGAGCCGATTGAGAAGAAAGAGAAACAATAAAGTCAATTAATTTGAAAGAGAATGAAATAGTATTTAAAAATTAAGAAGATAAGATGGATGTCAGATTGAGAATGAGAAGTAAAAAGATAAAGAGTGTAATCTCAATTTCCAAGGACACAATGGCACGTGTAATGAATATCTTATATAAATACACATAAATCGGACAATTCGGGTGCAATCATTGTTTTTTTCCACATTCTGAGACCGAAAATATAAAAAATTTACACTTCCAAACCACTACCGACCGTGCAACTTCACGAAACTGTCCATAGCATGTCGAATTAAGTCAATTTGGCCAGGTACATTGGGTAAATCCCCTAGCTATAGGATAGGTGCATAGAGAGAAATGTGACACATTGCCTAGGTAGAAGGTAGTGTGTCTGGGAAATCCCAACCATTTCGGCTCTTAAGTAACTGTTGGGTTAAGACAAGAGTAGGTGTGTTCAGGGGTTGGATTGGTTCGGGTTTTCCATTGGCTCGTCACACGAACTGGTCCTTTTAGGTGGGAAGCACAAGCATACGCCTTCGAATGAACAATACGAAAAAAACTGGGCCAAATGTATCATTTGGATTGCAATCAGTTTTGGGCGGGTCTATTGGATGATTCATTTTTATCTATTTTTTTCTTGCAATCAACCATAACCCTAAGAAAAAAAATCAATTGTAAAGGCAAGGAAGACCAAAGAGGGAAAGGGGGTGAGAGATGAAACTGCGAACATTGGATAGTGGAGACTAGAGGGAGATTGAAGAGTGATAGACGGGATGAAGGTAAGGTAGATTAGCGAAAAAAGTGAATACTGTCTCTGCCTCCATCTTATCACAGCTTGCCGCTACCTCCATCTTACAGCAGCTTGGCCTACGGTTGTTTGGTATTCATGATGCAATAAGACTGAAAGAAGAGAAACCGTGAGAGATTGCATATTGTAAGAAGATTTTGAGAGACTAAAAGCAATGATTTTCATTCACCAGATCATGGCTTCTGAAGGAGAGAACGAAAGACACAGACAAAAAAAAAGTGACACTGAGTGATATGATGGAAGAGAGAGAGAGGACTCAGATATGACTGCAGGTAAGAGGGCAAAGGGTAGTACATAGGTCTAGTCTTTTTTTAGATAGGTCTAGTCTTGAGAGATAAGATAATATGATAAGGAAAGTGACTCAACAGCCAATACCAATGTAACACATGTAGATGCAATATGCTAAGTAAATACATTAGTCGGTTTGGGTGGCGGATTTTTGGACAATAGACTCGACATCCAACCGGTTGATTGACAAAACTAAGAACTTCACCCACCACATGCCATAACTGATTTCAAAACCATCCGATGATGCTCTGGTTAGGTCATTCGGTTGAACGATTTGGATAATTTTTTGAGCATTCTATACGAGGATAGACTTTGTACTAGGCTACTTCTTGATGGGATGAGAAAAAGTGGTTTGTTTTATTCGAGCTAGGAATAGAAAGGAAAATGGGCTACACACTATCCCAACAATCAAGCCTTACTCATGGGCATAGAGTTGCATTTTGTAAAAATGGTCCTTAGTGCCATCAAGCTCTGGTGTGTTTGCTTTCTTGGGCTTATTCTTTTGATCCCAATAGACCTTGTGAAAAGAATTGGGCCTTATTCTTCTAGATGATCACCCCTTGTTATATGGTCATTTTTCAACTCTATGGGGCATCTTTGGTGGTTGTGAAAAGGAGGTGGTCTTTGTTCTCATAAGGGAAAGCTCTGATTGCCAAGAAATGTGTGCTCAAGAAAGAACAAAAAGAGGGAGATGCTTCAAGACATGAGTGGAGCAATACAATCACTCTAAATAATACAAAGGGTGGGAGATGATTAGAGTTGATTGTTCAGAAGAGGGTTTGCAAGTCTCTCTTATGGACAAGAGCAAGTAAGTTCCAGAACATTAACGGAACTATGAAGTATGGGTACTTCGACAAACATGTCATACCCGTATCAGGTACTAGTACTTTGCATTGTTATTCTACATACATATCAGATACATAAAACACATACCTAAATTTGTCTTCTTAATTTTTTGTCATTCCCTAGAGGTACCTAGTATATACAAAAGTCATACTGAAGCCGAAATAGTATTTTCTTTTATACAAAAGTGAATTCAATTTCATTGGATTTTTTTATGTGTTGCTTTTAAAATTAAGCTTTGGTTTGTCAATTATTTAATATAATGACATCTAATTTTGCTTTATACCTTACTTTTGGTATTAAATGTAAATTGTAGGCTGTACCTTAACCAACTAAACCATTTAACTAATTTTTGCACAACTCTAAATTAAAAATTAATCTTTTTTTACTAACGTACCTAGCTATACCCGTGCTTAACTTTTTTTAGATTTTACCGTATCAGCGTACCCATACTCGTACCCGTACACATGCTTCATAGGGTGGAAGACATAAGGTAAGACACCTCAAGTTATAGTATCAAGGCTGGAGTCTCAAGTCTGTATTCCTTCTGTCTTTGAACCCTCCATTTTTTATATTTTATTTTACTACAATTTTATCCTAACATCAAATTCCAATTTTGTCCTCATCCTATCCTCCCAAGTCTAACCCTAACCCTAATCCTACCACCACTTCCACTCCTGCCAGCAGCCTCCGGCAACTAACCCATCTCCGTTATTTTCCTCCTTCGGCGAACCTCTCGCCACTACCTATTGTTTATGGAACTATCAATGGCAGCGAAGTTTAGGATTTTAGCGATGGCTGTGGAGAAGGAGTGACTGATTCGCGAACTCTCTTTCGCGATCTTCATCTTCATCCTTCGGAACCTACTCTCTTCTCTTTTTAGTGCGCAACTCCCTCTCTCCCCATCGATTTCTCTCTCTACCTCACATGTATGTGGATTTCTCTTTGTTCGGTTACACAGACCTTAACTTGTTGAATATGTTCGGTGCCCCACAGTTGAACATATGCCTTTTGTTCGGCTATATAATACTGAACATCATGATTTTGTTCGGAACTGGTTTTCTGAACGGCAACGAACGAAGACAAAAAGATGGATTTTCCGAACTGGTTATCCATTAAGGGTTTTACCCGTAATTGGGGCATTTGTCAAATCGAGAGAGAGAAGACAAATGCCCCAATTAGGGGTAAAACCCCTAAGGGCTAGAGAGAGAAACTAAGCTCTACTCCAATCACAATGTATATTCTTTATTCCAAAACTAAGTACAATGGGTATCACCGATTTATATACTACAACTAATAAGCTACTTTAGTCTATTTATTATACTACAGCATACTCTGTCTTTAAGAAACTTGTCCTCAAGTTTAAGTACCAACTAAGAAAACTCAACGTAATACTACTAATGTAACGATAAGTAAGGAATAGGTGCTGCATTTCCTTGCTCAAGAACAAACATGATTCTCTCAACTTGGCCGTCTGCAAATACATTAAACTTCATCCTTGCATCCTTCGCTCAACAACCATAGGTGTATGATAATTGCCAAAATGTATACATTTAGGCCCCTTTGTTTGGTCCTTTAATCATTGTTACTTGATGATTTTAATATGTTTGTATATGTGCAGGTCACTCAAGTTTATAAGTAGAAATTGGACTTTTCATATTTGAAATCCGAGACCAAGCTCCAACTCAGCTCTAAAGGCCTAGAAGAATCTAAATAATTTTAATCAAGCAATAAAAGCCCAACCCATGAGATTTGAAGAAAGAAAAGTTAAAATTGTTACAATCCCGCTATAGAAGTCACTCTGCACAGCCTCAATATTTTGGATGTATCTATCTCATCCGATGTCAGATTTAAGTGATTCAAGCGTCATTGGAAAGATAACTCAAAGGGATACGATTTTGTGTGAAATAGGAATTTTCAAATTTTGACTTTTAATATGTCAAAGCAGGCCAACAAGATCAGCCTAAAAAGCAGGGAATAATTACATCCGAATTTTCCTTTCATTTTCGGAAATTCTAACCTCTTGGGTATTACTTAGAAGGCTCCTAATCAGTGTTTTAAAAAGCTCTAGGCACATTGAGGCGCCAAAGTCACCTAGAGCCTAAGCACCGAGGCGCGAGGCGAGGCGCGTGTCTCACCAAAGCGAGGCGCAAGTTATAGAAGTTAAGCAAAATATTAATATAGCACAATTTTCAACATAAGCAAATATTTAATATGTATGATATTAATTTTTTTAATAAGAAGAGAAGAGAAGAAGAAAAAAAAAATTAATCTTTTTAATATATATATTATTTTATTTATTTAATTTTATTTTTATTTTAATTTTACATACATATGCTTATTTTTTTTTATTACTATGTATAAGTATATATTATATTTTATATATTATCTATAAGTATATTATGTATTATATAATAGGTATCTATATAATAAGACAAGAAGGTTTTTGAAAATGTATAAAATGTATGAGAAATACAATTGATTTTAATGGTCAAGATGAATCCTAAGTACATATACATTTAAATCAATGGTCTATATACATTTAGTTCCCGCCCGTTTGAGAAATACTAAAAAAATAAAAAATGAGGAGTGAGAGTCGAGTGTTCTGTAAATCCTTCTTGGTACCTTCACTCGCTTCGACTGAACTCATTCGATTCAAGTTTTTCAGAGCTCGAACTTCCTCATCCAACCCTTCTAGGGTTTTTCGAATGGCCACCGAGCCTCCTTCTTCATCCTCATCATCACCACCGCACTCCGCTTCAGCTTCCCCTAATGGCGATTCATCCTCGGTCCCCGCCTCTTCTGCCATCGATTTTCTCTCTCTCTGTCACCGTCTCAAGGTATTTTTGTTTAGATATGTATATATGTATGATTCACTTGAGTGTTGATTGTTTTGGACTCGAATATCATTGCCTAAATTTGTGATTTTTTTTTTTTTGGGTTTGGGGGTTTTTTGGGGTTTGATCAGACGACGAAGAGAACAGGATGGGTGCGAAGGGATGTTGAGAATCCAGAGTCCATAGCCGATCATATGTATCGAATGGGGTTGATGGCTCTCATTGCTTCTGACATTCCTGGAGTCGATAAAGACAAGTTAGGGTTTCTGTTACTTTTAGTTTTTTTGTGTTCCATCTGGGTTATTTGTTATTGTTGCATTTTCTAAAGATTTTAACATTTTTTGCTTTTTTTTTTTTTCCAAATGTCAGGTGTATAAAAATGGCAATTGTCCATGATATTGCAGAAGGTAATAGCTTTGCATTTAAATTTTTATTTATCTATTAGGTTCTCATATGTATCCTTTGGCTGATAAAGTATGCTTGATAAAAGAAAAAGGGTTAATTACACTTTTATCTCCTTCACTATCACCATTTTTTTTAGTTTGTCCGTAAACTATAATGATTTGAGCTCATGTAGTCCAATTGAAGATGATTGTAAAAATTAGTAATGGTAAAATTCTAACCTCATGAGAAAAAAGCCATTTCTACATTTTAAACAATCTAAACCAAACCAAACATCCATCTTCTTACTTACATTATATTGGACAATCTACTCCCTGTAACCAAACAACCATCTTCTTCCCAACCCCCCTCCCCCACTGTTTTTCTCTCATGCTCTTCTCCCTCACCTGATAACCTCCCCTACCACCACTATTGAACCCCTGCCCATAACCCATCATCGAATAGGAAGATATGTTTTTCTCTCCGAGTGAATTTCTCTGCACTTTCAACATTTTTTTACTTTAATTGTTCTTTTAAATTACTAACGTTAAATTACTAGGTGATAGAGACAGCACAGGAGGTGGGATTGATACTAACATTAATTGTTCCTTGATTCTTCGTCTCATATTAGGGTTAATTGTTCCTTGATACTAACGTTAATTGTTCCTTGAATAAGCCATAATTGTATTTTATTTTTTAAACCATGCATTTTTTAGTGTCTCCTGTATATCTGTGGAAATCTCCTGTATATCTGTGCACTTTTCAATGTAAGTGCACGGAAATATTGAGATAAAGAGAGAGAAGGGAGAAAGGAATAGATAGTGAGAAAATGGGTCCAAAAAAAAAATCGTGTATGTGTCCTCTTTAAATGGGGATTCTTTATGAAGCTCATAAGCTGGCCAAACATTTGTTCGTTACTGTAACAAACTATTTGCCGTAAAAACTATGGGTAGCCATGGGCAAGAGTATAATGCATTTTTTTAGAAGAAAGGGTTTTTAAATTCTATTTTTAAAAATATAGAAATTATGAGAACGAAAACAAAGAAGAAAAGGGGATATAAAAATAGAAAATGGTACTTGATAAGATAGTATAGCTAAGTTTGGCTTAAGTGTATTTAATATAATATTTGTTTGGATTATGTAGTGGCAAGCCTTATTTTATTTTTTTACCTCCAGTTAATTTAATGGCTTTATTTTTGTCTAAAGATGCACATGTTAATTTGGGACATCTCTGCATGGGTGTTTTTAGGTGTGTTTGTATTTTGTTTTCATGCATAATTGTTAATTTCTCATCTAGAACATGTTTCTTTCATAGAACAGGTTTCATACTCCTTTGTACCAATGAAATGTATCTAAGGTCAGCTGCTTCTCATGCTTCTTTTGAAATTTTGGTATTGTTTGATATTATTTTGCTGTTGAAACTCCATACCTTTTGTTTTCCTTTTGTACTTACAGATGCACAATTTATAGATTGTGCTAGGGCGGATTTGAGCAATATATTTTTGGTACCTATTAATAGTTGGAGCTATTTGATGTTTCTTTAAACTGTTTTTTTGTTGCAATATCTGTTTATAGCATTTCATTATACCATGTTAACCTATTAAAGGTATCCTAATTCTTTAATAGAGTAATTGGCTTCCATTGGGAATGAAATTTTGTAAGGTTTTCTTTTAGTTCATAAATTTTTCTAAGATTTAATATTGTCATTTCCTACTGCATAACATTTGTTTAGGGTGCACTGCAATATGGCATATGGTTGCTTGGTCTATTTATTACTTCCATTTTTTTTTGATTATTTTTTATTTATTTATTTATTTATTTATTTTAAGTTTAACAGGGGAACTCTGTTTTTCGTTAGTTTACTTTTTTGTTTTTGTTTTTTTGGGACATTTGGTTTACTCGCAGTGTTTATAAAAGAGATCATGCTTTAGTTACACCTGAAAGTAATGTGTTCAACCCTTTACTTGATTGGTATATTCAATTACAACTCTATGTTTTGACATGTGTCTTGGATATTGTTGATTTGCTTAAGTGGATTTGATATAACATGATGACTTGGTTAAATGGATTGATATAACATATTGTTGACGTTTTATTAGGATGTCTTTCTTTTATTTTATAAAGCAAAAGAAAACACAACATAATCATAGTATATTGTCTTTGTTGTCCTATTGTTCTTTCTGCTTGGAAGTTGATTATTTTAAAAATACGGTTCAGCTAGCAAGGAAAAACATATGCGCTCATTTCTTGTCAAGTGCTTTGAAGAAGGTGTTGGAAAAATGGTTTATATAGGCTTATTTTGGGCCGACTTTGAGCCCAAAATTGAGTGGGCCCCAAACGTCTTTTGGGGCGGGTCCGAAGAGGTGAAGTGTTCCTTGCTGCGTGGTAAGTCACATGGTGAAGACGGTTCGTTAAAATCATTTATGAGTGAATGGGAATATGACGTCGTTTTCGGGTTCGTGAAATGAACATTTAAAGTTTGTAATGTGGGTTTCCTTGTGAGGCTTGTCCCACATTGAAACTTTAAGAGAGTTTTGTTGAGTTTATAAGCTCTAGCCTACAATACCTGGGTTGGGCCCCAAGGGGCACCCCAAGTTTGTAGAAGGGAGGAGTTATGGACAAAGTGAACCTTAGCCCAAACCACCACACACGCGTGCGCACCACGTCCGGCCTGGCTGGGTGCAGGTGGTGGGTCGGGTCGGTTCTTGTATTAATTTTTTGGACAACATTCATTTGAATTTTTTCAAAAAATATTGCGGGAATTTAATTCAAATTTGAATTCCAATTTTTGTCCAACTTCTGTCCGAAATTCCTCAACAGATTAAAACTGTTATTTCAGTTTTTTAACTTCCAGAAACTGCCCAGCAGTTCCGGGTTTAACTGTCCAGCAGTTAAATTTGTTCAAACAAATTAGATTTGTTTGAATTTTGAAGTATACCTGTTCATTTCAAATTCGCATCTGTTGAGTTCAAAATTCTGCACCTGTTTTGGCTCTATATATACCAACACTGTCCAGCATTGTTTCCAATCCGAAAATCAGTCTGCTCTTATGCCTTTGCTCTCCAGATTTTGCTCTAGTGCATTTATTCTTCATATATTAGTTTTAGATTAAATAATTAGAGAGTTAGAACACAGGTTTAGTTCGCCGAACAATTTGTTTTGGAGTGCTACTACAAATTGGTTAAAATCATTGTATCCTAGGAGATAGACGCCACTCAATCGTAAGCACCGTAACGGGGCAAATCTGTCTTAAGAACAGAGTGTCACACACTCGACTTGGTCTTTGAATTTTTAATTCAGTTCGATAAATAAATTCGGTACGTTATTTATTTATTTTTTTGATTTAGTTTCAGTTTATTTTATTTACACAGAAGATTGTTATCTTAAGACAGATTCGAATTTATTTTGTTTACAGAAATTTTTCGTTTGTTTCCTTTTCTCTTTCTTCTTTTAAGAAAATTATTTTCTGTGGATTTATAAAATAATATTCTGGTTGAAAAAACAAATAGTGATTATATGCTATTTGACAGATAGTAGTAATATACTGTCTATTTTCTTTGTGGTGTCATTAACAATTCAGAATATATTTTTGTGGAATTTTTTCAGAAATTAATTTTGGGTTTTAGAAATTATTTTCTGAGTTTTCATTGCTTAAAATTCTGTTTTAGTATTTTAATTATTGAAGTGTTACAGAAATTAATTTTATGTGTGGAATTAATTTGGTTAAATAAAATTTTATTTTATTTCCAAATTAATTGAAAAATAAAAGTTATTTTATTTTTTCTTTTATTTTACAGAATTTAATTTCCTGTGTGGAATTAATTTGGTTGAATAAAATTTTATTTTATTTCCGAATTAATTGGAAAATAAAAGTTACATTCTTGTTTCTTTTATTTTTACAGAATTTAATTCTGTGAATTTGGTTTAATTTTTCTGTGTAGTGTAAATTCTAATTATAATTTTGTTTTATAAATTAGAATTGATGGCTACTGAAACTAATGCCCAAACAAGTACTACTGTGGTGGCTGCAATGACGCCAACCCCCTCTCCTGTTATAACAGTACCGGTAAATCACAGTGAAAAGCTAGAGAAGTTTTCAGGAACTGACTTTAAAAGATGACAACAAAAAATGTTGTTCTATCTTACAACTCTGAACCTGGCTCGTTTCCTCCGTGAAGATGCTCCTATCCTAAAAGAGGATGAAACCGACTGGCAAGTGGTTGCTGCGGTTGATGCTTGGAAACATGCTGATTTCCTTTGCTGGAACTACATCTTGAACGGACTTGACAACACATTATACAACGTCTACAGTCCATTCAAGACAGCAAAGGAACTTTGGGAATCGTTGGAGAAAAAGTACAAAACGGAAGATGCCGGCTCAAAGAAATTTGTGATTGGCAGATTCCTGGATTTTATAATGGTTGATTCAAAAACTGTGATCGGCCAAGCTCAAGATTTCCAACTCATTCTGCATGACATTCACGCAGAAGGCATGTCTCTCAGTGAATCCTTCCAAGTTGCAGCCTTAATTGAAAAATTACCAAAAGGCTGGAAGGAATTCAAGAACTACCTCAAACACAAGCGCAAAGAAATTTCTATGGAAGAATTAATTGTGCGTTTGAGGATTGAGGAGGACAACCGCAATTCTGAAAAGTGGGCTGGTAAGCATCCTATGGAGTCTAAGGCAAATGTGGTGGAACATGCTTCAAAAACCAAGAAACGAAAGTCTTCTGGAGAAAGTTCATCACAAGGCTCTAAAAGGGGGGATAATAAAAAGTACAAGTTTAATGGAAAATGTTACATCTGTGACAAAGAGGGACATCGGGCCAAAGATTCTCGTAGCAAAGGCAAAAGCAAAAGAAGAACAAGCAAGAAGCCTGCTCAAGCCCATATGACCGAAGTGGATAATATTTCCAATGGTGTAGATGACATCAATCTTTCTGCAGCTGTTTCCGAGGCAAATCTTGTCGGAAATCTTAAAGAATGGTGGGTGGACACTGGTGCTACTCGCCATATTTGTGCCGATAAAAAGATGTTCACATCTTATTCTTCAGTGGACAATGGTGAACAACTTTTTATGGGCAACTCCTCAACTTCCAAAGTTGAAGGACAAGGAAAGATTATACTCAAGATGACATCTGGAAAGGAACCCACTCTCAACAATGTGTTGTATGTACCGGACATTCGCAAGAATCTTGTTTTCAGATCTCTGTTGAGTAAGAATGGGTTTAGGCTAGTATTTGAGAGTGATAAATTTGTACTTACTAAGAATGGGATGTATGTAGGAAAAGGTTACATGTCTGATGTCCTTTTCAAGTTAAATGTAATGACCGTTGTACCCTCAGTTATTAATAATAATACATCTTCTTCTTACTTGCTTGAGTCTTCAAATTTATGGCATGGTAGACTAGGACATATTAATTATGGATCTTTGCGTAGATTAATTAATATGGAATGTTTACCTAAATTTGACATTGATTCAAATCATAAATGTGAAATTTGCGTTGAGGCAAAATTATCTAAAACTCCTTTTCATTCAATTGAAAGAAGCACGGAACCACTTGAATTAATTCATAGTGACATTTGTGATTTTAAATCAATTCAAATTAGAGGTGGGAAAAAGTATTTTATCACTTTTATAGATGACTATACTAGATATAGTTATGCTTATTTAATTCAAACCAAGGATGAAGCTTTGGAAACTTTCATTCAATACAAGAATGAAGTTGAAAATCAACTTGGTAAGAAGATCAAAAAACTTAGAAGTGATAGAGGTGGTGAATATGAATCACCTTTTGGTGAATTTTGTAAAGAACATGGAATAATTCATCAAACCACCGCTCCTTACTCACCTCAGCAAAATGGAATTGGTGAAAGGAAAAATAGGACTTTAAAAGAAATGATAAATGTCATGTTAATAAGTTCTGGATTACCTCAGAACTTGTTGGGGGGAAGCAATACTTTCTGCTAATTATATACTTAATAAAGTACCCCGAAAGAAAGTAAATCAAACACCTTATGAATTGTGGCATGGAAGAGTACCATCCTACAAATACTTAAAAGTGTGGGGGTGTTTGGCTAAAGTGGCTATTCCTAGTCCTAAAAAGACTAAGATAGGTCCTAAGACCATTGATTGCATTTTCATTGGTTATGCTAAGAATAGTAGTGCATATCGGTTTTTGATTCATAAATCAGAACATACCGAAATGCATGTAAATACTATTATTGAGTCAAGGAATGCATCATTCTTTGAACATGTATTTCTAAAAAAAAAACTGGACATAAGACTAGTAAGAATAAAAGATCTCATGATGCTATTACTAGTCAAGATCAAGAATAAGATCAAGAATATGATCAAGAACAAGAGTTAGATCAAAATGAGGAAGAGGAACCTAGGCGTAGTAAACGTGCTAGAACCTCAAAATCTTTTGGTCCAGATTTCCTAACATTTTTGTTAGAAAATGAGCCTTTAACTTTTAAAGAGGCTATGTCCAGTCCTGAAGCTCCTTTATGGAAAGAAGCTGTCAACAGTGAAGTTGAATCCATCTTGCAAAATCACACTTGGGAATTAGTGGACTTGCCACTAGGTTGTAAACCTATTGGGTACAAGTGGATTTTCAAAAGGAAAATGAAAGCAGATGGATCAATTGACAAATACAAGGCAAGACTTGTAGTCAAAGGATTTAGACAAAAAGAAGGTCTTGATTACTTTGACACATACTCACCGGTTACTAGAATAACATCCATTAGAATGCTAATTGCCATTGCATCTCTATACAACCTAGAAATTCATCAAATGGATGTGAAAACCGCTTTCTTAAATGGTGAGTTACATGAAGAAATTTACATGGAACAACCAGAAGGTTTTTCTATTCTAGGAAAAGAAAAGAAAGTGTGTAAATTGGTTAAATCATTATATGGTTTAAAACAAGCGCCAAAGCAATGGCATGAGAAATTTGACAAGGCAATGATGTCAAATGGATTTAAAATTAATGGGTGTGACAAATGTGTTTATATTAAAAACACAGACAAAGGTTATGTCATTGTATGTCTTTATGTAGATGATATGCTCATCATAGGTAGTAATAATGACATGATTAAAACTACCAAGAAAATGTTGAATAAACATTTTGACATGAAAGACATGGGCATTGCTGATGTAATTCTTGGTATGAAAATTACCAAAACATCAGAAGGATATGCTTTGTCACAATCTCATTACATTGAGAAAATAGTTGACAAATTCAGCAAAGATGATGATCATCTTGCTAGAACACCTGTAGATGTTAATTTGTATCTTTCTAAGAATGTACAGGAAAGTATTTCTCAATTAGAGCCTGCCAAAATTATTGGAAGCTTAATGTACTTGATGAACTACACTCGCCCAGATATAGCTTATACAGTAAGTAAATTAAGTAGATATACGAGTAACCCAGGAGTAGAACACTGGAAAGCAATTATAAGGGTTCTAAGATATCTCTGATTTACTCGTAACATTGGGTTAAATTATACTAGGTATCCAACAGTACTTGAAGGTTACTGTGATGCAAATTAGATATCGGATACTAGAGACTCAAAGTCCACCAGTGGGTATGTCTTTATTCTTGGTGGTGCGGCTGTATCTTGAAAATCTTCCAAACAAACTTGTATTGCTAGGTCTACTATGGAATCAGAATTCATAGCTTTAGACAAAGCTGGGGAAGAGGCAGAATGGCTTCGCCACTTCTTTGAAGATATTCCAATATGGCCAAAACCGGTGCCTGCTATATGCATACATTGCGATAGTCAATCAGCTATAAGTAAAGCACAGAGTCATATGTATAACAGTAAGTCACGACACATTCGTCGTCGACATAACACCGTGAGACAACTACTCTCTAATGGAATTATTTTCATAGAATATGTTAAGTCTAAAGACAACATAACGGATCCACTAACCAAAGGGTTAGCAAGAGAGTTAGTTGAGAATTCATCGAGGGGAATGGGACTTAAGCCTATTAAATAAGAGTTACCACAACGGCAACCCAACCTAGTTGACTGGAGATCCCAAGATCTAGGTTTAAAGGGACAACCGAGTTGTGAATGACTTAGAAGGATCACTGGGGAATCTAACTCCTACCCATTTCTTTGATGAAATAGTGATGTCTGCAGCGTTTGAGGTTAAGTAAAATTTTAATGATTCTTATATCTAGGGAAACCTAGTGGAGTATGGCAGGATACTCTTCATAAGAATCACCTATGTGAGTGTGAACTGGGCCGATTCTATAAGATTTGTGAAGGGCTACATGTCTTTAGAGCACTCATGAAAGACCAGGTTGTTCAGGGCCAAAATGAACACAATAGTGAGAACTAAACTGTGTCTGGAGATATACTGTGTGAGTTCTATTGTCTTGGTTTACACAAACGACTGAACAGTTCAAGATATCATGTTCACTGGTTAGCTAGTAAATTTGATAGTGTCTCACAACGGAAGGTTCAAAGCCAAAAGCTACCTATCCTTTGCAGAATATTTCCAATTTATGTACTTTCTGTATTTAGATCATGTTGTTGCATTTTCTCTTCGTCAAATTCCATTCATGTGGGGGATTGTTGGAAAAATGGTTTATATAGGCTTATTTTGGGCCGACTTTGAGCCCAAAATTGAGTGGGCCCCGAATGTCTTTTGAGACGGGTCCGAAGAGGTGAAGTGTTCCTTGCCACGTGGCAAGTTACACGGTGAAGACGGTTCGTCAAAATCATTTATGAGTGAATGGGAACATGACGTCGTTTTCGGGTTTGTGGAATGAACATTTAAAGTTTGTAATGTGGGTTTCCTTATGAGGCTTGTCCCACATTGAAACTTTAAGAGAGTTTTGTTGAGTTTATAAGCTCTAGCCTACAATACTTGGGTTGGGCCCCAAGGGGCACCCCAAGTTTGTAGAAGGGATGAGTTATGGACAAAGTGAACCTTAGCCCAAACCACCACACACGCGCATGCACCACGTTCGGCCCGGCTGGGCGCGAGTGGTGGGTCCGGTCAGTTCTTGTATTAATTTTTTGGACGAAATTCATTTGAATTTTTTCAAAAAATATTGCGTGAATTTAATTCAAATTTGAATTCCAATTTTTGTCCAACTTCTATCCGAAGGTCCTCAATAGATTAAAACTGTTTTTTCAGTCTTTTAACTTCCAGAAACTGCCCAACAATTTTGGGTTTAACTGTCCAGTAGTTAAATCTGTTCAAAAAGATTAGATCTGTTTGAATTTTGAAGTATACCTGTTCATTTCAAATTCGCATCTGTTGAGTTTAAAATTCTGCATCTGTTCGGCTCTATATATACCAGCACTGTCCAGCATTGTTTCCAATCTGAAAATCAGTTTGCTCTTATGCCTTTGCTGTCCAGATTTTGCTCTAGTGCATTTATTCTTCATATATTAGTTTTAGATTAAATAATTAGAGAGTTAGAACACAGGTTTGGTTCGCCGAACAATTGTTTTGGAGTGTACTACAAATTGGTTAAGATCATTGTATCCTGGGAGATAGACGCCACTCAATCGTAAGCACCGTAGCGGAGCGAATCTGTCTTAAAGACAGAGTGTCACACACTCGACTTGGTCTTTGAATTTTTAATTCAGTTTGATAAATAAATTTGGTACGTTATTTATTTATTTGTTTGACTTTGTTTCAGTTTATTTTATTTACACAGAAGATTATTCTAACAAAAGGTAGTAAAACTAGAGGAGGAAAATATGTAAAGATCATTTTTATTTCAGGTATTGATACTAGCAATGGTTAATGGCTATTGGATGACTTTAAATCTTTTTAATTTGGCTATTTTTTAAAGCAACAATTTCTATTCTAAAGCTGTCTATAGTTGATGATTTTCATATTAATTTGACAAGCTAGATTAGTTACAGGACTTTTTTTTTGTAAAATTAAATTTCATCTTTTAAGCAGTTTTTCATAAGCGGTTTTATGAAAAAAAGTATTACTATATTGTTGAGATGCTATGGCATAGAGTTGATGCATTTAGTTTTTCAATTTACAATTGACTGCAAAATTCACTATTTTAGGGTGACAATTCGTGTGTTTTGTTATATAGATTGTCTATTTTTTGTGGTAGAATATTCAATATTGGGGCTCCCTCTGCAATGTAGAGAGGTGTCACTGCTTTCTTCAGATTGATTGGAAAATTATTCTTTGAGATTTGATTTCCGTATCTTAATATGTAAACAATTTCTAAAGATTACTATTTGCCAGGTTATACTTTACATTTGGCCTAATCCATGTTGTTTGTTTTATGTTATTTTAATCAAGTATTTGTAATTCAGGGTACAGTGACACTCACCAATGTATCAGGTGTTACACAAAAACTAATGATAAGAGTACTGACTTGATCTTTTATCTTGAATCAGTTTATTACAATTGAGTTCTCCACGTGGTACCAAAAAAAAATTTGTCTTTTTTTTTTTTTAATTGAATTGATTTATTACTTTGGACATGTAAGTTGTCACTACTTCGGATATGTAAGTTGTCTTTTTCTTTTCTTTCTTTTCTTTTCTTTTCTTTTCATAGGACAATGGAGATTTGCACCAAACTGTAATATGGACTCTCTTTACTCATCTTCTTAATTCATTGGGAAAATTACAAATCTGTGAGTTTTTAAATATTTTGTGAAATTATCACCTATTTATAATTTTTCTTATTTAATTTACTCTCCTTATTATACATTTTTTTTCAAGTATTGATACTAGCAACAGTTGATGGCTATTGGATGACTTCAAACTCCTTTTAATTTGGCTATTTTGTAAAGCAGCAATTTTTATTCTAAAGTTGTCTATACTTGATATAACTGATGATTTTCATTAATTTGACAAACCATATGAGTTGAAGGAATTATTTTTTTTTACAAAATTAAACTTCACCATTTAAGCGGTTTTTCATAAGCAGTTTTATTCTAGAGTTGATTTTTTCTTGATGATATGATGCATTTAGCCTTTTCAATTTATAGTTAATTACAAAATTCACTGTTTTAGGATGACGATTTGTGTGTTTTGTTATATAGATTGTCGTGTGTTTTGTTGCAAAAAATTCAATATTGGGACTCCCTCCACGATGTAGAGAGGTGTCAATGCTTTCTTCAGATTGGTTGCAAAATTATTTTCTAAAGATTACTATTTGTCAGGTTATGTTATTTATGTTATCTATATTATATTATTTCAATAAGATATTTTTGGTTCGGGGTACTATGTCACTGACCAGTGTATCAGGTGTTAGCCACAAACTAATGGTAAGAGTGCTGACTTGATCTTTTATCAGGTGCTACAAACTCGACAAATTTTAACGTGATACGTACAAATTACAACTACATTTTGATCCTAATATTATTTACACCGTGCCTTTAGGCACGGGCATACACTAGCTTGCTTCGATGGGGATGTAATAAGGTAATTTCAATCTCAAAGTATTTTGACATGCATATTTCCAACAAATGTACTAATCTATATTTTTTTTGTTTCCACAAATTACCAGATTGTTGTGCATATTCCTCATTGGGGATACATAAAAGTTGATACAAAGACTTTTTGGAAAGTAATGTGGAGGAAGTTTGGGCAAACACATATTTGAAGACATGTTATTGACACATCTTTTGTAAAGCATACATATTTTTGGTATATGACATGTTAGTGACACATCTTTTGTAAAGCATACATTTTTTGTAAAGCTTTAATCCATTTTTTGTAAAGTTTTAACCTACTCTTTTGGTGTATGACAATATAACTTTATTTCTGCTTTTTATTCAGTGTTTACACTTTTTTTTACTGCCTTTTATATTTTGATATGCAATATAACTTTAAATCTTATATGTTTGTTTCTTAATTTGCATTAAGATTAGGGGGAGTTGTTATTTTATTTGAGTTTTGTAGAGCGTGTAATACAAGCAAAATTGTTATAAGTTCTTTAAGAAGAAAAATATTTCAATATATTTTTTTAGTATCTTTATCAAAAAATGACACAAACTTTATAAATTTCAACATAATACGTATAAATTATAACTGCATTTTAATCTTAAAATTATTTACACCGTGCCTTTAGGCACAGGCATACGCTAGTTATATAATATTATATATATATGAATCAATTATATTTTATATATTAGTTATAAGTATATTATATATATATGAATCAAGAAGATAGAGAGAGAGAGAGAGAGGACAACGAGGGTTTTTTTCCACTAGAGAGAGAAGAGGAAGAGTCGTACCAGAGGAGATGAGAACAGGAGTCGAACCTTCGTCATTGTCTTCTTCTTCACTAGGGTTTTTTTTAATAATGTTTTTGCTCTTTTCACCCACGTTTTGATCATTTTATATTGTAAATGAGAATTTATTCCATGTGGGTATTCACACCAAAACCAGATGGGCTATAGCAGTAGAAGAAACGCGAAGCGCCAAAAGCGCACACCTTGAGCCTCAGAAAAAAGCGCACGCCTCATCACCTCAACTGCGCCTTCTCTATGTTGCCTCCCCTCGCTATGTATGAGGCGCAGAGCAGCGCCTCGCCTCGCCTTGAGCTTAGGCGCGCTTTTCAAAACACTGCTCCTAATGTTTACAAATATAAAACCCTCTTCACTATTAGGGTTGTTCTTGATTTTAGACAGAGAAGGCGGAGGGTACGAACACATGTGTGGCTAAGGAGCTCTTCTCTTAGCGTTTAGATGAAACTCTGGTCAAGTAACAATGTTCTGTATTTAGTTTGGGGTTTTTATTATTAATTCAACAGTTGATTAAGGCTTGGGGTAAGATTAAGGCTTTTCTATATTATTATTTAGTTTGGGGTAAGATTAAGGCTTTTCTGTATTATTACTTTGTTTTGAATCACTCTATCTGGCACATGTTCTTAGTTTCTGTGATTCTAACTGCATACTTATACAACGGTTTTCATTGATTTTCTTTTATTCGGTTAAGATAGTCTATGCTAGGAGAGACGATTCATGCTACTACTAGATACTGTATGCTAATCGTTAAACTGTCAATTATCCTCTAGACGATACTGTTGGGACTTGTAGTCAATAATGGATCATAGTTGAGTCGAATTATAAATCTGTAAACAGTTACAGTTCATTGATTACAAGGTTATGGTGGATTTGAAACCCTGAGTCTCTTCTATTTGATTAATACTAGTTTAATTATATTTATTTGTTTAATTTAATTAAGCTCATACAAAATTCTTCTTTTCTACTTTTGAATTGATTTAAGAATTAATTTGAAATTTAAACAACTTAGCCTTTTAGTCCCTCTGGATTGATACACGAACTAAACCACTATTCTATTGAGTTAAGGTCTTAGTAAGGATTTATTTTTTGGTGTGCAAAATGACCTACCAGTGTGTCCATATCCTCTCGCTAAAAAACTCGGATAGAACCCCATTTCCAAACCCCTTCACCTCTAACCTACATACTGCAGAAGAATACTCATTCTGTCAGAATGAGCCCAATGGTTGGCAAATGACATCTTCCAAAGCAAAGCTGAGAAGATTGACATAATGATAGAATGGACGATGTATCCACCAGGAAAAACCATGAGACTAGTTGATCATAAGTTGGAATTCGGTTCTTTCATTCCTCCCTCGGCACAAATGTGAATTGAGCACACAAACAACCTACTCAACTCAAAACATGAGTTTCTCGAATAATGTGCTCTCGCAAAGACCCGCGAGGAATACAAAGACGATCATTGAAGAATAAAAATCCCTCAAGTAGCAGGTATTTGCTAGACTCTTGAAACCTGAATTGCACTGTGCCCATTCATCTTTAAAATCCTCATCATCAGCATAAATCTCTTTCAAATATTAAAAACCAGAAATCTCATTTTTCGCAATGATAAGTAAAGAAGCTCGTCGACTCAACGCATCAGCTACTTTATTTAATTGACCAGATTTGTGCTTAAGAGAAAAGGTAAACTTTTGTATATAAGCAATCCACCTGGCATGCATTCGGTTTGGCTTGGTAGCATTCTGAAGATACTTGAGAGCTTGGTGATCACTGTTTAACACAAATTCCCATTGAATCAGATATGGCTCCCAATGGTACAAACTCCGTACCACTGCATACAGCTCTTGCTCATACGTCGTCCACTTCTGTCGAGCATCACTAAGTTTCTCGCTGAAGAAGGCTATGGGTCGGCCTTCTTGAGAAAGAACAGCTCCGATGCCAATACCGGAAGCATCACAATCAACCTCAAACAACTTATCAAAGTTTGGCATGGCTAAAATCGGTGTTGTGGTCAACCTCTCTTTCAAAACCGCAAAGCTCTGTTCTGCAGCATCAGTCCACACAAATTGCTTATGCTTCATGCAATCTGTGAGTGGGGCAACAATGGTACTGAAATTTCGCAAAAAACGTCTATAAAAAGTTACCAAACCATGAAAGCTGCGTACATCGGTAATGGACTTTGGGGTTGGCCACTCTTGAATGGCTTTAACCTTAGCCTCATCAACCTTGATCCCTTCGGCACTCACAACATAGCCCAGGAAGATCAAGCTGTCTGTCCAAAAACTGCACTTCTTCAAATTCACATATAAATTGTTCTCATGCAAAACATTGAAAACTTTCCTCAAATGTTGCATATGCTCTTTTTCATCATGACTATGAATAAGGATATCATCGGAATAAACAACTACGAACTTTCCAAGAGGCTGGAATACTTGATTCATTAATCGCATGAATGTACTCGGTGCGTTAGACAATCCGAATGGCATAACAAGCCACTCATACAACTCTTCTCTTGTCTTGAATGCTATTTTCCACTCATCACCGGGGCGGATACGAATCTGATGGTAACCACTTTTCAAATCAATCTTTGAAAACACTTTCAAACCATTCAATTTATCCAGCATATCATCTAACCTTGGTATAGGAAATCTGTACTTTACCGTGATCTTGTTGATGGCTCTACTGTCAATGCACATCCTCCAACTTCCATCTTTCTTCGGAGTTAGCAAGGCTGGCACTGCACACGGACTCATACTCTCTCTGATTATACCTTTCTGCAGCAAATCATTAACCTGGTCCTGCAAAATCTGAAACTCTTTCGGACTCATTCTGTACTGTGGCATGTTCGGTAAACTTGCTCCGGGAACAAAATCAATCTCATGCTAGATGTTCCGCATAGGAGGTAACCCTATTGGCAGCTCGTCTAGCGCAAGTCCCTGAAACTCAGTAATTAATGGCTTAACTCGCTCTGGTATCGCAATGATATTCTTGTTCTTCACCCTTGACCACTAAAGCATAAACCAACTGCGTTTCCTTGACTTCTTTTATAAAATCTAGTATTATAAGGAAAGATTCTGCCTTGGTTGGGGAGGCTGTTACTCGAATTTCACGCCTCATAGGAGCCAAGACAACTTTGACTTTATCCTTGTAAAAGGTGTAAGTATTCGCCACCAATTGTCCTTCCGTTTCCGGTAAGTCGTTACGGGAGGAAAGTCGCTGGAACTCAGCAGAATACTCATGGACTGATCTGGCACCTTGTTGACATCGTTGGTACTGATGGAATAGAACCTGATCATAATCTGGAGGAAGAAAACATGCTCTCATCAATTGCTTCATTCGGTGCCAAGGCCGAATCTTACTCTTGCCTTGTCGCATCCTAGACAATTGCAATTGCTCCCACCATGCAGAAGCACCGCTTTTCAGTTTGTATGCAACAAGTTTCACCTTCTTCTCTTCTTCGATATCCATGTAATCGAAGAACCGTTCTACTTCATTCAACCAATCCAGAAAATCTTCGATGTTTAACTACCCATTAAAGGAAGGGATGTCCATCCTCATAAGGTAGTTATTGTTGTTATACCGAGCACCTTCCCTGGGCTTCTCGTACATTGCGATCAGCTCAAGATCATCATCTGTTGAATCGCCATCGTAAACTGGGTTGTTTACAACACGCCTAGGAGGAACCCCTAAGCATCCTGGATTGTTACCTACCCTTGGTTCACTAACATGCTGGCCGCGAGGCGCAATAGGATCCTCTGTTGTTGCTCTCTCGGCGTTGAGATTCAATCTATTGAGAAGACCAAGAATCTGGTCCAACTGTTGTGGTTGCCTCTCGATTGCACCCCACACAGCTTCATTGTTAGATTTTGGTGAAGTCTCACCATCGTTGGCCATTGAGACAAGGGAGGACCTCGCTTTGATACCACTTGACGCAGCGTTGTAATGGAATGAATGACTAGATATCGTTCTAGTAGACGAAAGGGAAGATATCGTTCTTCGGCAGCGTTGTAATGGAATGAATGACTAGATATCGTTCTAGTAGACGAAGGGGAAGATATCGTTCTTCGGACGGTAACAACTCGAATTCACGAGCAAAGATAAACAACCTTGTGCACAAGGCAAATGGAGAGAACTCTGGTTATATTCTTAAAAAAAAACTCTTTTTCTTTCTATATTTTTGCCACAGGGCCTACAAACATATTTATACTAACTACTAGATACTCAAACTGTGAATTTCCTAATACAGAAATAAATACTAAAACACTCCCTTAAACTCTTGTACCAAATACAATGTATCAAATACAAAGAACCTAACCTTTAGACCTTGAAGAGTTTGAAAGACATGAATACAATCCAATGTATCCATGAATACAAGGAATGAAATGTTTCCAATGTTTCCATTAATACAAGGAATGAAGTGTATCCAATGTATCCATTAATTAATTTTCCTTTGAACTTGAACCTATTCTGCATCAATCTCCCCTTCTTTGAAAGAACTCGTCGTCGAGTTAACTAGAGAATTGGGATATCTGGAGTCGTATGATACACAAATAAGTCTTGGACATTGAAAGTTTTGGAGATGGCTAAATCTTCTGGGAGATCCACCACGTAAGCATTATCATTGATCTTCTTCAAAATGCGAACAAGACCAATCTTCTTCTGTTTAAGCTTACTGTATGTGCCCACTGGAAACCTCTCTTTGCGCAAGTGAACCATTACCACATCACCAACTTCAAAAGTCTTCACTCGTCGATGTACATCTGCGGCGGTTTTATACTTTGTAGCTGATTCTTCCAATTTCTTTCGAACATCTGCATAAATGTTGGCCACCTTTTCCACCATATGATCAGCAATGATACTCATTCCTGGAAGCTTGGGAAGAGGAACCAAATCTAAGGTATGCAGCGGGGATCGAACATAAACAATCTCGAGCGGAGACTTTCCAGTCGAACGGTTTGGCACATTGTTATAAGCAAACTCCGCTTGAGAAATAACAAAATCCCACTACCTTGGACTTTCTTGACACAAACTCCGCAAAATATTTCCCAATGTAGGATTCACTACCTCTGTTTGACCATCGGTTTGGGGATGACAAGTAGTACTATACTGCAAAGTTGTATCCAGCCGCTTCCAAAGAGACTTCCAAAAATAACTCAGAAACTTGCTATCGCGATCGGAAACTATAGACTTTGGCACACCATGGAGACGAACTACCTCGCAAAAGAATAGTTTGGCAGTATTGTTGGCATTACGTGTTTTCCTGCAAGGAATAAAATGCGCCATCTTCGAAAACCTATCAATAACAACAACAAAAATAGAATCCGCACCACGCTGTGTTCGCGGAAGACTGAGAACAAAATCCATGGACAGATCCTCCCAAGGAAATTCTAGAATAGGAAGAGGCGTATATAATCCAGTATTTTGTGCTTGACCCTTCGCAATTTGACATGTGTAACAATGCTTCACACATCTCTCCACATCTCTTTTCAACTGAGGCTAATAATATCGAGATTCAACCATAGCGATGTTCTTGTCTCGCCCCAAGTGCCCTCCCAAGCCTCCACCGTGAGTTTCTCGAATAATGTGCTCTCGCAAAGACCCGCGAGGAATACAAAGACGATCATCGAAGAATAAAAATCCCTCAAGTAGCAAGTATTTGCTAGATTCTTGAAAACCTGAATTGCACTGTGCCCATGCATCTTTAAAATCCTCATCATCACCATAATTCTCTTTCAAATATTAAAAACCAGAAATCTCATTTTTCGTAATGACAAGTAAAGAAGCTCATCGACTCAACGCATCAGCTACTTTATTTAATTGACAAGATTTGTGCTTAAGAGAAAAGGTAAAATTTTGTATATAAGCAATCCACCTGGCATGCATTCGGTTTGGCTTGGTAGCATTCTGAAGATACTTGAGAGCTTGGTGATCACTGTTTAACACAAATTCCCGTTGAATCAGATATGGCTCCCAATGGTACAAACTTCGTACTGCTGCATACAGCTCTTGCTCATACGTCGTCCACTTCTGTCGAGCACCACTAAGTTTCTCGCTGAAGAAGGCTATGGGTCAGCCTTCTTGAGAAAGAACAGCTCCAATGCCAATACCGGAATCATCACAATCAACCTCAAACAACTTATCAAAGTCTGGCATGGCTAAAACCGGTGTTGTGGTCAACCTCTCTTTCAAAACCGCAAAGCTCTGTTCTGCAGCATCAATCCACACAAATTGCTTATGCTTCATGCAATCTGTGAGTGGAGCAACAATGGTACTGAAATTCCGCACAAAACGTCTATAAAAAGTTACCAAACCATGAAAGTTGCATACGTCGGTAATGGACTTTGGGGTTGGCCACTCTCGAATGGCTTTAACCTTAGCCTCATCAACCTTGATCCCTTCGGCACTCACAACATAGCCCAGGAAAATCAAGCTGTCTGTCAAAAAACTGCACTTCTTCAAATTCACATATAAATTGTTCTCATGCAAAACATTGAAAACTTTCCTCAAATGTTGCATATGCTCTTTTTCATCATGACTATGAATAAGGATATCATCGGAATAGACAACTACGAACTTTCCAAGAGGCTGGAATACTTGATTCATTAATCGCATGAATGTACTCGGTGCGTTAGACAATCCGAATGGCATAACAAGCCACTCATACAACTCTTCTCTTGTCTTGAATGCTGTTTTCCACTCATCACCGGGGCGGATACGAATCTGATGGTAACCACTTTTCAAATTGATCTTTGAAAACACTTTCAAACCATTTAATTTATCCAGCATATCATCTAACCTTGGTATAGGAAATCTGTACTTTACCGTGATCTTGTTGGTGGCTCTACTGTCAATGCACATCCTCCAACTTCCATCTTTCTTCGGAGTTAGCAAGGCTGGCACTGCACACAGACTCATACTCTCTCTGATTAGACCTTTCTGTAGCAAATCATTAACCTGGTCCTACAAATCTGAAACTCTTTCGAACTCATGCTGTAACGTGGCAGGTTCGGTAAACTTGCTCTGGGAACAAAATCAATCTCATGCTGGATATTCCGCATAAGAGGTAACCCTGCTGGCAGCTCGTCTGGCGCAAGTCCCTGAAACTCGGTAATTAATGGCTTAAGTCGCTCTGGTATCACAATGATAACTTTTTCTTGTTCTTCACCCTTGACCACTAAAGCATAAACCAACTGCGTTTCCTTGACTTTTTTTATAAAATCTGGTATTATAAGGAAAGATTCTGCCATGGTTGGGGAGACTGTTACTCGAATTTCACGCCTCATAGGAGCCAAGACAACTTTTACTTTATCCTTGTAAAAGGTGTAAGTATTCTCCTTTCCCCTATGCACAGTGTTCAAATCAAACTGCCACGGCCTACCCAACAACATATGACAAGCATTCATGTCGACCACATCGCACAAAACCTCATCTCTATAATTTGTCCCAATAAAGAAAGGAATAACTCATTGTTCTGTTACTTTTGTTTCATCGACATCTGTGATCCAGCCAATACTATAAGGAGACGGATGTTTCTTTGTTGGAAGATTCAACTTATCAACCATAGTCCTTGACACGATATTTTCACTGCTACCTCCATCAATAATCAAATCACAGACTCGCTGGTTGACGGTACAACGAGTTTTAAAGATATTGTGCCTCTGAACATCCTCTTTCCGTGGGGTGTACATCAAACGCTGTACAACAAGCGATACACCCTCATCTTCATGGGTCCATTCTGCTGGATCTTCTTCTTCTAAATTCTCCTCCTCTTGTCTGCCTTCTTCTTCTTCATGCTCAACTACGCTGGCAGTACGTCGCTGGGGACAACGATTAGAATAGTGTCCAACTTCTCCGTAACAGTAACACTTATCACTTCGTGATGGAGCGTAAGGGTCACTCTGTGTTCTTGAACTACTTGTACTCGTCTTTGTATGAGTCTGACCTTTCCATGGGGCCTTGTTCTGATTCTGAGAAGCTTGACTCTGACCCGCTTTAGTGACTGCTTTTCCTTTACCCTGCTCGGACTGATTTTGTACTGGTGAAGGCATGACTTTCCTGGTAGAGGGCTGATTTCGAAAACCCATTCTTCTGGCTAATTGTAATTCGGCCCTTGTTGCCAATTGAATGACATCCAGCAACGTATGAACCGGTTGCATATTAACCACATCTTGTAGATTTGTACGCAATCCATCCACAAATTGCGCCACCAATTGTCCTTCTGTTTCTGGTAAGTCGTTACGGGAGGAAAGTCATTGGAACTAAACAGAATACTCATGGACTGATCTGGCACTTTGTTGACATCGTTGGTACTGATGGAACAGAACCTGATCATAATCTAGAGGAAGAAAACGTGCTCTCATCAATTGCTTCTTTCGGTGCCAAGCCTAAATCTTACTCTTGCCTTGTCGCATCCTAGACAATTGCAATTGCTCCCACTATGCAGAAGCACCGCTTTTCAGTTTGTACGCAACAAGTTTCACCTTCTTCTCTTCTTCGATATCCATGTAATCGAAGAACCATTCTACTTCATTCAGCCAATCCAGAAAATCTTCGATGTTTAACTTCCCATTGAAAGAAGAGAGGTCCATCCTCATACGGTAGTTATTGTTGTTATACCGAACACCTTCCTGGGCTCCTCGTACATTGCGATCTGCTTAAGATCATCATCTGTTGAATCACCATCATAAACTGGGTTGTTTATAACACGCCTAGGAGGAACCCCTAAGCGTCCAGGATTGTTGCCTACCCTTGGTTAACGAACATGCTGGCTACGAGGTGCAATAGGATCCTCTGCTGTTGCTCTCTCGGCGTTGAGATTCAATCTATTGAGAAGACCAAGAATCTGGTCCAACTGTTGTTGTTGCCTCTCGATTGCACCCCACACAGCTTCATTGTTAGATTTTGGTGAAGTCTCACCATCGTTGGCCATTGAGACAAGGGAGGACCTCGCTCTGATACCACTTGACGCAGCGTTGTAATGGAATGAATGTCTAGATAACGTTCTAGTAGACGAAGACGGTAACAACTCAAATTCATGAGCAAAGATAAACAACCTTGCGCACAAGGCAAATGAAGAGAACGCTGGTTATATTCTTAAAAAAAAAAACTCTTTTTCTTTCTATTTTTTTGCCACAGGGCCTACAAACATATTTATACTAACTACTAGATACTCAAACTGTGAATTTTCTAATACAGAAATAAATACTAAAACACTCCCTTAAACTCTTGTACCAAATACAATGTATCAAATACAAAGAACCTACCCTTTAGACCTTGAAGAGTTTGAAAGACATGAATACAATCCAATGTATCCATGAATACAAGGAATGAAATGTATCCAATGTATCCATTAATACAAGGAATGAAGTGTATCCAATGTATCCATTAATTAATTTTCCTTTGAACTTGAACCTGTTCTGCATCAGAAAGAGTCCTAACGATAAACTTCAAATAATTTCTTTGAAGCTATCAAAAATTTCAATGCCCGCTTGCGATGCCACAAGTCGTCCACTCATTTGCTTCAACTCATCTTTTTGATTATGAATTTTAATTTGGGTTAGCATCAGTGTCCCTTCCAATTGAGAACTTCATCTCGCTTTTTTCACCCAAAGTCAGAGCACAAGCTGTACCACGGCCATCTCAATGACCTTGATCCCGATTAGCCATAACGAAACAACCCAATATGACCCACAAACAGTCTAGATATGCCGATCACAGAGATCACAATTTCAGACCCAATTTCCCAAATGAGGACAACTCAATTCAATATCCATTCACAGCAGTATCTAGTAGCAAATAATCAAGATCCAATCCAAGAACAAGAATCAAGAATAAGATAGCCACATCGTGAATTGATTCAAGAAAATTCCAATTGAGGAGAAAACCGAGTCAAACATACCAGAATTGAATTGAGTCATGTCAATCAACTTGAAAAACAGAACTAGGTTAGATTTTGAATCACTTTTGAACTATGAGATCAAATCTTTGAGTTGATTTTTTTGGTAATCTGTAGTCGCAACTTCAAAAGAAGATGAGTTCACTACTCACATCAACTCGTTGCAGAGGGTTGAATCACAACTTGCAAGTGATTGTCGAAGTCGACTCACAGCTTCGAACCCAAGATGTAGAATTGAAGTGGTACAGGGAATCCAAGGGAGTTGGCTCACGAAGAGTTGATATACCTGATTCAATGACGAATTGGAGTCGAAGAACCAAACCCAGATTGAATCTCATCTTGCAAGTCAGATCACAAGGCCAAACTAGGTCGAATTCAAAGTTTGCGAACTTGACACAATAAGAGGATTCAATAACTCCAGCGAACGCGAACTCAAATTAAAGAGCTAGGTTGAAATCACGATGAACAATAGCAATTTCAAGTTTGCAATGGGTTTTCAAATCGCAATAGGTCTTTAACTTCGACTTCAAAGAGATTCTAGGTTTGAACTTCGAACCAAATGCAACCCAAAAACAACTGAACAAAAAGAAAAAACCCCTCTTTCGTCCAATGGAGTCAACGAAGCAATCTGGTAAGATCGCAATTTCCACTTCGACATCAGAGAGATGGTTATTCCTTGGTTTCCTGACATATTTAAACAAATGAAGGGCTTTAAACTGAGATCCGAACTCGAACGAAGGCTTCAAGATCTTGCTGCAATGTTGAATCACCAATGTGAAAGGTCTAAATGCAAGTCGCAACTACCAAATCTAAGGTCAACTCTTGATTGCGATGTCAAATCTATGGCTTCGGATCAAATCGATCACACTTGTGATGGCAGCCTCTGGTGAGATGATCTAGGGTTCTCACCCAAGAATTAGGGTTTAGATACAGGGTCAGGTATGTTGTTCATTTCTAATTGACGAGCTGTATGTACAATTGGAAACAATAGAGTAGAAGATCTTATGCTCTGATACCAAATAATGAAATCCAAATGCCAAATCAAGATCAAATTGAGAGAGAGAAGACAAATGCCCCAATTAGGGATAAAACCCTAAGGGCTAGAGAGAGAAACTAAGCTCTACTCCAATCACAATATATATTCTTTATTCCAAAACTAAGTACAATGAGTATTACATCACCTATTTATATACTACAACTAATAAGCTATTTAACAAACATTTAGTCTATTTATCATACTACATCACTAAAAAATTGAAATACAGTACATTCCAGACCAAATGAAGCCAATTACTTTGGGTAAACAAGTCTTCATTATATAAACATAATGTTAGAAGGACATACAGGGTTGTGCATCTCTTCCCTCAACCCAAAACTAACAAGAATTGAATTGACCAACATTGAAAAGTGATGTAACAGGAAGGAACCAGCTCCAAGCTGACATGAAACGCAAGTCAATTCCATAAGATATTAAGCACCAAAAAAAAGATCCTAACATCACTATACTAAAGCAGAAAACCACTTACCACCAATCCATATAGAGTGAGGTCGAAAACATTTTTCCTCCCAGTTGGTAATAATTTCATCCCCTAAACCAATTTCAGCAACAGTCTAATGAGATATTTCATCCATAAATTCAGAAGCAGCATATGAAACGAGGAAGTAAAATGTTTTATGAAATTATCGCACTTGCATACAAAATGATAGTAGACCCATGCTCTAACAGTTGTAGCACTAGAAGAACGATAAAGGAGAAAGAGGAAGAGAAGAGAAGTAAGAAGAGTATGAAGAGAGGAGAGAAAAGGGAAACAGTTCCAAAGCAAAATCAAATATATTCAATAATCAATATCAAAATCAAAATCAAATCCGGAAATTCATTACACCAAATCAAACTAATAAGAAGAATCAAATATATTCCCCATCACCAACAATTCAGCCAGCAATAAAAACTCAATTGAAGAATAATGGATCTAATACAAGTCATAATGCTAAGTTTTCCTCTCATAAGAAGGGTAACTAGGCCTTTATGTAGGAGGATTATTCAGCGTTGAATAAGTATTGAAAATTGAGAGTTGTATTTGAGTATTTTAGGGTTTGTTTTGTTTTCTGTGTGGTTTATTCTCTTTTTTCGGTATTACTATTCTTCCTTTCCGGTTGTTCTACATCACTTAGCCCCAATTAACTGGCTTCAAGTACACATATTTGTTTTCTCCTATCCACTCTATTCCAATCCATATTCTGGATTAAGTCTGAAGCAATCATGCAATTTATCACCGCCCCGTCCTATGTCACTTCTTTTTTTTCCCTTTTTTTCTTTTGTTTTCTCCTCTTCTTTTTGGCACCATGGACCTAGATCAGATCACTCTTTACAGGAACATTAATTGGTCAACGTTAAACAACTATTAATCATTGTATCTTCAAGAAGTGCCACTTTAAATTATGTAATACAGAGACGAGAAGACTTTTCCATCCTCTTCCTCATTTAATTCTAAAGCTAGAGAATGACAAAAATCTCAGCCCTATTTTTATCAACTGACCTTTATCAACTGTTACCGTCACATAACCAGCAATTTTATCAACAAACTTCATATCAACATATTTGTACTCATATAAGGTGACATTACAGAGCTTCAGAGCTCCTTGTGGACAGTTTTCCATTCATCAGCTAAATACAAACGGAGGAGGAGGAGGAGAAGGATGAGGTGGGAGAGAGAGAGAGAGAAACATGGCTCGCGACCTCATCGTCATCGTCGTCGTCGTCGTCGTCGTCGTTCGTCATCTCCATATTCTGTATTCAACTTCGTTAATGGCTGCTAGGGTTATATTTAGGGGTTGGTGAATTTGGGCTTAGGATACACTTTGGTCTGTTAATAAAATGGGGCTTATAATAAAAAAAATTTAAGGCTATTGGGCTAGCTGGCTTTTAGAGCATCTCTTGAATCACAAATTCCATTAAATTTGAGTAAAATTTGATGAAAAGTTTTATTTTGATACCGTTCACTCCAATACTAAAACTATTTGTGTGTTTGGTTTGTGTTTTGAAACATATTTTTAGAAGAAAATTTTCAAAAACGTGTTTGGTTACAAATTTTTTCAAAAAAAATTCACAATTACTTCTCTCTAGTACACATCAATCAATCACTTTTTCTCTCTCCTCTCTTCTTCTCAATTATTTTTTCTCTCACATACATCTACTCAACTACAACAAAATATCAAATCATCCCAAACTCCCAAACTATTTTCAAAATATACAACCAAACAAAATTCTAAACTCTCCTCAAAAAAAATTTTGAAAATTTATCTCAAAACACAAACCAAGCACCCCCTATAATTTTCATCGTTGTTCGGGAGGACATCCAGACTAATGTCCTGGAAGTCATCCAAACATTAACAAAAAAAGCTGCCAAAGTTGCTCTTAGGTGGACATCTAGGAGGATGTCTAGCCGAATGGTAACAATTTAAATTTGATTAAAGATGAAAGCCTCCCTTCATTTGATAAAAGTTTTGGTTCATCCCTCATTTGATATGAGTTTGATGAAAGGGTTGGAAGTTCAACAGTTGTCGTTTTTCATCAAATTTACATTTAATGAAATATTAGATGCAGCGTTGGAGATGGTCTTACGTGAGCTTCTCATGTTTTGGGACTAATACTAATTAAGGAGTTGGAATTCAACTTCTATCCATGGAAAATAAAAATAAAAATTTAATAATGTTATATATAATTTTTATTCAATATTTTTTACTACAGATGTGTAGCATCATCATGAAAATATGTAATCATTCTAAGCTATAAATTGTTGTAACTTTATCAGAAAAATACATAATATTTTTTTGACACATCCATGTTTAGCTGTATCCATGTACTCCGTATCCCTCATTTAGAGGTTTGCCGAGTTCGACCCCTAGATACATACCCGCACCCCATACTTGTACCCGAGTCCATGTAAAGTAGAGTATCAGGGAAAGAAAGAGCGTGGGAGTAAAAGAGTCAAAATACAAGGACATTTCACTTACTGGTGAACAAATCTGAATTTTGTTGTTAGTTTTTGTTAATTTTAATTGTTTGTAGATGTAATATTAATCTATATATATATATATATAATTTTTATTGTCATGTCCTCGCCGTGTCCGTATCATTATTTTTTTGAAATCACTGTGTCTCGTGTCCGTGTCCTTACTTCTTAGCATATACCCTATCATTGACTTGTCTACGAATAAATGGTTTGCTTATAGACATTTCTTTTTGATGAATTCTCTTTCATTTTCCTTATTTTTCTTCTTGCGTTTCTTCTTCTCACTCTTCTCCTTCTTCTACTGAACGGCTACACACTACCTTTCATCCCTGGTCCTCTTTCTTCGGCTATCCCTACCATATGGCCCACATAGCTACATATATATTGTATTTTTCGATTTTATTTTATCTGTCAAAAGTCCAGTTCAACATCACAAACTTGTTTGTTTTCATACCATAGAGCTCTTAACAATATTTATGCTATGAAATATAACTATAACTTAGACCTATAGCAAGGTTTCAAACATAAAGGAAATAGCATCTTTATCTAAATTCCGTCTATTAACCAATTTTTCAAAAATTTGTTTAAGATAATTGAACATTGGGTACATTTTTATTTTTTGATGATCGGGTGTTCAGACCAACTTACACACACCTCAACTAATCCCGAGACCCGCGCAAAGTGCCCCCTCCACGTGGATCGGGCAAATCTCGAGCAGAACTCGTGGGGCGTGGCTCCAAGGAGTTGATAGGACTTAGTAGAAGTTGAACCTAAGACCTGGAAGAGAGCACACCCCCAAGCTGCACCTAGGGCTATGCATAATACTGCCAAAACTGCACCAAATCACTCCGAACGGCGCAAAATTTCAACTCTGGTGGGTGGGTTGGCCAGGTGGGGGGCCCAACACTGGCAGGTTGGCACAGGTGGCGGGTGAAATTTCCAAACCCGTAGGTCTAACCGCCCCGCCCGCCCCGTATATGTTTCAAAAAAAAAAAAAACCTGTTATACTTATACATACACAGACCAATTTATACTCACACACACACACACAATAATTCCTCAATTAAACCTAATTAACACCCACCCACCCATACATTTCAATTTCATCTCATTCACACAAATAGAGATTCATCGCCGTTGCTGTGCACAACATTTCATCGATTCACACACACACACAGATTCATCGTCGCTGCTGTGCCGATCGGCTCACCGCTCTTAGCCTCTCCTCACCGCCGCCAACCTTTCCTCACCGCCACCTCTGGTTTCTCCATCCCTTGCTGATTTGTTAGCCTCTCCTCTCTTCACTGCCACTGCTGTGCCGATCAGCTCACCACCGCTGTTAGTCTTTCTTTCTCTATCTCTCTCTCTCTCGCTACTTTTTTCTCTCGAACTCGATGTTCTCTCTGCCTCTCTTTTCTTTCTTTGCTCTCTCTGTGTTCTATATACATATATATATATATATATATATATATATAATATCCCTACTCTATATATATATAACATCAGTGATAGTTGAGAATAGATGAGGAGAATAGATGAGGAATGGATGAGGAATAGTGTATAATATATATATATATATAACATCTCTCTATCCCTTCTCTCTTTGTCTATGCTCTCTCTCTCTCTTTTATTTATAATTTTTATTTATATATACGTATTATCATTGATAATTTTTATTTATTTACTTATCATTCATACAAATTTTTTATTTTTGTAATAGAGAATGGATGAGGAAAATACAAATACTGGTGGAAATCCTACACCAACTACAGAATCAACCACTGTTGCTAGTTCTACCACTACCATAATGCCTGCAAAAAATTCTGGTAAAACTTGTCCATGCCCTAGTATTAATTTAGATAAAAAGAAATCTGAGATTTGGAAACACTTCACTTTACTTGATGATTGTGTGCCTGATAAACCTAGGGCTGCATGTAATTATTGTGGTAAGGATTATGGTGCTCGTGGAAAACAAGATGGGACTAGTAATGTGTGGAACCACCTTAAGCATCAATGTATGAAGTCTCCTATTAGGGAAGTGGACAAAAAAGAAAAAACGATCTCTTTTGTTAAAAAAGAAGGAGAAGAAAAGGAACATGATGGTCGAAGGATTGGATCTCTCAAAGCAGTAGGATATAATGAAAAACCTTGTAGGGAAGCACTAACAAAGATGATTATAATTGATGAATTACCTTTCAGGCATGTGGAGAAGGAAGGGTTTAGAAATTTTTGTACCTAAGTTTCCTGTCCCTTCTCGTACTACTGTTGCTCGTGATTGTCTGAACTTATTTCTTGATGAAACACAAAAATTGAAGAAAGTTCTAAGGAAACAATGAGTATGCCTAACCATTGACACTTGGACATCAATTCAAAATCTAAATTATATGTGTATCACCGACCATTGGATTGATAATGATTGAAATTTGCACAACAGAATTCTTAGTTTTTGTATAGTTCCTAATCATAAGGGTGAGACAATTAGCAAACGATTAGACAAATGCTTGCAAGACCGGGGGATTGATAAGATTTTCACTATTACAGTTGATAATGCAAGCTCTAATGATGGTGCTATTGCATTTTTTAAGAGAAGAACCAAAGATTGGCCTTTCACTATCTTGGAAAATGAGTTTTTGCATATGAGATGTTGTGCACACATAGTGAATTTAATTGTTTGTGATGGTTTAAAAGAACAAAATCACTCAATTGCTAAGATTCGAAAAGCTGTGAAATATGTAAAGTCATCTCCAGCTAGGTTACAAACTTTTAAAAATTGTGTGGAGCATAAAAAGATTACTTGTAAAAGTTTGCTATGCCTTGATGTTCCAACAAGGTGGAATTCCACCTTTTTAATGTGTAGGTAGCCGAGAAATTCCAAAAAGCTTTTGAGTGTTTAGAAGAGGAAAACCCACGATTCAAGTTATTTTTCATGGAAAATGATGATGAAAATGAGAATGATGGTGAAAAAGGCAAAGGGAAAGGAAAAAGATTCATTTCATATCCTAAAGAAGAAGATTGTGAGATAGCTAGAGTCTTTGTGAAATTTTTAAGACTTTTTTATCATGTGACTTTGCAACTTTCATGGTCTTTGCATGTGACATCTAATGTTTTTTTTCGTCAACTTGTATCGGTGCAATCTAAATTAGTTCAATTAAGTAAAAGTGGAGATGCAGTGTTGAGTAACATGGCTGATAAGATGAAATTGAAATACGACAAATATTAGGAGAATCTTGATAATATCAATTTCTTGTTATATGTTGTCGTTATGTTAGACTCTCGCTACAAGTTGACATATCTTAAGTTTTCATTCATTAAAGTGTATGAAAATGACAACATAGAAATTTCAGTAGCGAGAGTGAAGGCAACATTGGAGCGCTTGCTTGATCATTATGTTGAAAAGAACAATGTTGCTAATGTTACACCTTCATTTGCAAGTAAAGCTCCTCAAATGATGGAAGTTGATGAAGAGGAAGATGAAGTGTAACACCCGCATCCTTTAATCCATTGGAGAGTGTATTCAGTTCCCTTATTTTCATTTTTGGGAGTCTTTAGAGTTGTTGAATGTTGGTTTTGGAGGAGTATAATCCGATTTAAACTCGTTGAATTTGTTTGTTCGCGCTTGTTTTTGTCAAAAAGTTCCTTGGGAACTTAGAAATTCTATTCTGGGGTCGACACTAGCCTTTCTAAGGGTCGACCCTTACCTGTTGGTGAAGTTTCTGGAAGTATTGCTGGAATTTAGGGTCAACACTAGCCTTGTGGTGTCGACACCTGCCTTTTCTTGCTGTCCACAAGGGTCGACACCAGTCTGGAAAGGGTCGACCCTTGTATATTGCAGAATCTGGGTGTTAGTTGCTGGAATTTAGTGACGACCCTTCATGTCCAAGGGTCAACATCTTGTTTGCTGCCAAATTGTCTTTTCTTCCTAAATGGTCGACACCTCTGCCCGAAGGGTCGACACCTGTGTGTAATTTTTAGCTTTTTGGACTGGTTTAGGCTCTACTTTTTGGGGGTTTTTGACTTGTTCTTTTCATTTGACTTTAGGGCTATTATTCTATTATTACCTTGCTACTATAAATAGGCTCCAAACATATATTCATTTCACTTTTTCTCCTCTTTCATCTCTCTCAAACCGTGAGCTCTCTTCTCTCTCTCTCTCTCTAAAACTCAAACTTTTTCACTTAAATCTCTAGATCTACTCACCTAGAGTGATTTTTTCACCTTGGTCCTTTGAGAAAGATTGTAGATCTTGTCAAGAGCTTCCTTTTGATCCAAGAGTTTTGTGGTTTTGTCATCGGTGATTTTTGGGTCGTCATCTCTTGCTTCAAGAGGTAGGGGTTTCTAGTTCTTCTTCAATATCTTCATTTATGGATAGATTTGTGGCATTTTCTTTATATAAATACAAAGGTTTTTTTTTTTTTTAGCATATCATGAATAAATCATGAGATTGGGGGTTTAGGGTTTGAAGAGTTGGGGCTTACATGTTGGGTTATGATTTTAGGTCATGAATTTGGGTGTATAAGTAATAGAAGAGTTGGAATAAAATATGTTTTGTGAATAGCTTTAATTTCTCTTAAAAACCCTAGTTTGGTCATGAAGATAGATGATGGTTTTGCTTAAATTGATAGTAGAATCATGAAATTGAGGTGTTAAATTACACATGTACAAGTTTAACTGAAATTTTAAAGAGTTTGAAAATTTATATAGAAGTTGCGATTGAGCCCTCAATGTTGATATTTTAAATTATGTTATAATATGAAATCAAACTTGGGGAAAAGAAATTACTAATGGTAAGGAGGATGTGAGAATTGTGATAAAATGATGAAGTGAATATTTAAGAATCTTATTATGTTATATTGAATTGCATTGAGTTATGTTAAATTGTGTTGAGTCTGGGTTGGGTTAAGATGAGTGTGAGTAATAATAAATGGGAGATTGTGAAATATGACGGTGTTATGTGAAGGAGTTGTATTAAAGAAATTAATGTTAGAGATTTAATTTATAGCCTCACATAGTAATTGATAATCAATGTGTTGTGAAAATTGAATTTGAAGAATTGATGATAATATGGAAGAGTAAAGAAATAGTTTGAACCCAAAAATCGTGAACACTTTAAAGATGAATCTTTATGCCTTTATGGAAGTGTTTTGAATAAATGTGTTATGGGATTAATGGATAAAGTGTTGGCTTTGCCCACTAATCACAATGACGGATGACTCGAGAAAATTCATGGAATGTAATGTTGTTCGGGGTCTGTTTCCCTTCATATTTTAAGCCTGCAAAGCGTGGCACTTAATATAGGTTCTGCCTTCCTTCTGGAGTAGCGCCCGGTAAAGCATGTGGTATGTTGGGATATGTAAAGGTTCCAATTTGTGACCGGTAAAGCGTGAGGTTCGGCGTTCCTTCGGGCTTGTGACCGGTAAAGCGTGAGGTTCCGCATTCCTTCCAATTTTTGATCGATAAAGCTTGAGGTTTCGGGTTCCTTTCGGCTTGTGACCGGTAAAACGTGAGGTTCCGCATTCCTTCTGGCTTGTAACTAGTAAAGCGTGTGACATATGGAGATGACTTGTTAATGGATCCGGTGTTTGATATGACATTATTTGAAAGAATGGAAAATGAAATGGTAATTGGATTAGAGGTTGGTGATGATGGACTCACTGGATTGCTTGTAACTATAAGGAAAAATTATTAGTTTTGTTTTGTAAATAATTGAGAAATTGTATTAAAAAGGCTTTGTTATTCTTGTGTTATGTTTGAACTCTAATTGATAATGCAAATGTGGATGTGATGTAGTTGTGATACGATGGATTATAATTGATAATGAAAATGTAGATGTGATGTAACTGTTATTGAATATAAACGAGATTTAGATTTCTACATTAAGGAGTTACAACAAATATGAATAGACTGGTGGGAATGGAGTGTGTGAGTGTGATGACCGGTTTCCTTGCGTGTTGTTTCCTCTTTGTCCTCTTCGAGTTGTGGTATTCAAGAGCTCTCTCTCTTGAATTCTGGTTCTTGTCTAAACTCTGGGTTGAGCGTCACTTGTTTCGGAGGGTGCACGGCCGAGTCTGGAGTGCCTGGGAGTGAACCAAAAAACTCTGGACTGCTGGGCTAGGGCCACACGTGCGGGAAGGACGGATTTGGAAGGGCTGCACACTGCCTAATATGCAGGTGCTAGAGGAGGTGCGGCATAGGAAGGCCGTACGTGCAGGGTTAAGGGCAGCACATACGGGAGGTAGGCTCCGCACGTACGAGGCACATGCCGCACATACGGGACGCTGGCAGTTTGAAAACTCTATTTTTTAAACTCATTTTGACTGAGTTTGTATCACTTTCTAACCCTCCCTGCTCAGTCTAAAAAGGTATTTTGCTCCTCTTTCTCTCTAAAACCTTAACCCAAACAACCAAGAACCTTGATTTCTTACAATCTATGGGGTTTTTATAATGACCGGGTCCCTTTTTCCTCTCTTTCTTTTCCTTCTTTTGGTTCGCTCTCTTTGTTTTCGTTGGGTTGGCACCCTCGGAAAGCCTTTCCAGGTTAAGACTCTTGTCCTTGCATGTGGGTCGGTGTTGAAGTTTCTTGTTCCAGGAGGTATGGGGTCAGGTCTGGAGTGCCCGGGGGCGAAGCAGAGAATTTTCTAGGCTGCTGGGCAGGGCCGCACGTGCGGGGGCCCAAGGTCGCACGTGCAGGGTTGGGCCACATGTGCGGGAGGCCAAGCCGTACGTGCAGGAAGAGGGGAGGTTCTGAGGTTTGTACACTGCCTAAAAGGCACGTGCGGGCTGAGGCGCGGTAGAGTCACCACACGTGCGGGGGTGAGGGCCGCACGTGCGGGAAGGGCACTCCACACGTGCAGGGATACGCGCCACAAGTGCGGCAATCTGGGCAGCCAAACTTTGTGTTTTTTATCTTCTTGGTCCGAATGTATCACTCATTCTACACATCTTTCTCTCGCTCTAAACCCTATTTTCCTCCACCTTCTCTCTAGAAAACCTCCTCAAACATCCATAGATTTAAATCCTTGCAAATCTTGAGCTAAAAATCATCATCTTCTCCCTCTAATCTTGAAGAGCAAGGGTTAGAGCTCCATTTGGTGTGGTGGAAGTCAAGCTCTCTCATCTTTGATTTCTAGGGTTTCTTCTTCCAATCTTCTCCAAAACATTGAGGTAGGGAAATCTCCATGAGTTATATATATATATATATATATTTATGTTAGATTTGGTTGGTTTTAAAGGCTTCGTTAATGATATTGAAGTTTTAGTCTTGTCTCATAAATGTTAGGGTTTCAAGATGGGTTTTTGATATCTCTCTTTTTAACTATCCCCTTGAAGATTTTAACTCATGTAATGGTAAATGTGGTATTTTGAAAGAAAAACCCTTTTCAAAAGAGGGGAAAGATGTTTATTTTGATTCTTGACATAAAACCCTAGAGAATGTTGGGGGAATTTGATAGGTGAAAGCATGTTTAGGAGCCTCTTGTTGTTCTAAAAAAATTAGAGAGTGAAACTTTCTCCACATTGATTAGCATAAATGGTCATTTACTTGGTATATGAGAGAAAAGCTATTATCCTAACATTATTGTTGAATATTTGAAGTGTATTGTTATAGAATAATAAATGGTTGTGCATCTTGGTTAGAGAAAATTGTAAGCATTGGAATTGATAATTGAAAGGCATCACTTGTAATCTTAAAGAGGGCCAATTGTTGTGAATTGAGCATGAAAGATGTTGTTAGTGCTATGATTTGGTGACATAGTAAATTGTGGAATATCATCGAGAAGAAGAAATGGTTAATGTAGTAAATTGATGTTGTTGTATAGATATTTGAAATAGAGGAATGTTATGAGTTATTATACATTGCATCATGTTCTCATTTAATTTATTATCTTCAATGCACATCTTGATATCAGTTGAAAAATGTTTTCTTTGGAAAATATTATGTTGTAATGAGAACTATGAACTGTGTATGGGGTAAATACGGTGGTAAGTCCGGTTAGGGGGTGTAGATGAATTTAATAAGTTGGTCTGAGTGTCCATGGTGAAAGACCAGAAAACCGCACGGATAGGTGTCGAGCCTTTCGGTTAATACTGGTAAAAATGACAGTTTGGTAGTACTCGTAGAGTCTACTTGTAGACACCAGCCTAGGGATTACCAGTGTCGTATTTACCGCCCCTTGTGATTAAAAAGTTTAAATTCGGAAATTTATGTGATTGTAATTGTAGATGAAATGCATGGTGTTTCTCAAGAAAGACGTGAATAATATTTTGAAAAAGTATCGTATCTCATTTGCACTTGCATTCAATTTTGGCCATCTAACATAAACGTATATACTTTGTTTGGTATTTATCTACTGGGCTTTATGCTCACCCCTATGGGTTTTGGTGCAGGTAAAGATGTGGTGATCCCGCCAAGTTGAGGGCGTGGATAATTGTAGAGAGCACATGGCTCTTCTTTGTTATGATTTCCTTTTGTGAAGCCAAGGGCTAACATGTATGGGTTCGAAAGTCCCCTTTTGTGTAACTGGGCTATTGCCTTGGAAGATGTAAGCCTGTAAGGGCACTTTAATATTTTGATAATAGGTGCTTCACATGCTATGGATTCATATATCCTTTTGTTTAGTGAATGTATACTGCATGTGGAACTTTTGTATTAAACTCATTCATTTTATAAATGAAGATGGAAGAGTTATTGTCAATGCATAGAGAATGTTTGTTCGTTTGGGGTTTCATGTTGAATTATTTCGGGGCGTGACAATTTTGATCCATCATCTTTCACAAACCTTGGAGAGCAAAGCAAGAACCTCACTTTGTACGGTGGAGATCAACTTTCTACAACTTTTGATTTCTAGGGTTTCTTCTCTTATCTTTCCAAAACTTTAGTTAGTGACTCCTTTGAGTTATATATGCATGTTTTGCAATGATGATGTGTTTTAAGGGTTTTTTTGAATTATTATATTGCCATTGATTTTGTGGTTCAAAATGTAGAGATTTCAAAAGTGGGTTTAAATCTGAACTTTTTTTTTTTTATCCTTGAGGGTTTCATTTTCATTAATTTAAGAAAGATGATTTTGATGAGATTTCACCAAGGAAATAGGGAGATGTTTTGGTTTTTGATGAAGAACCCTAGAAATTTGGGGGTTTTGGAACATGTGGAAAAACCTATGGGTTTCTTTCTTTTTACTGTGTTAAAGGAATGAATGAGTGTTGATTTCATAATATGGTTTGCAAAAATGGAAATCTTCTTGATATGTGAGGGTTAAGAATTTATTTTAAAATCATTGTTAAATGCATGAACATGTATAGTTGTGAGATGACAAATTGTTGAGTGCCATGGATTATGAGAATTGAAAATCTTGGAAATTGACGTTCGAAAAATTACATAGAGTCTTGAAGAGACTAAATTGCTAAGAATTGTGCGTGATGAGAAAATATTGCTATGTGTTGATAGCTTTGGTTGAGCATATGGTTATTTTGTGCAATAACATTGGAGGGAGGAAAAATGGAGAAATGTTATGAGGCATTAATTATTGCATTACATTCTCATTCAATTTTTTATTATTATTATGCATCTTGAATTGAGTTTGGAAATGTTTACATTGAGAAAAGAATATTTTGAATGAGATCTATCGAAATGTTATGGGGTAAATACATTGGTAAGTCCGGATAGGAGGTGTAGATGAAAATGATAAGTTAGCCTGAGTGACTGGGGTGAAAGAAAGAAAACATGCGCGGAGGAGGTACCACTTCCCTTTTGGTTAGCAATCTTTAAAGTGGGGTATTGGTAGTGCTAGTTGAGCCTACTTGCAGACACCAACCTAGGGATTACCTGAGTCGTATTTACCGCCCCTATTGAATAAAATTGGAAGTTTTGAAATTGTTGAGATTCCAAATTATTGTTGGAACATGGTGATTTTCAAAAAGAGCATGTAAAGGAAATTCTCTTTAAAATGGTATTGCATGGCATTTGCATTGAACATTGGCATTTGCATTTAACATTGGAAATTTGCATAACTGTATATACTTTGTAACGTTTCTCTACTAGGCTTTATGCTCACCCTTATGGGATTTTGGTGCAGGAAAGGATGTGGTGATCCCGTCGAGTTAAGGGCGTGGACATATTTTTTTGTGAAAAGTATATGATTCTATTTTTGTTGTGAATTATTTGCTAGCCAAGGGCTTTAAATGTATGGGTTCGTGAAACCATTTTTATGTAACCAGGCTCAAGCCTTGGTATGTGTAAGCCCTTAAGGGTATTTTATTTATGTTGGGATTTGATACTCTACATGCTATAGATTCATGTATTTTCCTACCATTGCATGTATAATTTGCATGTGAAACTTTTGTAAAAACTTTGTTGATTAATGATGTAAAGATGGGAGAATTGTTATTATTATTTAGTGGATGTTGGTTGATGTAGTTTGTTTATTTTGGTTTATTTCGCGGCATTACAGTGAGGGCTATTTTGAGTATTAAGGGAACTTGAACTTCAGGTTATGGTGTTATAATTAATGTAATTGGTGAAAAGGAAAAATGGAAATAAAAATGAGGAATGTTAAGATTGAAATTAAATGAGGAATATTTTGGAATTGGTTAATAAATTTAAAATGATGTTGTCCTTAAACATGTTTGTTTTTAAAAAGGATTTATGGCTTTCTGATAATAAGGGATAATTTTTATGGATGACGATTTTCCTTAAATGTTCAAATAAACTTTGAGAAAAATGTACTCTACGTATGATATTTTGAAATTACAGAACATCATCTTACTATATGGTATCACCCTGCATGCATGATCATTTCTATCTATAGGATAGTTATTGTTTTAGAACTATGAGATTCCTACTGAGCAACTGTGCTCACCCCTTGTTGTTTCATTTTCTTACAAGAAGAGAAGTCTGATTGATTGGTTGGAGGATTAAGAAGTTCACGTGTTTATTATGTGTAATTTCATAGTAGATGTGCAAGAATGAATTTTGTACATTGATGTTTGTAATTATTTATTTGTAACTCCGTAGCGGGAGCTTGGCATGTATTATTATTATTGTTGTATTCATCATGAGAGAGAACATGTACTATTATGTTTCTATTACTCTAGGTTAATAGATATTTAACTATATATATATATATATGGACCTAAATTATAGGCTTTTGGTAATGTTTCTGAGTAATTAAAATTTGGGGCGTGAAATGAAAATCCCATGACACTCTTTGTCTCTCAATATATTAACCATTTGGAGTCGGAAAAAAGTGTAGAGAACAAGTCAAAGTTGGACAAATATTTGGTCGATGATTGTATAGACCCAAGAGTTCCAAACTTTGATATTTAGAATTGGTGGAAGGTTAATGGCAATAAGTAAAAGGTTCTCTCTCTAATAGCAAGAGATGTGTTAGCTGTCCCAGTTTCTATAGTGGCCGCTGAGTCAGCTTTTAGTACCAGTGGATGTGTGCTTGATCCATTTAGGAGTCCTTTGATGCCGAAGATGGTGGAGGTACTAATTTGTGCACAAAATTGGTTACGGTCTTCATCAATTCCAATCAATCTTAGAGTATTTATTGCCTTGTTAAGTTGTTATTGTATAATTCGTTTAGAGTGTTGGATTTTTAGTTTACTAATTTGTTAATGTTTAATGTTATATTAGATGAATATTTTAATTTTAACTATTTAAGTTACTTTATAAATTAAATCTTTTTACTCTTTGATTCAAGTTTTGTAATTTTAATTATATTTTTTAGAAACCGCTAATTCACCCGAACTGCCAAGGCAAATCCGCCATTATTTTCCAACTGAACCACCGATTTTTGATAAGAAAAATGGCAAATTCTAATGACATTTTTATCAATCCGCCACCTGCCATACAGTTTCTATTTTTCTCCTAAACCGCACCGACCCACACCCCTAGCTACACCCACTAGGTCAAACCCTTGGGGTTGACATTGGGTACATTTAACATGCATATCTCTATTTCATTCCTTTAAAATTCACGCGAAGTAAATACAAAGAACCCTAGAAAGAAGAAGATTAGAGACTTCTACGTACCCAGCTTACCAGAGAGAAAAAGTTGATGGCTTAAGAATATATATCCTAGCATTGACTTATCTACTAATAAACGGATTGTTTCTAGACATTTCATTTTTATGAATCTCTTTTACTTATCCTTCATTTTCTTCTTGAGTTTCTTCCCCTCACTCTCCTTCTTTTACTGAATGGCTATCTCTTCCTCTTTAAAGATCCTACAGACTCCCTTTCATCCTTAATCCTCCTCCTTCTTTCTTTAAAGATCCTACAGACTCTTCAAAGCATTGAAAGGATGGTAAATGCAAGTATACAAGCATGGAGCATGGACTGAAATAGCATGATAAGTGATCCCAAATCACTGAAATAACCCAAATAAAGCATGCTCATGACTCACACACTCAAAGCTAACAAGCTAAGGTACATGGTGGCTATGCAAAACATGGCAAATATGACTGAATCAACACCAAACAGAGCTTAAACATGTCACAACATGGCTAAAAACTTCATGAAGTCAAGCTAAAACATGCAAGCATGATGGTCTAAATGCATGGTACATGTTATGACAATAGAGGGGATTACAAAGCAAGTGCATGATGCATACAATAGGCCATCGAACCAACATGAAACAGAGGTCCAACATGATAAACTAACACCAAATACCCTCTGAAATGGAGCCAAATAGAGCTATGCAAACATGCTACCTTTATGAGCCCTAAATGCAAGCAAATGAGTTATAAGGGGAGAGGGGTGTCCCTCCCCTATACAAGACCTCAAAACCACTTCTCCACCACTGAAAATCTTCTGGATTTCAGTGGTGAGAAGGTCAATACACGAAGGGTTCCAAAGCCCAAAGAGGAAGGCACAAAAAGGGTCAAACAAGGCTTAAGAGGGGGTAGACAACCCCCAACACCAAGATGACCTTAAGCAACTATAACAAGCATGAAAATACAGAACTTTTATCAGTTATACACTAAGCTCGAAACAATATGCAAATAGGTCTAAAACCTTAAGCAAAAATGGGGAATAAAAGGGTAAGTTTTCACCCTTGAAGAACACTTCAAGAACACCAACTCCAGCACCTCCTTTTTATCAAAAACCAACTCAAAACTCTGAAACCAATCCCTTAAAACCTCAGCAACCAAAGTATAGTGTAACAGTAGGTGTCTTAGTGCAAAACTAAGAACAAAAACCTCTTTTGGACACTATTTCACACACAAATATAGAGAGAGAGGGAGATATAGATATGGACTGATATATATCTTATATCACAGGTTGTTCAACCCTTGGAAAGGGAGGGGAGGCCCTCCTCTTATAGGAATTAAATTCCTAAGCTTCTTGATGAAGCTAACATAAGGGAGCAAATCCCTCCATACACGTGTATGGAGGTGGTGTAATGTGGATGCCAACTGTGCTAGCTGGCACAAAATATCTGCCAAAAGCAGATGGAAAGGGGTCGGCCGGAAAATATGGCCGATTGACCAACACGGGTGGCCGACCGACCAAAGAAAGTGCCGACCGGCCAACACTTTTGGCCGATGGAAATAAAAAGGGGCCGGTGGCTTCAAGCCTTGGCCGGTGGGTAGAGGGGAATGGCCAACAAGCCTCCCTCTTCCTCCCAAAGCAAAAACACAAGTGTTTGGTCTACAACCAAGCACAAAATAGTCAAGTTGAGAGATCTTGAGGCAAGGCACGAGGCCGAGGCCTCCGGGAACTCAAAACAAACACAAATATGGATGATCACCGAGTGTTCAAACGATGACATCCGAGTCTTGAGAATGGTCAAAAATGGGGTGTCTACAGTTACCCCTCTTTAACAGAACTCGAAAGTCATAACAATGACGGGAGTGAGTGTCAAAGCCCAGAGACGACCCATTTTTGACAAGGCCGAAGACTTAGACAAGCATGCAAGATACAAATAAAGATATGCGCCCGTAGGCAGGGGCAAGATGCAAAGTACATGCATGACGCCAAACATAACTTATGATCATGCAAATGAAGCTGTAACGAAGCATAACATGCGACAGTTTTAAGCTAGCATATACCAAACTACACTACAATGCAGAGAGGATGTAAGAGAATTATTCAATTCTCACTACGTCTCACACGGAGAATACAATACCTGTCCGGCTTGTCTAGTCGTGCCAGCTTCAAATGAACCGTACATACAATATCGTGCCTGTAAAAGAAAGAAACTTTAACAGGTACAATATTGTTAGAAACATGCATAATAATGCAATTTGAAACTGCGTGACAACGCAAGTGAAGGGATGCAAAACAATGCAATGTAAGGACGACGCATAGCAATGCGATTTGGAACTAACATAACAATGCTATAAAGGCACAAACGCATATAAGTAAAGCACACGTGACAATGTGTACAATGTGTGAAGCAAGAATGAACACAAGTAAGTAAAGTACACGCGACAACGTATACAATGTGTGAAGTAAGAATTGAACACATGTAAGTAAAGTACACGCGACAACGTATACAATGTGTGAAGCAAGAATTGAAATAAGAGAAACTTGAACACATGTAAGTAAAGCACGCGCGGCAACGCATACAATGTGTGAAGTAAGAATTGAAATAAGAGAAAATTGAACACATGTAAGTAAAGCACGCGCGACAACGCATACAATGTGTGAAGTAAGAATTGAACACATGTAAGTAAAGTACACGTGACAACGTATACAATGTGTGAAGTAAGAATTGAAATAAGAGAAACTTGAACACATGTAAGTAAAGCACACGTGACAACGCATACAATACAATGTGTGAAGCAAGAATTGAAATAAGAGAAACTTGAACACATGTAAGTAAAGCACGCGCAACAACGCATACAATGTGTGAAGTAAGAATTGAACACATGTAAGTAAAGTACAGGCGACAACGTATACAATGTGTGCAGTAAGAATTGAAATAAGAGAAACTTGAACACATGTAAGTAAAGCACGCGCGACAACGCATGCAATGTGTAAAAATAAGAGAAACTTGAACACATGTAAGTAAAGCACACGCGACAACGTGAGCAATGTGTGTAATAAGGAACTTGAACACATATAAGTAAAGTACACGCGACAACGTATACAATGTGTATAACAGGAATGAACACATGTAAGTAAAGCAAGCGCGCTAACGCAAGCAATGTGTAACCTCCTGGAAATATGCATGAACACATGTAAGTAAAGCACACGCGGAAACACATGCAATGTGTAAAGCAAGAATTGAATATACACATGTAAGTAAAGCACGCGCGGAAACGCATTCAATGTGTATAGCAGGAATAAACACATGTAAGTAAAGCAAGCATGCTAACACAAGCAATGTGTAACCTCCTGGAAATATGCATGAACACATGTAAGTAAAGTACACGCGAAAACGCATGCAATGTGTAAAGTAGAAGATAAATATACACATGTAAGTAAAGCACGCGCGGAAACGCATGCAATGTGTATAGCAGGAATGAACACATGTAAGTAAAGTAAGCGCGCTAACGCAAGCAATGTGTAACCTCCTGGAAATATGCATGAACACATGTAAGTAAAGCACACGCAGAAACGCATGCAATGTGTAAAGCAAGAAGAACGTAAGATAAGGAAACGCACGACAATGCCAACAAGATACGCGTAACAATGCAAGTTAAGGGAATGTATGACAATGCAAGAGAGACATGCATGATGATGCATGATAAGGAACTACATGACAATGCAAGATAGGGAAATGCATGACAATGCATGATAAGGAAATGCATGACAATGCATGTAAATGAAATGTGCTTGACAATGCAAGATAGGGAAATGCATGACAATGCATGATAAGGAAATGCATGTATAAGGTGTGCATGACAATGCTTGTACTGAAATGCATGACAATGCATGTACTGAAATGCACGACAATGCACGTACTGAAATGCATAACAATGCATGGTTAAGGAAATGCATGACAATGCATGATAAGGAAATGCATGACAATGCTTGTACTGAAATGCATGACAATGCATGTGCGAGGTGATACAAATGAGACAAGCGAAAAAACATGGATGGAGGGGTGCAAGACAAGGCGACCTAAAGAATGTGCATAACAATGCATAAAATATGTGCATGATAATGCGAGCATGATGCGTGCTGCAACGCATACGAGATGTGCATAACAAAGTAAGAGCGAAATGACATATAACCAATGCGCGCTTATTATAAAACGTTGTAACGCAACGTATGTAAAGCAATTTCCGAATCTCGCAAGAGACAAAAAGGATACAAAAGAAAGGATACACCTTTTACGTATCAAGTGCCACGCACAGAAGACACGGCTCGAGGTCAGCACGAAGGCCGGTTAAGCTTCAAAAATGCACTTTCTTGTACTATGTTGAGCAAAGAAGGTCCCAAACCACATATCTGACCCAAACAAGGGTGTGGGAGGTGCACTGACCACCAGGGGAGGCCACCGGCCATTCATCGGCCACGAAATAAGGTCATCGGCCAACTAGTTAGCCGACCGGCTAACAATCTGGCCGACCGGTCAAAAATTGCTGTATCAGGGCAGTTTTGTCCTTTGGCCACAGGTCTTTAAATATGAGGCTTCAAACCCTTATTTTCTCACTTGCCCAAGCTTGAAAACCCTCCCCCCTTCTCTCTAGGTGATTTACCCACCTTCAATCTGTGCTTTTCCTTGGTTTTAGAGCCCTTTTCGTCGTTCGATTCGCAAAAACCTCCGCGTTTCGCACGTTTTGAACCGAACAAATCTTGGTTTCGGTGACTTTTTCTTGGTTTCCACCACTTGGGGCTTGTTTTCTCCAAGTTTTCATCAGTTTTCGTGCCCTTTCCTACACTCCGACCTTTCCACCTATTTTCTACCCTCTCGGGGTTGACTTTTCAGTTGACTTTTCGCATTCTTGCTTGTTTTCCGCACTTTCAGACATTTTCATACTATTCTTAAGATGGCAGACGACATTCCAGTCGGTGGGGCTCTTCCAGAGATGGATGTGGACCCCGAGGCCGAGCTCTGGGCTCTTCATATCTGACCGTTTGATCCGGCAGCCTACAGGCCGGCAATACACATGCTTCCTCCTGACAGCCTTCGTCACTTCATGAGCTATGCGCGAGGCGCACCAGTGGAGCTTTTGCTACGCGAGCCAGAGTCACATCTGTCCCATGGCGCTTCTGAGGTATACCCTTCTCTATTTCATTTTTCGCAATGTAGGACATATAACTGTGATAGTCAATCGGTTCTTTAACTGCTTAAACCAGATACACTGATACATCATATGCTGTAATTCGCCATGAGTACACTCACACTCGACATTTGTTTAAACTTGAACATATGCATGCACACTGCATTGTCATCAAATTCTGAGCGTATTCAAACACATGCACACACACTGCATTTTCAACAATTCTGAGCGCACCCAAACTTATGCACACACGCTGTATTTTTAACAATTCTGAGTGCACCCAAATATTGTGTATCTGACACTGCTTCGCATCTGTTTGTTTTTTTTATTTAACACAAGGAGATTACTATGCCTTCCGGGGGTATGGGAATGTCGCCGCCCGAGGATGGTACATGGAGCTGCCCGACGCGGTCCGCCACATCGTCGACCAGGCTGGCTTCGAGACCTTCTGCATGGGACTCTCGCGCCTCACTGCGAGCAGGCCCCTTCTTGCTGCTTTGGTAGAGAGGTGGTGGGACACCACCGACTCCCTCCACCTTTCTGTTATCGGGGAGATGACGATGACTCCCTTCGACTTCTCCATGCTCACAGGCATCGAAGTAGGGGGTGATCTGATCCCTTTTGATGCGGATATGGATGAGTGGGACGCTGCTCAGATGTACCTGCTTGGCACTCAGCCACCTCTTGCCCGTGCAGGATTCGTGAGGTATTCATAGTTCGAGGACCATTTCAGGATCCAAGCAGCCATGGCTCAGGAGGAGGTGGAGCAGTATGCTCGCGGCTTTCTCATGTTCCTGCTGGGGACCACTCTCTTCGCCGACCGGGCGAACACTGTGCCCCTTTGCTTGTTGAGTGCGCTAGTTGACGTGACCAGGATCCGCGACTACGAATAGGGTGGCCCAGGCTTGGCTACTCTTTATGGGTATATGAGCTCATCGTCCCGCCGTAACGGGCAGTTGCTTGGAGGCTATTGGCGAGCCTAGGAGGTACACATTCCCTTTCTGCCTTTTCAATTCTACTTTTCATTATTTGTACTCTATACACCGCACACATGCACTCTGTTTCATACTAGTTGTACACTGCACACACGGCACACATGTAATCTGCTTTTTACTGACTGTATACTGCACACACTGTACACTCTGCGCAATCTACTGCCAACTAACTGTATACTACATACACTGTTCTGTGATTTCTGCTTCATTCTGCATTCTGCCTTATCTGGTAAGCATACTGATGTTTTCTCTGTTACACTTCGCAGTTGTGGGTATATGCCTACTTTTCGAGGCTTGTCCCAGTACCAGACGAGGAGTTGCCCTCCACGGTCCCATTTTCCCACCGCTTCGACGTGAGATACGAGCGGAGGCCGTGAGAGTCCTTCATGTTCTTCCGCCACTACTTTGACACCATCATCGCAGCCAAGGTATGTTGAACTTTACAGTTCATTTAAGCTACGCTTTACAATGTTGTTTCGATAACAGATAACAAACTGTGTATCTTGCCATTTGCAGATCACCTGGCAGCCGTGGACGGTGTTGCCTGATGAGGTGAGGGATCGGTATGAGGGTGCTCAGGAGACTGCTCGATTGAGGGTTCTACTGGAGGGCCCGGTCTGCCATGCTTGGTACTTCGGGGAGTGCTTCTTGTGGCAGATCTTGGGCGTGCAAGAGTAGCCAGTTCTGGCGAATCCTCATACCCACACGAGGCACACTGAGAGGTACACCTTGGCAGAGATGGAGAGTTACACTATCGGCTGGGGCTATGAGCGCTTTATAAGCTATGAGCGCTTTATAGGCGAGGGCGACTATATGGAGTATGTCCAGACCTATATTATGCGGCCTCTGACCGGTGCTGGCCGAGTTGAGAGAGAGAGACCAGCAGCGCCAGCGGTGAGAGCAGGAGTATCACGGGCACCTCAGGCCCGTGGCAAGAGTGGGTCTTGGAGAGGATAGGGAGCTGGGTGGCCAACACTGCCTACGATGATCACATGCCGAGGGCAGGGTGGAGAGACTTATCAGATCCCTTTTGCTGCTCCTCCTGCTGATCATGAGCTTGTCGGAGTCTACGGTTCGGCCCCGGTATGTATTGCTATACTCTGCCTTCTATTCAGTCATTTCAATTCATTTGCCATTCCGCAGAATACTAATGACTTCAACACTTTTGCAGGCTTCCGTCGAGTACACTCGCCAGTCCCTGGAGTTGACAGCCTCAGCGGTAGGGATGCTGCAGCGGTGCATGGACCTGTTGACCATTTATAGCATCCCGATAAGTTCTTTCAACCGCAGTCTCGAACTCTTCCTAATTTGTTTCATACATAATCTGATGCATTGCACTATCAATACGGCACTTGATACACAGCACTCACGGCACTAACACACTATAACCATACACTGCTCACAACATTTCTCACTGCATTCATACACTATATTCACACACTGTATTTGGCATTCATACTCTGTACTACATAGCATAACTGATGCATTTGCCATCTGTTCTTTTCAGGCTCCATTCCAGATTCCGACCGCAGGAGGCGCTCCAGCTGGACCATCTGTTCCTGCTCGAGGAGGAGGGGGAGCTAGGCGAGAGATGACATTCCGCAGGCGAGGCAAACATGGGCACACCCACACTGAGGGCAGTTCTCGAGAGCCCTCCCCCGATGATTCTGACGAGGAGGCGGAGTCGTCCCAGGGCGAGGCCGGAGATGACTCAAATTCGGACTCCGGTGATGGTGGTGGTGATCCTGGACCCTCGTCCAGGAAGAGGACCAGGACCGACTCCCGTGCCTAAGACCATTTGATGCTGATCCAGACACCTTGCTGCTTTTCCTTTTTTGCTTGTCTTGTTCAGACACTTTATTTCTTTTCTCCTTTTTTGTTTTATTTTCCTTCTTTTTACTGGTAACTTGAGCACCTTGTACTGCCGCAGGCAGGTTTTATTTTCTTCAAAACTTTGCACTTGAAAAGATGATGGAATGAAACAAGCTTTTGTTAAAAAAAGTGTTACATTTGTACATTCTATGCATCGCATCGCATCACATTACACAACAATGTAAATGAGATTGACCTTTTGTCTGAAAATTAAACACATGTATAGTAATAACCATGTAGCGAACCGACTAACGACAAAAACAACTCATACAAAATACTGCTTATTCTGAACACACGGCTCATAACACAACGCTTGGTTTATTCGGCACACAGCGCATACACACAGCTCATACAACGCACTGCCCAGTCTGAACATACAGCCTATAACACAACGCTTGGTTTATTCGGCACACAACGCATACGCACAGCTCATACAACGCACTGCCCAGTCTGAACATACAGCCCATAACACAATGCTTGGTTTATTCGGCACACAGCGCATTTTGAACAAACAGTTCAATCTGAACAAACGGGATGCAAAGATGGAATTGGCGGAAGTTGAAACACCCTCAGTCGCAATCCAGAGCCCATATGTTCACTGTTTTCACGTGACCTGGGTTGAACCCCTGCGGTTTTATGAAAGAACAAATCTTGTTTTGCACAAATGTAGAGAATGGCACAGCACTTTGAGCATAAACCAAATCACATTTTTCTTCCTCTCTTTTTTTTTTAAATAGATAAAGAAAAAAAGAAGTGAGTTCTTAATCGGGTATTGAGCCTACGACTGAACATAGTGCACTACGACTCAGGAACGGAAAACAAAGGTAAACAACCTAAAGACAAGCACAGACACTCGAAATGACTCAAGAATCGAGGCAAACGAAACAAAAGACACGACACTCAAACGTGTTACAAAAGGCGAGAGACCTCTCAGTTCGCGAGGAGCTAGTTTCTTCGGATATTATTTCCCACCCTTTCTCATTTGTGTTTCTTACGTCACTCGGCCCTAAGACTCTGTTTTTCTGAAAAAGCCCTTTTTCCTCACTTTTTCTCTCCACGCACATCTCTCTATTCTTTAATCTCTCAATTTTTTTTATCCCTCCCCTGGGTGGTTGATGGGTAAACGAGAAGTTGTGGGCTCATGCCCAACATTATTAGCTCGCGGCTATTTCCTCCGATGACGTTTAGTCGATGCCCCGGATGAGGGAGTGGAGTATCATGATCCATTCTGATTCGTGCTTTGCACTCAACTTTAAACCTCGCTGCTTGGAGGATGAGAGAGCTTTCAGCCCTTTGTTGTTAACCTCAGTTATGCCTTGTTCTAATAGGTAGGGTGCCCCTCTCGGCAAGTATGTTGACAGTGGGGAAAAGACAGAACACCTGACTCTACTGCGCCCCTAGTTCATTATTTTGACCATTTTTTGTTTGCTTTCTACTAAAACAATTTTGATCAATATAAGAGTTTGATTAACATGCTTGTTTAATTTTCTGATTCAAAATCATGCAAGTCAAGCTATGAGAACTAAAAATTTTCCTTTTTTGGGTCCAAGAAATGGTCCAGTTTTGGAAAAATGGAATAATTTTTTAGAAAATTAGTCAACCTCAGTAAAAATTCTCAAAATCTGTTTGCAAACGGCCACTGCTCAACGAGCATGGAACCTACTCTTGAGATGCACAACCTCAGATCCATAACAATGGAAAATTGCCCCTCGTTTAAACGGCACTGCACGGCAGCGAAAAGTTGCCCCTTGTTTGAATGGCGACTCATGGCAACGGAAAGTTGCCCCTTGTCTGAATAGCACCGCAGCATACGGTAGACAGTTTTCATAGTGATGATCACAAACGAACTCTCGGATACAGAGAAGACAAAGATGGTCAAAACCATTACATGGACACAATCGATTTGGAAGTGTTTATGGCTGGACTTCAGAATGAAGTTGCCTACGTATCCCAGACATGGGAATCAAGCCTTACGTAGTTTGGGTTAAGGTACACTCGTGTATTAACCCTCACCTTTTATGCTCTAACTTTTGCCAAGGCCGCCCTTCCGAGTTTTCAACCTTGCGAGCTTTGTTTTACTTTTCTTTTCATTTCTTTTCTTTTTTTCATTCCTTTCTTTTCTTTTCTTTTCTTTTCTTTGCATTTTTGTTTTTGTTTTTTTCTTTTCTTTTTTTCTTTTTCATTTGCTCTAACTTTTGCTCAGGTCGCCCTTCCAGGTTTTCGGCCCAGCGAGCCTCTCAAGGGTAAAAGTGTAGCTTTGTCCATGTCAAATGGTTTTGAGATCCTGAAGTCATCTAAATCCAGGAGAATGGCTGATGTTCACTGATGATGCAGGAGTCTATCCAATGGGGGGGACTGAATTGCCCCCAGTGTGGTGGATAGGAGCTCAGTTGTCCTTCAGTAATACTTTCTTCTTTCCTCCCTTCCGGGATTTGGCATTCTTGCCGCTCTTCATTGATTTGTGGAATGATCCATCTTCGGCTCTTCGAGCGCAATGGACATTTTTGCCCCTAGTTCTAGGGGTACTTCTGATCTAGCTTTGCAAGCTTCTTTTGATCACATCGGATCTTCTTGATCTGACCTTCTTGTTGCTAATTCATGGGCTGCTTCAAATATGGCCACACAGGCCTCACATCATGATGGACTTTTGAACAATCTGAATCTAAGTTCAAGGTTTGAAAGCAAGAGAGTTGAGTCCCGAGGCTGAGAGCGATCCTAAGCTGCACAATTTGAAGAGCGATTCCACACAGGTCTTCGTAGGACGGCGCAAAACTTTTTTGAAATCTTTTTAAGAAAGCGACTAGTCGCTCGCGCTGAAGACAAAGTAGAACCAATCTGGATCAAGCCAGGATCCTTCTCAGTACTCACACTAACAAGCATGATTTCATTCATTAAGGGCTTAGCATGCCTCTCTTTCTCTCAAGTTGATCAAATTTTGCAAATCCCGAGGAATTCCTTCCTCTTCATTTTTTTTTTTATCACAATGTTCAAAAAGTTTTTGAAACACTTAGGTCAATGCAATGATTTAAAGGCACAGAAGAGCAGGCGAAATGCACCGCCGTTTCGTTCAAACTTCTGGCACAACTGGCACACGGCAGAAGCAAACACAAAAAGTGTGAAAATCACTGCTGTTCCATTTAGATTTGTTGGCACAATTGGCTCCTCGGCAGAAACAGACTCAAAAGAAAGCAAAAAGACAAAAACGAAACAAGCAAGTAATGTCCGAGGTAACATCCCCGGAATCACCTGACTCCTATACAACGGGACTAACTCGATACAACAAGACAAACCCGACTGACATAGTACGAAAGACTGACCATATACAAGTCAACAAAACTGACTGAATACCCATGTCAGAAAGTACAAAACTAGCATTCGCAAATGCTCAAAACAGTGCGTGCCATACGCCACATCCGAGGTAAACCGAGCGCCGCCCACAGGTGGTCCAACCCCTGATCACATACTTGTATTATCCTCGAAATCCACCAATCTAGCGCTGATAGACTTTGCTGAGCTCGGCGGGAGGATGCCTTCATTGTCAATCAAATCTTGCACTTCGTGGCGAAGGCGAAAGCAGTTGTCGGTGGGGTGACCGGTCTGTTGATGGTACGCGCAGTACTGAGTAGCATCATGTGAGAGAGGGAGGTTACTTGGGAGAGGCCGAGGCTCGAGGGGTTTAAGATGACCTTTTTTAGCCAGGATTTGAAGTGCCTTAGACAAAGGCATGTAGAGGGCATGGAAGACTCTGCGACCTCGGGGCAAATACTTCGAAGTCTGCGGACTTTTGCTGGATGCACTAGTAAAGGGATCGGCAGGTGCTGCCTTGGCTCTCTAATCTTTTTTGGGCATAGGGTTAGGATTGGCAGGAACAGTTCCGGTGCGACGGTCCCTATTCTGATTTTCCCTCTGGCTTGAACTACGCTCGGTCTGAGTGGGGAAGATGTCATCCACAGTCTTAGCCAAAACCACGAGTACTTGTTGCTTATTCAACCCCTCGGCTTTTAGAGCCTCAACAGCTTGCTGAAGTTGTTCATAGGGATCAGTATCCACCTTCATCTTGTTCTTTCCACTAGCCTCAGCTTGGTGGAAGGTTTGGGTTGCTTGATCAGAGTGGAGCTTTGTTATTGCCGACATGTCATTGCCGGAGCTTGAGATAGCTTCAGGTTGGCTAAGCTCAATTACAATTCACCCCAGTAATGAGGGCTCCTGCGGCATGAAGTTCCTGGCATACGATATTGTAGACACCCCATTTTTGACCGTCCTCAAGACTTGGACGTCACCATTTGAACACTCGGTGATCATCCCTGTTCGTGTTTGTTTTGAGTTCACGGAGGTCTAGGCTACGCGCCTTGCCTCAAGATCTCTCGACTTGCTTGTTCTGTGGTTGGTTTTGCACCAAGGACTTGTGTGTTTTTGTACCTGAGGGTAGATAGTAGCTTGTTAGCTACCCCTGACCCCCACTGGCCTTGGCTTGAGGCCACCGGCCGTGTATTCTTGCTACCGGCCATTAGTGAAATATGCCATTGGCCGGTCTGCACTTGGTGTGGTCAGCCGACCATTTGTTTGGCCGATGGCCTCTTTTGCTGGCCGGTACCACCTTTTTGCCTTTTACAGGCATAATGCATGCCAGCTGTGCCAGCTGGAATGCACGGACCCTCCTCCCCATGCACGTGTGTGGCTGTTTTGCCCCTTTTGTACCTTTTTGGTCTAGCTTCTTGAGGAAGCTTGGGCCTTTGTCTTAGCTTCCTCAAGAAGCTTGAACCCTATCCCAGCTTCCTCAGGAAGCCTTGGCCCCTTTGCCTTGGCTTCTTTAAGAAGCCTTGATCCCTTTTGTTAGCTTCTCTTGGAAGCGTAACACTTTTATTGGTCTATATAAGAGCCCCATCCTCCTCCTTTGGTGGGGTTCAGCAAAACCAGAGCAAAATACATATATATATATATATATCTGATATACACTTTCCCTCTCTATATCTCCCTCTCTCTCTCTTCATTTGTGTGGGTTTGAGAGCCTAAATGTGTGTTTTCTTCTTCATTTTGCACTAAGACACATAGCATTACACCATACTTCGACTTGGGAGGCCTTGAGGGTTTGTTCATGAAGTTTTGGGTCGGTTTTGATCAGAAGAAGAGGGCTGAGCTTGCTGTTCTTAGAGTGTTCTTCAAGGGTAACATTATTTACTTTATATTCTCCAATCTTGCACTAGTCTTTAGCCTATCTTGCATACTGTGTTAGACTTTGTGTATAACTAAAAAAAAGTCTTGTATTTGCATGCTTAAGATACTTCATTAAGGTTGTTTTGGTATTGGGGGTCGGTCTCCCCTTCTTAGGCCTTGTTTGGCCCTTTTTGTGCTTTCTTTGTTGAGCCTTGGTTATCTTTGTGTATTGGCCTTCTCACCACTGAAATCCAGTGGATTTTCAGTGGTGAAGAAGAGGTTTTGAGGTCTTGCATAGGGGAGGGACACCCCTCTCCCTTTGTCTCTCTTTTGTCCTTGTTTTTGGCTCATAAGGGTAGCATGCATGATTAGTTGTTCTTGGCTTCATTTCAGAGGTTTTTGGGTGTTGTTGGGTCATATTATGCCTCTATTTTTGGTCGAATTAATGGCCTCTTTCATGTTTAATATACTTGCTTTGTATTCCTCTCTTTGGCCTAGAAGTGCATCATGCATTTAACCTACCATGCTCTCATGTTTTGGCCTAACTTTGTGAAGTTCTTAGCCATATCTTACCATGCTTGAGGCCTGTTGGGTGCTGTTTTGATCATATTTGCCATGTTTGGTATAGCCTCTTTGCATTTTGGCTTGTGAGCCTTGAGGGTGTGAGTCATGAGCATGCTTGAGTTGGGTTATTTCAGTGATTTGGAGTCATTTCCCATGCTATTTCAGTCCATAACCCATGCTCGTATGATTGCATTTATCATCCCTTTCATGCCTTGAAGAGTTATTTTGTTGTGCCTTGAAATGAGCATTGTGCATGCTTAAGTGTTTAAGTCTTTGGGGCTGCCATATCAGTGGGTTTTGGGGGCTCATTTTGCATGTTGATACTCTGTTTTTGGTTGTTCAATTCATGCCATGTGTGGTCATGATAGTGGTGGTAGAATGCTCCTTTTTTTGTGCCTTAGTCTTAGGCTCATTGATGCGCATGTTTGCATGAACATTTGTCCACCATTTACACCATCTTTGGCCACTATTTTGGAGAGGGCTGAGGCCTTCTCATTTCAGTATAAGTCCATCTTCGCATACTTTGCATGTTTGGCATGTTACATTGTATTGGTTGCATGCTTACATTGCATTATATTTGCATGTTTGCATGTTGTTTAGCTAGTTGCATTGCATGTTTGGACATTGCATGCTTACATGATAGATTGCATTGCATTTGACATGTTTTGCATCTTAGCCTTATGTTGCATAACTTGAGCCATGTTTGTATACATGCATTGCATTGCTTGGTTTGGGGTGTCAAACCAAGCATGAGGGGTGAGGTGTGTTCGTACTCAAAGTGACGAAACACGTCTCAACCCTTCGGTAGCCAATGCCCTTGATCTCAATAAGATAGCGTGTTGGCATTCATTTGTTTGTTCCATGCATTTACATTAAGAGGCAAACTTGGCCTCTTAGGCCATCACGCATCAAAATGCATAATTGATGGCCTGAGGGTCGAGGGTCATTCTCCCTTGAGTCCATTGCATGATAGGGAGTGTGGTCATGCTCACATTTGCTTGAGAATTCCATGCCATACACTGCTTGTCCTCTGCTGCTATCAACTCCAGGATTCTGCAGGAAGAAATAGCCGGCCGGCTACTTGGAGTGCCAACCGACCAAATACAATTAGTCGATGGCTCAACCGATGGTCGATGACCATTCCTTTCGGCCGGTGGTGTTCCCACTTGGTCGGTGATGCTCCCCAGTGTTCAGAGAAGCATCATTGGGACTTGCAAAAAATTTTAAAGGAGTAGGGCAGTGTAAACAGAGGCAACAGTGCTATGGCAGCGAGTTTCCGAGCGGGGCGAGTCAAGCATGCATCATTCGCGCATTCCGAGACAGAGTTGCGGCAGTCTCTTTAGCTTCACATTTAAATCATTTTTGTGATTAATTTGTTAATTAATTAGAGGGTCTGTAATAATTAATTAGCTAGGATAGTTGATTCATTATTTGGACTGTATTATTCTTTTGGTCCCTCCGGGCGAGGGCGAATTTGTAATAAGTATGGGTGAGTGTGTGCATGTCTTCCAACCCCCACTTCTTTCTCCCTTTTACTTACCTGCTTTCAATGGTTAGTATTAGGTCATATTTAAATTAGCATACCTTATGCTATGCATGCGTGCATCCATACATTTGTCTTGCATGCACCAGGCTCGGCGCATCATACTAACTGCATTGTATTTCAATTCCAAGTTGAATACGTGTTGGTTGTAGTATCATCATATGCCATCTTAGAATAGCCGAGCCTATTGTAGTTGCACCTTGAATGTATTGCATTAGCCATTTTAACATAAACTAGGATCATACATATGATTACTAACTAGCTTCTATTTTGGCTTGGAGTACTCGGTAAGCATTTATGTTTTAGCATCCTTGCATGAGTGTGAGTGTTGCCATGATAGCATGCTTACCATGAGGCTATGTGCTTACATGTTATAACTACCTGAATGCCTGTGGGTGAAGGTTGGGTTACTTAAATTGGAACAATGCATTGAATGCATTGAATGTGAGTTTTAAGCCCACTTGAGAGTGGCAAAACCATACTTTCTAAGCCCACTTGAGGGTGGCAAAATCCATGTCTTAGCCTACCTGCGGGTAGGACCATCAAACCATTTTCAAACAAACAAACATGAAATATTTTGTTCCAATTTAGGCGACTTAGTCTATACTTGTTTGTTGTGCGCATCACGTAGTAAATCTAGGCTAATAACCAGAATAAGAACCCATAATGTTTTCAAAACAAGATATCATGGTTAGTAGAGGCCGATCTTTGATCGGGCGAGCGGGGGTGCCCATAGCTGACCTTCCCCAATCGTACCCAAGTTTCCGAGCCGAGACAACTTTGGTGATGACGGACACGTGGCCTTAGGCAAACGAGTCAAGGTTTCCTAAATTTTTCCAAAATAAGACATTTAGGTGGCGACTCTATATCTGGCAAAGCAGTCCATGTTTGGTACTTCTTTCTAAAAAAAAATCTGTTTTTCAAAACGATTTGCCAGACTTGGACTCTTTGGTGAATTATCAATCTCACATTGCACATTGTGAGATCAGATTAAGAACCGACACAAAGGGAGTCCGAACTGTAGCATGAGGCCCACGGGCGCGTCTACAGATATGGTTGGTGGCGAAGCCGACATTTCATAGGCGAGATCAGCCACAGACCTCTAGAGGTCGCCAATCATTCCTATCAACTCAAACGCGGTGGGCTCACGAGCTTGAAACAACTGGAGCTCCCAGATCGGGTGCGCGGCAGGTGACCTGGGTGGACGTTGCATTCCGACATCAGTCTCACTCTGCATGGTGGTTTCCTAGTTTAGTGCCGCTGTCATGACCACAATCTCTTCTGAACTTTGGGTCATCATAAGTCTACTGAACCGGACAGAGGCGTCGAGACTGGCGACTAATGGGTCTGATGAACCGGTGAGCCTTTTCCTGCCTCGTCTCAGCAAAGGAGAACACTGACTGCTTTGAACTGAATCTTTGACCCCCCTCTAAAAGAGAAAGTAGGCAACATTTCAGCCCAATTTTACTAGAACAGACATAAGTATAGCTGAATAACTGTATTCGACCACTGATCACTGTTCCTCAAATTACTGCCCCAAAACTAAATTAGATACCCGCAGATATAACTAATTCTCAAAATACTGGTGCCCGCAGGCCTGATACCCAGACTTGCAAACTGATATATGCATTCCTGTAGAGACAAACTCTAAAAGCACATAGCAAGTAAATGAGAGCCAAAAACACCCCTATTTTGGGGTAGGGTTTTCCTGTCCTATTTTGTCAGGAGCTAGGGTTTCACTACGCACATACAACCTATAATCAGGTAAGCAACATGTCCTAGTTTGGAATGGTCACTATGGATTTCGATATGCACTGGGTCGAATGGTCAAAAGGGGTGCCCCAGTAACAACCGGGGTTTGTGTTCCCATCGTGGCAAAGTCCGTAATCGGTCAGCCTTATGGCACGCAGCCTCCGGCAAACCGTTCAGGAATAGCAGATGGCAAACACGGTGTCCTAGGCGCACCAATGGAAATGTAATGCAAAGAGACACATAAATGTAATCAAAACAAGATATCATGAGTTCGAGTCAAGCTCTCTAACTCCCCAGCAGAGTCGCCAGAAACTGTAGACGTCCTCGAACGTCCCGGGAGGGAATCCCGTTTTGTTCATTTGGGCTCACTACAGTTTGGACTCAATGTCACGGTCCTGTACCTAATCTTGTGAAGTGCAATGCAAGACCGATGAATCATCAAAGAGTCCAAATCCGGCAAATCGTTTCGAAAAATTGATTTTTAGAAAGAAGTGCCAAACATGGACTGCTTTGCTAATACAGAGTCGCCACCTAAATATTTTATTGTGAGGGAATTTAGGAAACCCTGACTTGTGCCGAAGGCCACGTGTCCGTCATCACCAAAGTGGCCTTGGCTCGGGAACTTGGGTACGATTGGGGAAGGTCATTTCATGAGAACCCCTGCTCGCCCGATCAAAGATCGGCCTCTACTAACCATGATATTGAGTTTTGAAAACATTATGTGCTCTTATTCCGGTTATTAGCCTAGAATTGCTATGTGATGCACACAACATACAAGTATAGACTGGATCGTTTGAGTTGGAACAAAACATTTCATGTTTGTTTATTTGAAAATGGTTTGATGGTGCTACCCGCAAGTAGGCTAAGACGTGGATTTTGGCCACCCTCAAGTGGGCTTAGAAAACATGATTTTGTTACTCTCGAGTGGGCTTAAAACTCGCATTCAATGAATTGTTCCAATTCAGATAATCCAACCTTCACCCACAGGCATTCGGGCAGTTATATCACATAAGCAAATAGCCTCATGGCATGCATGCTATCATGGCAGGCATGCTATCATGGCAGTCACTCACACGCATGCAAGGATGCTAAAGCGTAAATACTTACAGCGTACTCCGAGCCAAAGAAAGAAGCTGATTAGAAATCATGCATGAGTCCAAACTATGCTGAGATGCCTAATGCAACACACACACAAATGCAGCTAAGAATAGGCTCAGCTAATCTAAGAATGACATGTGAGATGCAACAGATAATGTGTATTCAACTTGGTATTGAAATACAATGCAGTTAGTATGGTGCGCCGAGCCCGGTGCATGAAAGACAAATGAATGAATGCAAACATGCGAACATAAGTATGCTAATTAAAACGTGCCCTAAACTAACCATCATAAGCTAGTAAATAAAAGGGAGAAAGACGTGGGGTTGGAAGGCATGCACACACTCACGCACGCTTATTACACAATTGTGCCCTCTCTTGGAGGGTCCGATAGAATAATACAAGCTGAATAATTAATCAACTATCCTAGCTAATTAAATATTACAAATTCCTAATTAATTAACAAATTAATTACAAAACAATCTAAATATGAAATTAAAAGAGGTCGTTGCAGCTCCGCCTCGGAATGCTTAAATGATGCATGCTCGATCGCCTTGCTCGGAAACCCGTTGCCATGCCACTATAGCCTCTGTCTGCATTGTTCTGCACCTCTAAGAACTGTAAAAATCCTTGGGATGCTCCTGAATTACCTCATAGTCATGCTGAAAAGTCACCGGCCAGAATAAAAGGTCACCGGCCACAGGGAAATGGTCATCGACCAGGAATGGGGATATCGGCCAATAATTAATGGCCAGTCGGCATTAAAGATGGTCGACCGACCATCTGTTCCTGCAGAACCCTGTTTTTTCTACAGCAAAGGATAGACAGTGCATGGCAAGGCATTTACCATACTATGTGTGCACGGCCATTCTCCCTATCATGCTATGAACTCAAAGAAGTATGGCTCTCGACCCTCGGGCCATCAATCACGCATTTCGATGCATGATGGCCAAAGGTGTCAAAGATGCATATCAATATGGAATGAATGCAACAAACAAATGAATGCTACACACTCTATCATATTGAACCAAAAGTATCGGTGACCGAGGATTGAGATACGTTTCATCACTTCAAGTACGAACGTCCCTCATTCCTCATGTTTGGTTTGACACCCCAAACCAAACATAATGCAATGTATGTATGCCATATACAATGTAAAGCATGCAACCAATGCAATGCAATATGACATGAGCATGCCAAGTGTAATGCAATGCAACCTAACATGTAAACATCATGGCAATGCAAAAAGTATACAATACTACAATGCAACCTAGATATAGGAATACACAAAGTCATAGGCATGCAACAACGATATCAAACACAAGGATGCGATAGCATGCAATGCAGTAGGCCTACAATAATGCATAAATGCATGATCCATGGACTTACACTAAGGATGGATAGGCCTCAGCCGTGCCCAAAACAGTGGCCAAAGTGCCAAGAAATGATGGACAAAACACACCCAAACATGCACATGTGAAGGTCCAACACTTAGGCATGAAAAGAATCGACTCTCAAGCACATTAAGAAGAGACAAATATGGACAAATCACAAGAATGACAAGCTCTGAAAATGTGTAAAGGATGATGCCAAATCAACCAAGCCATGCAAGTAAGGCATGCAACAAAGCCCAAAACTCAAGACTAACAAAGGGGTTCAAACCATGGCCATATCAACCAAGCCCCATAGAGCCAAGATCACTTAAAACAGTCCCAGGGCAGACCATAATAAGGCTAAAACATGCATGGAACAAGGCCAAAAACATGCTAAGAAAAGGGCGCAAAACAAAGGGGATTGAAGGCCACAAAGAGAGCATTCCATTACAACTACCTCAACCACACATGGCATGGCTTATTCAAAGAAAAACAGAGCTATAATATGCTAAAAGGAGCCCCCAAAACCCACTGATATGGTAGCCCAAGGACTTAAACAAAGAGGCATGCACAATGACCCATTTTAAGGCACGAAAGAACAACTCTTCAAAGCATTGAAAGGATGGTAAATGCAAGCATACAAGCATGGAGCATGGACTGAAATAACATGATAAGTGATTCCAAATCACTGAAATAACCCAAATAAAGCATGCTCATGACTCACACATTCAAAGCTAACAAGCTAGGGTACATGGTGGCTATACAAAACATGGCAAATATGACTGAATCAACACCAAACAGAGCTTAAACATGTCACAACATGGCTAAAATCTTCAAGAAGTCAAGCTAAAACATGCAAGCATGATGGTCTAAATGCATGGTACATGTTATGACAATAGAGGGGATTACAAAGCAAGTGCATGATGCATACAATAGACCATTGAACCAACATGAAACAGAGGTCCAACATGATAAACCAACACCAAATACCCTCTAAAATGGAGCCAAATAGAGCTATGCAAACATGCTACCTTTATGAGCCCTAAATGCAAGCAAATGAGTCATAAGGGGAGAGGGGTGTCCCTCCCCTATACAAGACCTCAAAACCACTTCTCCACCACTGAAAATCCTCTGGATTTCAGTGGTGAGAAGGTCAATACACGAAGGGTTCCAAAGCCCAAAGAGGAAGGCACAAAAGGGGTCAAACAAGGCTTAAAAGGGGGTAGACAACCCCCAACACCAAGATGACCTTAAGCAACTATAACAAGCATGAAAATACAGAACTTTTATCAATTATACACTAAGCTCGAAACAATATGCAAATAGGTCTAAAACCTTAAGCAAAAATGGGGAATAAAATGGTAAGTTCTCACCCTTGAAGAACATTTCAAAAACACCAACTCCAGCACCTCCTTTTTATCAAAAACCAACTCAAAACTCTGAAACCAATCCCTTAAAACCTTAGCAACCAAAGTATAGTGTAACACTAGGTGTCTTAGTGCAAAACTAAGAACAAAAACCCCTTTTGGACACTATTTCACACACAAATATATAGAGAGAGAGAGGGAGATATAGATATAGAGTGATATATATCTTATATCACAGGTTGTTCAACCCCTGGAAAAGGAGGGGAGGCCCTCCTCTTATAGGAATTCAATTCCTAAGCTTCTTGAAGAAGCTAACATAAGGGAGCAAATCCCTCCATACACGTGTATGGAGGTGATGTAATGTGGATGCCAGCTGTGCCAGCTGGCACAAAATATCTGCCAAAAACAGATGGAAAAGGGTCGGTTGGAAAATATGGCCGATTGACCAACACAGGTGGCCGACCGACTAAAGAAAGTGCCGACCGGCCAACACTTTTGGCTAATGGAAATAAAAAGGGGCTGGTGGCTTCAAGCCTTGGCCGGTGGGTTGAGGGGAATGGCCAACAAGCCTCCCTCTTCCTCCCAAAGCAAAAACACAAGTGTTTGGTCTACATCCAAGCACAAAACAGTCAAGTTGAGAGATCTTGAGGCAAGGCACACGGTCGAGGCCTCCGAGAACTCAAAACAAACACAAACATGGATGATCACCGAGTGTTCAAACGATGATGTCTGAGTCTTGAGGATGGTCAAAAATGGGGTGTCTACAGTGTTTGTCCGCTACCACTGGATTTGCCTTCTCAGTGGCCGTGGCGGCATCATCCTCAACTCAAATGTGCTCGTTAATCTGTTGCATCAATGATTCCATGGTTATAGGCTGGTGCATCGTAAGCGAGTCTCACAGTCTATGTTCGATTGGCAAGCCTCGCTTGTATTAGGCGATTACCATGTTAGTGGGGCAATCGAGAATCTCGTTGTAGGTCTCCCAATACTTGGCATTATATGCCTTCAATGAACTGCCCGATTCCATCTTGATACCCAAGAGGTGGTCGACCTCCTTTGGTGTTCGAGTATTGGTCTTGAATCTTGTGACGAACGCTTTGGCAAGTTGCTACCAGCCCTCGATACTTCCTTCTGGTGAACCATTTTAGGCCCAACTCCCCCAAGCTAGCCAGAAAGATGAGGCACATTAGGGTGTCATTACATCTATACCCCGCCATCACTTGCCGGTAATAACTAACGTACATGTACGGGTCCATCTTGCCATCGCATAGCATGAACTTTGGTTGATGGAATCCGGCGGGGAGTGGTCTACTCTTAATCTCAGGGGAGAGTAAGGTGGCACTAAGCCTCGCCAAGTCTCTATCCATCGACGAAGGGGCCACCACCCTGGGTGGCGGTATGGCCACTTCTTAACTGCAATGGATTCTGGGATTCAGCCTATGTAGCTCTGGCACTCTCTGGACATCTCTGTGGCATGCATGCTCCTCTAGGATGTCCCTCAAGTCCACCAATCAGGCGGAGTAAGAGTATCTCTACGTCATCGACGGACGCGAGAGATGGTAGCTGCTATCTCATGTGCATGACTTCTCCGCCGGTAGGTTGGAGTCTTCTACCCCATACCTCCTGGTAATGAAGACGAAGGGTGTCCCTCGTTGGTTCTGGTTGCTTAAACGATGGGGTTGTATGCGCTCACTGTGGTTTCCCACTCCAGCAACACCCTTCTCTTTGATCTGCCGCTTCAACGCCTCCATCTTAGTTGCCATCTTCTGAATGATAGTGTCATGGTCTCTCAGTCTGTGCTCCAAGCGTCGAGCATGTGACTCTCTCCGTCGTCGGTGCCCTTCAGGACTCTGTAAGTGGTCAGTGCTCCTTGCGTGTTTGTTTTGCGCATCTCTGGGTGGCCCTCTAGAGGAAGTCTCTAGGCCCACCATGGTCGGGATGGCTGGAGGGCCATCTCTTCTCCAGACTGACTTTAGAGTGATGCCGTCAACGACAGATAACAGGGTTTCGTCATTGTTTGCCATGGAAAATGATCAGAAAATCTTGGAGGACAAGGATTTGTCTGTCAAAGGTTCTCATAGGTGACGCTAATTGTACAGGTAAAAAATATTCTTCTTCTTCTGTGCTCCTTACTACCAAGCTGGAATTGCTCCGATAGAACTCTATCTCACTACAAACAAGCAAAGGTAAGCTACCTGGTGGGTGGGTTGCTGAAAAACCCCTCTGATGGTCTAGTTAGCTTCCATGGGAGAGAAAAGAGAATACAGAGCACTGTAGAGAGATAGAGAGTGGCTAAAAGTTGCTTACCCTCTGAGTCTGCTCGCGCCACCTTTTATAGGTTGGCCATGAAGCCTTAGATTGTGTACGCACTACCTCTGTTATCCTTTGTTGGACGTGTGGCTGTATTGCCCTCTCCATTCCTTACACGTGTATATGTATGTACTGCCAAACAACATTGGCTAAACTGCCAAACGATATTGACATATACCCAGAGCGGTTTCCTCCGCATTGGTCCACGCGGAATACCAAATAGCGCTATGTAGACACCCCATTTTTGACCGCTCTTACGACTTGGATGTCACCACTTGCACACCTAGTGATGAGTATTTATGATTGTCAAGTGCTCGAAGTCCGCAGCAAAATGCCACAGCTTTGAGCCTTGAAACCCTACACACCAATTTCCTTAGTTTTGGACCAAAACCAGAATTTTTCAAGCCTACAACCTTTTGTCGCCTGCCGGCCAGAATTAGTGGCCTGCCAGCCACAAGTGTGTTTTGTAGATATTTTTCTACCAACTATGCCAACTGTTGGCATAGACGCATGCACCTTCTTACACGTGTATGTATTGATATTTCTGAGGAAGTGTGATGGTTTTCTATATATAGAGGGCCTCTCCTCTGGCTTTCAAGGTTAGAAAATTTTGGAGCAAATTATTCTCTCTCTCTCTCTCTCTTGCTAATTTCTTGAACCTTTGCCTATACACTCTAAACCAAACCTTACCATCTTTGAGATGAGGTACTTTTGAGCCCTTTTTGAGCTCTTGAGGGTGTGTTTGTGTTGAATTGTTGTTTGGAAGTGCTTTCCTCTTCAAGAGATATAAGGCTTAATTTGTTTCCTTATTTTGTTTGTTTTTCTTTTTTTTCTTACTGTTTTTCTACTGTTTTTGGGCTGTGTAAGCTCTATAATTTTGGGCTAAAACTTGTGGTTTAAGGCCTTAAAGGGTGGAGGGGTGTTTCACCTCTTTTTCCACCTTGCTTCTCTAGCCTTTACCCTTGTGCTTCCAACCTTTACACTATCTTTTTTTGAACTTTTAAACACTAATTTTCAGAGTTATTTCAGTGGCTAAAATGTTGTTTTGAAGTCCAAAATTGGAGGGGTTAGCCTCCACCCTTGTGTCTTGCTTACTAGCCTAACATGCTTCATGTTTTAGCTTATTGTTCTAGCTATTTTTGTCTTAATTCCAGCATATTTTAGGACTAATTTAGCACTATTTTAGGACTGTTTTTAGCAACTTGTTGCATTTGAGTTTTGTATTTCATGCTTGTAGTGTAATTGTCCTCATAGGTTTGGTGGTTTAGGCCTTAGCCACCAACCTATTTGAGTTGATAGCATTTGTTTATGGTTTTCTATAGTTGCTTTCACCTTTAATCACCTCTGCAACCCCCCTCCTTTCTTGGCTTTTGCTTTGCTTTGCTTTGCTTTGAAAGTTGGTTCAAACTAATTGCTTATTTTAAGTTTGAGATTGAGGTCTTATGTTTAATGGTTTAATCCCTTTGGCGGTTCATTACCAACGGCATGACACTTCTCTCATGCCTAAAACAACTCTTGGTTTGATGCTTCTTTCCATTAGAGGACTTAAAGCTCACCTTTGGACTTAATTTACTAAGGAATGGTTGGTAATTAAAATGGAGTAATAAAACTTGGACTAAAGTGATGCAAGATAATAACTTGGTTTGGGTTCAATCGGATGTTAATTGAACCCTTGAATCTTGAATGGTTTTCATACTTGTTAGTGATGTAAACGGTTCAAGAGTCAATGTCAACCATTTCCCTTGATCAATTCAAGATAGGGAGGGGGTTTGAGAGTCTTATTTGTTGCATTTATTGAACTTGCACCCTTTGGTTCATAGGCCATCATGCAATGAAATTGCATCGATTGATGGTTTATGAATCAAGTTTACTACTCCTTTGAGCTGTTTGATGATAAAGAGGGGTAAGTTGTGTGAGAACCCGAATATAAAAATAAAGTAAATAATTAAATAATAATAATTTTACAATTTTAAATATTTTGATGGTGAATTCTAGAGTACAAATTAAATATTTGTTGGATGGTCTTTTAATTAATTTTAAACCTAAAATAAATTCATGGTGAAAGTCTTTAATTTAGAGGCAAGATTTATTATTAAAATATATATATATATATATAGAGAGAGAGAGAGGGTGTGACTTGAACTCTAGACCACAAACTTAATAAATAAGGCTCTTACCATTTAAGTTGCATATAACTTATATATGTATTTGGTATATTTATCTATTTATTTGACCTATGTGTGTCCACCACTAGTATAAAATAAAATAAACACAAACCCTACTCTATTTTTTGTTCACCAGATATAGCAGCAGCAGCCACACTAACAGGAGAGAGATTGAAAGAGAAGAGACAAAAAAAAAAAAAAAAAAAAAAAAAGAAGTTGCAATCAAAGAAGAACTTTTGGGTGTGTGGTAGAGTTCTAGCTTTCTTCTTTATTTTATTTTTGTTCTTTATCCTTATTCTATTTTATGATTTAATTCATTGATGGAGGGGTTGTAGGTTTATGTATTTTGTATATATATATATTGTTAAGAAATCTGAGGAGTTAAATTCATGTATAAAAAGTGGGCGTAATTCTTAGTCCAAAAATCCTGTACAGAATCACAAACTTTAAAAAATCTAGAAACCATAACAAATGGATGAATTTTGAACTGAAATTTTTATAGTAGATTAATTACATATTGAATTGCATATCAGAATTTTCTTATAATTTTTGGGAGTCAAAATCTATATTAACTGGTGCGTTCAAATCTGTCCAGAAAACTGGTGTAAAACAGTAACTTCGGAAGTGTCGTTCTCTTTGGGTATAAATCTGAAAATTATCAAATTAGCGTCATTAGAACCAGTTACGAGTCTAGTTTCTTAAATTTTTGGCCTTGTTTTGATTGCTCGTGTATACTAAGAGAAACATTAATTTCTTTAAAGTGCTACAGAAAACAACCTGTTTGAATATAATTAATTGTAAATAATTATTTTGATAAACAAATCAAAATAATTATTTTAATTAATTTTAAAGCCAATTGGGTTTGAAACTTAGGATATATTAGTTGATATCTGGACGGTTTTGGAATTTTTCGAACAGCGTGGAGTGGGTTTTGTAATTTTCAAAGTTAGCAAATAAATTGGGAAAACTTGTTTAAAATTCTATTTTATCTTAAAGTTACTTTTAATTAAGTTTCAATTTGAACCCATGTCTTGGGTGATTTTAGACCTTGAAGAACATGAGCTTAGGTAATATTTAAGAATAACGGTGAGTGGGGTTGAACTGTGTTAGTGCGCTTTAGTGTGGGTACTTAGTTTATTATTCTCTTTAGTAGTTTTCAATCGGTAGTGACGTGTAGTTTTCATACTTGGTTCAGGGCACTAGTTAGACTTTCATACTCTATTCGAGAATTATATTATTTTATTTTCAAGTGAGTAGTTACATGCTACATATTTTCATAAATGTTTCCCTACCCTAAACTGTTGAAAAATTTAATTGTTGTTTCAGGACTAAACTGTTTTGATAAATTATTATATTATCAATGGAATTAAATTATTTCTGAAACGTGTAAACTTGGCATACTGTAAACTATTTGTTATTGTCTCATGTTTATAATGGTGAACTACCATGTTTTGCGAAACTGATGTGTATTGATTATTGGGACCATCTGTGTATTTTAGTCCAGGAAAATTATTCCACTGTGCGTGGTGACTCTGGCCACTAGGGAAAAGATTCGGGTTGGGCCGTAATGACTCTAGTGCTCAAAGATTGTAAGGAAAAGACCTGGGTTGGGCTAGGTGACCTTCAATCGGATCGTCTCAGAGAAAAGGCCTGGGTTGCTACCCCGAGAATGACTCTTGGTTCGATATTAGATCCAACGGGCTTATTACCTTGAGAATTGTGTGGCATGTTACTTGTTATTCTTGGTACCCAGAAAATTATTGGTGTTCATGCTGTAATCTGTTTTAAATGGAAAATGTCATTTATCAAGTTCTTGAGAGACATGAGTATTTTAACTGTTGAACTGTAGAACCTTCTCTTTGAAACAGATTATCTTTATCAAAAGTGTATGCCAATCTAGTTTCTATGATACATATTTTATTTTGGAATTGATCCATGTTTTCAAAACTGTATATACTATCCATGTTGTTACTCACTGAGCTATCAGCTAACTTAGTTCTTTATCATTTACAGGTGTTAGAATGACTTAGAGTGGACTCGTGGCGTAGTGGGGACTCAATTGCATCGACCTCTAGGACATTCATTTATTTTGTTTTAGATTGTTATGTCAAGTTTGTGCATATTTTTTTATTTTTATTGGGGTTCATTTAGGATTATTTTGATATGTGGACTGTTTATATCCCATAAGTTTGGATGATATTGATTACTATTGGTTTTGCCTTTTATAATTATGGCATGTCATTGGATTGAGTTTTGGTTATTTACTAATAGACTATTGTATAGTTATTCAATGTATTTATGTATTCGTGTTTTAGGCTTACCTGTGCCTTGGGCTTAGGCCCTGTAGGCCACGGCCGGTCATACCCGGGTTTGGGGTGTGACAAGTTGTGCAAACGACCCTTGAGAATACCCTACTCTTGCTCTGTTTGCTCTCTGTTGCAGCAAGAAGAACCAAGCATCAATGGCCGGCAAGCCACTTTTTGTGGCCGGCAGGCCACCTTTTGTGGACGGCAAACCATCAGTTGTGGCCGACAAACCACCACTTCTAGCCTGCCAGCCACCTTTGCGAAACCTAGCAGTGGCTTTTTTGAAATGGAATAGAGTTGGTTTTGAGGTGAAAAACAGTGCAAATGTTCTACTGAGCAATAGAGGCATCTGGCAGTAGAACAGTGGCTTTTTTGGGTGGAAATCAGTGCATGCATGAGCATTCCTCATTTCCCGAGGCGGAGTAGTTAGAGTAGTAAGCTTAATACTTCTCTAAACTTTGTATTCATGTTTACTTAGTTAATTTGTAAATTCATTAGTTAGTTCTAATTTGTTGTAATAATTAATTAGCTAGTTTAGTTGATTATCTCATTCATTTTATAATAGCTAGTTAATTAGCTTAACTAGTTAGCCTATTCGGACCCTCCTGCTTGAGGGTGCAAATATTGTAATAATGTGTATGTCTTCCAACCCCACGTCTTTCTCCCTTTTATTTACTTGCTTATGGTGGTTAGTTTAAGGCATCATGTTTTGTTTAACATACTTCATGTTTGCATCCACTTGTCTTGCATGCATTGAGCTTGGTTCATCATTCTCACTTGCATTGTTAGTTAATACTTCTTTGATAACGTGCTTAGACCGCATGCTATCAAATTGATTCATATGCCATATTAGTAGCTGAGCCTAGTAATTGCATATCGCATGTGTTATATTAGTCATGTTACATTAGTTAAAGCATGCATTTTTCTAACCTTTTTCTTTTAGCTTGCCTTGGAGTACTAGGTGAGCATTTTCGCTTTAGCATATTGCATGAATGTGGTTGTTGCCATATCAAAGCATGTTCACCATAATGCTAAGTGCTTAACTGATAAACTATTTAAATGCCTGTGGATGAAGGCTAATTGCTTGAATTGGAATAATTTAAGTAATGTACATATGCGATCATTTTTTCAAGTGGTACATATTCGGAACAATTTTACAAACAAACATGAATCAAGTGTTCTAATTTTTGCAAATTAGTCTATACTTCTTTGCACATCACATAGTAATGCTAGCCTAATAATTAGAACAAGAGCATATAATGTAAATAAGATTCACATTATGATTAGTAGAGGCCGATCTTTGATCGGGCGAGCGGGGGTGCTTAATTCGTGACCTTTCCCTCTTGTACCCAAGTTCCCGAGCCAAGACAATCTTGGTGATGACGGACACGTGGCCTTTGGCAAGAGTCATGGGTTTCCTAAATTTCCCAAAAACGTTTAGGTGGCGACTATGTATTTGGCAAAGCAATCCATTTTTGGCAATTTGATTCAAAATCGATTTTTCATAAAGATTTGCCGGATTTGGACTCTTTGGTGTTTATCTATTTCACATTGCACTTGTGAGATCTGATTCAGAATCGCGGGAGTTCGATACTGTAGGGCTTATTCATCTTCCGAAAGGGGGGCACGAAAAGTCGAGCTACACGCTATTACTTGGGTTGCACCAAAGACATTGCCTGTGAAGACACCAATGCCAAACTAAGCTAGGCCGGCCTTTGAGTCATAGGCGCGCTCGTTCAATACTTTGGCGGCCGTCCCTCAAGCCGGTCAGCCATGGGCACACTGTTAGTCATCTCAGCTGAATAGTGTGGCACTGCGCCACGCCTAACCAAGCCGATCTTGTCATGTTGCCATGACCTCTGCAACCGCAGTGCTAAAAGATAGCCTGGTCTAGGATCAGGGCGTGTGCTAAGGTAGCCTGGCCGAGATAGCCCGCTACAACACCAACTTCGTGCTGGCACAGCTCGGCCCAACACTACATTACATGTTCCTCTCGTACGGCCCAACACCATATTCCATGTCGGTATAGCTCGACCTACCATTCGGCACAAATCTCCCTCTCACTATTATTTATTTACTTAAATAAAATATAATTAAAGCATATATAAAGATTAAGAATAGAAAGTCATACAAAACTAGGCATAAAAGGAACCCCTTCATATCCCTTAACCAAAATATATCATAATAAAAGGAAAGGGGTCTCAAAGGAAACAGTCAATATACAAGGAAGAATAATAAAATTTAACAAGAGAATCTGCAGCTTGGTTGCCTTTCCTATAAGCTAATTAGGGGTGTAAACGGTTTAGTTCAGTCGGTGTTAAGAGTATATTAAATATTGAACCGATCTTTTTGGTTTTTATGATTGAGAAACCAATACAAACCTATGCTACGGTTCGTTTTTATTGGTTTTGTCGATTTGATGTAAAAGAAAAATTTACATGAAATTTTAAAAGGTTTTATAGTAGATTATAGAATTTTACATTGAAAATATATGAAAAATTACTCCATAAATGTTTTTCTCCCTAATTTTTATCACAAAAATGTATTATATTAGTTACTTCTCATGTAATGTTCAAGAACTTATAATATAAAAATATTTAAATATAATATTCGATCGGTTCGGTTTACATCAGTATGAAAAGTTTCAAAATCGAAACAGACCGTATATTATGAAAAACAGACCGAAAACTAAAATTTCGATTATTCCAATCAGTTGGCTCAATTTTATCGGTTTTTCTTACATCCCTAAAGCTAATATTATAGAATTCAGTCAATTGTTGGATGATGTAGTCCTAAAGAGAAGAAGAAACTTCTTTTCCTATTGTTGTGTTTGGCGCTTGCAAATATCATCAAGTGAAACTATAGCGACCCCGGTCTTTTCCCACTTGATTATTGTATCCGGACTTAGGTTCCGTAGATTCTGTCATTGTATAATTGTTGTTGTTGTCCCTTATTTTCTCATTTGGAATTATAGGATGTGTTGGGCAGGTTTGTTTCAGGTTGGTTGGGTTTAGGAACCAAGTGTTGCTATCCAGGTTTTTGGTTCTTCGCTCGAGCGAGGAGTTGTTCGCTCGAGCGAATGGTTGCGTTTGATTTGGACCTGTAGCTGTTCATTCTTGGCTCGAGCGAGATTTTCTTCGCTCGAGCAAGTGAGTTCGTCCTTCGCTCGAGCAATAGTTCCTTCGCTCGAGCGTGTGTCTTGTTGCAGACCTGAGGGTTTGAGTTCTTCGCTCGATCGAGCTTTCTTTCGCTCGAGCGAGCTTTTGAGTTGTTGGCTCGAGCAAGGCTTCCTTGGCTCGAGCGTAGTTTCTCTGTGTCTGGAAGCTCGAGCGACCAAGTCTTCGCTCGAGCGAGCCTGTCCAGTTTATATACCCAGCAGCGGGTTTTGATCAGTCTTTTCTTATTTCTTTTGATTCCAAACCCTAGGTCCGACCTCTCTCTCTCCTTACTCACCTTCTCTCTTAGATTTGATCCACTTAGGGAGTGTTTCTACCCTAGATCCTTCATTAAAAAGATAGAGTGAGGCAAGGGCTTCTATTTAATCTGAGCATTTGGCGATTTGGAACACTTTGGTATTTGGGCACTCATCTCTTTCTTCACCATTTGAGTTGTTTTCTTTGAGGTAGGGATTTCCTACTCCATTATATAGGTTTTGTTCTAAGTTTTGGTATTTTAACATGTTGGGGATACTTGATAAATTTTGGGAAAAACCCTTGTTGTATTATTGAATTAATTTGTATAAGTGATTCATGGAATTGGGAAAAGAGTGTTAAATTCATGGAATTTATTGATTAAATGGTGTAATTGGGTAATTGGTATCATTTGTCTATTGAATTGTTGACATAGTTATTTTCAGTTTAGAAATAACTGTTTTGGGCTATCGGTGGAGGATAGTCGTGATTGTTGTAGACATTGCATGTGGATTAGGAATAACTGAAACTAATCACATTGGTTAAGTCATTAATGTTGACTATGGCACTGATACAGAAAATACGTGTATTGATTGAGCATTGCATTTGCATACATTGTTTTGTGTGTGGGAGGAGATAGGGGATGTACTCCACGGTTTAGGGGAAGATAGGGGATGGACCTCTAAACCGGATTTTGTTTGGGAGGAGATAGGGGATGGACTCCATTAGCATCACTTTTATGTGTGCTTATTTATATAGAAGTGTTATATTGATACAGCACTAAAATGTGTATCAATTTGGAAGTATGAAGTGTTTGATTTGAGCTTGAGTCTCATTTGTTTGTTGATATTGGAAGGATGTGAATATTATATATGTGATTTACTGTTGTAAGTTTGGCCAGGTTCTGAGCCATGTTGATAAAATTGGAAAGTAAAACGTATCTTAGACAATAGTGTCATGAGATCGTAAAATGAAGTAATTGATTATCTTGGTTAACCATCTGTTGAATACTATTGCTTTATTCATTGCTTATAAGTGGTTTAGTATATTTCTACTGGGCTGTGGCTCACCCTTTATGGGAACATCATTTTCAGGTTCAGGCGATAAACTACCTCCAAGGACTTAGCTTGGGAGGGTTTGGCTTCTGGATTGAAGAAGACTACCTTTAGTTAATAGTTGTTATTTATTAGTACATGTAAACATTCAAGCCTAGGGCTTTTCTTGTATTGAGATTAGAACTCATATTTTTGAATCCAAGTGTTGGCTTGGAAAGATGTAAGCCTGTAGGGCATTTTATTCGATGTTACATGTAATGCTTTGTTTAGTAATACTCTGATGAATGAATTAATTAATTGTCTTCTTTAATTAATGCATGTCAATGATATATATAATGGGTTATTTTTTGAGGGCGTTACAGAAACCGTTACAAAAGGTGTATGTACTCGTCCTGTTCAAAGGGTTCAAATTTTTTTTGCAGTGTTTGTTTGTATTGATGCCCATAAGCGAAACAAAACCATATTAAAAACGATCTTGGTGATTTCGAAATGCTTTGCCTGGGTTTCCTTATGAGGAGCCATGCCAGCTACGTTGAGTTTAATGAAGAACAGAGAGAATATTTGTAAAGATTTTTCCATTTGAGATTTGAAAAATCGAGTTGCACATTTTTTTAAAAATATTTTTCCAACGCCGCTACATCTACACAATTTTCCTCGTCCAAATCTGCTTGAATGAGACTCTGACCAATAAGAGTCTCCCGTTTCGAAGACTCTTATCGGTCAGAGTCTCATCGGCGAAGAAAACTGTATGAATGAATCATTAATCATATTTTTCCAAACCCAAGAAGTCGATGAAGGGGAAGATGTGTCTAAGAAAGAAAAGATTGATTCGGAAAATATTTGGATCTGAAGATTAATGTACAAAGACTTGTGGGCTCAACATATAGATGCCAAGCCAGCTTTAAAATGTTAGCTTTATTGAAGAAGCGGTATTATTTGTTGCAGCAAGCTTAAATTCAGTTTCATCAGCCCAAGTGAATATACTTTTTTTTTTTCATTTTCAAAAAAATTTAAAATTTTCAAATCAATTCTCTTTTAAAAAAAACAAAAATAATAGACCAAATAAGTTTTTGATTTCAATTTTCAAAAAAATAAATAAATAAATAAACATAAACAAAGAACATTTTAGGAGTGTGAATCATACATGTGATTAGTATATTTTACAAATGTGAATAGTATTTACTTGGAAAACATGGTTTGGCAAAGCTTTGTGAAATTTGTGAATATAACAACACCAATGAATGAACCCCATGCCAACATATTTGGTCTTGTCTAAGACGGCTAGTGCGAAAATTCAAGCTTCTTATTGCACATTGAAAAGAGACTTTACCAACTCTGTAGGGTACATGTATGTAAGAAATTAAGAATATCATTGTCCATATATAGACCAAGTAGTACAAGTTTCATTCCTCCTCTTGTGAGTGGGGGAGGATAGGGACCTATATGCAATGACGTATAAGTGTACAGAATGTTGGTGCAAAATTAGTAAATGTGGTGGAAAAAGATAAAAATAGAAAATAATTAGAATTATTTTGAGGCACGTTACAACGTCTTTTTTCTTAAGATGATATTTGAACCTACTTATTTTTTCGAATAAGGTGTGCACAAAGTTACTCTCAAATTTGACTTCAAAATACAATGAAGTCAAACCTGATAACTGTTGCTGGACTACATTATGCATGAACAAAATTAGATCTCGAATACTTTTAAATTTTTAAATCCCCCAAGTAGAAGAGAAAAAATAACAATATGAATTCTAGAGAGAAAATTCATAGAAGTTCTACTTCCAAATGTCAACCCTTTATGCTTTTATATACATATGGGTTGTGTTCGTTACGGTAGGGTTGTGTCCTTTAAATTCGAAGGTCACATATTTTTATTTAAACCCAATCATCACACTCTTTGATTTAAATCCAAAAATCATACCTCTCTATCAATTCATATAACTAAATTGTATATTTAAATATATATATATAAATATATTATGAAAATGTTCTAACACATAATTTTTGTAAGCTTTAAGAGAACTCTTAAGATGGGATTTTTTATATTAAATGTTGAGTAAATTCTGTGATTTTGAATTCACGAGTTAAGTGGGTTGGATAGATTGAAATTAAAATTGACCATATCTATTTTTTTTATAAAATAAAACAAAATTAGCAAATTGTAAAAATTAATCTACCATATATAAAATTTCAGAGGACTTAATTGAAAAACTATTTCACAAAACAGGTTGAACAGAAATTTACAACTGCCCCGCCTGAGCCTATGCTGCCTTTGTTGTGAGAGAACTTCAAAGCTATACTTCTCAACAAAAATGTTGGAGATGTCAAATAATTTATTAAAAATTCTATCAAACACCTACACTAAATTATTTTGTATCTCTAACTCCAGGAAGCAATTAAGAGAATTTTGACACAAAAAAAAAAAAAAAAAAAAAAAAAAAAAAAAAAAAACTCAATGATGTGAAATTTGTCAAAAGAGTTTTCTTAGATGATAAGAATAACATCAAGCATTTTACCTATCCAAAAAAACAACACCCTAATATATATGAAAATTAATTTGTTCACGTATTAATAAAACACAAATTGTGATCTAAAACAGTAAGCTCCATGTCTAGAGGGTTAATTGGTGAAAATTTCATTTCTATAAGATCATATATTATTTAGTCCAAGATTTAATCTTTTTTAGGGATAAGAACATGCGATGACATTGAAAAGTCACAAAAAATTGCCTAGAAAGTCGCTTGTGGCCAGTGGCGGCAGCTGGTGGTGGTGAGGTGTACAGATAAGTAGACATTTGAACAGATAGATGTGGCGTGTATAAAGAGGTGACGTTTTGACATTTAAACATATAGACAAATAATTAAGCTGTGAAGAGATAGCTATCCTTTCAGATAAATAATGTTCTTTTGACACAATAAAATTTAAACTTTAGCCTATAAATCAAAAAATTTCAAAAATAAACCTTTTAACTAAGTGCCCTTTCTAGAAAGTGTATTGAACTCCTCTTCTTTCCTTTCCTTCCAGCCAAATTATAGACCTTAAAATTTTATATTTTATTGTATGAATAAAACCGAACTCAATAAAATACTTGAATAATACAAGGCAGGCATGACATCTCAACCTCCTTAGACTAGGTCCATTTAAATAAAGGTTTGTCTAATCAGCTGAAGTTGAAAATTCCTTCATGGGAATTGGGGAATATCAATTATCATCCCATCTTCTAAAGAAACCTCCAAGACTAAATAATGTTGGTTTTGAAAGTTTGACATCCATGAAAAACAAAATAATTTAAGTTTGAAAGTGAACCCAAGAGAAAAATCACTATATGTTTGTTTAGACAGACTTAATAAAGAGATATCATAATTTATTAGACCATTAATTTTAGAATACATAATCTCTGGATTGTTTGGTTGAATATAATGTGTATATTATATTTGTTTAGTCATAGAATTAGATGTCAGGAAATGACTATCTTATAAAATTCTATGTTTAGTTGGGATATTACGAAAAAAATAAATACTCAAAAGACTGTTTTGCCTTTTTAAAATTTTTACTAAGGGAGGGATTTGGAAAACCAAAAATTGGCTTTTTTTGGGCTAAAATTCAAAAAAAGATAAAATAGGCTTAAATAGATAATAAGACAAAATGTCACATCAAACCCATAATCACTTCACTTTTTTTCTCACAAACATCACATTTAACTACAAAAAAAACACTACAAGAAAACAGAGTATAAAATACGGAACCTTTTGCGACGGCCCGTTTCCTGTCGTAAAAAATGATTTTTTGCGACGGTAGATTGAACCGTCGCAAATGAAGAGCTTTAGCGACGGCAGTTTACCGTCGGTAATAAACCAACACAGGGAGTGTGATAATACAGAAGTATTAGCAACGGGGTTTTTCACCGTCGCAAAAAATAAAATTTTTGAGACGGCAAAAGGTCGCCGTCGCAAATAGTGGACAATTTGCGACAGCAAATGTCCGTCGCAAAAAAACCATTATCAAAACAGCACCGGTTTAGCAATTTTTTATCATTTGCGACGGTGTAAAATGTACCGTCGCAAAAAAGTAACAACAAAAATTTGCCCCGCTCTCCCCAATTTTTGGCGCTCGATCATTTGGCTCGAAATCCCTAAATCTTCGAAATCCCTAAATCCGCTCAAAACCCATTCGCCATATTAGCCACCGCCAGCCATCTTCAATACAGCTTTCACAGCTTCTTCTCCGGCGAAGTTCTTCGGCTCCGGCGACCCCTTCAATCGAACCTCTCTCTACATGCTCAAAACCCATTCTTGGAAGCTTTGAAACAATGCCAATCGCAGCAATGGTGCTTCTGCTGACTCTTCTCTGAGGACTCAACTTCAACTTCAACAGTACTTTATTCAGGTATAAATTATAAATTAAATCAGCTCTGTAAAGAGGGTTTTGGCCTTTTTGGGGTATATAACCCATTTCCTCTCTCATCTTCACAGTTCATGCAGCCACCATTGCTGTCCAAACTCAAAACCCACTTCACTTGCCACATTTCTTGATCTGGGTCGATCTGGGTTTGTCTCCAAACTCAACCAATGTTTCTGGGTCGGTGACAATTTTTTGGTTTTTCGTCATGGGTTGTGTGACCTCGAAGCAGGCGGTGTTGGTGACCCCGGCTCTCGATCATTCCAGCGCCTTTCGAGACAATGCTGCTACGGGGGGCTCGGGGAGGAGCCGGGGAAGTGGGGTGGTGGACTTGGAGAAGAAGAAGAAGAAGAGGATTGACTCGGGGGTGAGTGAGAACGAGTTGGGTGAGTCAGAGAGGGTGAGTTCTAATGGAGGTGGTGGTGAGTCACTGAGTTTTAGGTTGGGGAATTTGCAGAAGTATGTAGAAGGAGAACAAGTCGCCGCCGGTTGGCCGGCTTGGTTCAGCGCCGTTGCTGGCGAAGCCATTCACGGTTGGGTGCCTCTCAGTGCTGACTCTTTCGAAAAGCTGGAAAAGGTTGCTCTCTCTCTCTCTCTATGTGCATTGTGTGTGGTCCAATTATCAGTTTCCATGGTGTGTTGAATATTGAAAATGCTCAATTTTGATGCTTTTAATTTTAGTGCATATACAACCAAAACATAAAAATTAATTTAGTTTACTGTCTTATTTGGATGCTCTAGGATCTTGATTAACTCAGTAGGACTCTTTTTTGTTTTTATTTTTGTTTTTTTGGACTTTGTTGTCTTATTTGGATACTCAACTAAGGATCTTAAAGCTTGTCCTTTTTTATCATGGAAGTTGAGAAATTTCCCTATTTTCAGTTGTAGAACAGCATATGAGCTTCAGATATATCGAATTTTTTAATTTTTTGGGGCTTTTTTCTTTCCCAAATTGGGTTGTCATTGTGTTATTCATGTTTTTTTGTAGTTTTAAATCTTGGTTCGGTAGCAAATTTACAAACTGTTGATCATAACTTGTTTCATCTTGACATTATATCGCAATTGCATGTTTTGTTCATTTTTCCGTTCCCTATTTTCTTCTTTCTTTTACATTGCTAAAATGGTGATTCACTTCTATGTATATTCTGAAACTGTAAGTAATTCCACAACTCCAAAGGCTTCATAATGCCTTCTGAAGAATTTTTATTCACCTGGATTGTTTAGTCATTAATGCTTTAAGCCTTTTTTTCATTAATCGGTGGGATACAGTTAATACAGTTACTATTCTAGAACTACTAATTACATTTTAACTTGATGATTATTACTATTCTAGAACTACTAATTACATTTTAACTTCATTAATGCTTTAAGCCTTTTTTTTTATTACTTTCTTTTTTTTCTTTATTTTTCCTTTTTAATAAACAATTTCAACTGATGTAGTAGGTAGGACAGGGCACTTATAGCAGCGTGTTCCATGCACGCAACTTAGAAACTGGGAGGATTGTTGCTCTAAAGAAGGTGCGATTTGATAATTTTGAGCCCGAAAGCGTTCGGTTTATGGCACGAGAAATAATGATACTACGCAGGCTTGACCATCCGAATATCATAAGACTGGAGGGCTTAATTACCTCCCGATTGTCATGTAGCATATACCTTGTATTCGAGTACATGGAACATGACATTTCTGGACTCTTATCTTCCCCTGACATCAAGTTAAGTGAAGCACAGGTTTGCTTATGTTGATTTTTTTTTTTTTTATTCAGCAAACTTATAACTAGTGTGTGCTTATCACATCACAATGAAACACCCTAATTTGGGTTTCAGTAGCATTGGACATTTTGGTTTGTCATTTGCTTTGTAAAAGTCATCTGCATAAGAATATAACAATGTGAGGAAAACTCAGTTTCCTGAAATTTTGAAATGTTAGTGAATGCTAAGCACAATCAGTTAATTGCTATGTCAAATACTGAAAGATGCGCATTCTATTTTGAAATGCTAAGAAATGGAATACTTTCATTTCTCGTGTTCAATTGCCCCTTCGTTCTACTGGACGAGTTAATATTTTCTAGGGTAAATTATAGTGACCTCCCAAAGATTTGGAGAAAATACAGTATCTTCCATAGTTTTGGCTTAATTACACCAAGCTTCCTTTTAATAGGGCTAAAGGGACTAGAATTAATGCAAATGGTGTAAAGACACAAAGATAAACAATGGGAAATATACATTTTAGTGTAAAAGAGATGATAACATCATTTTTTCATCCATATGACTAACTAATTACTGATTCAACTGATTGTAAGATTCAACTGAAATTGATTATGTTTTGTAGGTTAAATGCTACATGAAACAGTTGTTATCTGGGCTTGAGCACTGCCACTCTCGGGGTACAATGCATAGGGACATTAAAGGTGCAAATCTTCTGGTAAATAATGAAGGAGTTTTGAAGATGGCTGATTTTGGATTGGCAAACTTCTGTGGTACTGGCCCTGTGGGGCACAGACAACCTCTAACCAACTCATTTCATCACTTTATGGTACCGTCCTCCTGAACTTTTGTTGGGTTCCACGGATTATGGAGCCTCAGTGGATCTCTGGAGTGTTGGCTGTGTATTTGCTGAACTACTCCTCGGGAGCCCCATCCTTCAGGGCAGAACTGAGGTAATCTTCTTTGACCTTACTAAATGATTTTATGATTCTTAGATATATGGGCAAATTATAGGATCCAAAATGACAGAAGGACCAAACTACAAGGACTGCTGTTGTCATTTACCCCAGATATAAAGGTTGGACAGATCCGAATTAAGCTTTGAAAGGCTTAAAATTGCACTACAAAATCCCATAAAAACATAAAGGTTTTATAAATTCTCTATATGATGTTGTCTATTGAATTAAAAGCATCACATATCTTTATATATAATCTTTACGAAAACTCCTAATTCCAGGAGAACTATTACTCCTGTGTGCAGAAACTAAGGACTTTGACTCCTAAAAACCATAAAAACCTCCTAAAAACCATATAAACTCAAAATCTTGTCCCTCGACCATGGGTGATTGATGATTTGGATGCTTTTATATTAAAATGGGGCAGAAAATCTTGGAAAAAGGCAAGCTCCATATGCAAGTTGTTTTTTACTATGACTGTCATTTAAAAAGAAATATGTTTTTTTTGCCTACACTAACCAGCTCATTTTTTTTGGTGGTAGGTTGTCATTTTTGTTGACAATTCTGGTGCAGATACGATTTTGGGTATATTGCCATTTGCAAGAGAGTTACTACGACGTGGAACGCAGGTTTGCTTCCAGAACCTTTTATTTTCCTGCTATGTAGCTAAAGTATCTGTTTGAACTTCCTTAGAGAATTGTCAGTTTTTTTATCCAGGTGTATTTTGAAACCAAAGAAGGTGTTCTTTGAGAGGCATTTATGTACTTGCATATTTTGAGTGATAGATGCTTAGCTTATGTGTCATATGACCTATATTAATTCTTTGTTATTCTAATTGGAGCAATATGCAATTGGAAAAAGTAAAGAATGGCTTCTGTTCTTGATTGCTGAATCTATGTTCTTGTACTTAACAAGGACTATTGGTGTAGAAAAAAACAACAGATCCCTGAGGATGAACTAATTTTCATATCTGGACAATCATTATTGCCAACAACGACAACAAAAAGCAAAAAAAGAAAAAATGAAAAAAAATATAATTAAGTTGGTTTTTCTTCTTCATAAATATCATAACCGAAACCCTGTCCTTTTGTTCTTATTCTTTCTGGCAACTTCTTGATAAATTGTGTCTCCAGCAGAAGTTCTCTTTCTTTAATTTTTTCTCAACTTGGAAACATATTTTTATTGTGTTAGTGACTCAGTGATCATATTTTTGTCAATAATATCCTCAATTAGGGATTTTCTAAAAATTTCTCATATTGCACAGATCCCTGACGATGCAAGAAGCAATGCATGGGTCTCATTTGATGGAAAGAGAAGGCAACAACTCTCAAGAGGTGATTCGGTTCGGATATCAATGAGCCAGCATCCACTTCCAACAGTGAACAAGTCTGACCAAACGGGCGATTGGTTTTACAGCTTGATTCAATGCTTGAATTGGAACGAAAGACTGGATCAGAAGGCCCTCTGAAACCTCTTCGACCTGGTATAAAATTTGTATAAGCTATTGTACAGACTATAACTTGAAAGAATTACATCTTTAGGAAGAGTAGATATGTTATTCATTTCATCACATTGGCATCCCACATAAGAATGTAGGGTTTGCCATTTCTTTCTTTCATTGTTTCCCTCCATATTTCAACCTTGCGGAAAACTGAGGGTTGAATATTTTGTAACCAATTTTCATAGTACAGATTTGTATTGTGGTGATGAAACATTTGACCCTCCTTCAAGCTTGCAGGTGAATTGAATATGTGAGATTGTGCGACTCAAAAAGGAAAGATTTTGTGGGATGAGGTGAAAATTTTAAGATCAAACCTGTGAGTGGAATGAAGAATTTGTGGGAACATTGTCAATCTTTTTATTAAAACTGAGTTAAGTAACAGAAGTGATCATTGGTTACCTTTGTGAACTCTTGCTTTGTTTGAATCGTGAATTTATAAATGGAGAAAAAAGTAATTTATATTCATTTATATTGTGTTTATTTTTTTCATTTCTTTTATATTTTTAAATTTTATCGGAGGATAATTATGGAATATTATGTAGTGGGATAATTTTGTTGATGTGTAATTATGAATGGAAGAATATTTTATTATGAAGAAATTGTTATTTTTATACAGGAACTTTTATATTATTATGTAATTATTATGGAGAAATTTTAATAATTCTATCGGAGGATTTTTTTTTCTTTTTTGTGACGGTACTACATTGTCGCAAAAAATAGAAAATTTTATTATTTTTATTGATTTTGTTACAGGTTTTACTTTTTGTGACGACATTAAACTGTCGCAAAAAATAGAAATTTTATTATTTAAAATAGAAATTTTTTTATTTTTTTATTACTTTTTGCGACGACATTCCACTATCGCAAAAAAATAAATTTTTTTATATTTTTAATACTTTTTGCGACGGCACCACACCGTCGCAAAAACAGTATTTTTGCCGTTGCAAAAAAAAGACTATTAGCGACGGTATTTTTTGCCGTCTCAAATAGCATTTTTAGCGACGGTAAAATAGTGCCGTCGCAAAAAGTCAAGAAATTTCAAACATTATTAGCGACTGCACAGTGCCGTCGCAAAAGGCAAAAATGCCGTCGCAAAAAGGCACTGTGCCGTCGCAAAAACTCTTTTGCAACCCCTCCATTTGCGACCCCCTCTTGCCGTCGCAAAAAGTCATTTTACCGTCGCAAAAAGTTTTTGCGACAGCATTAAGAGTATTAGCGACGGTATTTTACCATCGCAAAAAGTCAATTTTTTTGTAGTGAAACCAACCCTCTTCCCAAACACAAATATTTTAGGCTACTAAAATAATCAAAAACTAAAATAACTTACTAAAATAGCCAACTTCGCAAACAAGGCCTAAGTAACAGCAAACACATGTTTAAAATCCTATGAAAAATGGTATTATATATTTTTTGAAATCGATTCTATACTCGAAAAAAAAACGTACACTATCATATTCAGTATCATGTTCCCCATTCCCCTGGTACATAACTGAGTAAAAAATGAAAAACAATCATAGAATGCATGACATTATAATGATGCATAACTTAAAAATTACAGAACTTTGAGTAACAAATTGAAGATCAAAGTTCAATCGCAAACATCTTTCCTGTTCAAAAAGTTTTAACACAACTATTTATTGGACAAAAAAGATAAAATACCAACCCCAGAACTATTAATTAGACAAAAAAAGATAAACTACCAACCCAAGAACTATTTATTGTACAATAAAAGATAAACTACCAATCTAGTTTATTGCAATGTTGCAGGAATTAAGATTACTATGTAAATTTCAACTCAAAACCTGTTGCCCAATCTCTCTTCCTTCAGCTTAGCGAGCATTTTCTCAAGCTTTGTAAGCCTAGCTTTAAGTTCCTGTACCAGCATTACAAATATAATCCTGGTGTTTGCCGTAACACCCTAAATTTTATTATCCGAATCCATTATTAAAACCCTTCGATTAAGTCCGTTTGTAAGATATAAAGCGAGATAAAATATATGAAACAATCAAGGTTCTCTTTCGCATAAATCTGTAATGATGAAGTGTCCAATACAAATAATTACAGGTGCCCTTAGGCTATATTTAACAATTTAAAATGAAAATTAAAAGGGTTTAACCCTCTTTACAACGAATTAGCATTCCGCTTAAGGTAATAAGCTTTGTGGCCAACAATCAAGGACACTTTAAGTCTTGCACAAATCTTTTGAATTTCATAGCTGAAAAATAATCAATAACGTGAGATGAACACTATCTCAATGATTCTAAACAATAACAGCACATGGATAGTTATGATCATGAATGTTACAAGTCATAATTATATAAATGTGATGTGACTTTTTATATTCAAAATCTATATACATAAGTATATATTTTTTCAGGAAAATCCTTCTTCATCATTTCAAGAAAACTCATTTTCTTATCTTTGCAATTCACACTTTAAATTTAAAAAGATTTCCAAACTCTAAATCACATCTCAAAACCGTACATATATTAACCATTTCAACATCCCTATGACTCATCCTTTATAATCCAAATAATTTCATCATTTTGTTTATTTCCAAAACCAATCCACAATTAATCCTTTATACTTTCATTGACTCATCTACATCAAATAGTAATCACATTATTACCAAACTCGATATCCAGCTCATAACACCACCTCAATTATATTCTCAATACATATATTCATTAACAGATATCTCTATAAACGTACACACACAAAGATAAAATCTCAAATACATAAATATTCTTGTGGTCTCACCAAGCCACACATAACAACCATCAGCCTACTTTACCGGGTGCTAATCGGAAGGAACGCGTTATCTCTATATAACATCATCATGCTTTATTGGGTGCTAACCGGAAGGAACATATTACTTCTATATAGCACATCAGCCCACTTTACCAGTTGCTAATTAGAAAGATCGCGTTACCTCTATATAGCACAATCACATTCCACAACACAATTTTCATATCAATTTACTTCCATTCATTTTCATCTAATTACATAATTGAGCAGTTAATAAACAACATATAAGATTTCATTTCAATATATTTCATATCAATTCTACAACAAGCAATACCATTCTCCACTGATGGCGAAGGATAGAACTTCTAAACAATAAATGATGTCAACTCTCATATTGAAATATTATAGTTTTCACAACAATTCTTGTGATACCCCTGCCCCGTAATATGCTAATTGGTCCTTAATTTGGGTATGATTATGTGTTTAGCATGATTTTATGTGCCATTATGTGAATGTTTGTGATTTTGAAGTCTTATCTGTTCACCGTAGGAATACCTGTTTGAATAATCTGTTTTGGAAATTAAATTGAGGGCCTTATCGGCCACAGAACCCGAAATTGATTACGCCTTTGTGATTAGCGTAATTTTTAGAGCCTACGGTAAAATTTAATTGAAAAATTGATTCGGGCCAGATTAAGTCGATTTAATTGATGAATTAGTGCCCAAATATTTTATATTGAAATATTATGTTAGTAGGCCTTGTTGTATGATAGCATTACACTCCCCTCTAGCCCTTATGAACTCAAAATCTGAGTTAGACTATTGAGAGAAAGAGAGAGCCGGCTGTAGAGAGGAGGAGAGAAGAGAATTGAGCAAACTTAGCACAAAGCTTGGGAATCTTGGAGATTTAACTCAAGAATTGACTAGAGCTTAGGAGATCAAAGCTTCTAGGTGAGTAATTCTTGGAGTATAGTTTGTTATTTTGTGTGTTCAAGCTAATTTGGTGATCAAGAGTAAGGTTAAAATGAAATTGGGTTGTATTTGTTGAATTGAAGCCTAATATGTGCATGCATGTAGGAAATCACCCTGATATTGCATGTTTGAGCACAAATGTGTATAATCCATGTGAAATGTTAAAGGAAACTCATGTCTTGATCACCATTTGTGTTACCTAAGTTGAGAGTGTGGTTAATTCATCACATGCATGTACAATTTGAGAAGATATGAGCTTGAATGCATGAGTTTGTTATGTTGGTGTTGAGTTTGACATATTTTGGGACATGCATGTAGATAAATCAAGAAATTGAGCTCTATAATGTTATAATCTTGCATTAGTACCATGTTGATATGATTATATTGAGATTTGAGCCATTGCGAGCAAGTATTGTGGCTTGAAAACCGAATTGGAGCTCAAGAACACATTCTGGGTTTTCCAGAATTTTGAAGTCCGCTCGAGCGGGGTAATGGCCGCTCGAGCGAAAAATACGTGCTCCCAGTATAATTTCTGCAGCCCTTCATGTTCGCTCGAGCGGGGAAGTCCACGCTCGAGCGGGGAGCTACGTAGGATGGACTTCCACTCGAGCATCCTAGGTCACGCTCGAGCGTAAAAATGAGACATCCAGAACTTTTTGCAGGCATGGCTTCCGCTCGAGCGGGTAAGTTCGCGCTCGAGCGGGGAGCCATGTAAAGAGGCCTTCCGCACGAGCGCCAGATTTAACGCTCGAGCGTAAATTTCCCATATCCAGTACTTTTGCAGGCCTCAGGGGTCCGCTCGAGCGGGGAAGTCCACGCTCGAGCGGGGACCCTGTTTTCTAAGATTCTGTTTTTGCATTCTGAGTTCTGTTTTCCGTTCTCTTTCACTTGTAAGCCCTCTTGGGCATATGTTAAGCATTGTAAATGAATTAATGAGATATGAATAAAGCCTAATGAGGAATATGTGAATTAAGGAACGGATTGAATTGTTAGTGACCCTTTTGTGTTCATGAAATGTGTAGGGTCAAGCTCCAGGGCAAATCCACAAACCGATCACTGTGAGTAATATCAATATTTGAAAGCTTGTCAATGTCTAATTGTTTATTCCCTTATAAACTTTATGAATTGTTAATTGGGATTGTGGACAAAAGTCTGACATGAATGAACGAATGGACCGAAGGTCGCTTTGATGTAAATGAATGGACCGAAGGTCGTTTTGATACAAATGAACGGACCGAAGGTCGTTTTGACCTATATGAATGGACCAAAGGTCGTTCTGACATGAATGAGCGGCCGAAGGCCGTTTTGACACGAATGTATGGGCCAAAGGCCGTTTTGACGTAAATGAATAAGCCAAAGGCCATTTGACAGAAATGAATGGGCCAAAGGCCATTTTGACAGAAATGAATGGGCCGAAGGCCGTTTTGACATAAATGAGTGGGCCGAAGGCCGTTTTGATAGGAATAGAAACCTGAATGGGCCAAAGGCTAGTATGTTGGAACTACAGTCACTTGATCTAAATTTTGTATAGGTATATATATATGTTAAGTAGAAATGTGAATTGGGCCCAAGGCCGTTTGGGACACGTTGTTCTACATCGTTATGTAATTTCTGTATTTGATATTATTCACTGGGCTGTTGCTCACGCTCATTCATGTGTTTGTAGGTGAGCCAAGAGAAGTACAAACCCAGCTCTAGTGAAGTCTGCCAAGAACAACATGAGTTTTGGAGAGTCAGCCTTGTGTCTCACGCACGAGACCCATCCTTGCCATTTTGCTATATATTTATATTTTGTCTTGTTGGATAGGACTTTATGGATATCCGTATATAGTTTTGATATGGGTTGGCTCAGTTTGGATGATCCTGTCTGTAAAGGATTTTATGGTACTGTGTTTTGTCGTGGGTTATTAACATATATGTGTATAGTTTGTTTGATGTGCATTTAAGCACGACTCTATGGATAAAGTTTTAAATTTTTGCTTCCATTTGGCCCCTTTACTCTGATGAGTTATGACTGTCTTGGTTTGAGGCCGTAAGTAATCTCAGGATTACTGGCCGGTTATGTCCTTAACCCATAGGGGCGGGTTCGGGTCATGACAATTCCATACTTGATTTCACTATTTCCAATCATCAATAGTTTCTACATAAAACAAATTTCAAGACTACTACATATTCCTTTTTTGTTTCCAATTTCACGTTACTAATTCACAACAAGTAATTATAAAATCATTAATCCTTCCTTCGACTCTTTATATTTCACAATTTTAATAATTTTGGTTTTATTATCTCAAATTCCCAACAAGTTTGATCTGGCTTCATTTCATGACAATCCATTCATTTTCTTTCCATTCCAATTTCACAATTTTGATTTACAATAATCGATATGGCTCAATAAATATAAATTTCATCAATTTATCTCATTCTCGAAATTAATAAATAAATAACTAAAATCAGGGTTTTTTCTTTTAAAAATCATAGATTGTATTCTATTACTTCAAAATTTCCGTATTTGACAATAAAATAGCTGAATAACTCATTTATATCAAAAGCATAACTCACAACTATATATATTTCAAAATCTCATCTCAAAATCGAGTTTTTCATGCAATAAAAACTACCACTTATCGATCTATAATGAGATATTGAAAAGAAGTAAGGAAATCCCTACCTCAAAACTAAAAGAAGAGAAAATTCAAAAAATCGACTTTGCCAGAATTCGATCTCCATCGACCAAAATATAGCCCTCGACAGGCTCGCTGTTTTGGTGTAAGGAAACCAAAATCTTCTTGATTTCCTTAGATCGAAGAAAATGTGGGTGTTGGGTTACGTTTTAGAGAAAATGGAAAGAAAAAGAGATATAAAGAGAGATATCAGATTTTGAGTATGTTGTGCGTAAAATTCGGTACAAAAACACGTCTGATTGCAGTACGGAGCCTCTAACTGCTCATGCTTTCCACATGTGGAGCCCCTCTCCCATACGTGTGGGAACTCCCACCGCATATGCGGTTTACTACAGGTTCAATTCACATTATTCTCCCCTCATCTCACGTGTGGCCCCACTCTCCGCACGTGTGGTCCTAGCCTCTACACATGCAGACCTGCCCAACTGCTCCAGCTCGATCTTCCCAAGGTGATTTCGCGTCTCTATATTTCATCCTTACGCCGGTAACTCAAAAATTTAAAACTCAAAAACATTAAAAAACTAATACGCAAAGTTAATTCCCAATTCTGACATGCCATAAGACAACCGAAACTTCGAAAGTAAAACAAATAAATCCGAAATGAAAGCTCAATTTGGGTCCAAAACCTGAAACGTCACATTTGCAGCTCTACTCACATTTGTACGTCCAACAACTATCTCTGATCGCTCCACTACTAGTTCACTGCTCACAACCTTTTTCCCTAGGTTCATCAATCGCTCCATTGACTGAATATGTCCATTATTAGAAGTTGAGTTAGTGTATGCCTATCTTCAATGGTCTATATCGCTTGCTTAAGTCACAATGCAGTGAGAAGAAAAGCCTGCTTATGCACGAGGATCCTTGTCAGTAGTTTTCTAAGAAATATGAACACGTGACATGACACGGACACGAGGACATGCAAATTTTCAAAACATATAATTTTATATGTTTATTGTGTTATATTTTTAAATATTTCAAATTTATTTTATGTCAAATATTTAATTTTATCAAATTTATCAACCTTTGATATGCTATTATAGTAAACAAAATTTTAATTTTAATTTTTTTCTTGAAAAAATGGTCCTCATCGTGTCCTAACTGTGTCCCCAATGTGTCATCAACGTGTTCACAGGGTGTTCCAAGTGTCCCAGTGTGTCCGACTCTATCTAGCGTGTCTGACACGTGTCCAGTGCATGTCTGTGTTTGACACGTATCAAACACTTGTACGTCACCTCCAAAGAGGTGACCATGCTTCATAAGTAGTTTTACTAATGTAATTGAGAGTGAAGCCAAGAGGAATACCTGATGTTTCCTTGGTGCATTTAAGAGGAAAGGCCGTAGGAATATCTGACATTTTCTTGGTGTATTTGAGAGGAAAAACGAGAGATATATTTGACATTTTCTCGAAGCATTTGGGAGGAAAGCCAGAAGGAATATCTGACATTTTCCCGATGCATTTGGGAGGAATATTTGACATTTTCCAGTTGGAATTGAGAGGAAAGCTAGCAGGAATAATTGACGTTTTCCCAATGCATTCAGGATGAATATTTGACAATTTCTCAGTTAATTTAAAAGAAAATCCAGGAGGATCATAATCTTCCATCTTTTTATAAAGGCTTCTATAATGACCCGGACATGTATCTGATTAATTAGCATCTAATTGCATTGTTATGTGCTAATTGATTATGTATTTGATGAGAAATTGTATGTCAATTAGAAGGATTGGACTTTATATCTGTTGATTGTAGAAAAATCTGTTGAAATTACAACTTTAAACTGAAAATTAAAGGTCTTAGAGGTACAAGAAACCAAAAATGATTAAATATTTGTGATCAGCATGATTTTTAAAGCCTATTATGAAGTTTTGTAAAAATCTAATTCAGAATTAAGTAATTAAATTAAATTTTATATTATAAAAACCTTAGTTGAGCCTTACACTCAACAAATAAAAATCAGAGAGAGAGAGAGAGAGAGAGAGAGAGAGACTTCTAGAGACAAAAAGAAGAGAAAGAAGAAGAACTTAGGGACAGCTTTGGAGTGATGCTTGATCTTCACAAATCATAAGCTTAAAGTAAGATTTCTCCTATAATTTATGAAATTGAGATGTCATACTCATGATCCTCTAGAATTTGGGTTGAATAAGAGAGAAATCAAGCTTACTTAGTGGTGTTATGATGTAGTATATATGAATGACCAAGATAAGAGAGGAATTATAGAAATTAGCTCTAGATCATGGCATGCATGACATATTCTCATGGAATTCTTGTTCAAACATGTAATTCCTTGCACGGTTCTTCAAATTTGAGGGGAAAACCCCATGGATTATAAGATTGGAACTTAACATTTGCATGGTTTCTAACTTTACACTTTAAACTCAAGAGTTTGATTTTTTGCATGAAAAATTGAGTTTTGTTTTAAAGTGATGATTTTGTTTGAAGTTCAAAATGTCTAGTTCAACATATTTTTGATGAGAGTTGGGCTTTGATTTACATAAAATTGAAGTTTTTGGTTGCAAAACTCAACCCAAGCACTATAGCAGATTTTAGAACAGGTTCTGGCCTAGAATCGCACGTGTGGAAAAGAGTCCCACAAGTGTAGAAAATAGAGCATGGAAGACTGAGCATTCTGCAAAAATTACACGTGTGGGCGCACGTGTGGTGGGGTTTCCGCACGTGCGGCCAGTGCCCCTACACGTGTGGTTTTTAGGGTAGGCTCGAAATTGTTTTCACATGTTTTTCGGACTCCCATGCCTCTATTTGCACAGTTTTCACATGTTTTTCACAAGCATTCGCATATCATAAGCATATAATAAATGAGAAAATGAATTGAACTAAACGAACGAACAAGTAACGATGAACCAAACTGAATAGGAGTAAGAACTAACAGAATGAATTGAATACGTGTTGAATTGTTGTGCTATGAATGTTTGTGTTTGTAGGTCAAGACTAAAGGACTAAGCAACCGGTTCTGGAAGCCCACTGTGAGTAACATTACTGTAAAGATATGTTTATATGAAATATATTTGAAATGCTATTTGATAAGTTATGTTTTTCTGAAATGGTTTTTTGTGAATGTGAACGAATATTTGGTTTTGAATATACTGTAGCATCCAAGGAATGGTCCCAAGTCATGGGAGATAGTATTTTAATGCAGGTCCATGACAAATAAATGATTACGAGATCTCGTTAGTCACTTAACAAAGTGGTGATATGTTTAATCAGTATCTGGAACCGATTACTCTAGTCGAAAGACAATATCATATGTTCTATTGGATGTACCACTATTATGTTTCGATATGAGAATAATTGTGATATGATTTCTTTTACTGATATGATGTATTTGGAATTCGTTCACTAACCCCTTTATTTTAATGTTATTCAATAGAGTTTAGCTCACTGTTTGTATATATATGTATAGGTGAGTGTCCTAGAGATCAAGCCTAGAAAGGTTCCTTTGGTGGAGCCACTGCCTGAAGCTTTTGAGATTTTTGGTGCCTCTGAGTTGAGGCTAGGTTCATAGGACTGTTGTCTAGTTTTGATCATGTATATGTTGAATTCTTGATATATCTATATATATATATAAATGATGTTTTTGTTTACGATATTATGTATGTGTTCCGCAGTGGGTAAATTAATGTTTATATACATCTGAATTGTACATATAGATACACAGCTCAATGGACTGTTTGTTGTCTTTATGTTATAAGCTTCCATTAGCCCCGATTATTTTGATTTGTACAGGAAGGCCTTTAATAATCTCGGATTACTGGCCAGTTACGACGCTAAACCTATAGAGGCGGGTTTGGGTCGTGACAGCTTTATTGTCTCTTTTTCAAACCATTATACTTTTCGCTTTCTCTACTTCTTTTTTGACAACATAATTAACTTTTGATTTTTCCCACCAACCAATACAGGAATTGAGTGGTTACAGCGGATTCAAAAAATAATGATGGAACATACAACTTTTCACTCTAATAGTCCTAATGTAATTGTTCCAAACAATTTTATCACGTGAGCAACAAGACCCAGAAGATCTTGATCCATTCCAAATTGCATCGCTACGCGATGTGGAAAATATTGCACTATACAATTAAATCTAACCAGCTCCAACCCTCTAACACCTAGCAAATGACTCAAAATCTTCATACAAACCAAAACTAATCAATACCCACTTATCTTTCTCACCATAAAACTTGAAAAACAACTTATTCTTCATATCCCACTCTATAGCCTTGTCCACATACTCGAGATTCAGTTTCTTCACCTTGTCCCTATTGCCTTTTTTTTTGCTCAAATACTAGAACCCAAGCAAGTGGACAAGTTGTTGTTTTGGTTCAGATTCTAGAAGTTAAGTAAATTGGCAAGTTGCACTATTGCACTGAAATAACAAGTTGCCAACTTGCCACTTCAAAGTGCAAATTTATCCCTAGAATTGCTGTATAAATAGGGGTGCAAATAGTGTACAAGATAAGTGCAAGTGAGTGTGCAAGGAGTGATAGAATAGAGTGTGAGAAATGTAAAAGGTTGAGAAAGAGACACAAGTAGTAATTTTCTTCTCAATATAGTGAAAGTCGTTATTATGGACGTAGGCACATCGTCGAACCACGTAAACCTTGTTGTTTTCTTATATGATTGTTTGTGTGGTGTTTGTTTATGGCTCTTGGGCACAATAGTCCCATCGAGAAAATATGGGTAAACCATCTCCAATTGAATTTGGGTTTGGCCTCAAAATTGAAAATCTCTGCCAAACCCAAATATGAATCAATTGAAAAGGAGCCCAAAGTGCCAATGGTAGTTCATTTGTCTCCAAAATGTTTGAAACAGTTACAATCCTTTGTTTTAGCATGTAAAACAAAGTATAACGCAGCGGGATAAAAATTATGGTCATACCTTTCAAACAAAGTCAGAATTGAAGGATCTCGTGGGTAAATCGCGTGCTTCCTGAATCTCGGTCAATCAACCCAGCAATGGGGTGATATTACAATAGTGAATATCACCCACACAAACCACGGTGCAAATGGCTTTGATCGTTGTTTTTGGGAGAGAGTCAGTATATGGGAAAAACTCAAACATACGTTATTTTTCACTTAATCACCCATATCCCATATATCAGATATATAATCTATTTATCTCAATTATCCATATTTGTTATATGAGATAATATCTGATATCTGTATCATTTATCCATATCAGGATGTGATAGATATATATCCTGAGTGGCTATCCAAATAGGTTTGAATTCAAATTCAAAACCCATTTGGATAAGGTTCAAAAGGCCGAAAAGGGTTATGCCACATGGGCGCCCATTTCTAACATGTCTCACTCGCACATGAGTTGGCATGACACTGCCACATCTCTATCTCAATCTCCCCCAAAATGAACAATCTCATACTAGCCAATGCACTGTGCGACCGCTGAGAAAACCTGCAAGTGGGAGCTCTATACTAGAAACTCAATATGAGTCAGCATAGAGACATCAACCCAAAAAGAACAGAAATAGTGTCTCACATACCTAGACCCATCTAGCTACATCAGTCCAAAAACATCTCTAATCCCTTAAAGAGCATGTTTGACTCTCCTAGGTCCCGCATTATATTCACACCCAATCAGCATCCTATAAAGAGCGATGTGAGTTGTCGACAGTGAATATAGAGTAGAGATGAAGAACTAGATGATCTTCCCTTCACACTCATATCATTCAATTTGAAATTGACCGCTTTCCCAATAATGTCCCTTAAAGCCGAATCATACATGACCGCATACAACATACCAAAGTAGCTGAACATCAACTCCTCATCTTATGACATAGTCAAAGGTCACAAAAGGCACAAAGTGAAGTCATTTAGGGAAAAATGACTTTTAGGACTCACAAGGTGAAGAAACAGGAATCCATTCTTTCACCTCGCTAACGGGTCGATAAGCACATGCAGTATGAATGCACGTTATAGTGGAGTAACACTTCCAAAGAGTGATGTTGAACTCACACACTATACAGATCTTAGTCTAGTCGCCTTTAAGCGCACAAGTCGCGTTCTAGCGTCTAACTCAAATTCTCTATTTGCTCGCCTCTCAGGCATCAAATGAGATCTCGTATCTGGCTATCCATAATAGGCACATCATGGAAAAAGTGGGTACTCTCATATCCATGGTCGGTCTCTAATAAGACCTCATCTTGGCTCCACCAAGGCGACATAGCTAGTGGATAATTTTGGCTTTTCTATTTGCTCCAAATACAATAAGCCACTAGTCTCATCCTTACTCGCTACCTAGCGCTAAGGGCGATTGCTCGTGTGAGTGAGCCAATCTTGCCTGCTAACACCAATTTAATTATTTTGTGTATGCTAATTCACAAACCATTGCAAAAGGTAGTAAACATAAATGTGTAATAGAAACAAATATGAATACTAATGGCATAAATATCCCAAAAAATATGAGTTCAACTAAATACACATAAATATATCACCACCTACGTAGTCCTAAAGCCCTAACATGAGTAAGATAAACATCTCTAGCAATGGACTTAGTCAAAGGGTCCGCAACTATGCGACTCGTAGGGATGTGCTCTAGGATCACTTCTTTCTGCGCCAAAATGTCTCTGATAAAGTTGAACCTCACATCAATGTGTTTCGTTCTGCCGTGGTATTTAGGATCCTTAGCGTAAACGAGTGCAGCCATGCTGTCACAATGGATAGTCACAGGGTCTGAAGTGTGTGTGACAACATCCAAATGCTGAAGGAATCTCCTCAACCACACGGCTTCCTGAACGGCAGATGAACAAGCCACAAATTCAGCCTCCATCGTCGATAAGGCGATACAGGATTGCTTCTTACTGCTCCAAGAAATAGTGCCATCGCTAAGCAAGAAAGCATATCCTAAAGTAGACTTACGCTCATCTAGGTCTCCTCCCCAGTCAGCATCACAATAGCCAACTAGATGTAGATCTGAACTCTGGTAGCAAAGTGTGTAATCTGCAGTCCCTCTAAGATATCGTAATATCCTCTTAATTGCTTTCCAATGAGCTGGTCCTGGGTTGGATTGGTAACGACTCACCAATCCGACTGCATAACAAATGTCAGGACGTGTACACATCATAGCATACATCAAGCTTCCAACAACATTTGCATAGGGAACACGGGTCATCTTTTCATTTTCTTCTTGAGTCTTAGGACCCATATCAAGGCTTAGGCTCTCGCCTTTTGCAACAGGAGTGTCAATGGGTTTGCAGCTCTGCATCTGGAACCGCTCTAGAATAGTCTTAATGTAAGTCTCTTGAGACAAACCAAGAAGTCTCCTAGAGCGATCCCTAAGGCTCTTAACACCGAGCACATAGCTCGCCTCACCCATGTCCTTCATCTCAAATGTAGAGAACAACCACACTTTAGTGGTGACAATCATCTCCTTGTCATTTCCAGCCAATAATATGTCATCTACATATAATGACAATATCAGAAAAATGTCTTTGGACCACTTAACGTACACACAGTGATCTTCATCAATCATCGTAAACCCATTAGAAACAATGGCTCGATGAAATCTCAGATTCCACTGTCTGGATGATTGCTTTAAGCCATAAATAGATCGTTGAAGCTTGCAAACTTTGCGCTCCTGACCTACTGCCACAAAGCCTTCTGGTTGATCCATATAGATCTCTTCATCCAATTCTCCATTGAGAAATGCAGCTTTAACGTCCATCTGATATAGCTCTAAGTCCAACTGAGCTACTATGGCCAGGATTAGGCAAATAGAGGCAAACCTTACAACTGGTGAAAAAGTTTCCTCATAGTCTGCACCCTCTCGTTGGGTGTAACCTTTCGCCACTAGGCGAGCCTTATACCTTTCTATGGAACCATCCACCTTGCACTTGATTTTGAGAACCCATTTGTTCCCAATAGTCTTGCACCCTGGCGGCAAATCAACCAAGTCCCAGACATGATTTTTCTTCATAGACTCTATTTCTTCATCAATTGCAGTACTCCATTCTTTACTAGCAGGGGATGAGAGAGCCTCTTTGAGATTTTTAGGCTCCATCTCATCACTCGGAGCAATCATAAATGTTTCCCCTTCAATCTCAAAACGACGACGGGGTATAGCTCCACGTTTGCTTCTACGTAGTTGAGAATCCTGAGAATCCTCATCCATTGGATCTAATCCATGGGCAGGTAGATCGCTCCCACTGTCCCTAGGAGCTTGAGGAATTATTTCGTCATTCTCTACTAGGCTACTAGGTGCGCCTTCAAGTAGATCCTCCATCTCATAGAGTTCTACTTCTCTAGTTACCTCACCTCTGCTAGGGAAATCCTCCTCTAGGAAATCCACATCTTGCAACTCAATTTCAGTCACACTTCCATCCGGATGCTCCCCAACAAACACATAGCCCTTAGAATGCTCACTATAGCGAATGAAGATACACTTCTTTCCTCTAGGGCCCAACTTCCCAAACTTATGAGAAGCGTTGTGTATGTAAGCTGCCGAACCCCAAGGCCACAAATTGCCCAAATCAGGCTTTTTGCCAGTCCACATCTCATATGGGGTGGAAGAAACTGATTTGGAGGGCACACGGTTAAGGACGTAGGCAGCAGTCAACAAAGCATCTCCCCAATAAGAAATTGGAAGATTAGCTTGCGCCATCATTGATCTAACCATGTCAAGCAATGTGCGATTCCTTCTCTCCGCTACACCATTTTGTTGCGGAGTCCTAGGAATTGTCAATTGCCTGATAACTCCTTTTTCCTCACAGAGCACTTTAAATTGCTCAGATAGATACTCACGTCCTCGGTCAGTCCTTAGAGCCTTAATGCTCTTGTCTAATTGATTCTCAACCTCATTAGCATACCGTCTAAAGCAATCCAATGTTTCTGACTTGTGAGAAATCAAATAGACATGACCAAAACGCGTGCAATCATCTATAAATGTGATGAAATAAGGGGCTCCATGCCTTGCCCTCACATTCATTGGTCCACATATATCAGAATGAATAAGTTGCAATGGGATAGATGCCCTTATGGCTTTTCCAAATGGTTTCCTTGTAGCCTTTCCAGCAAGACAGTGCTCACAAGTAGGCAAAGTGACTCTAGTGAGTGGGCCTAAAAGACCTTCTCTAGCCAATCTAGTCATCCTGTCTTGCCCTATGTGGCCTAATCTAGCATGCCATCTCATAGAATCATTATCACAAAAAGATGCAATATTAGAAACAGAGCCATTGGCATTTTTATTAAGACTAGAATCATCCACATCCAAAACTAAAAAACCATCTGAAAGATAATCAAAACCATAAAAAATTGTTCCCAAATAAATGCTAACACCATTATTCTCAAAACAAAAACTAAAATCAAGGCTCATCATGCTAATAACTGAAACTAAGTTTCGCCGAATATCTGGAGCATAAAGAACATCATGAAGATACAAGGTGCGCCCTCGTCGCATTTCCAACTTGAATGTGCCAATGCCAAGCACCTCCACACTGGACTCGTTCCCCATGTAAACTTTTATGCTCCCAGCAGGTACTCGGCGATACTCAACGAACCCTACTCTGTCCCTCGCGATGTGGTCTGTTGCTCCGGAGTCTTCTTCTGCTCAAGGCAATCCCAAGCGAAGTGTCCTTCTTTATTACAGTTAAAGCATGTCAATTTAGCCTTTGCCTACTTACCACCTCTCTTGCCCCTAAGCTTGAAATTTCTAGCGCCATTGGGCTTAAGCGCAGCTGCTGCTTGCTTCTTAGGGGCACCTTTTGCTTTTTCACGTTTGAACTGAGAAGTCCTATGTGAGCTTGACTCAACCACCATAGCAGAACCATCAGACTTAGCCGCCTCAAGGCACTCAGCCTCTAGCTCCAAATGACGCGATATATCTTCGAATGTTTTCACACTCTCATTATGCATCATGTTCTGCTTCATTTGCTCCCAAGAATTTGGCAGAGAGCGTATCACAGCCTGTACTTGCTACTCTTGAGTCAAATTGTGCCCAGCAGCCGCAAGCTCACGTATCATGGCTGACATGACTCTCAAATGCTGCTTCATCGAGTGATGCGCCCTTTTCTGATATGAGTCAAACTTCATAGTCAGCCCACGTAGCTTTGCCAAAGAGGTAATACCAAACTTTTGCTTGAGAGCTTCCCACATCTCAAATGCAATCGGGCAATGCTCAAACTCACTAATCAAGTCGTTGTGCATGCTGCTCAACATAGTAAAGCGCGCACACCGATCTTTGTTACGCCAAATCTGAAAGGCTTCAAGATCACAACGATGTTGAGCTGTATTGCCCTGCTCTGGCTCAACCATCACTTGTTCAAGTGTGGTCAATACTTCTTGCTCATTGAGGAGGTATTGGATCTTACGGCGCCATATATCATAATTGTCGCCATCCAATTTCTGTCCCTTAGTTAAGTCTGCCACCACTGTCTTAGCAGCCATTTCTACATACAGAGTAAACAAATGCGCAGGGGATATTAATGATAGCAACACAAAACAAAATATTTTGCAGCAAAAAGAATCTAAATTAAATAATGATAATTTTACACATGTCTCAAGATCGAAAATTTGCTATGCTCATAATCATCTCTTGCGCCTCTAGTGATAATTATCAAAATTTAATTTAATTCCATGCGCAAAAAACAATCAAACAATCTCCCACTACTTATGGCATATACAAAGTATGATAAATTCCATACAATAGCATCTCAATGTAAATTTACAAACAACTCATGCTATATTTATTTAATAATGGAATTCAAATAAATAAATAAATAAATAATCATGCTTCTTTAATTGCAACATATTACAAACCCAAAAAATATGCGGTATTCAATATTCAGATTATACCATAATTAAAGTGTATATCATTTTGAAATTTTCTGGAATTTTTTGAAATTTTCTGAAATTTTAAATAACTAATAAACACACATAAAATTAGAAACAAAAAATCCAGAAACTGATAAACAGGAACAATATTCAGATTAAGCCATAATTAAAATGTACATCATTCTGAAATTTTCTGAAATTTTTCTGAAATATTCTGGAATTTTAAATAACTAATAAATACACATAAAATTAGAAATAAAAAATTCAAAAACTGATAAACTGAGACAATATTACCAGTAAATAGTAAAACCTTTCAGAAGTCCACAATAAAAATTTCAACCCCAGAAAATAATTTATGCAAAACCAGAATCATTTTAAAACATAAATAATGAATTATAATCACAGGAAAAATACCTTTTATTTTTATAAAATTTTCAAAATTTTACAGAACATAGAAAAATTAATTTTGAGTCTAACAGTACTAACTACGCATAAAACAAATCTATAATGAATTAATTATGACCATTTAACGCGATTCAGAATTAAAAACAAAACAAACAGTGCCTAATGCATCAGCAGCCCAGCCGGCGGAGGAAAACGGCGCGGCTCAGCGAGCCCGGCTCAGCACGCGGCTCGGCGAGCGGCTCAGAGCGCGGCTCAAAGCACGGCTCAGTGCGCGGCTCAGTCCGCGGTTCAGGGCACGGCGCGCGTGCGTAGCGCGGAGGGCGCGCGCGTGGACAGTGCCGCTGACGTGCCCGTAAGGGTGCGTGCAGGCTCGTCGGCAGGGCATCTAGCGCGTGGGAGCGCGTGGCAATGCGTGGGAGAGTGTAGCAGTGGCTCACGGTGTCGGGTGGCGCGTGAGCCCCACGCGCCGCCTTCCAGGGTGTTTTTTGGGTCCGATTTTTGTACTGCCGGACTCCTTTTTTCAAAATAAAACCATTTATGGTATTAAGAAAGACATTAATGAACATAAAAAAAAAATTATGCTCTTAATCTAATAAAAGTAGATTTTTTTTTTCTCCTTTACAAACATTCATGTATATAATGTATACATATATATATAAAAATATACACATTATTAAAGGAAACACGAAAATATCCATTAACGCTCTGATACCAATATAAAACAAAGTATAACGCAGCGGAATAAAAATTATGGTCATACCTTTCAAACAGAGTCTGAATTGAAGGATCTCGTGGGTAAATCACGTGCTTCCTGAATCTTGGTCAATCAACCTAGCAATGGGGTGATATTACAATAGTGTATATCATCCACACAAACCACAGTGCAAATGGCTTTGATCGTTATTTTTTGAAGAGAGTCAGTATATGGGAAAAACTCAAACATACGTTATTTTTCACTTAATCACCCATATCCCATATATCAGATATATAATCTATTTATCTCATTTATCCATATTTGTTATATGAGATAATATCTGATATCTATATCATCTATCCATATCAGGATATGATAGATATATATCCTTAGTGGCTATCCAAATAGGTTTGAATTCAAATTCAAAACCTATTTGGATAAGATTCAAAAGGATGAAACGGGTCATGCCACATGGGCGCCCATTTCTAACGTAACAAGTTCAAGTCTTTGTAAAGCCTAGCAAGAACAGTTGAGGCGAGAGCGATTTTAGTACCTAAAGTTAGAAGAAGAACAACAAAAGATACATATTTGCCAATAGTATCAAATGGATGCACTGGTTAGACAAACTTCGACAACCACACGGTGCAAAAAGCTTCGTGTTCGATTTCACTACTTGTTTGTATGAAGTTTTTGGTCCAACCAGGTTGTAATGTCTTTTTGTATGAAGTTTTTCCGAGTTCTAATCGAGCTTCGAGCAATCTATTTCTGATTTCCTCCAATTCTTCGGATTTGACAAGAGTGAAAACAAAGTCACCCAAAATAGAGTAACCCCTAAAACAATCATACCTTCGAGAGTGGCAATTGATTCCCTAAAAGGAAGCACAAAAGTATTCAGTAAATACTTTTTGTGCTAAAATTATGTGCAACACAAAATGATGACCTTATAACCTTTTGGGTTTTATTTATTATCAAATTAAATAACTAGATTGTTTTGAAATTTATTTTCCAGAATGGGTCAAACGTATTTACAAAATATGTTTTCATGAAAGCATATTTTATAAATATACATTCTGTTGGAATTTTTAAAAAAAATTAATTAACACTTTCAATACAAATTATTATTTTTTATTTTTAAATAGAAATTAAGTTTACAAAACACGATTTCAACATAATTTATATATATATATATATATATATTGAAAGCGTGAAAACACACTTATTATTTTTTATTTTTTCACGCTTTGCATGTTATTACCTTATACACAATTTTTGGGTGTGTGCTTCTTTACAATGAATTTTTTAAAAAAAACAAACACGCTTTCCATTGAAAAAAAAAAGAAAAACTTGTGCTCAAAGTGTAAACACGCTTTCTAATTTTATTTTATTTTTTTTAAAAAAAAACACGCTTTAAAAGATTATGTTGAAAGTGTCTTTTTAAATATAATTAAAAAAATTTGTGTTGAAAGCATGTTAAAAACAATTATGTTGAAAACTTGTTTCTATTTTAAAAAATCAAAATTGTGTTGAAAGCAACGGTAATAAAATACTGATAGCGTGTTTACAAAACACGTTTTCAATATATTAAAAAAAATTGATGTTGAAAGCGTGTTTTAACATGTTTTCTATTTTAGAAAAAAAAAAAAAAAAACTAGGTTAAAAGCAACGGTAACAAAATGCTAAAAGTGTTTTTAAAAAAATTATGCTAAAGCATGTTTTGTAAACACACTTCCAATATAAAAATATTAAAAAAAAAATTATAAATAAAATTGTGAGCAATGATAATAAAATAACTGCTGAAGTGTTAAAACAAAAAAATTATGCTGAAAGCTATTTATAAGGAAATGTGTTTTGTAAACATGCTTCCTTAATAAAAATAATATAATAATAAAAAAAAGCGATTAACAAACAATATTAATCAAACACAACACATAAAAACCACTAATATACTTGAAGACCACTTTTGTCATAGCTAAAACTATTATAATGAATTCTCTTATACTGAGATCTTAACATGAGAGAAGTGGAGAGGCCCATGGAGCCTATTACGGTTCTCATTTCGATGATCTTGGCCGTTCATTTTGTGAAGTTCTCAATGTATATATTATTCATGAAAAAATTTAGGATAATCCAATAATTGTAATCTTTTCATTTTTCACATTTGTCTCTAAAAAATTAGATGGTCTATTTCAAAAATATATTTGTCGTCCAATTTTTAGGAGACAAATACTATAAAATGAAAATTTACGATTATTGGATCAAACTAATTTTTTTTTATGAATTGAGAGCTCTACAAAATTAATGATTTGGATTATTAAAACATGACCCATGATGGGCCCTATAAATCCCTCAAGTTCTCTCATGTTGAGATCTCAACATAAAAACATGAGAAAAACTCAATTCATTAATGAATACCACTTTAAAATAGGTATTGAGTTGAATTGTGTCCAACATGGACTGTCTAGTTATTTTAGGCTTATCTTGACAATCTAAACCAAATCACATTTGTCTAAAAAAAATTAACAAAAACTATGATTCCATAAAATAAAAAAATTCAAACAAACATGACCCAATTAAGTGGGTAACAATGTCGGATCAAGCTAATTTATGGTACGAATAATATGCTTGACAACCTCTACAAAATAAATATTTCAGATTATCCACATGGGGCCAAAATGGATCACAATGGACTTAATTGGATAGTCCAATCAGCTACAGCCTCCGTTTGGGAAGTGGGTTGGCTTTTTGGCTTTTTGGCTTTTTTGGCTATTTTAGCCTGGGCTAAAAAGCTTGGTTTGGGAAGGGCTTTTTGGCTTTTTGGCTTTTTGGTTTTTTTTTGTGAGAGAAGAGTGTAATGATTATGGGTTGGATGTGATGTTTTGTTTGTTGTGGCTAAAATAGCCTGTTTTGTCTTTTGTGGCTATTTTAGCCCCAACCCACTTGCCAAACACCACCTACTTAAACATCAAAGTAAGTCATAATTAAATTTGATTTGAAAATTTATTGGTCCCCACCATCAAAATGTATTGTAATTCAACACAAAAATAGTAATGTATTGTAATTCAACACAAAAATAGTTAATACTACGAGTGATCGCGGATCGGGTTAGGTTTGGTGGCATCTCATCCACTATCCGTCCAAAACTAGGCGGATTAAAAAAATTAATCCACATCCATCTACCGGTTTGGCGGATGCAGATTGAGCAGGTTGGCGGATGCGGTCAGTGTGGCAGTTTGGACTTTACAAATTTTGAGGATTTCTTTGAATTATCATTCATAACTTTTACAATCTCCAATAATTAGTAATTTGAAAAAATATGTATTATTTGTTTATAATAAGCCACGGTAACATACATGCATAATTTTGAGGTACTATTTTTCATTTTCATACAAACACATATTTTATTATTTCTACTTTATGTTGTTAGTTATTTGCAGTTTCTTTTTCTTTTCTTTTTTTGAAGTTCATCTACAGGTGGGTCGGATTCATGCGAGCACGAGAAGGTTGATCCGCTATTCGAACCATATTTGCAAATTTTAAAATATTTCATCCGCATTAATTCATTCCCCAAAAGACACGCATCCGTACAAAATCAAACAGGTTAGGTCGATTCGACCGGGTTGAGTTAGTTGAACGGATCCATGATCACCCCTAGTTAATAATAGTTCAACATCAAAATGTTATATATATAGAATTTTGTTAATATATGATTTTTTAGGAATTCTTAAAAAAATCTACAGCATTACCCTTTAAAGAAGTAGCCACCTATAACTTATATTAGGGAGTTTCTATTTACACACCACTTATTCTTTCAATTTATACCATTATCGTAATTTTTTTAATTACCACTATATGCTTCAATCAAATTACTTACACACCCCTCCCTCTCTCTTAACTCATCACCGCCGGCCGCCACTCTTCCCAACCCCACTACTACCAGTTGCCACCCTTCACCTCTAACAACCTTATTTCCAACCTACCCTACCCTTTCTCACCACCTCCATCTTTGAAAACTTACTTATGCCGCCTCTCTCGCTGCCTCTCATCTCTAGCATCATGTCCTCTTTGCAATATGTTGGAACAATTCGTCTTGAATTCTTCAGTTGGTGGTCTTTCGGTCTTCAAAACTTGGCGATGATCTTGTCTATGTAAAATTGAAATTTGGTGCTTCAAATCACATTACTTAGTTGCTTTCCTAAAGACAATATTTTCACCCACCAAAAGGTGTGTAAGGGGTTACAGCAAATTCACCTCCAAGATACAACAAAGCCTAATCTAAAGATCAAGTCTACCGTCTTCTGCACTGACAACAGTAGATCAAAATACTCTTGATATAATCAAGAAAACCAAGACACTAATAATCAAGTCTGCAGAATTTGATTACCAATAAGAAAAGTAGAAGTTTGCTTAAGAGACTCTTGATCGAAAACTCTAAATCAAGAGTGAGAGAGAGAGAGAAAGGGAGAGAGTTACAGGAATACTTTCTAAATTTTGGATGGATTGAAATGGCTGATCTCACAGACTATTTATAAGCATTGATGCATCTGATCGAATGGTCATGTCCCTTAATCGCATCCAATCAGATCTGATCGTTGGATTGATGATCCATGGTGTAGATCATTCTCACACCGAATAGACGCCTTGATTAATCATACCTGATCACGATTGGGTGCCATCTCATCCGTACGATCACACGTATCTCCAATCAATGGCTATAATCAAACTACTCTAGATCGGACAGGCAACCGTTCGATCGGTTGGTTGACTCATCGCCAATGGATGCTACATCACTGCCACATGGAGATGATTGTATTCCACGTCACCCATGGTGCCTTGCGCCGACCTATCCAATGCAAATAGGAAAGCGTCATCATGGTGCCTTGCGCCGATGCGTCTGTGCTAAGTACAAAGTGCGCCATCAAACGCCACACAGTGCATGTCAGATGGTGCAAAGCACCATTCTTGCGGTGTGAGTGCATGTACACTAGCATCCATCCCATAATTCCATATTCAAAGGAATATTCCATATGGCACTTTATTAAGTGCTCCATGTTTTCTTCTCTTTCCAAAATGGGACAAAGTCCCCAAGCTTATTTCAAGCTTTCTAAAGAAAAACATGGAAGGTTTTGAAAACACCCAAAAGCTAAACAATAAATTTTGAAAACCCATTTTGAAAATTCCCCAACATTCCCCCACCATTTTCAAAATACTGGATGATGACTCTTGGTTCACTTGGTAGCGTTACGCATAGGTGAAGATATCTTACGATTTGAATAATTCACTTAGTGAAGACACCTTAAAGTTAGTCAAGATGGCATAGTAGACTTGTCTTTGAACTAGTGATCTTATATGACTATTCGGACATGTCTCACGCACAATACAGGTTACCTCAAGTATTCAAACAAACCGACACGTGGATTGGCCTTATGTCTATATCCTATTTCATGAGCACTCTAAAGTCAAGCCCTTAGACTCATAGGAAGCGGCACCACCTCCTACACTCACATAGGTAAGCTTACTGAGAGTACCCTTGTAATTTACACTACCCTAACAACCCAGTTATAAGCTTATTAAGAGTTTTCTAATTCATCCTCTTCTTTTCACATTACAAGTACCAAACACTTCAACCTTGGGATGAATATGAAATAAAACTAAGTGCTTGCAATCACATATGATGTTCTTGGGCTCATTGAACTTAATACTTGATGTTTCTTCAAGCATTTAGTCAAGTTTTCACTATGAGTGATTATGTTAGGTGGGCTTAAGACCCATCCCCTTTGATGTTTTCCATACCAAATCCCTTGCAAGTCCATTTGTTAAGGGGTCGACCAAGTTTTCACTTGACTTTACATAACTAATAGTAGTCGCACCTTCTATGATTAAACTGCTTGACATAGCTATGTCTCAATCCCATATGCCTGGACTTTCCATTATAGACATGGCTATAGGCTTGTGATAAAGTTATTTCACTATCACAATGCAAAGATATTGGTGGCATAGGTTTTGGCCATATCTTAATCTCTTACAAGGGATTCATTAGCCACTCTGCCTCTTTGCTATAAGAAGCCATTGCTATAAACTCTGACACCATGGTTGAGTCTGTTGTGCATGTTTGCTTCTTAGAACCCTAAGAGATATCTCCTCCTCCAAGAGTAAAAATCCAACCACTCGTGGACAAGTGATCTTCACGATCAGTTATCCAACTAGCATCCGTGAATCCTTCCACCACTATTGGATAGCCATTATAGACTATTCCATAGTCTATTGTTTTTCTCAAGTACCTAAGTATTCGGTTAACAACATGCCAATGCACATTACTGGGACTACTAGTGTATTTACTAAGTTTTCCCACTGCAAATGCAATATCAAGTCTAGTGCAAGTCATGGCATACATCAGGCTACCTATCACTCTTGAGTATTCTAGTTGATCAACAGCTCTTCCAATATTAGGATACAATTTCAAATTTGAATCAAAAGGTGTAAACATGGGTGTACAATTATATTGATTAAATTTCTTAAGAATTTTCTCAATATAGTGCGACTGGGTAAGAATCAAATTATTGTCCTCTCATTTGATCTTAATACCCAGAATTATATCAGCCAAGCCATCGCTTTCATACTAAAGCTAAACAACAAGAAACTTTTAGTACTTTCAATGACATCTTGTCAGTACCAAAAATAAACATGTCATCTACATACAAACATATGATTGCACCTCTATTGCCAGTAAACTTACTGTACACACACTTATCAGATTCATATATCCTAAAACCATTTGACGCTATTACATTGTCAAATTTCTCATGCTGTTATTTTGGAGCTTGTTTCAGTCCATATAGTGACTTCACGAGTTTACACACTTTTGTGTTCTTGACCCTATACAACAAATTCTTCTGGTTGTTACATGTAGATTTCCTCATCTAACTCTCTATTTAGGAAAGCGGTCTTAACATCCATTTGATGAATTTCAAGCTTATAGATTGAGGCTAAGGCAATCAACACTCGAATGGTGGCAATTTTGGCCACCGGAGCCAATGTATCAAAATAATTGATACCCTCCTTTTGAGTAAAACCCTTAGGAACTAATCTTGCTTTGAACTTGTCAATTGTGCCATCAATTTTCAATTTTCTTTTGAAAATCCATTTCCAACCATTTGGTTTGGATCCACGTGGCAAATCATCAAGTATCCAGGTATTGTTACCCGTAATAGAATACATCTCATTGTTTATTGTTTCTTTCCAGAAAGCAACATCTTGAGACTTCATAGCTTCCTCAAAGGTTAATGGATTTGAATCCATATTCAAAAAAATCATTATTTACTTACAATAAGCTTTCCTAGTTCCTTCTACAAGGGAAAAATGAAATCAGGGCCAAATCACTTCTAAGTCCTAGCCCTCTTACTCCTCCTTAGCTTAATACACTCATCAAGTTCATCAAGCTCATCAAGCTCATTAGGCTCAATGGGTTCATGTCGTTCATTTTCCTCTGTAGCTATCAAAGGAGTTGATTCACTTCTTTGATTAGAATCCAACCTTGGAATGGTTGTGAAACGATTCTCATAAAATACCGCATCACATGATTCAATGATGGTATTTGTTTCCATTAAACCATTGGGCTCTACTACCAAAAACCTATATGCTTTGCTACGTATAGCATAGCCAAGGAATATGCATTCAATTCATTTTTCACCTAATTTCTTCTTTTTTGGTTCAAGCAATCTGACTATTGCTCTACAATCCCACGTTTTCAAGTAATCTAGATTAGGTTTCTTGTTTTTCCAAAGTTCATAAAGAGTAACATTTCTTCCCTTAAGAGGAATTCTATTGAGTATGTGACAAGCAGTGAACAAGGCTTCACCCTAAAAACTAGAACTTAAACTAGAGCAAAAAAGCATAGCATTAATCATTTTTGTTAATGTCTTATTCTTTCTTTCAGCTACTCCATTTTGTTATGATGTACAGGGTGCATATTTCTCATGAATAATACTAACATTTTCACAATATTCTGGAAAATGGTATGCACCGCCTCTATCAGACCTAGGTCTCCTTATTTTGACATTACATTGATTTTCTACTTCTGTCTTAAAAATCTTGAATTTATCAAGCACTTCATCTTTTGAATGCAAAAAATAGATATGACAGTACTTAGAAAAATCATTAATGAATGTTACAAAATATTTCTTACCATCTCTAGTGAGGGTACTATGCATGTCACATACATCACTATGCACAAGTTCAAGTAGAGATGTAATTTTATCGACCTTAGGAAATGGAATGCGAGTAATTTTAGATTGCACCCAAAATTTGTATTTTTCAAACATATCAAAATCATTCTTAGGAATTAAATCTAAATTAACCATATCATGCATTTTCCTAGTATTAACATGACCTAAACGAGCATACCATAAAGAAAGAGAATTAATAATATAAGCAGAAATTGATGTATTATTGATAACATTAAGTTTGAACATTCCTTGATACATGTAGCCCTTTGTAGACACCCCATTTTTGACCGTCCTCAAGACTTGGATGTCATCATTTGAATACTCGATGATCATCCATGCTCGTGTTCGTGTTGAGTTCCCAAAGGTCTCAGCTGCGCGCCTTGCCTTAGGATCTCTCAACTTGTCTGTTTTGTGCTCGGTTGTGAACCAATGACTTGTGGTTTTGCTTCTGAGGGGAGAGGGTGGCTTGTTGGCCATCCCTACAACCCATCGGCCTTATTTCCTTGCCATCGGCCATAAGTGTTGGCCGATTGGCACTCTTTTTGGTCGATCGGCCATATTCCTTGGCCGTGACCTTTCCACCTACTTTTGCAGATATTTTTGTGCCAGTTGTGCTAGTTGTGCCAGCTGGTGAGCACAATTCTCATCCTCCATACACGTGTATGGAGGGATTGCATCAAGACTCAAGCTTGTTCAACAAGCTTGAGAATTGAAATTCTATAAGAAGGGAGCCCCCTCTCCCTTTCCAGAGGTTCTAAAAATTTGATATACAAGTTCTATATCTCTCTCCATATATTTTACCTCTCTCTCTTCATTTACCCTTGTTTGTGCTCAAAAGTGTAAATTCTTCATACTATTGCACACAAACACCTACTAGAACACCATCCTTTTGTTGCTGAGGTACTGAGGAGTTGGTTTCAGTGTTCTTGGACTGGTTTTAGCTCAGAAAATCTGCTGGAGTTGTGTTCTTGAAGGTGTTCTTCAAGGGTGAGAAACTAACCTTTTAATTCCTTATTTTTGCTTAAGCTTTTGGCCATACTTGCATGCTGATTTAAGCTTAACCTTATACTGCAAAAAGTTCTGATTTTTCATACTTGTGATGTTTGTTTAAGGCCACTTTTGTGTTGGGGGTAGTCCACCCTCTCTTAGGCCTTGTTTGGCCTTATTTTGTGCCTTCCTTTTTGAGCTTTTGGGACCATCTTGTTTTGACCTTCTCACCACTGAAATCCAGAGGATTTTCAGTCGTGGAAATGTGGTTTTGGAGTCTTAAATAAGAGAGGGACACCCCTCTCTCCTTGTGTCTCATATGCTAGTATAAATGGTTCATAAGAGTATCGTGTTTTGTTTCCATTTCAGTAACTTTTTGGTGTTATTTTAGCATGCCTTAACTCTGTTTTAAGTTGGATTGATAGCATCTTGCATGCTTCATATACTTGTAGAGCAGTCTTGCATGCTAGCATAACATGCATCTTGTGTTTGGACTATCATTCTTACATGTTTTGGCTCAACTCAAAGAAGCTTTCCTTTATGTTTTGCCATGCTTAAGCTCTGTTTGATGTTGTTTTAGTCATGCATGCACTGTTTTGTATAGCCACGATTCAATCTAGCTTGTTTGCTTTGAGTGTCCAAGTCACTAGCATGTATTACTTGGACCATTTTCATGATTTAGCATCATTTCATGTGTGATTTCAGTCCCTATAGTGTAGCCATGCACTCACATTTGTCACATTTTCCATGCATTGAGAGGTTTGTGTTTTAAGCCTTGAACATGAGCTATTATGCATGTCTTATTGCTTAGGCCTTTGGGCTGCCATCTCAGTGGGTTTTTGGGCTTATTTTGACATGCCATAACTCTGTTTTTTATTGGTTAAGTCATGCCATATTTGGGTTTGATAGGTGTAGTGTAACACCCCTTGTTAGCCTTGCATGCTTCATGCTTTTGGTCTTTGTTCTAGCTTGTGTTGGCTAGGTCCAAGCATGCTTTTGGTCTTGCATTGACCTACCTTGGGGCTATTTTGGTTGCACTTGGTCCTTTGAGGCTTGCTTTGCATGGCCATGGTTTCAGTCCCTTTGCTAACCTTGAGCTTTGAGCCTCTTAATATGCTATACTTGTTTTGTTTGGTTGATTTGGCATCATTCCATGATTAATTTCAGGGCCTATAGTATTGTCACACGTCTACACTTTTCACTCTTTAAGTGCTCTTATGAGTTGATGTCTTCATGCCTTACTTCTTGGACCAATTGGCATGCATGCTTGTCTTGCATTTCATGTCATCAATTCATCACTTTGGCCACTATTTTGGACATGGCTGAGGTCTGTCCATTTTGGTTTAAGTCCATCTTGCATGTTGTTGCATGCTTGTTCCATTTTGTCATTGTTGCATGCTTGTCGCATTGTATGCTTGTCGCATTACATGATTCTTGCATGTTGTTGCATGCTTGGTACATTGCATGTTTGCATGTTTAGGTTGCATTGCATTTTGCATGCTTGGTACATTGCATGTTTGCATGCTTAGGTTGCATTGCATTTTGCATGCTTGTTACATTGCATTTGGTATGCTTATGTTGCATTGCATAGCATCTCCATGTTGCATGCATTGCATTGTGTTTGGTTTGGGTGTTAAGCCAAACACGAGGAACGAGGGACGTTTCATACTTAAAGTGATGAAACGTGCCTCAATTCTCGGTCGCCGACACTCTTGATCCAACATGATCGAGTTCAAGGCATTATGTGTTTTTGTGCATTTCATTCACATTGAATTGTGCGACTCGGCCTCTTTGGCCATCATGCATCGGAATACGTGATTAATGGCTCGAGAGTCGAGCACTACACTCCTTTGAGCTTCAAACATGATAAGGGGTGTAGTTGCACAACATTTTCTTGCAAAATGTATTGCCATGCCTCTGTTTGTACTCTGCTGCAGCAAAAGGAGCAATCTGCAGGAAGAGATGGCCGATCGGCTATCTGGAGTGCCGATCGACTAACAATTTTTGGCCGATGGACTCAAAAGTGGTTGATGACCCTTTTCCCTTGGCCGATGGCCATACCATTTGGCCGATGGCCTCTCAGCATGTCCATGAGGTGGTTCAGAAACATTACAGAGATTTGTACAGTTTTTAGAGGTGCAAAACAGTGCAAACAAAGGCAACATGAGGCATGGCAACGGATTTACGAGCGAGGCGATTGAGCATGCATCATTCATCATTCCGAGGCAGAGCTGTGGCAGCTCAATTCAGCTTCTCTCTTTCCTTATTTAGTTGGTTTTGTAGTTTAATTAATTTGTTTGATTAATTAAAAGTTTTATAATAATTAATTAGCTAGGGTAGTTAATTAATTAGTTGATTTGTATTATTTATTCGGACCCCCCGTCGAGAGGGCCAACTTTTGTAATAAGTGTGCGTGAGTGTGTGAATGTCTTCCAACCTCACGTCTTTCTCTGTTTTACTTAACCACTTACGATGGTTAGTTCTAGGTCATGGTTCAATTAGTATTCTTATGCTCGCATGTTTGCATCCATTCATTTGTCTTGCATGCACCGGGCTCGGCGTATCATACTAACTGCATTGTATTTCAATTTCTACTTGAATACATGTTATCTAATTACATCTCATATGCCATTTTAGAATAGCCGAGCCTATTTCTAGTTGTATTTTGCATGTGTTGCATTAGCCATCTTAACATAGCTAGGATCATGCATGATTTGTAACTAGCTATTATTTTGGCTCGGAGTACTAGGTAAGCGTTTATGCTTTAGCATCTTGCATGAGTGTGAGTGTTGCCATGATAGCATGCTTTCCATGAGGCTAACTGCTTAAGTGTTTAACTGCCTGAATGCCTGTGGATGAAGGTTGGATTACTTGAATTGGAACAATTCATCGAAATGCGAGTTTTAAGCCCACTAGAGGTGGCAAAAACATGTTTTCTAAGCCCACTCAAGGGTGGCAAATCCACGTCTTAGCCTACTTGCGAGTAGCACCTTCAAACCATTTTTAAACAAACAAGCATGAAATGTTTTGTTCCAACTTAGGCGATCTAAGTCTGTACTTGTGTGTTGTGCGCATCACATAGTAATTCTAGGCTAATAACCGGAATAAGAACACATGTGTTTTCAAAAACAAAATATCATGTTAGTAAAGGCCGATCCTTTGATCGAGTGAGCGGGGGTGCTCATTTCATGACCTTCCCCTCTCGTACCCAAGTTCCCGAGCCGAGGCAACTTTGGTGATGACGGACACGTGGCCTTAGACACGAGTCAGGGTTTCCTAAATTTCCCAAAACAAAAAAACATTTAGGTGGCGACTCTGTATCTAGCAAAGCAGTCCATGTTTGACACTTCTTTATAAAAATTAGTTTTTTAAAACAATTTGTCGGATTTGGACTCTTTGGTGATTTATCGGTCTCGCATTGCACTTTGTGAGATTAGATTCAGAACCATGACATCGAGTCCAAACTGTAGTAGCCTAATGAACAAAACGGATTTTCATGCCTTCACGCGGGGCCGGGACGTTCGGGCACATCTACACCCTTCCCAACAAAAATTCCACCATTAGACAGGACAAATTTGTCCGACCCAAATACTAACTTGAAACCATGCTTATTAAGCAGGCTTCCAAATACAAAGTTTTTCCTGATATCAAGTACATGAAAAACATCATTAAGACTTAAGGCTTTTCCAGATATGAACTCTAGGTCCACCGTCCCTTTGCCTTTATAACAGCAGTTAAACAGTTACCCATGTAAAGAACTGTTCCATCACTCACTTGTTCATAAGTAGTGAAACTACTCTTGTCGTTGCAAACGTGCCTTGTTGCTCCTAAGTCAATCCACCAATCACTCGCATCTTCGAGCATGTTTACCTCGGATACAACAACCACGAACTTGTTCTTGGCATTTGATGCTTCTGGCTTTTTCTTGTATGACCGGCATTCATTTCTGAAGTGTCCTAGCTTGCCACAGTGCCAGGAGCGTCTTTCGGCTTCTTTATATCTTTCTCAGGTTGGGGGTCGCACTTACTCTTGTTTTTGTTGAACCTCTCGCCAGCATCCACTATGTAAATCTTAGAAGTCTGAGCTAATTGGTTATCTTTATTTTCAAGAAGTCTTAACTCTTCCTTAACTTGGACGTGTGTAAACACCCCATTTTTGACCGTTCTCAAGACTTGGATGTCATCGTCGGAACACTCGATGATTATCCATGATCGTGTTCGTTTTGAGTTCCCGAAGGACTCGGCTGCGCACCTCGCCTTGGGATCTCTCAACCTGACTGTTCTGTCTGTGGTTGTGCACCAAGGGCTTGTGTTTTGTGCTTCTGAGTGTGGAAAGTGGCTTGTTAGCCATCCCTGAAACCCATCGGCTATGGCATGATGCCACTGGCCATGTTTTATTGCTATCGGCCAAATGTTTGGCCGACCGACACCATTTTGTGGTCGGCCGGCCTTTGTTTTGGTCGATCGATCCCTTTTCTGGCTGAGACCTTTTCTTTGCCTTTTTCAGGCATTGTGCATGCCAGCTATGCCAGCTGGTAAGCACAAACTCTGCCCTCCATACACGTGTGTGGAGGGATTTAAGCCTTGTTTAGCTTCCCTTGGAAGCTTTGTAAACTGGTTTTTCTATAAAAGGAGGGCCTCCCCTCCCTTTATAGAGGTTGAATCATCTGATATAGAAGTTAGATATACCTCTCTCTCTATATCTCCCTCTCTCTCTAGTTATGTGTGTAATAGTGTTCAAAAGTGTGTTTCTGTTCTTATTTTTGCACTAAGGCACCTAGTGTTACACCATACTTTGGTTACTGAGGTGTTGAGGGGTTGATTTCAGAGTTTTTGAGTTGGTTTTGATCAGAAGGAGGTGCTGGAGTTGATGTTCTTGAAGTGTTCTTCAAGGTGAGAACTTACCCTTTTTATTCCCCATTTTTGCTTAAGGTTTAAGACCTATTTGCATATTGTTTCGAGCTTAGTGTGTAACTAATAAAAGTTCTGTATTTTCATGCTTGTTATAGTTGCTTAAGGTCATTTTGGTGTTGGGGGTTGTCTACCCCCTCTTAAGCCTTGTTTGACCCCTTTTTGTGCCTTCCTCTTTAGGCTTTGTAACCCTTTTGTTTTGGCCTTCTCACCACTGAAATCCAGAGGATTTTCAGTAGTAGAGAAGTGATTTTAAGGTCTTGTATAGGGGAGGGACACCCCTCTTCCCTTATGTTTCATTTGCTTGCATTTAGGGCTCATAAAGGTAGCATGTTTGCATAGCTTTATTTGGCTTCATTTCAGAGGGTATTTGGTGTTAGTTTGTCATGTTAGACCTCTATTTCATGTTGGTTCGATGGTCTATTGTATGCATCATGCACTTGCTTTGTAATCCCCTCTATTGTCATAACATGTGCCATGCATTTAGACCATCATGCTTGCATGTTTTAGCTTGACTTCATGAAGCTTTTAGCCATGTTGTGACATGTTTAAGCTCTGTTTGGCTCTGATTCAGTCATGTTTGCCATGTTTTGTATAGCCGCCATGCATCCTAGCTTGTTAGCTTTGAGTGTGTGAGTCATGAGCATGCTTTATTTGGGTTATTTCAGTGATTTGGAATCACTTATCATGCTATTTCAGTCCATGCTCCATGCTTTTATGCTTGCATTTACCATCCTTTCAATGCTTTGAAGAGTTGTTCTTTTGTGCCTTAAAATAGGTCATTGTGCATGCCTATTTCTTTAAGTCCTTGGGCTGCCATATCAGTGGGTTTTGGGGCTCCTTTTGGCATATTATAGCTCTGTTTTTCTTGAATCATCCATGCCATGTGTGGTTGAGGAAGTTGTAGTGGAGTGCTCTCTTTGTGGCCTTGAGTGCCCTTTGTTTTGCGCCCTTTTCTTAGCATGTTTTTGGCCTTGTTCCATGCATGTTTTAGCCTTATTTTGGTCTGCCCTAAGACTGTTTTAAGTAATCTTAGCTCTTTGGGGCTTCGTTGATACGGCCATGGTTTGAACCCCTTTTTTAGTCTTGAGTTTTGGGCTTTGTTACATGCCTTACTTGCATAGCTTGGTTGATTTGGCATCATCCTTTACACATTTTCAGAGCTTGTCATGCTTGTGATTTGTCCATATTTGTCTCTTCTTAATGTGCTTGAGAGTCGACTCTTTTCATGCCTAAGTGTTGGACCCTCACATGTGCACATTTGGGTGTGTTTTGTCCATCATTTCTTGGCACTTTGGCCACTGTTTTGGACACGGTTGAGGCCTATCCATCCTTAGTGTAAGTCCATGAATCATGCACTCGTGTATTGTTGTAGGCTTACCGCATTGCATGCTATCACATCCTTGTGGTTGGTATCATTGTTGCATGCCTATGACTTTGCATATTCCCATATCTAGGTTACATTGTAGTATTGCATACTTGTTGTATTGCCATGATGTTTGCATGTTAGGTTGCATCACATTGTATTTGACATACTCATGTTACATTGCCTTACATTCCCATGTTGCATTGCATTGGTTACATGCTGTGCGTTGTATATGGCATGCATACATTGCATTATGTTTGTTTTGGGGTGTCAAACCAAACATGAGGAATGAGGGACGTTCGTACTTGAAGTGACGAAACGTACCTCAATCCTCGGTCACCGACACTCTTGATCCAACATGATAGAGTGTGTAGCATTCATTTGTTTGTTGCATTCATTCCATATTGATATGCACCTTTGACACCTTTGGCCATCATGCATCGAAGTGCGTGATTGGTGGCCCGAGGGTCGAGAGCCATGCTCCCTTGAGTTCATAGCATGATAGGGAGGGTGGTCGTGCATACATTTGGCTTGTAAATTCCATGCCATGCATTATCTGTCCTGTGTTGCAGCAAAACCAGTGTTCTGCAGGAAGAAATGGCCGATCGGCCACTTTTAGTGCCGACCGACTACTAAAATCCAGCCAATGGCCCCATTTTTGGTCGATGACCATTCTTCTATGGTCGGTGTTGTTTTCTCTTGGCCGGTGGCATCCCAAAGTGCTCATGGGGTGGTTCAGAAGCAACCTTAGGATTTTCACAATTCTCAAAGGTGCAGAACAGTGCAAACAGAGGCAACATGTGGCATGGCAATGGGTTTCTGAGCAAAGCAAATCGAGCATGCATCATCCAATCATTTCGAGGCGGAGCTGCGATGGCCTTTTGAATTTCATACTTAGTTTATTTTGTAATTAATTTGTTGATTAATTAAGGGTCTGTAATAATTAATTGGCTAGAGTAGCTAATTATTTATTTTGTTTGTATTATTCTTTCGGACCCTCCGCGGGAGGGTGAACTATGTAATAAGTGTGCGTTTGTGTGATGCATGTCTTCCAACCCCACGTCTTTCTCCCTTTTATTTACCAACTTATGATGGTTAGTTTAGGGCACGTTTCAATTAGCATACTTATGCTCACATGTTTGCATCCATTTATCCGTCTTGCATGCACCGGGCCCGGCGCATCATACTAACTGCATTGTATTTCAATTCCAAATTGCATACATGTTATCTGTTGCATTTCATATGCCATGTTTAGAATAGTCGAGCCTATCTTAGTTGCATTTTGCATGTGTTGCATTAGCCATCTTAACATGAACTAGTATCATGCATTGATTACTAACTAATTCCTGTTTTGGCTTAGAGTACTCGGTGAGTGTTTATGCTTTAGCATCCTTGCATGCGTGTGAGTGACTGCCATGATAGCATGCTTACCATGAGGCTATTTGCTTATGTGATATAATTGCCTGAATGCCTGTGGGTGGAGGTTGGGTTATTTGAATTGGAACAATGCATTGAATGAGAGTTTTAAGCCCACTTGAGAGTGGCAAAATCATGTTTTCTTAAGCCCACTTGAGGGTGGCAAATCCACGTCTTAGCCTACTTGCGAGTAGCACCATCAAACCATCTTTCAAATAAACAAACATGAAATGCTTTGTTCCAACTCAAACGATCCAGTTTATACTTGTATGCTGTGTGCATCACATAGTAATTCTAGGCTAATGACTGGGATAGGAGCACATAATGTTTTCAAAATTCGATATCATGCTTAATAGTGGCCGATTTTTGATCGGGCGAGCGGGGGTGCTCATAGCTGACCTTCCCCAATCATACCTAAGTTCCCGAGTTGAGGCAACTTTGGTGATGACGGACATGTGGCCTTAGGCAACGAGTCAAGGTTTCCTAAATTCCCCCAAAATAAATATTTAGGTAGCGACTCTATATCTGGAAAAGCAGTCCATGTTTGGCACTTCTTTCTAAAAACCAATTTTTCAAAAACGATTTGCTGGATTTGGACTCTTTGATGATTCATCGGTCTTGCATTACACTCTGCGAGATTAGATACAAGACCATGCGTTTTACTATGATTGATACCTAAGTTCCCGGGACGTTCGGGGAGGTCTACAACGTGTTAAGCCAATTCCTCTAAAGTTAGATCTTCCTTTTTGTGTTTCAGAGTTTTCTTAAAAAAGTTTCAAGAATATGGTAGTTTCTCTATTATAGACGAAACTATAATAGATTCATCCATGTTCATATTCTTTTGTCGAAACTGACTAAGAATATGTTGGATCTCATGGTATTGTTCCATAATGGGCTTTGTATCAATCATAGTAAAACGCATAAAATTACTAACAAGAAATTTCTTACTGGCGGCATTCTCGGTGAGGTACTTTGACTGTAATATATCCCAGAGTTTCTTTGCCATTTCTTGATGTTGATACACATTGAACAAAGAGTCTGACAGCGCATTCAGAATGTGTCCTCGGCAAATGTAGTTGTGATTCTCCCATTTAGTTCTGGTACGAGTTTGCTCCATAGTCTCATCTTCTTGCTTCGCCAGATAGGGGATAGCTAGCATATAGATCATTTTGAGAGTGGTAAGCAAAAAGTGCATCTTCTTTTGCCAACGTCGGAAATTTTCTCCATCAAAACGGTTAAGTTTCATGAAATCTTGAGTCATTTTCTGAATAGACATCGCCATATCCAAATATTGTCTTTAGATTGTTGGAACAATTCGTCTTGAATTCTTCAGTTAATGGTCTTTGGGTCTTCAAAACTTGGCGATGATCTTGTCTTTGTAGATCAAAAATTTGGTGCTTCAAGTCGCGTTACTTAGTTCCTTTCGTAATGACAATATTTGCACCCACCAAAACGTGTGTAGGATGTTACAGCAAATTCTCCTCCAGGATACAATGATGCCTGATCTAAAGATCAAGTCTACCGGTGTCTGCACTAACGATAGTAGATGAGAATACCGATATAATTAAGAAAACCAAGACACTGATAATCAAGTCTGCAAATTTTGATTACCAATAAGAAAAGTAGAAATTTGCTTAAGAAACTCTTGATTGAAAACTCTAAATCAAGAGTGTGTGTGAGAGAGAGAGAATTACAGGAATGCTTTCTGAATGTTAGATAGATTGAAATGGCTAATCTCACAGTCTATTTATAGTCATTGATGTATCTAATCAAACGGTCATGTCCCTTGATCGCATCTGATCAGATTTGACCGTTGGATCGACAATCTATGGTGTAGATCATTCTCACACCGAATAGATGCCTTGACTGATCATACCTAATCACGATCGGGTGCCATCTTATTCGTACAATGGCGCGCATCTCCAATCAATGACTATGATCAAATCAGGTGCCATCTCATCCATATGATCATCGCATCTCCAATCAACGGCTATGATCAAACCGCTCCAAAATTGAACACGCAACCGTTTGATCAGTTGGTTAACTCATCGCCAACGAATGCCACATCACTGCCACGTAGAGCAGACTGTATTCCGCGTCACCTATGCCACGTTGGATCCATGTCATTGCTCCAACCTGTCCGATGCAAATACGAAAGCGCCCTTATGGCACCTTGTACCAATGCGTCCGTGCAAAGTGCAAAGTGCACCATCAAACGCCACACATCCCACTACCACGTCACGTGAATAGTAATTATGGTTTTAGACCCGACTTATTTGATATTCTGGACTTGGGTTTCATGGTTCTGTATTGTTGTTCTTGTTTTATTTCTCTTTTTCCTCTTTGAGTTTGGCTATTGGGTTGTATTGGTTGCATTTGGAACAGGTTGGTAGCTTGGTTTTTAAACTTTTGTTGTCCAGAATTTTACTCTTTCGCTCGAGCGTCACTTCTTGCACTCGAGCGGGCTTTGTGAATTCTCAGTACTTTTGCAGGTCTGCAAAATTACTGGGAGAGTGTATTCTACGCTCGAGTGGTGATTCCTACGCTCGAGCGGTCTTTGCTCAAGCGGCCTTTCTTGAGCTTGAGCGTTGATCTTTTGTCTGTAAAACTACTGGAAGTGTGTATTCTACGCTTGAGCGTCACTTCTTGCGCTCGAGCGGAACAATTTATTGTGTCTAGATGCCCGAGCATAACTTCTCGCACTTAAGCAGACTGTGCGTATATCAGTCCGTAAAAATCACTTTTTACATCACTTTTTCTTATCTCTCTCTCTCTCTAAACTTTCTAAAAACCCTAAGTTGAGACTCTCTTTCTTTCTAAAACTCGCATTCTCTCTTCTAAAACACTTGGATCTATTGAGTTCTCCACCTTACTCCTTTTGTTAAAAAGGTAAAGCTTATTTAGAGCCTCGTTTTCATCCGAATAGAGTTGGATTTTGACTTCCTTGAGGTTTCTCCACACTCTCCTTGGTCTTCTAGCTTCAAGGTAGGGATTCTCTACACTTTTTTATGATTTTTAACTTGGCTATTTATTTTTCATAAACAATATTGTGATTTTGGAAGATTTTGAAGAAACCTTGGGTTTTGGTTTAAAATTAAAAGAGTGGTTTTCAAATGGCTATATGGAAATGGTTGCGAGAGTGGAAACGAGGTTAAGTTGTGAACAAATCGTTGATTTTGACTCTTGGGTTGGACTTTGGAAGAAAATGAGTTTTTCCCTAAATATCCCAAATATTTATTTTGTATAAATAAATGGAATTGATGACAGAAATGTGAAATTTGATGGATATTAATATGGATGGTGGAGTTGGATATGTATTATTGCTCACATCTTGAATTTTGGAACGTTTATCTATATTGAAGATTTTATATCTGTTTAGAAATATTTGTTTTAGACTATCGATGGAGGATAGCTATGATTGTTGTAGAAATTACGTGAGGATTAGGTGAATTGAAACTAATTTCTCATCCACGTGCATTGAACATTTGTTGTTCATTCAATACATTGCAAATGTATATGATTTTGAGAAAAAGTGGTGAATGTTGGAAAGAGGTATGCAAATGCGAGTATACATAGGTGCCAATTCCTATCACAACCCAAACCCGCCCCTACAGGTTTAGCATCTTAATCGGTCAGTAATCTGTGATTACCAAAGGCTTGCTTAGTAATAATAACAATAACACAATAATAGGGGCTAGCAAAAACCAATAAATAATAGAAAATAACGTCTAATGAGCTATGAGAACTTAAATGTACAAAGCGACTTTCATATACTTATATATGCACAAACACTTAAGTCCAAAACACGTATAAACAAAATAAAACACAAGTTAGGGAATTAAATCCCATTATGAAAAACAGTACAACAAAAGTCATAGACCACTCTTGCCACTGGAATGATTTCAAAAGGGTGAATCTGGACCACCCAATAAGCCTTGACACGTATTGGATTGGAACCTCGTAGTGAGGCGCAATAGTTGGCTTGACAAAAACAGCTTTCAGGTCAACGCCGCTAACTCTAATCCGGTGCATGGTCACCTACATATATATAATAAACAATGAGCTAGAGCCCAGTGAATAACAACTGTGTAAAGAGGTTATGAATGATATCCTTACAATAAGTGAAACAATCAATTCATCAATAGATCGATTTCTCAATCAATGTTTCATATCATATCAATCATTTCGTTTCATTTCGATTCATAATAGTCATATGTGGTACATCCAATAGTAGAACAATCGATAGGTTTTAAAGACTGAACAATCATTTGATGGCTATCAATGCAATAACAATAGTTCCAAGAATCGGAACTAACAGAGATCTCTGTAACAATAGTGATAACAATATCAATAATAATAGCAAGATGCTATGGATGCCACGAATATAGTTCAGAAAATAGGATCATCATTCAATCGATAAAAAGTACCATTTCAAAAAACAAGATAATTTATCAATCAGAAAATAAATACGATTGAACACATCTTTACAACAGTGTTACTCATAGTGGGCTCCTCGGTACACGTACTAATGGTTCAACGTCCAATCTAAACAAATAAAGTCAAGCATAACACAATTTCCATCCTCAATTTCATACAATACAAGATCCAAAACTTCTTTCAAGAAAACATTAATCTTTATAGACATGACTTTGAACAAAAACATATCTTCAAATTAAAAATTGATTTTTCCATGCAAAACTCAAAGACTTGAATTGAATTGAATTTTGATAAACAAATGTAATTTAAGCTTCAATTTCTCAACTTCTATGGTTCCTCCTTTAAATCATAAAAACTCATACAAGGAAATAAGAATATGATCATATAACCCAAGAATGTATATCATGCATGGTGATTTTGAAAGTTGATTTAACTAATTCTTCCATTTTGGAACATAATTATATTAAACCTCCATTTTCGTAAACACAACCCTTAATTTTATGTATGATCTCTCCTCAATCTCTATGAATCATGTAGGAGAACAAGTATAGAATCAAAGTTTTCTTGACAATTTACCATGCATGTAAACATTAGGAGTTAATTTAAGCAATTCTACCATTTTCTAACATGCATGTACTAAGCTCTTAAGTACATGAGCAAATCTTCTAATTACTTATAAATTCAACTCAAGTAAGCTTATGTTCTTCCTATTTGAACATAGATTCTATGAATTAACAGTGTATCATTTCAATTTCATGAATTAGGATGTGGAAATTACCTTAGTTTGATGATTTAATGCAATATGAATCAAGCCCCTTCTTTCTTCTTCCTTCAGTTCTTCTTTGAGCTCAAACTCTCTCACTCTCTCTCTTCATGGGTCTTGTTTGGTATGTTAGATAAAAGATTCAATATAAGCAACCAAGTACTCTCTCTCTCTTACTATGTTTGTTGATTCAAAAATGAGTAGTATTCTAAATTATTATTATTATTAATTAATTCAACTTTAAACCATTTAATCATTCTAATTAAGTTAAACAAAAATTAAATCTAGGAAAATTAAATTAATCCTCATCACAATAAAATCTCAATTACACTAAATTTAATTATACTAATGTGAATTAGACTTTAATTCTCATCCAATTATTTAATTCTAACTTATTAAAATTAGCGAATCAGACAAGTTTAATTTTCATTCTAACCTATCTATTCAAACAATACAAGTCAATAAATCTCATAACAATCAATAATACTTAATCACATAATTAACATGTAGGAACATAATTAATAGTTCCAATTAAGGCTCTATTCAATCACAGACAATTTTAGTAAACTGAATCATTTTTCAATTAAACTTACCAAATGGCTCTAAAAATTTCCATAAGCCCATCTATGTACTCAATTTCAATTTGTGCACCAATAAAATTGTCGATTTCAATTTCAAAGTTGTAACCTTAACAAGTAATTTTCCAATTTGGACAGATATGCACAAATTAAATTACTAGGCACTTAGTTCAATTAGAAATAACACATTATTAATTAATTAAATCATGATTAGCAAGTCTAGGACGTCACAATTCCCGCAGACGAAATGTCCATAAAATGGCAATAGTAGTGCCTGTATAGACTACATTTACATGGGTGCCGTTTGACGGTTTTCCGCAAACGACATATCCGTGAAAGGTTGTACCGGTTTAAGAATTTCCTTCCTTGTTTCCTATGGTAAAGGATATGATTTGAGAATGGTGATATAATTTGAGCATGGCATTATTTTGAAAAAGAAATGTAAACTGTTTTGACATGAGTATTGCATATACATTGCACCTTTATATCTTTGTTAAGATTCATATATTGTGTTAGATTATTTTTACTGGGCTTTGACTCACCCTATTTGGGGAAAATTATTTTCAAGTGCTGGTGATATGCCTCCATCAAAGACTTAGCTTGGGAGGGCTGTGAAGTTGAAGGCTTAGTTTTGACTTAGCTTGGGAGGACTATGGAGCTAAAAGCTCAGTTTTATTCTTTTGTATTCACTTTTGTACAGCCTAGGGTTTTATTTGTATTGAGCTTAAGACTCACTTTTAATGTACCCAAGCCTGGGCCTTATTTGTATTGAGTTTAAGACTCACTTTTGATGTACCTAAGCCTTGACTTGGAAAGATATAAGCCTTTAGGGCATACGATTATCTGATTAGCTTTTATTACATTATTATTGTTTCATAACACATAGCCTTGACCGGTATACGATTATCATATTAGCTTTTATTACATTAATACTGTTTCGTAACACAGCCTTAACTTGGAAAAATGTAAGCTTTTAGGGCATACGATTATCTAATTAGCTTTTATTTCATTATTACTATTTCGTATAAACCTTTAGTGCATACGATTATTTGATTAGCTTTTATTACATTATTACTACTTCGTAACACATACTGTAGATTCAGGATGTACTATTTATGAATGTTTATCACATATATCACCTTTTTGTACAACCGAATCTCATGTAATAGAAGGACATCATACTCTGATTCATATTGTTATTTACTTATCGTCTTAGATGGTTCATTGCTTTTATTTCAAGGTGTGACAACGTGCGTATGAATGTGCAGATGGTGCGAAGCACCATCCTTGCGATGTGAGAGCATGTACACTAACATCCATCCCATAATTCCATATTCAAAGGAATATTCTATGCAGTATTTTATTAAGTGCTCCATGTTTTCCTCTCTTTCCGATGTAGGACAAAATCCCCAAGCTTATTTTACACTTTTCAAAGAAAAATATGGAAGGTTTTAAAAACATCTAAAAATTAAACAATAAATTTTGAAAACTCATTTTGAAAATTTCCCAACACAATAACTCTCCAATGCCACCACCGGCGACCTCCCTTGCTTCTCTTTTTCTTCACTTGCTTTGTCTCTCTCTCTCTCTCTCTCTCTCTCTCTCTCTCTCTCTCTCGAGCAATTGATCAATCTCAATTGTGAGGGTTGGGTGGCAATCATGAGGATTGATAGTAGTTATCGTTGGGGTTGCGGTGATGGTGGAAAGGGGTTGTGAGGTGGCGAAGTGGGGTAGGGTTAAGGTAGGAAAAGGCTGAAGGCGTCTGGAAGAGAGACATCGGCAGTTAGAATGAGCTATGGAGCGGTAGGAGAGGGCGGGAGTGGGTCGCCAGAGCTGACAATGGTGAGGAAAGGTGCCATTAGAACTGGTGGTGGCTGGCTTAGGAGGGTGGATAAGGTTAAGATTAGGGCATTTTGAACTGGTGTAAATTGGGAAAATAATTAAAAATAAAAATAAAAATAAAAATAAAAATAATATGATGGTGTAAACGGAGAAATAATATGTACGGAATTAAACCATGCAAATAGAACCTCCCCTTTTGATTTGACGACTTCTAATAAGTAGGTCTTTGAAATCTCAATAAGTCCCCCCCCCCCCCCCCAACTGTTTGAGAATGGAAAGTGCATTCTCTCTCTCTCTCTCACACAGTTGGGCTCCATTGTTTTTTTTGCTGGTCGCTTTACATGCTAATATATCCAAATATAAAATTGAAAATGCTTTTCTTTTTTTCTTTCTTTCTTTTTTTGGGTCTTTTCCAGAGTTTCAGATTCCTTTAAATCTTCCACTATGAAACTTTTATGGTCTACCAGATACATCACCGACAGGAATTATTTTTCTCTCCCCCTAAAATTAAAGAAAAATGTTTCATCTCCTCAATTTTTTCTCCTCAAACTTTCTAACGATATGATAAACAATTTGGTATTATTTTTCACATTATTGAGGGAGAGTTTAGAGGAGGGAAAATTGAAAAATATAGCTTTGCTCAAAATTAAAACATGAATTATTGAAAAAATATAGCAAATTGTTGGCTAGTCATTTAAAAGCTCACTATCTTAAGTTAGAAATTAAGAATTTTTACAATAAAAGTCATGAATGTTTATGATGTATAATGTATATTGTGATATAATACATACAATATACTCCTTTTTAAAGATGCATACTATAGCAATTCTCATGCCTCATTTGGAGAGTAATCATTTTAACCAAAAAATTAAAAAGTTATCATAAATTATCATATCACTTTTTAAATTTTTCTACACATCTTTTCGTAAAAAACTAAAAAATTATTAAAATAATCTATCCCAAATGAGGCCTCAGTGTAAATTAATCCTTATTCCTTCACATTACACATACTTCAACACAAGTGAGTATATATGTACTCTTCATTTTGGTCTTGCTTGTGTTTTGCAATTTTTTTTTTCCCCCTTCATTTACAATTCTTCCATTATTATATTGGGAAAATTAGTCTAAGGTTCCTCTTCCATTTATAGTAATAGAAGAGATCCATAATATTATTTTATGATGTTTAAAGTCCTTCAACCTCACACCCATGTATTACAGAGAAATTTGGTATACCTCTCGGCTTCAAACCTTCACCTCTCTCTCTCTCTCAGACTCACACCTCACATCTTCTCTCTCCTCGCTGCTCTTCTCTCTCTCTCTCTCGTCGATCCAACTCGATCAATCTAAGATCCCTATGTCAAGAACTCCTCGGCCACTCTCGCTTCGATTGAACCACCGTATGAAGGTCTTCCACCGTGGCTCGACGACGCCGTATGAAATGATTGATTTTGAGGATGAGCCTACCTTGAACAAGATACCCGGTGAAGGTTATGGTTGGGTTGGATGCACTACACGCTGCATGAGATGTTTGGCTTGTTTCCTAAATTGAATCTATCTTCTTAGGTGAGGCTATTTAATATATATACATACACACAAATGTATATATATATATATATATATAAATATGTATATATGTATAATTCTGTACACTATTATATGAGACAAATATATAAATTTTGATTGATTGAGCTGGATTCCTATATTACGAATTGCATAACTTGGAAGATGGAGCTCAAAAACATATATCTATAATTGATTCTCTCATTTTTTTATTTCTCCTTTCCAAGTAAGTTTTTTGTTTTTGTATTAAGCTGACCATCTCCATGGCATAGCAAACAACATCAATTTTTTATTTTTTTTAAAGAAAAGAAATTAAATGATTAAACGTGGAATTGTTTATTCCAAGGCATATTTTGGGAAGTGATTTTGTTTTGGAATTTCTTTGGATTCCCAAAATTTCTCTAAAGGAAGAAGATGATGATGAAAGCTTTAGGAATTTCTCTGGGAAGTCCAGAATTTCTCTTGAAAGAAATTTCTCTGAACTTTTCAGAATTTTCTCTAGACAAAGAAGATGATGAAGGCTTTAGGAATTTCTCTTAGAAGTCTAGAATTTCTCTGGACTTTCCAGAATTTCTCTAGACAAAGAAGATGATGAAGGCTTTAGAAATTTCTTTGGGAAGTCCAGAATTTCTCTGGACTTTTCAGAATTTCTCTGGATAAAGAAAATGATGAAGGCTTTAGGAATTTCTCTGGAGAGAAATTTCTTTGGACTTCTCAGAATTTCTCTAGACAAAGAAGATGATGAAGGCTTTAGGAATTTCTCTGGAAAATCTAGAATTTCTCTGGAGAGAAATTTTTCTGGACTTCTTAGAATTTCTCTGGACAAAGATGAAGGTTTAAGTTAAAAATTTCTCTGGAAAGTCCGGATTTTCTCTGAGGAGGGAACTCCAGAGAAATTTTCAGAATTTCTCTGGATTAGATTTTTTCTAGACCGAATTTTCTCTGGATCAATGTTAAGGAACCTTAGACATTATGAAAATATTGAGTGTCTTTTATGCTATAAAATCTTAATACCAGAGATTTAAAAAAAGATTCTCCTATTATAATTGTAACGCTATATGTTAAAAGTCCAATTTTATTTACTTGATAGATAATCTCAATTTTTATTGATTAAAACACACTTTTTATTAATTTAATGGTCAATTGTTTTAAAAGCAATGTTAGAGGTACGTGCCGTTTTACTCACTTTCTCACATAATCTCATATTGCACCATGTGAGATGAGAGTAGAATATTTAGTTGCCATGATATTATTGTTGTTTTAAATGGGTGAACAAAATAATTTGATTAAATTACACTAATTTTCTTTTTAAGTCTGAAGAAAATATAATAAGTCTTATAGTATTGGCATAATTATACTAATATTTCCTTTAGTAATGTTAAATAGATCAAAAATAATACAAATAGTGTAAAAATATAAAGACAAATAACGTAAAATATATATTTTCGTATAAAAGAGATAACTGTATCATTTTTTTTATCCATATAACTAACAAATTATTGATTAAAAAAATTTAAAGTGTTTTATAAATTAAAACATTTAAAAAATTTAATATAATCATGACAAAATTATAAAATTTATTATATTTTTTTTAATCATAAAAAAAGTCAGTATAATTTATTCAAGTAATTTGTTTAAGATGATGACAATGACCACAACCATCGTAATTTAATAAATGAATAGATAAATATTTTATATTATCGGGTAGCATTTATGATTGAATTTATGGAATCATGAGAATGCCACTTTAATCAATGGAAAAGTCTTTAGCCTATTTTGGAAAGATAGTGAAAAATTATCTTTCGCTTCTTAATTCATTTTGAATCCATTATCTCTTATATTTTTTATATATTTTTTTTTAAAAAAAAATCTAAAAAAAAAATTAATTAATTTTAAACCATTTTCCTAAAACACTCCTTAGTATACAAAATAGGATGACATATATATTTTTCTATGAATATGGAGATTTTATTTAAATTTTAAATTTGTAAACTGAATAATAATAATAATAATAATTGAGATGGTAATTTGTGAACAAATTGGGCCGAGATAGGACGAGTTTTCTTTGGAAGTTGGGCCGCGCAATGGGCCAAGGAGATATTTTGTATTTCGGCTTTAGGTCGAGGTAGGTACTAGGACGGTTGGATGTGTTGCTGGAATTGGGACCTATCTACCTTCTGACCGAGATGGTAGCAGGGCGATGGGACGGGCAGGGTGTAGCTTTGTAGGATGCCTACCTATAGCAAGGTCATCACGGCTCGCCCATGTTGAGCACAGAGCCGAAGTAACTGGTTGACTGTTGTGTCAACCGAGGTAAAGGGTTCAGCTATCTCACTTTGCTTGCAGCGATGAGGATGTTTTAAGAATAAGCATTATCCTTGTGCTTGAGACTTCTAGGAGGACTCTGCTAAAGAGAATAGAATCCTACTAGGATTGTGTAAACCAGCTCACTTGGTTGGTAGTGAGTAGGGTGTTATTAGGATAGGCATTATCCTTGGGAGTGTGATTTCTAAGAGGACTCTTATAAGAAGAGTTGGAGTTCTACTAGGATTGTGCCAGGTAGAATATATAAAAACTCATGACAAGACTTATGAATAGGTATTTGCTCTCAAATACACAAAACTTTTGTGTCTATTGTCTATTTACTGACTTAGACATTGGAAAGGTTTTAAAGACACACCCACCGGCTAGCTCACGCTTGTGTTTTCAGGTGATAAGACGACGACTCACGCTTGTATTTTCAGGTGATAAGACGACAACGTTTGGAGGAGTGCAAACTTAATTAACAGAATTATACGATAAGATTATTTCGTACTCGTGCAATAATAATAAAGAAGAAGAAGATTAACTTGTGCTTATTTCTCTATTTTTCTAAAGATCCAAACAATTGAAAACCATAAAATCAAATCAAAGTCATAAAGAGTAAAAAAATAATTAGTGGTTACATGAAATGTTGTTGAATGCGTAAAGAAAGTGATATTACTTTGAAATTTTGAGTTTACACACCTTATTCAAAGGGGATGCTTGAATCAGATCATTGATTGAAATAAATAAATAAAATAAAGTTCTGAATTGGCTTTCCAACTAAGCTCCCAAAATGGAGTCCACCACAACTTTCAACAGAGAGCGTAAGATAAATTCCCTCGTTTGGGAAGTTTCGGGTTTTTTTTTTTTGTTAAAATAGTTTTAAAAAAATAAAATAGATTTTTTAGTTCGGTAAGAGAAAATATCATATTTAATTCATAATTATTACATTCTTTTTCTCACAAAAAAATCAAAAGTCCTTTCCAAACGAGACTTTTTAATTCTAGACTAAAATAACTAAAAAAATTAAAAAACCAAAAAATTAACCCACTTTTCAAACAAATATAGGCGCACCAAGAGAGGAGGAAATTCTCCGTTTGATTTTGAATTCTTAAATAGAACTTCCCCATCTAAAAAATAAAAAAAAAATAAAAAATACAACTTTTGAATTTTTTGTTTTGTTATTTTTAGTTAATTTTTTTATGATTTTTTTTTTGTAAAATTTTTTGTAGATATATTTAAAAAAATATAATATTTATAAAAAATAAAATTTAATATAAAAAATGCTGAATTTTTAAAGTTTTTTTTTTGTATTTAGTCAATTTTTTTATAAAAAAATCATAAATACTTATTTTTAAGTGTCTTTAAATTAAGTGCATCTAAAAAATTTGATTAAAATATTAAAAAACTCACAAAAATAACAAAACACAAAAAATTAAAACTTAAAAATTCAAAAACTGTATTTGAAACTTAAACACCAAACGTAGTTTAATGTAATCAATCGTCTCTTTTGGGAAGCCAGTTAAAAGTAATCCATTTTGAATTATATTATCTCTCATATTTTTATGCATTTTCTCAAAAAAAGTCAAAAAAAAATTTTAAAAGTTAATTTTTAATCATATTCTCAAAATAGACCAATGTGATGATACCACAAGAAAAAGTTGGATACAATGGCGATATTATTCACCATTCAATAATAAAAAATAATATACAGACATACTGAACACAGTCTTGTTTGATAATCCCTAAATAAGTAATTTTTTAACATGAAAAGGTGAAAAGAAAAATGCATGTTTGATTTGGTTAAACATAAATTCTCCATAAATAAATAAAAAAAAAAACAATTTTTTTCAGAAATATCAAAGAAGAGTAATGTTAAATTTCATGAAAAAAATATCATGAAAAATTTGATGAAACTTTAAGAAATAATCTAGTATGGTAGCTAACAAAATAAGAAAAGCAAGTTACCATAATGTAAAATGTTTCAATTTTGAAATCTTAATTTGCAAATAGTATAAACTTAATTTTGTCTTACAATACTCTATGATTGATAAGATGTAACTTAGCCCTCCTTTGAGATGTTGGCTATTTTAATTAGTTTTTTAGCTATTTGGCTATTTTATGAGATGAAAATATGTGAATTTTTTTTTTTATAATTAAATAGATGGCTGCAAGAAAAAAAGTGATTGATTTATATGTAAGATGTGACATTTTCGTCTTATTAGATATTTTAGCCCTTTTTTTTTTTGTTGGTCTTTAGTGGCTATTTTAACCAATTTAATTCATCCCAAACACTACCTTAGTGTATGTGATTGTATAACATATAATAAAACACCACAAATTGATTCAAAAATAGAGAATTTTCATGATTTTCATAATTTTTTTTCATAAAATTTAGTATTGCTCATATTATAATTTCCCACCAAAAATCGTAAGTTTAAAATGACTCACAAAATTTTTACCATAACAAAAGAAAAAAAATTACTTACAACTACCAAACGCATCAACTTTTAAAATTAAAAGTTTTAAACAACAAAGCTAAATAAATAATTGCCAAACCCTACCTAATAATTAAATATATATTAAGAATTTGGAGAAATAGAAAAAAATAATAATAATAACTTACAACTACCAAACACATCAACTTTTAAAATTAAAAATTTTAAACAAAAATTAAAAAAAAAATTGCTAAACCCTTCCTAATAATTATATCTATATTAAGAATTTAAAGAAATTATTAGTTAGTCAAGGGATAACGTCATGTGACATTCTGTATGTATTGTGATTGGTGAAAGATGTGGGGCTTACAATTTTGTGTTGAGTAATTGAATAATATAAAAAAAAAAATAATTTGTGATTGGCTTAGGATATGACTATAGTATCTGAACCAATCAATAATTTTTTAAGAATTTGCATTGGTTTATGTAGAGTTCACCATAACATAATAGAATTTAGTTATTAGACAATTGTACCACATCATCACGATATGCATATGGCATTATATCATCACCTTTAATATTTACTAATTTGAGACGTCTGTGATCAAATTTTTGGGGGATAAACTCTATTTTTGCCAGAAAAATACTATAATCATGATATAATACTATTATTTTTGCACATAAAAAAGTCATTGTCATAAGCATTTTGTTTTAAAATAAAAGTTGATATTAATTTTGTTTGACAATAGCTAAAAATATTACATTTTGAACCTTTTTTGTCATTAGTATTTTGTGAAATTATTTAATCTAGAAGGATCTTTAAAAAATTAACAATTTTAAAAAAATTATTAATAAAAAAATTCAACTTTTCTAAGTTTTTATTTAAAAATAAATCTTTCGTGGAATTTTTAAAATTTGTTTTTGACATCTAGATTAATAGAATCTAAAAGTAAAAATGCTAAAAAAAATAATCTTCGTTTGGGAAATGGGTTAACTTTTAGTCTGTGCTAAAAAACCTCATTTGGATTAGGTTTTTGGTTTTTATGCCTTTTGTCAGAGAAAAATGAAATAATTATAACTTAGATATGATATTTTTTTTTTTAATTTTTTAACTTATTTTATCTTTTTATACTTATTTTAACCTTTGAAAAATGCTTGGGAGCACTAATTAGTGCTCCCACTAATTATGTGGCAGTGGGTCCCGCCATGAATGATGTGATGTTTTGGTCTTGGAGTTGTATTTTTTTTTTTTACTTTTTTAATACATTAGTACTATTAGTGGTGATATTTTTAATGGGATGAATCATTGTTGTTAACCTTTTAACCACTAAATTAACCTACCAAACGGAGGCATAGTTTCCAAATCCAACCTAGATTGTACTCTCTATGTCCCAATTTAATAGTCCCTTTGGGAATTCTAACTTTTTAAGAGGGCATGGAATCATTACTTAAATTTAAATTTTAAAATATTTAATGGATAATCCCCTTATCTTTTTAAAATTTTAATATATTTATAATTACTCAAAAATGATATTTTTGGAAAATCAAATAATTTTTACTTTGATTTTTCAAATGGGATTATTATTTTGGGATAAAAGTTGTTTGAGATGATTTAAATGAATATATTTTTTTATTTTTTTATGAAAAAATATATAGAAAAATAAAAAGATTATGTTACTCAAATAAATATATTTATATAAATAAATACACTTATATCAATAATGCCAAATAATATACCAACAAAACGACGGAGGGAGTATTATTTTGCATAAAAAAATTATAGAATTTTCTTATTTGTACATTATTATTACTATTATTATTATTATGAAAAATGCTTGGGAGCACTAATTAGTGCTCCCACTAATTAGGTGGCAGTGAGTCCCGCCATTAATGATGTGATGTTTTGGTCTTGGAGTTGTGTTTTTTTTTTTTTTTTTTTACTTTTTTAATGGATTAGTGCTATTAGTAGTGATGTTTTTAGTGGGATGAATCATTGTTGAATTATTATATTGTTGTTGTTGAAGGCTGAACTTTATATAGTTGATGATTTTTTCATAACAATAATGGTACAGATCACTAAATTTTTATCACTAACATCACTATTAATGACATGACAAATAAAAAAAAAATAAAAAAATAAAAATTAAGACACAAAACACATGTGACAGTAAATCTTACCTACTATCACATCTTTAATGCAACCACTAATTAGTGGTCGGCATTTTTTTCTTTTCATAATGATAATGATATCCTCATGACATGGACGGGTGCTCCACACCATTTATGGCCAAGAGGTAAAAGCTCACACTTGGTGGTCCCTACTACGTGACAAGCCCTTTTGGTGAACCTACAAACCCATGACACGACCAATTATTTTGGTGAACCTACAAACCCATGACCCGACCAATTATTTTGGAGCAAGGATCCTCTAAAGTGATTTTTTCCTAAAGTTTCTTAGAGTGCTACATTGTGTGGTTGAGATTTACTGACAAGTCAGATCAATTTTTCTGATGTGACTTGCCATTAAATCTCAACCACACAATGTAGCACTCTAGAAAACTTTAGGGAAATTTCACTCTAGAGAATCCTTGGTGATTATTTTGAGAAGAGGATTATAATTAATTTTTTAATTAAAAATTGATTATAAGATGATCATAATTAATTTTTTTTAAGAGAAAGAAATAGATTATAATCTGAAAAGTGAATTGTAATCCATTTCTCAAAAGATCCCAACCTTTGCAAAGTCTTTATCTCTAAATCCCCAATTTCATGTGAAATAAGTTACAGAGTCCCTCCCAAAAATAAAATAATAATAATAATAAATACAGAGTGATTAAAAAATTAAGAGGTGTTTGATTGGAGGATTAGAAAGTGGGATTCGATTATAATCTATTAGAAGTAGATAATTTGACTCTTTTTTTTTTTTTTAATCTGCTAAATATGGAGTCCGGCAGGACTTCTCATGTGGGATTAAACAATCCTGGAGGAGGGTGGGATTATTTTGGTGGGATTGATATCCCATTGGACTAATATTTGAAATGTTAGTTTTGATTTCATGATATTACTTAATAAACAATTGAAAATGGTAAAATAGTTTTTTGAATATTTATAAATTATTTTTTTAGTATTATTAATTTAAAATTATATATTAAATATAAATTATAAATTTAATTTAATTAAAAATAATAAATTAAAATTTATGACCTTATAAATTAAATTTTTTGGTGTTGTTAATTTAAAATTATATATTAAATAAAAAAATATAAATTATAAATTTAATTTAATTAAAAATTATGGCCTTATAAATTAAAATTGTTTAGTGTTGTTAAATTATAAATTATAAATTATAGATTACAAATTTAAAATTATATATTAAATAAAAATATAAATTATAAATTACAAGGGTAAAATAATCTTTTGAACATTAATAGTCTGTCCAACCAAATATTAGATCCACTAAAAATAGTCTTTTCCAGACATCTAATCCCATGAGAAAATAAATATAGAATACACATCCAATTCAACCAAATAATTCAAGAGATTCACAATCCTAGAATTCATGTGCGATAGATTCTAATTCTGCCTTATCCAGTCTGTCTAATCAAACACATCTTAAATATATTGTATAAATTTAAATGAGTAAATTACACTAATCTTTCTTGAAATTTAAAACAATACATTTAGTTCCATAAGTTAAGCATAATTTTTACATTGTGCTTCTTTAAAATGTTAACACACACATTTTGGATGAGTTTGGGGTTAATTTTTTAATATTTTGACTTTTTTTAGTGATATTTTTTTTTTTTTAAATTTACGTTTGGGATTTGTTAAAAAAGATATTTTTTATGAGTGAAAATAGATTTGACATTTAATTTATTTAGCTCATGACAAACAACAAATTTTTGAACTTTTGATTTTTTAACCCAAAAAAAAAATGTCTTTTTTAATAGGTTGCCAATCACCCACTTTGCTTCTTTTTTATCAATCATTTGTTAGCTGTAATAATAATAAAAAACAATGTTATCATTTTTTTACACTAAAATATATGTTTTACACTTAATTAAGATTTTATTTGTCATAACCTAAAAAAGTTAAAAAATTACTATTCTATTAAAGTCACATCATCTTATTTAAGTCACATCGCTTCTCTATCACATCACTTCAAACCTAACTCATACTCAACTCATATTTCATAAAAAGTCAAAAAATACATTTATTTAGATCATCCCAAACCACCCCTAAATATATCAGTCATATTAGTTTGGACTTTTAAATTTTATTAAAAGAAAATCAGTATAATTATATTAAATTTAGGTGGCTTATTTTATTTTTAAAAAATATTTCGAAATAATTAAGAGAAAATTGTTAAAAAGTCTAATCTAGCAATTGCGTAAGGTGTTAAGTCCAATAGATATTTTTTGTTGGCGAGAAATCCAACTTTTGTGAAATAGTTTAGTGAGAAATCATTTTATTGTTTTGAAAGACATTTTATTTTCAATTTTACTCCTTAATCTATCTGTTAATTTTTTTTTTTGACTCTTTGTTTAATTTTTTGGACTATATATTCAAATATTTTTTTATATTTTTTTAATTTTTTGACTATCTGTTCAATTTTTTCCCTTATCTATTCAAATATCTGTCCAAATTTTATTATCTGTTCAATTTTTTCCCAGATTTCTGTTCGTTATTTTTTTGTGTTCAAATCTTTGTTCTTGAAATACACCAAGCCACTATCTGTTCAAATTTTGAAAAGATATGTTACAGATCTGCTCAACAACAACAAGAAATTTTTTTTATCTGATCAGTCTCAAATTTTTATGTCTCTATCTGTACAAATTCTTCCCTCTCCACGTCTTCCTCCCCTCCACCCCTCTCTCAGTCTATTTCTTTGCAATCAGCACCATTGTTGGGAGTCGATTCAAGCAAGTTTTCAGACCATTGTTGGGAGTTGATTGAGCAATCTCAAGGCCATTGTTGGATGCATGACGTGACCTTGCCCAAGCTTCTGCCCATTAATGTTAAAAAGGGCTAGTAAAGCAAACCTACAAATTTTCTTCAGAAACAGAAATTGCCTAAATGTTCAACACACAATATGAATCAACATAAAAAATTTAAAATTTGAAAAAAAAAAAAAGGAGAAAGAAAGAATCACGAGTCGAATAAAATATCATCCTTCTCATGTTCAAACCCATACAAAATCAAACAAAATTTCATGATTCACATTGTCCGCATGTTCAAACATTAACAAAAATAAAAAACGGAAATTGTTTAGCAATATTTCAAAATCCTACCTCTGTTACTCTGCGCAAAAAGAAAAACCCTTCCTCGGCTCCTCCTTCGGCTACAGACAATGGTGAGTCAAAAACCCCTCTGAAATGTGACCACGAAACCTCTGGTGGCTTGACTCTGTGACAATGCGAAGTGCTTTTTTAATTGATTATTATAGAGAGAGAGAAAGAGAGAGACGGTTTGTTTAAGGTTTGGTTTGGTCTAGTTTGGGAATTTGGAAACTGCGTTAAAAATCAATTTTTAATTTTTTTAATCTATTTTGGGTGAATTTTTTTTTTTACATATTTTTTTTTAAAACAAAGTTAAAAAGTTAGCTTTTAACCAATTTCTCAAAACAACTATATATATATATATATATTTTAGTCATTTCGTTTAAGCATGTCCTTATGGAAAAAGTATTTTAGAGGGTGGATTTTGACCAAATAAAATTCAAATTTATGGACCGAGTACCCAATAATTAATGTAATTTTACTCAATTAAAATTAAATGTCATGTAATTTAGGCCTCGTTTGGAAACATGCTAATTTAGTAACTTTTTGTCTATTTGGTTAAAATATGAGTTAAAAAAAACTAGTATGTTGGGATGACTTTTTGGCTTTTTACGAAAAGATGTGCAAAAAATAGAGAGAAAAGAGAATTTTTGATTTTTTGATATGGATTGTTGACTTTTTGACTTTTTTAGTAATTTTTTAGCTTTTTGGCTAAATGGGTTGGTTCTCAAACAAGGCCTTAATATCTATTTATCTATTTATCCTTTATACTTACTATATATAAAGTGAACACCCATGTTGGAGTCTTGAAACTTTGATTTCTGTATATGGCAAGTGGATTTCTCCATTTAAAAATAAAAGAATAAAAAAATAATTAGAGAAGAGGGTAAGACTCAAACCTAAGGTTAGATTTGATAAGAACATACTTACCATTTGAGTGGCACACAAAATGTAATTTTTTTTTTAACTTATTTGAATTGTATGCACATTACTTGTCTCAGTTGGTAGTACTATTATAAAGTGAACAATAGTGTCTTAAAGCTTCTCTCTCCTTACGCTAATTGTCCATTTGTCTACTCCAAAAAAAAAAAAATAATAAATCAAAAAAAATAGGAAAAAAAGAGAGAAGATAAAGGAGCGTTGTGAGATTCAAACATCAAAATTTTTGTTTGCTAAAGAGGACTCTGACTACTTGAATGCCATACACGCATCACTTGTACTACTCACTAGTATATATATTTTTAAGAAATGCTGCTATATGCACCTTTTTATACAAAAGTGTAGTTTTAATTATAAAATGTATACTTTTTTTTACAAAAAAATGTAATTTTTATCGCAAAAACATATAACTTTGATTATACATATTCATAACTTTTATCACAAAAATTATATTTTTCATAACAAAAAATCAGGGCTCGTTTGGTTTGATTTTCTGAAAAAATTTTGAGAAATTTTCTCTACAAATAAGTTTTCAAAAATAATCAAACCAAACAAATTTTCTCAAAAAAATTTCTCAAAACTTGTAAACCAAACAAGTTTTCCAAACAAATCTCTCTCTCACACATATCAAATCAATCACTTTTCCAAAACTCTATCTCAAAATAATTTTCCAAAACATCTTTTAAAAAAGGGTTTGGTTATGGTGTGCAACTTACACCTTACACCTTATACCTTACACTTACACCTTACACTTATACCTTTTGTAAAAAATTAAACCTTACACTTACACCTTTTTTGAGGTTGCACACCATGTGCAACCTACTTACACCTTACACCTTACACTTACACCTTATACTTATACTTACACCTTACACTTACACTTTTTGTGTAAGTGGCATATGATGTGCACTTGCACACTTAAGAAAACTCCTTTAAAAAAAACCAAACCAAACATATTTTCGTACTTTTTATCTCTAAAACACATCTCTCAAACACAAACCAAACATACCCATAATTTTTCTTATAGTATACATTGCAGCATTTCCGGTATATTTATGGGATAATTACCTAATAGTGGGACATAAAAAATAAGTTCTAGACCCACTTATTTGATTGATTACTTGATAATTAAAAAAAATATAAAGAGGCGATTATTTTAAATATTTTAATAAATTATCATATTATTAAATTTTTTTTCTTTTTAAAAAAAACTTTTGAGATAAAGAAACACAACTCTTTAGTGATTTTCTATATTTTCCTATCATGAACTGCAAGGGTGTGGCACTTTGTTAAAAGATTGTTTGGAATGTTCTAAATAAGTGTATTTTTTGACTTTTTATAAATTATAGGTTAGGTTTAAAATGATATGATAGAGAGGTGATATGACTTAAATATGATAATGTGACTTAAATAGGATAATAATTTTTTGACTTTTTTAAAACACCCCAAACAAGGCCTAAGATTTTGAGATATAAGTCTAGAAATTTCAAATTTTACTTTTTTTGAGGTTAGTCACTCAGGCAACAATATATATAATTGGTAGGACAAACCTTCTAAACCTAGATGAACTGTACCTAGTATTAAAAATATAGATTCAAATTCTCATATGTATATGAATCTATAATATATTGCTACATGATTAAAAAATCTTATAAAATATAACAACCACGTAAAAATAATCTCTAAAATCTTAATTTTTTGGCCTAATTTGAGAACTTGATTAAAAGTTAATTTTTAACTTTTAACTTATTTTGAGTCACATTATTATTATTATTATTTTTTATAAATTTAAAAAAAAAATAAAAAAACTAACTTTTAAATAAGTGTTGGCCCTATATGATCAGGCCTTTATATTTTCCTATCATCAGTTACATCATTCTCTTATAATTTTTCAATCTCTTATAATTTTTCAAACTCATCAAATCAAACTATAATGTGTGTGTGTGTGTGTGTGTGTGTGTGTGTGTGTGTGTGTGTGTGTGTGTGTGTGTGTGTGTGTGTGTGTGTGAGAGAGAGAGAGAGAGAGAGAGAGAGAGAGAGAGGACAAAAGCAACTGATTGGCAATGAACAGGGAGACAGCTCAGAGGTCACAAACACAACAAAAATGATTTAGACCTTTAAAAGAAGAGTTCTAATAGAGTATTAATTTGTCTTTTTTTTCTCTCTTTTTTGTCTTTTACTTCACTGTTTTTTTTTTTTTTTTTATTGATCGACAGCTCATTAGAGCTGTCATTTTGCAGCTCTAATTAGAACTCCGGAGCATGACCCGAAACACAAACTCCAAACGAAAACTGAACTTGGCTTGAACCAGAAAGCGAAAGCCCACACCCCACCCCCACACACTCTCTGACAAATTCCCATTTTATTAAATCAAATTAAATTATTATTTAACAAAATTTCTAAATTATTATTAATATATATATAAAAGGACATCCCTACTGCAATGCAAACCAAACAAGGGCAACAGAACAGTAGCCTTTTCCCATAGCAGAGTACAACAACAATTGAAATAAAATACTTAAGAAAAAATTATATTTCAGTAAAACAGAATTTTTTTATTTAAAAAAGGAAAATGTTTGGTGGCCACAAATTTTGTGATTCAAATGGTACGAAAATGTCAAAACGACGTAGTAGTTTTGTACCCAAAACGACGTCGTTTTGACATTTTTGAGTCATTTAAGCCACAGAATTTGTGGCCACCAATCATTGTTGTTTAAAAAAATATGAATAGATATAAGTCACACTTACATCTTTACAATGTTTTACTTACACTCTGGGGTCTTTTGGAAAATAAAAAAAAGTCATTTTTTAATTTTTTACTCATTTTGTATCACATCGTTTCTTATATTTTTTATCTATAAAAAGACAAAATAATTAAGAAAGTCAAAAAATTAATTTTTTACAAACTCCTCAAAACACCCATCTATATTTTTATAAATGTTTATTTTGTCGGTCCAATCTGTAATTCTCACATACTTTAATGTTAAAAAATATATAAAAAAATTATAGATATTTTGAGCACTCAATAAAATAGCTCTGATTAACATGACAGAAAGCCAAAAAAGCGTGTAGTCTGCTATAGCAGCAATAGTAGGAGCCAATAGTACTTACCCAAAAACAAGTAGTAGGAGCCATTAAAGATTCTTCGGTACTATTGGCTAACACTTACGTTTTTAATTTTTTATTTATATTTATAAAAAATTTAAAAATTTAAATAAAAATTTATTTGGTAAAATTTTTCATTTATAAATCAATAGTCTCAGTTTATAAATTTAGCCAAAAAATGAAAACACAAAAAATGTGTTTTCATTTTGAGTTTTCAGTTTTTTTTTTACCACCCAACACTAGCCACCACCCGCTACCATTTTCTACCACCGTCTTCTGCCACCCCCCACCCCCCACCACCACCTGCCACCACCACTCACCACCCACCTGTCACCCACTTGCCACCACCACCCACTCCTCGCCACCACCACCACCACCACCACCACCACCTACCACCCACCTGCCATCCACCCGCCACCCGCCACTACCATCCCCCGCCCACTACCACCACCCGCCACCTACTTGCCACAACCACTCACCACCCACCTGCCACCACTATCCACCACCTGCCACCCACCACCACCACTACTACCACCACCACCACTACCACCACCACCACTATCACCCACCACCCACCTGCCACCACCACCCACCACTCACCACCACCACCCACTACTCACCACCACCAATACCCACTTGCTACCTACCACCGTCACCCACCCACCCACCCACCCACCACCACCCGCCATCTACCACCCATCTGCCACCACCACCCACCACTCGCCGCCACCACCACCCACCACTCGCCGCCACCACCACCACCACCACCACCACTACCATTGCCCACTCGCTACCACCCACCACCCGCCACCGTTACCGACTCACCCACCATCACCATCCACCACCCATCCGCCACCACCAGCCACCCACCTGCTACCACCACCTACCACCTGCCACCACCACCTACCACCTGCCACAACCACCACCACCTTCTCGCTACAACCCACCACCAGCCACCGTCATCCAATCACCTACCATCACCACCCACCACCACTCGTCATCCGCCGCCACCACCACCACCCACTCGCTACCAGCTACCACCCGCTATCGTCACCCACCCACCCATCACTACCACCAGCTACCAACCCGCCGCCACCACCACCCGCTCACCACCACCCGCCATCCGCTACCCACCTGTCACCACTACCCACCACCCGCCACCGCCACCGCTACCACCCACTCGCTACCACCCACCACCCACCCGCCACCAGCTACCCACCACCCACCGTCACTACTTTCCACCACCGTCTTCTGCCGCCACTTGCCACCACTTGCCATTTTTCATTCTTTTTTATATTTTTAAATTTTTTTAAACATTTTGTCAATTACCAAACGCGTTTGTAGTTTATGTTTTTTTAAAAATAAACAAAAAATAAACAAAACCAGTTTATAAAATTTTTGTAAATATAAACTGAAAACGTAAACGTTACCAAATACACCCTTCCAAATCTGTAGCTTTTTAAACTCTTTAAAACACTCACTCAAATTCAATGCTTACAAAGAAGAAAAAAGATACATGCCTTGTTTGGTTTGTATTTGAAAAATATGTTTTTGAGATAAAAAATATGAAAATTTATTTGGTTTGATTTTTTTTCAAAAGATGTTTTGAAAAATTATTTTGAGAGAGAATTTTAGAAAAAGTAATTGATTTGATGTATATATGAGAGAGATTTGTTTGGAAAAGTAATCAATTAGCACTATCAATACCCCAGTTTACCGGTTGCTAACCGGAAGGGAAATGGTACCTCATCCGCACGTGTTTTCGGTCTTCCACCCCAGACAGTTAGGCCAACTTATCAATTCCATCTACACCTCCTATCTGGACTTACCAATGTATTTACCCCCAAAAAAATTTCCTTAGTTCTCTTTTCTCAACAATTCTTTTCTCAATGCAAGATAATCAATTTCAAATCAAAACATGCGGTAACCAAAACAATAGTGTATGCAAAATAACAATTGGTAATGTTATAATAATCATTCCCTTTTCATTCTCAAATATTTCAACAATAATCTCAAAGTAAACGAGTTTTCATTCCTTCCGTTCAATAGTATCTCACAATGGAACCATGTTCCCATTTAAATTCATCGACAAATAACCACATTTCCACCTCTCAGGCAATTCCAACAACATAATCATTTCAAGACTATAGCAACAATTGAACAATAATTTCTTTCCAACACCAACATTTTTCTCTATTTTATGAGACTCATCATTTGTAACTATAAGTAAGGATCTTTCCTTTCATTAACTCTGTTGATATACAAATAATGCGTTAATAATAAACTTCATGTGTCCTTATCATTTGTTTTGAAAACCCCCAATTTCTAGTTTTCTTCTTTACAAACAACACACACACACAAAACACTTGAAAAGAACCCTCATGATCACACCATTTTCCTTTCCTAAGATAATTTCAACTCTCAAGATGCTATCTTAGAAGGATTTGAGATTTTTAAAATCCACTTTTGAAAATCTCTACATTTTGGGTCACAAAATCAAAATCAATATAATAACTTCAAGAAAACCTTTAAATCAACATCAATATTGCAAAACATGTATATATAACTCAAGGAAGTCCCTACCCCAAGCTCGATGAGGAGATTTGATGAAACCCTAGGATCCAAGGTTGAAGAAATTCGATCTCTACCGCACAAGGTGAGGTTGTTGCTTTGCTCTCCAAGTTGTGTGAAAGGTGATGGATCAAAACCCCATGGATTGCAACGAATCAAGGTTTTTGGGTGTTTGGTGAAGGTTTTTAGAGAGGAGGAGAAAAATGCCCTTTTTAGAGTGAGAAGGGAGGGTTAGAAAATGATACAAACTCAGCCAAAATGAGATAAATAAATAGAGTTTTCGGACTGCCAGTGTCCCGCATGTGCGGCATGTGCCTCCGCACGTACGGCACCTGCTTCCCGCATGTGCGGCCTTCATGCCCACACGTGCGGCCACCTCCTACAGCCCCTCACTCCACACCTGCTTATTAGGCAGTGTGCAACCCTCCAAAACTCATCCCTCCCGCACGTGCGGCCCCATCCAGCACGTGCGGCCCTGGGCCCCGCACTTGTGGCCTTGGCCTAGCAGCCCAGAATTTTGTTTGTTCGCTCCCAGACACTCCGGACTCGGCCGTGCACCCTCCGAAACAAGCGACGCTCAACCCCAGAGTTAGACAATGACCGGAATTTGAAAAAAAACTCTTGAACACCACAACTCAAATAGGACAAAAAGAAACAACACGCAATGAAACCGGTCATCACAACCTCCCCACCATAGGAAATTTCACCCTCGAAATTTAAACAAACCAACCAAGCTAAAGGGCTCTGGCAATTATGACTACACTATCAAAATTTCAAATCGCAACATTGCTATTCAATCAGCATTTACCATTCTCATTATCATCATTTCGTCAAAATGACAATTGCTTATATTAGGCATTCGAAATAAAGAATTTTTAACAAAACATCATTCCTTCACAATATCCTGCTTAGATTAACAATACCTATAACAACAGGTGATTAACAATTCAACACTTTTTCCCTTTAACACTAGGAATCATTACAAATCAAAACAACTAAGCATTTTCAAATAAATCTGGATACTTGGAGCCAACCTCCGCTTCCCTTTCCCAAGTTGCCTCTTCAACCCCATGGTGCCTCCACAAAACCTTCACTAATGGTATAGTTTTACCTCATAACACTTGCTCTCAAGTATCTAATATTTGAACCTGTCGCTCTTCGTAAGAGGCATCATCATCTACCTCCAAATCAACCGAATCTAGCACATGAGAAAGGTCGGGTTCATAATTCTTAAGCATGGACACGTGAAAAACATCGTGAACCCCCGAAAGTTATGGCGGTAAAGCTAACCGGTATGCCACTTCCCCAATTCTCTCAAATATCTTGAAAGGCCCAATAAACCTCAGAGACAACTTTTCACTTTTACCGAACCTCATCAAACCACGCCTAGGTGAGATCTTAAAGAAAATATGGTCACCCACTTCGAAAGATAAAGGTCGTCTCCTCTTATCAGTATAACTTTTATGTCAGCTTTGTGCTGTAGCTAACCTTTTCCGAATGAGAGCAACTTTCTCGGTTGTCTCCCTAACAATTTCTGGACCCAACAACGGTGCATCCCTCACCTCGGTCCAACAAACTGGTGATCTACAAGGTCAGCCATACAAGGCCACAAACGGTGCCATCTCGATGCTAGCTTGGTAACTATTGTTGTAGGCAAATTCAATCAATGGTAAAGCTCTAAGCATGTCCTCCAAAATCTGAATAGTTCATTCCGATTGCCCATCGGTTTGAGGGTGACAAGCAGTGCTAAAAGTCAACTTAGTTCCCAATGCCTCTTGAAGGCCTTGCCACAACTGGGCGGTAAAACGAGGATCCTTATCCGATACAATGGTTACTGGAACCCCATGAAGTCGAACTATCTCTCTAATGTATAACTCTGCCATGTGCTCAACTGAGTCGCTGGTACGCATTGGGATGAAATGCGTAGACTTAGTCAACCTATCAACAATCACCCAAATGGCGTCATTGCCCTGTTGTGTTCTAGGAAGCCCAACTACGAAATCCATGGTAACGTGCTCTCATTTTCACTCGGCGATTGGTAAGGGTTGTAACAAACCCACTGGTTTTTGGTGCTCGGCCTTCACTTGCTAACAAGTAAGACACTTCAACACGAAAGATGCGACATCCTGCTTCATACCCCTCCACCAAAACTGGCGGCTAAGATCACGATACATTTTTGTGCCTCCCAGATGTACTGCAAGGCGTGAGTGATGGAACTCCCAAAACACTTCCTCTCTACAAGGTTCAGGTACAAACAAACGGTCTAGGTAACGTACACTCTGATCCGAGTGGCTGTTTAAACCCTTTTCTTCCTTCCCGTTGTGGCTGTTTAACGTACACAAACTTAACCCCCTTTCTAGTCAATCTAGTCAAAGGTGTGACTAGTCTAGAAAAGTCCCTCACAAAACGCCGATAGTACCCCGCCAATCCCAAGAAACTCTAGATCTCAAAAACGTTTTTAGGTTGCTCCCAATCTTGTACAGAGTCTATCTTTGAAGAATCTACAGTTACACTCTCTCTTGACACTACATGGCCCAAAAACTTCACCTCGGCGAGCCAAACTCATATTTCTCAAATTTGGCATACAATTGATGCTTCCTAAACAAATCAAGCACTACCCTCAAGTGAGCCTCGTGTTCTTCCTCAGAAGATGAATAAATTAAGATGTCATCCACAAAGACGACCACAAAATGATCCAAGTATTCTCTAAAAATTTGGTTCATCAAGTCTATAAAGGAAGTCGGTGCGTTAGTCAACCCAAATGGCATTACAAGGAACTCATAGTGGCCATAACGCGTATGAAAGGTCGTTTTCTGGATGTCCTCCTCCCAGACTCTCAACTGATGGTACCCCGACCTCAAATCTATCTTTGAAAAACAACAAGACCCCCTAAGTTGGTTAAACAAGTCATCAATTCAGGGTAAGGGGTACTTGTTGTTGACGGTAACCCGATTCAACTTGCGGTAATCGATACACAACCGCAACGACCCATCCTTCTTCTTCGCAAAGAGGGTCGGCGCTCTACAAGGCGATGCACTATGGTGAGTGAAACCCTTGTCTAAAATCCCTTGGAGTTGAGTCTTCAACTCATGCAACTCCGCGGGAGCAAATCTATACGGTGCCATGGAAATTGGTGCCGTTCCAGGCACTAAGTTGATGGTGAACTCGATCTCCCGGTGGGGTGGCAAACTAGTAAGATCCTCGGGAAATACATTCGGGTATTCACAAACTACCTTTGGTAACTCAACACAAGTCCCGTCACTCTCACTACCCAAGAGAGCAGTAAGAGGTTCGCTAAGCTCGTTTCTACTACGAGGGTCAAATACTGGCGATAAGACCCAATCAACCTTGTCTCCCAAAAAGTAAAAACAATCACCACTCGAGGTGCACACTGTGACCCTTTGACGAAAACAATCAATCACAGCTCGATACGAAAACAACCAATCCATGCCTAGAATAACATCAAAACTTGACATGTCTAGCAACACAAAGGAAAACGGGAGTCGACGCTTGGCAACCTCTATCTCACAACCACGACAACCCCGTTCTAAGTCAACTGTACCCCCGACTGGTGACTCAACTCTGAGTGGAGACGCTAACCGTGCCACCTCTAACCCCAATGCAGATGAAAATGCAATAGATATGAATGAATGAGACGCGTCCGTGTCTATCAACATGTTAGCCAAAGAATTATATACAAAAAAATACCTCTCACAACTGAGGATCCCGGCAACTGCTCTGGCGCGGTAATAGCATACACGCGCCCTTGTGGCCTTTGATCGACCTGCTCATCTCTCGGAGCATAGGCCTGCTGCACTGACTGAGCTGAAGCGGCTCCCTGATTAACTCGTGAAGTCTGAACTGAGTGAGCCTACCAGTGGCTCTGAGTCAGCCTTGACCCTGATGCGCCAGATGCGCCTCCCACCTGCGGGCAAGCTCTCTTTATGTGCCATGGCTGACCGCACTGATAGCAAGTAGGCCCCTATCCCCTACGCTGAGATTGACTCTGAGATCAGTTAGGTGGTGGTGGTGGCAACATCTGCTGCCCTCCTCCCTTCTATGGACATGCAAAGGCCTTGTGACCCGGTTGGCCACACTTGAAACAAGAGAAGCCACTCGGCGTACTCTTTCCTGGGCCTGCACTAGGATAGGGAAAGGTGGATCTAGACTATTGCGGCTGGGACTGGGATGAAAATGTGTTTCTGCTCTTCTTGTTGGGCCTATAGTCTCCCTGTGACCCTTGACCCCTCGATCTTGACCCTCGGATTCTCTCCTCCTCGGCCTCCACAGTAATCTCTACGTGTGCCGCCGCTTCCACAAGATGGTCATAATTTCGAATCATGTTCCCGGCAACCTTGAACAAGATCTTAGTTCTGAACTTCTTCTCGAACTCAATGCAACGGCGTTCTTCCGTCGCTACCAACTCCGGTGCAAACCGGGACAAACTACAGAAGGCCGCTTTAAACTCAGCCACAAACATGTTGAGTTGCTTAAGGTCTTGGAACTCCTATCTCAACCTCTCCCTAGCTGTGGGAGGTAGGTACTTGTCTTGAAAAGCCACCACAAAGGCTTCCTATGTTGGTTCTATTCGGCCCTTGGCATACTTCCACCATTGGCCCGAAACCCCCTTGAGATAGTAACTCGCAAGAGTCACTCTAAGCTCACTATCTTCGATGTGAAGCATCTCCAATGTCTTCACTGTCTGTTCGAGCCATTCATCCACTTTCTTAGGCTCGGGGCCACCATAGAACTCATCTGGCTTGGCCTGCAAAAACTCCCTCGTGAAGAAACTCACCCTTGTCTCTATGGTGTTCTCCCTAGCTTGGTTCTTCGTCCTTAGTATATTCATAGACCTCCTCAGGGCCGCTGTCATTTCTGGGGCTAGGGCCCCCATTGCGGCTTGACCTGCTTGCCCCAGAACTTCCGCTTGCCCCACTTGCTCGGCCATATTAGCTTGGCCCAACCCCTCCTCTTGCACCGGAACCTCATGGACTAGTACTTCATGCACATCCCGGCGACCCCTACCACACCTTCCACCTCTACCTCATTGGGTTTGACCCCTTCCTGACATCCTAATTTAGGAATCAAATAAATGATTTAGCACACAATTCAAAATGTGCTCGTAACTTGCCTCACACGTTAAACTACCACAATTATGCATATGATCTACCACACTAACAACTCAATTCACTCCACATAAACACTTGGCCACATAAACACCTACGGATTATTCTTTTGTGATGAGATTTGTCCCACGAAAGACCTAGAATTCTTAATAGAATGAGTATTGATCAAGTACCCTTCTAACAAGACCACAAGGAATTTAATAGGCGCAAATAACATCCCCAAAAGTCCAATCCCATACCCATATAGTTACATAAACATGTTATCACATGATCACAAAAAGAACATTTCCTAATCATGCGAAATGAGCCCATTGTGGCAAAACAACCACTTCTGGCGAGGCCCAAGTATTCAAACCCGGTAGTTCTGATACCAAGTTGTAACGCCCTGAAATATCCCAACATAAATTAGATACATTAACCAACATTCATTAAGGGATAAGATAAATCTCTGACCCTTTTTGTCATTAATCAATAAAGTGTATACAAAAGGTCTACATGGGATTATACATTCAACGGAATGAAAACACATGAATTTATAGCATGTAGAGCATCACATTCTAAAAATAAATAAAATGCCCTTAAGGGCTTAGATATTCCAAGGCTTGAGCCTAGTTACACAAAAATGGTTCCACAAACTCGTACATTTAAAGCACTTGGCTAGCAAATAGATTCACAACAAAAATAGAGTCATCTACTTTTCACAAAATATGTCAACGCCCTCAACTCGGCGGGATTACCACATCTTTTCCTGTACAAAAATCCCATAGGGGTGAGCATAAAGCCCAGTGGAGAATCCTTACAAAGTATATACAATTATGCAAGATTTTCCAATATTGAATGCAACTACCATGCAATGCCAATTTAAAGAGAATTTCATTTACATGTTCTTTTTGAAAATCAACATGTTCAACAACAGTTCAAATCTCAACAATTCCGAAACTTACAATTTTATTCAATAGGGGCAATAAATATGACTCAGGTAATCTCTAGGTTGGTGTCTACAAGTAGACTTAACTAGCACTGCCAATACCCCACTTTACCGATTGCTAACCGGAAAGGAAGTGGTACCTCCTTCGTGCGTGTTTTTGGTCTTTCACCCCGGACACTTAGGCCAACTTATCAATTCCATTTACACCTCCTATCCGGACTTACCAACGTATTTACCCCAAAAACATTTCCTTAGTTCTCTTTTCTCAACAATTCTTTTCTCAATACAAGATAATCAATTTCAAATCAAAACATGCGGTAACCAAAACAATAGTGTATGCAAAATAACAATTGGTAATGCTACAATAATCATTCCCTTTTCATTCTCAAATATTTCAACAATAATCTCAAAATAAACGAGTTTTCATTCCTTCCGTTCCATATTATCTCACAATGGAACCATGTTCCCATTTAGATTTATTGACAAATAACCACATTTCCACCTCTCAAGCAACTCCAACAACATAATCATTTCAAGACTATAGCAACAATTGAACAATAATTTCTTTCCAACACCAACATTTTTCTCTATTTTATGAGACTCATCATTTGTAACTATAAGTAAGGATTTTTCCTTTCTTTAACTCTTTTGATATACAAAATAATGCATTAATAATAAAACTTCATGTGTCCTCATCATTTGTTTTGAAAACCCCCAATTTCTAGTTTTCTTGTTTAGAAACAACACACACACACACACACGCACAAAACATTTGAAAAGGACCCTTAAGATCACACCATTTTCCTTACCTAAGATAATTTCAACTCTCAAGATGTTATCTTAGAAGGATTTGAGATTTTTAAAATCAACTTTTGAAAATCTCTACATTTTGGGTCACAAAATCAAAATCAACATAATAACTTCAAGAAAACCTTTGAATCAACATAAATATTGCAAAACATGTATATATAACTCAAGGAAGTCCCTATCTCAAGCTCGATGAGGAGATTTGATGAAACCCTAGGATCCAAGGTTGAAGAAATTCGATCTCTACCGCACAAGGTGAAATTCTTGCTTTGCTCTCCAAGTTATGTGAAAGGTGATGGATCCAAACCCCATGGATTGTAAGGAATCAAGGTTTTTGGGTGTTTGGTGAAGGCTTTTAGAGAGAAGGAGGAGCAAAATGCCTTTTTTAGAGTGAGAAGGGAGGGTTAGAAAATGATACAAACTCAGCCAAAATGAGATAAAAAAATAGAGTTTCCGGACTGCAAGCGTCCTGCACGTGGCACATGCCCCCGCACGTGTGGCCACCTCCTACTGCCCCTCACTCTGCACGTACTTATTAGGCAGTGTGCAACCCTCCAAAACTCATCCCTCCCGCACGTGCGGCCTCCTTTCCCGTACGAGCAGCCCCATCCTGCACGTGCGGCCCTGGGCCCCACACATACGGCCCTAGCCCAGCAGCCCAGAATTGTTTTTGTTCACTCCCAGACACTTTGGACTCGGCCGTGCACCCTCCGAAACAAGCGACGCTAAACCCGGAGTTAAACAAGAACTGGAATTTGAAAGAAAGCTCTCGAACACCACAACTCAAAGAGCACAAAAAGAAATAACACGCAATGAAACCGGTCATCACACAAACTATTACGCAAAAATCAATTTGGCAGCCGGATTTCGTATTATTTTAATTTGACATCTAAATATTTTTAAATATTATCAATTTACCCCGGCTGTTTGTTTCCATTTACAATCAAATAGAATGTGTTGAGTTGTCCCCCTAAACTATTATTTGGAGGGAAAGTAAAGGCTTTCCCGCCATTTCCAGTCATTTCCCTTCAGATATTTAATACAGAAATAGAGAAAAGAAAACAAAGCATGTTTGCCTCATAGTTTGAGAGAGAAAAGGAGGAATAATCGAGGGTCAAGAAATCAGGAAAGAAGGAAGTCAATTGAAAGAAGATGGACCTCAAGTGGCATGGAAGATGTGGTGAGTCTTTTATGGACGATGAAGGATGATACAAACATCATGGACTGATGCAATCCTGGTAGGAGGTTCCTCAGCTATCTCGATAGTGGTTGAAATCACTTAACCTAGATAGACCCAACTATGTGTCACGAGTAGTGCAGATCGTCCCTAGATTGTTCAGGAAGGTCAATAAGCTGAAGCAAAACTATGTACAAGGAATGGAAGAAAGAGAAAGTTATGGATATGCTTGGTTATCTTATGGTGCATTATTGTATCAATGTGGTTTCTAATGTAAGGTTGTAGAGACAAAGATTTATTTTAAAAAAGGCACATTAAATTAGTATTACATAACAAATCGATGTTCAATAAGCATAAAATCAACAAATAAACAAATATTTAACATAAATACCATGAACTATGCTCCATTTGTTCGACCGCCATCCCTTTCTCTCCGAACCCAACCCATCATTCAATATCAATTTCCAATGTGATTTTGTGACCTTCGTTGATTGCTAAACCTTGATTTCTATATTGTGTGAGAAATTTGAAAACCCTAAGTTTGATTTGCAAGAGAAAGGAACCCTAGTTAACTGTTCAACACTACAACTTGATTTGGAAGCCAAAGCCTTTTATATTCCTTCCAAATAATAGTTTAAGGGGACAACTCAACACATTTCGTTTGATTGTAGAAGAAAACAAATGGCGGGGAAAAAATTGATCAAATTTTAAAAGGTTAAGGTGTCAAATTAAAATAATCGAAGTCTGGGTGCTAAATTGATTTTCGCATAACAGTTTAGGAGACAAAATGGTATTTCCTTTTTTTAAAAAAAATAAATTTTATTATGTATATTTGATTAGTGAGTACTAGGTTGAGGGACTTGTAATCAGGATCACAAAAGACTTATCAAATAGTTTTAGTGGAGGGTTAATTGTTGATGTAGAACAAGTAGTTCAAGAATTGTTGGAACTATTGGAAAAGTAAAAAGTAAATAAAAAGTTAAATTTAGAGTAAAAATGCATTTGTAATGAGCTTGGAATCCTCCCAAATTTTGTGTATTCCTTATGAATTCAATGCGTTATTGGTCTACTAACATGATATCTAGTCTTGTGTAACATTTTCCACTGCATACACAATACATTTGCACTTAATTCCTTTACTTTCAATTTTAACACTCGAATTCCTAAACTTAAAGTCAATTTTCAATGTTACTCTTCCATCTACTGGCATTAATGAAATTGACATATGAGTTAAACATGATATTTTTCTTGTTTCATTAACACGTCTACACTTTCACTAGAAGCCTATTTTGAATATTTCATTTTTAATTGTGTCCTAATGTTACATATAAGTTAATTAATTATAATGACTCGTTAATGTCAAATAAACAAAAAGATATGTAGAAACTTATTAAGATTGAATGCCATAAAAAAATGCCTAAAAAATGTAGTGTGTAATTTCAATTAATCCCCCTACAATATAAAAAAAGAATCTAAATTACATATTTAAACAAAAATTCTACAATATATAAAAATTCTCGATACATAACTTTATATTGTCATTGAAGAGCTCAAGTCAAGGTCAAGATCAAGTTAAGGACATGGCAGGCTTGCTTAAAACTTCTAAGTCAATATTAGAGAAGACTTTTTATGCAAACTTCTATTAAACCTAGTGACAAATCAAAGCATGTAGGGTAGGTTTTCAAATACTGAAAGACACGTCACAAAAATTTTAATTTTTTATTTATTTTATTTTATTTTTGGTGGCCAAAACCCCTTTATTAGGGCTTTTTTTAGTGAATAGAACAATTTAAAAGTTTGTGTACTTCACAAATCTCTTTAATAGGAAGCGCCTACATCATGAAGGATAAACAAATATGTTTCATTCATTCTTTTTTTTTTTTTTGGACAATCTTACCTTTTCATATATATTTGAGAGATTTGATTGACATCAAATTAAATATTTGTCGCATAATTCAAAGTATGAATAATCACCTTATGTTGTGAAACATGTGGCTGACCACAATAAATGTGGTTGATGAAATATTGTTAACTATTAATGTGGTAGATGAAATAGTAATAAGAATAGTATTTTTTTTTTAAAGATCGGCAAAAGAAACTTCATTGATGAATGCAAAGCACGACAATATACATCAATAAAGAAGATGGATGCACAAACATCATAGCAAAGCATAATGGTCCCAACAAAGTTGACACCATTTTGCAAGCCCAATCATCTGCAAGCTGTAGACACCCAATTTTTGACCGTCCTCAAGACTTGGACGTCATCGTTTGGACACTCGATGATCATCCGTGTTCGTGTTCGTTTTGAGTTCCTGAAGGTCTCGGCTGCGCGCCTTACCTTGGAACCTCTCAACTTGTCTATTTTGTGCTTGGTTGTGGACCAAGGACTTGTGGTTTTGTTTCTGAGGGAAGAGGGTGGCTTGTTGGCCAGCCCTACAACCCATCGGCCAAGCCTTGTGCTTATCGGCCATGTTTTCTTGTCATCGGCCATTAGTGATGGCCGATCGGCACTCTTTTTGGACTATCGGCCATATCTTTTGGCCAAGGCCTTTTTATTTGCTTTTGTATATATTTTTGTGCCAGTTGTGACAACTGGTGAGCATAGATTTCATCCTCCATACACGTGTATGGAGGGATTGAATCAAATCCTTAGCTTGTCCAACAAGCTTAGGATTTGATTTTCTATAAGAAGGGAGACCCCTCTCCCTTTCCAGAGGTTCTAAAAAGTTGATATACAAAACATATATTTCTCTCTTTATATTTCTTCTTATCTCTCTATATTTGTGCTTGTTTGTGCTCAAAAGTGCATTTTCTTCACACTTTTGCACACAAACACCTAGTGAAACACCACACTCTTGTTGCTGAGGCACTTTGAAGTTGGTTTTGGTGTTTTTGGACTGGTTTTGATCAAAAAAGGCTGCTGGAGTTGTTGCTCTAAAGTTGTTCTACAAGGGTGAGCTTCTAACCTCTCAAATCGTTGTTTTTGATTAAGCTTTTGGCCCTATTTGCATGTTGTTTTAGGCCTAACTTTCTACTACAAAAAGTTTTGATTTTTAGTGCTTAACATGTTTGTTTAAGGTTTCTTTGGTGTTGGGGGTGATCTACTCCCTTGCATGCCTTGTTTGGCTTTGTTTTGTACCATCACTTTAGGCCTTTGAGATCACTTTCTCTTTGTCTTCTAACCACTGAAATCCAGTGGATTTTCAGTGGTAAAACTTGTGTTTTGAGGTCCCAAATAGGAGAGGGTCATCCCCTCTCCTTGTGTCTTGTATGCTTGCCTTGTTAGCCTCATGATTGAGCATGCTTGTTAAGCTTGTGTTGGCTTGTATCTCAGCATGTTCTTGGTATTGTTTTTCCATGTTATACCTCTGTCTAAGGTTGGTTTGATTGCCTTTTGCATGCTCCATGCGCTTGTAGTGCAATTCCATTCATTGGCCTAATGTGTATCATGCTTTAGACCATCATTTTAGTATGATTTTGGCTTAACTCTAGCAAGCTTTTGTCCATGTTTTAGCATGCTCTAGCTCTGTTTTAAGTGTTTTAGGTCATACATACATTGCTTTGTATAGCCATGGTTCAATCTAGCTCACTAGCTTTGAGTTTCCAAGCCACTAGCATGCATTGCTTGGGCTACTTTCATGATTTGGTATCATTTCATATGTGATTTCAGTGCATGTTTCATGTTCATACACTCACATGTGTCACTCTTTCAATGCTTTGGAGGGGTTGTGCTTTATGCATTGAATATGAGCCCTATATGTATGCCATCATGCCTAAGCTTTTGGAATGCCATCTCAGTGGGTTTTTGGTCTTATTTTGTCATGGTCTAACTCTATTTTTGGTCGGTTAGGGCATCCCTCATTTGCTTCTTACACTTGTAGTGTAAGTCCTCTTTGCTAGCCTTGCATGCCTAATGAGCGAGCTTGTTATTCTAGCATGTGTTGACTTGGTATTAGCCCATTTTTGGTGTTATTTTGACATGCCATAACTCTGATTTTTATTGGTAAAGTCATCCCATGCTTCGCTTTGGTAGGTGTAATGCAATCATCTTTATTGGCCTTGTATGCGTCATGTTTTGTGCCTTCCATCCTAGCATGAGTTAGCCCTGTTCAAGCATGTTTCTAGCCTTGTTTTGGCCTGCCTTGGGACTGTTTTGAGTCACCTTGGCCCTTTGGGGCTTGGTTGATATGGCCATGGTGTAAGTCCCTTGGCTAGCTTTAAGCTTTAAGCCCACTAGCATGCTTTGTTTGTCATATGTGCATGGTTTAGCCTCATTTGGAATGTGATTTTAGAACCTACTTCACTGCCACACTCTCTCATTTTATACTACTTCAATGTGCTTGAGAGTTGGTGCCTTCATGCTTTGTTTGTGAACCAATTGGCATGCATGCTTGCATATATTTTTGGACTCCATTTTCAGCATACTTTGGCCATTGTTTTGGCATGCATGAAGCTTATTTGTGGTTGGTTTTCTCCTTTAAATGTTGCATTACATAGCCCTTGCCATTGCATGTTGTTGCATGCTCATGTTGCTTGCATATTGTTGTTGCATGTTCATGTTGTTTGCATGTTGCATGTTGCATTATCTTTGCATGTTTGTTGCATTGCATTATGTTTGGGTCAGATGTTGATCCAAACATGGGGAATAAGGGGCATTTCATACTTGAAGTGATGAAACGCACCTCATTCCTTAGGTCACTGACAGCTTTGATCATGCATGATAAGGTGGAGGTCCATGGGGTCTTATGTGGTATTTGTGTGCATTCATTGTCATTGATTTGTGCAACTCGACCTCTTTGGCCATCATGCATTGAGATGCGTGATTGGTGGCTCGAGGGCCGAACACTACACTTCTTTGAGCTTTAAACATGATAAGGAGTGTGGTCGCACACACATTTTCTTGCAAATACATTGCCATGCCTCTGTTAGTGCTCTGTTGCAGCAAAAGGAGAATTTGCAGGAAGCAGTGGCCGACCGGCCATCAGAGCTGCTGATCGACCAATTAGTCTGCCGATCGGCTATCAAAATTGGCCGATGATCATTATACTTAGCCGATGGCCTTTCCTCTTGGCCGACCACCTCTTAGCATGGTCCTAAGGTGGATCAGAATCATCTTGGAAGTTGGCACAATTTTCAGAGATACAGAACAGTGCAAACAGAGGCAACACGAGGCACAATAGTGAATTTCCGAGCAAAGTCGACCGAGCATGCATACACCCCTCTCCTCGAGGCTGTTTTAACTGCTTTGTGTAGTTAGTTAATTTGTAAATTAATTGGTTAATGTATTTGCTAATTAATTCCATTTTTGTAATATTATAATTAGCTAGGTATAACTAGTTTTAATTTAGTTTGTACTCAATTAGCTTAGCTTAGCTATAACGACCCCGGTCTTTTCCCATTTGATTATTGTATCCGGACTGTTCCGTAGATTCTGTCATTGTATAATGGTTGTTGTTGTTGTTCCTTATTTTCTCTTTTGGAATTATAGGATGTGTTGGGCAGGTTTGTTCAGGTTGGTTGGGTTTAGAAACCTAGTGTTGCTGTCCATAATTTTGGTTATTCGCTCGAGCGAGGAGTTTGTCGCTCGAGCGAGATGTTGTTTTGGTTCTTCGCTCGAGCCGGGGTTTGGTAGCTCGAGCGAGAGTTTGCGTCTGGGTTGGACCTGTAGCTTTGCATTTTTGGCTCGAGCGAGCTTTTCTTCGCTCGAGCGAGTTAGTTTGTTCTTCGCTCGAGCAATAGTTCCTTCGCTCGAGCGTGAGTCTGGTTTCAGACCTGAGGGTTTGAGTACTTCGCTCGATCGAGCTTTCTTTTGCTCGAGCGAGCTTTTGGGTTGTTGGCTCGAGCAAGGCTTCCTTGGCTCGAGCGTGGATTCTCTGTGTCTGGTCGCTCGAGCGACCAAGTCTTCGCTCGAGCGAGCCTGTCCAGTTTAAATACACAGCAGCGGGATTTGATCAGTCTTTTTCATATTCTTTTGATTCCAAACCCCAGGTTCGACCTCTCTCTCTCCCTACTCACCTTCTCTCTTAGGTTTGATCTGTTTAGAGAGTGTTTCAACCCTAGTTGCTTTATTAAAAAGATAGAGGGAGTCAAGAGCTTTCATTTAATCTGAACATTTGGCAATTTGGAGCATTTTGGTCTTTGGGCACTCATCTCTGTCTTCACCATTTGGGTTGTTTTCTCTGAGGTAGGGATTTCCTACTCCAATTTATAGGTTACGTTCTAAGTTTTGGTATTTTAATATGTTGGGAATACTTTGGTAAATTTTGGGAAAAACCCTAATTGAATTATTGAATTGCTTTGTATAAGTAATTCATGGAATTGGGAAAAGATGGTTAAGTTCATGGAATTGGGGAATTCATTGATTAAATGGCATAATTGGATAATTTGAATCATTTGTCTATTGAATTGTGGACATAGTTATTTTCAGTTTAGAAATAACTGTTTTGGGCTATTGGTGGAGGATAGTCGTGATTGTTGTAGACATTGCATGTGGATTAGGATTAACTGAAACTAATCACATTGGTTAAGTCATAAATTTTGACTATTGCATTGATGGAAAATACGTATATTGATTGAGCATTGCATTTGCATACATTGTTTTGTGTGTGGGAGGAGATAGGGGATGTACTCCACGGTTTAGGGGAAGATAGGGGATGAACCTCTAAACCGGATTTTGTTTGGGAGGAGATAGGGGATGGACTCCATTAGCATCACTTTTATGTGTGCTTATTTATATAGAAGTGTTTTATTGATACAGCACTAAAATGTGTATCAACCTGGAAGTATGAAGTGTTTTGATTTATTTGAGCTTGAGTCTCATTTGTTTGTTAATATTGGAAGGATGTGAATACGATATATGTAATTCATTGTTGTAAGTTTGGCCAGGTTTTGAGCCATGTTGATAAAATTGGGAAATAAAACGTATCTTAGACAATAGTGTCATGTGACTGTAAAATGAAGTAATTGATTTTCCTGGTTAACCATCTGTTGAATGCTTTTGCTTTATTCGTTACTTATATGTGGTTTAGTATATTTCTACTGGGCTGTGGCTCACCCTTTATGGGAACATCATTTTCAGGTTCAGGGGATAAGCTACCTCCAAGGACTTAGCTTGGAAGGACTTGGATTCTGAAGACTATTTTTCTGTTGTTTGCTTTTATTTGTTAGTACATGTAAACACTCAAGCCTAGGGCTTTTCTTGTATTGAGTTAGAACTCGTATTTTTGTATCCAAGCGTTGGCTTGGAAAGATGTAAGCCTGTAGGGCATTTTATTCGATTATTTAATAATACTCTGATGAATGAATTAATAAATTGTCTTCTTTAAATAATGCATGTCAATGATATATAATGGGTTAATTTTGAGGGCGTTACATTAGCTAGCTTAGCTTATTCTTTCGGACCCTCCGTCGAGAGGGCAAACTTTGTAATAAGTGTGCGTGTGTGTGATGTATGTCTTCTAACCCCCATTTCTTTCTCCATTTTATTTACCAGCTTTTGATGGTTAGTTTTAGGGCATGTTTCAATTAGCATACTTTATGACTTGCATGCGTGCATTCATTCATCTGTCTTGCATGCACCGGGCTCGACGCATCATACTAACTGCATTGTATTTCAATACCAATTTGAATACATGTTATCTAATTGTATTCACATGGCATCTTAGAATGGCCGAGCCTATCTTAGTTGGATTTTGCATGTGTTGCATTAGGCATTGTTGACATAGCTAAGATCATGCATTGGTTAGTAACTAGCTTCCTTTTTTGGCTCGGAGTACACTGTGAGTGTTTATGCTTTAGCACCCTTGCATGAGTGTGAGTGTTACCACGATAGCATGCTTGCCATGAGGCTATTTGCTTAAGTGTTTAACTGCATGAATGTCTGTGGATGAAGGTTGGATTGCTTGAATTGGAACAATTCATCAAAATGCGAGTTTTTAAGCCCACTTGAAGTGGCAAACCATGTTTTCTTAAAGCCCACTTGAGGGTGGCAAATCCGCGTCTTAGCCTACTTGAGGGTAGCAACTTCAAACCATTTTCAAACAAACAAACCTGAGATGTTTTGTTCTAACTCGAGCTATTTAGTCTATACTTGTATGCTGTGCGCATCACATAGTAAACTAGCTAATAAACCGAAATAAGAACACATGTATTTTCAAAAACAACATATCATGTTAGTAAAGGCCGATCTTTGATCGGGCGAGCGGGGGTGCTCATTTTAGACCTTCCTCTCTCGTACCCAAGTTTCCGAGCCGAGGCAACTTTAGTGATGACGGACACATGGCCTTAGGCACGAGTCAGGGTTTCCTAAATTTCCCAAAATAAAATATTTAGGTGGCGACTCTGTAATCTGGCAAAGCAGTCCATGTTTGGCACTTCTTGTTTAAAATCAGTTTTCCAAAACGATTTGCCGGATTTGGACTCTTTGGTGATTTATCAATCTTGCATTGCACTTTGTGAGATTAGATTCAGAACCGTGACAGGAGTCCGAACTGTAGTAGCTAAGTACAATGATTCGCACCCTTGCGCACAGAGCCGGAGTTCCAAGCGGTCTACACAGGCATCATGACAAGTTAGTTAACAACTATAGACACCCCATTTTTGACCGTCCTTAAGACTTGGGCGCCTCAGATTGATCACCCAATGATGAAAATTATGTTGTACAAACGCTCGATTTCCTCAGCAAGAAGCCTCAGTTTTGAGTCTTATAAGCCTACAAACCTTGCACCAATTTTGGACCAAAACAGAATTTTTTCAAGCCTGACCACCCAAAGGCCTGCAGTCCAACTAGTGGCCGGCTGGCCAAAAATTAGTGGTCGACTGTCCCCCACCTGGCCAATCGGCCAGGTGTTCTGGTAGAGCAAATATTTGTTGCCAACTATCTCCCTATGTGCATGCACTACACCAGCTGGCTGAATATAGATATTTCTGAGATATCAACAAGTTGTTCTATATATAGAGAGCCATACCTTTTGTTTTTAGGTTAGAAAAAATTCCAAGAGTTCAAATTCTTGAAAATATGTCTCTCTATCTTGCAACCTATATACACTATATCTATAATCCCTAAACCAAATTTTTAGGGCTCCTTGTTGAGGTTCTTGAGCTTAAATTTCAGCACTTGAGGGTAAGAATTTGTTGGTTTGTGTATCAAAGTGTTACTCCTCTTCAAGAGATATAACTTCTAGCTTCTTTACAATACTTCTTCCCTATCTTTACTTGCTGTTTTTGGACTATTTTTCTACTGTTTTTATGGGCTGAAACTTGTGGCTTAAAGCTATAAAAGGTAGAGGGGTAAACCACCCTTCTTTGAACCTTATTTTCCAAGTTTTTGCCCTTGTGTTTCCCATCTATTTTCCAAAATTTTCCTACTGATTTTCAGAGTTTTTTAGAGGCTAAAAATGTGGTTTTGAGGTCCCAAAAAGTGGAGTCCTTTGGCTTATTTACTAGCTTTAATTCTCTCAAAGTTGTGCTTAGTTTTCTAGCTCTTCCATGATAATTACAGCACTATTTTAGTTGTCTTTAGGACTATTTTTGTGTGTATAATTCATTTATGCTTTATACAGTAGGCTTGTAGTGTAGTGGTCCTCATAGGTTTGGTGGTTTAGGCCTTAGTCACCAACTTATTTGAGTTGATAGCATTTATTTTATGCTTTTTCATACTTGTGTTCACACATAATCATCTCTACACTCTCCCTCATTTCTTGGCTTTTTATTTGTTTGAGAGTCATTTCAAACGAGTGTTATTTAAGCATGAGAAAGAGACCCTTCCATGCTTAATGGTTTAATCTCTTCGGAAGTTCATTACCAGGGCATTACATCTCTCTCATGTCCAAAACAACTTCTTGTTTGACACTTTCCTCCATTTAGTGGACTTAGTTCTCATTCTTGGACTAAAATGACTAATGAATGGAAAGGTAAGTAAAAGAGGCAATAAAATGGGATTAAAAGAGGTAACAAGATAAAAAAATCAAGTTTGGGTTTAATCGGACGTTAGTTGAACCCATTGAGTCTTGGACCGTTTCATACTCTTTAGTGATGATAATGGCTCAAGATTCAAGGTCTACCACTTCCCTTGATCAATTCCATGATAGGGAGGAGGTTTTGTGGGTCTTTCATTATCATTTATTAAGATTTTGTCCCTCGAGTCATAGATCATCATGCAATGAGTTTGCGTCAATTGATGATTTATGAATTGATCCTATCTCTCCTGTGATTTGCTTGATGATAAGGAGAGGCAGGATGGACAAACATCTCCTGAAAATACTCTGTTTGTGCTCTGTTTCATGTCTGTTGCAGCAAGGCAGTGGTAAAAAACTAGTGGCCGGCCGGCCACCTCACTGTACGGCCGACCACTTTTCTTGGCCGGCCAGCCACTTTATTTTAGATCAGTAGTGCCATTTTCATAGCAGAACAGAGTAGAGGTTGGGATGAAAACAATTCGATTTTCTGACTGCAAACAGAACCATTCTGGCAGCTAAACAAAGAGCATTTTCGGGTGGAAATTCGCATTCATGCATAAACGATTCTTTGTTCCCCATGGCTCATTAAATTGTGTTAATAGTAGTATGTTGTACTTAGACTAATTCATTCCTTTGAACTTGTAATAGCTTAGTTAATTAATTTCATGTTGTAATTAATTAATTAGATTCATTTCAATTTGTAATAATTAGCTAGTGTAGTTAATTCATTTATTTGGTGATGTAATAGTTAGTTCATTAGGACATTTATTCGGACCCTCTTGCATAACTATAATAATGTGTATGTCTTCCAACCCCCATTTCTTTCTTCCTTTTATTTACTCACTTATGATGGATAGCATAGAGCATCATGTTTTAATTAGCATTTTTCATGACTTGCATCCATTCGTCTTGCATGCATAGGTATTCGATTTATCATACTAATCAAATGTCAATTTCAAATTCCTTATTCGAATACATGCTTTGTCTCATGCCTTGAATTGAATCACATGCCATACTAGTAGCCGAGCCTAGTAGTTGCATTTTGTATGTGTTGCATTAGTCATTTGCATATTAGAGCATGCATTTTTCTAATTGTTTTATTTCTTTTGGCTTGCCTTGGAGTACTGGATGAGCATTTATTGCTTTAGCATATTGCATGCGTGTGATTGTTGTCATATCAAGCATAATGCCATGAGGCTAAGTGCTTAAGTGACGTACCTGTCTGAATGCCAGTGGATGAAGGCTAATTACTTAAATTGGGATGTTTTGACTAATGTATATGCAAGTTCACCTTTTTAAATGACCCGTATTCAAAACTCGTTTCAAACAAATTAGTGCAAGTTCACCTTTTTGACTAGTGTTCCAATTTTTGCAAATTAGTCTATACTTGTGTACATCACATAGTAAATTAGCCTAATAATCAGAACAAGAGCATATACTGTGCATAAGATTCACATCATGACTAGTAGAGGCCGATCTTTGATTGGGTGAGTGGGGTGCTCAATTCATGACCTTCCTTTCTTATACCTAAGTTCCCGAACCAAGACACTTTGGTGATGACGGATAAGTGGCCTTTGCCATGAGTCTCGGGTTTCCTAAATTTTTCAAAAGTATTTAGGTGGCGACATTGTAATTTGGTAAAGCGGTCCATTTTTGACATTTTTGATTCAAAATCGATTTTCCAAAAGATTTGCCGGATTTGGACTCATTTGTGTTTATCTATTTCACATTACACTTGTGAAATCAGATTCAGAATCACAAGAGTCCGAACTATAGGGCTATCGTATTTGAAAGGAGCACGAAAAGTAAGCTACAACAAGCAACCAACTAAGAACAAAAACATAGAAACTAGTAAACAAAAACATAATAGGACCCCAAATCTCTCGAAATTAACCAACTAAAATACCTCCATACTCATATTCTTCAAAGCCTTTTCCCAGGTAATCCAAAGCTACCGACAATACTTCTAAACCCCTGCAGCAATAGACTCCTCTACTGTACTCAAGCCAACTTCCAAAGTAGCAACAAAACAAAGCTTCACACACTACTGCTATGCTACGATTTCACCAAAAGCATCAACGAAGCATAGCTTCACGCACTTACATTGCTTCAAAACACCCCAACCAGCAGCAGATCATTCAATTTCCTTGCTACAGAATCTCACTTGTTGGATCCCATAGAGATATTATTCATCCTAAAAGACTTTTAGATTCCACTCTCCCCAAATTGATCTGATTTTAAGCTCCAAATTTTGATTCTTGAATGAAAACCACATCCACTTTTTAAGACACAATAAGATCCTTTATTCTTTGCCTCTTTTTTTGGTTTTCCTACCACCTGAGAGGCCAGTATAAAAAATTTCCATTGGAAGTTGCCTATTCCCCAAATAGATCGAATCATTCTTTCTGACCATTCTTTTCTTCTCTGACTTCCCAATACCTCTAACATTCCACAAGATGGTCTTTATCACTTGCGATTGCTGATTTTTTTGAATTTAGCCTTGTTGTTCAGCTCATTTTTGATGAAATCATTGAGAAAAACATCCTTACGACCCAGCAAATCGATGCCAAGAGTTTTAGCAACTTGGATGGCTTGATCAGAAGAAGATGAATGCTCATCCAGAATCTTTTGTTATAGATTCGAATGGCTTGAGAGGAGAGTGATGACTGAGAATTAGTGGGAATAGAAGGCAAAGCCAGGTTAGAACTAGGTTTCTTCCCATTTAACCATTTTTGAAGCTTAATAGGGAGCTGTAAATCAGTCAAAGACTGTGTTTGGTTTAAAAATTTGAGAAGAAATTTAGAAAGAGAAAGAAAAAAGATGGTTAATATGTGAAAAAAAAAACCTACATTTCATCTATTTTTACACACTTTTTTTCTTTCCCTTTCCCAATTTCTCTCTAAATCCATGAGTCAAACACAACCTTAAATATTGGGCTTGAGGTCGGAATATGATCCACATCATAAGGGTAATTCTATTTGCACCCAAATAATAATATAGTACCTTAATATAAATTTATTAATAAGGACAATACACATTAAATCCTAAAAAAATATATTTTTTTTCTTCTCATGGTACACCCAAAATACATATACGCATTCTTTATTTTCAACTCTATTCATCTTCTTTCTAAAGTTTCAATTATTTTTTCTATATCTTCTTTCTCACTCAAAATATAATGATTTCGGTTTAGACCCAATCTGTTTATTATTTTGGATCAGGATTCCTTGTCTTATTTGGTTGTTCTTATCCGTATTATCTTATTCTTGATTGAGTTTGGTTGTTTCGATGTCTTTGTTGCATTTGCAATAGGTCGAGAGTTTGTGTTTTTAAAAGAACTATTGCCCAGATTTTAGTCAGTTCGCTCGAGCGGTTCTTTGTTCACTCGAGCAGTCTTTGAGAGCTTCCGGTATATTTACAGGCTTGCAAAAGTATTGGGAGGTGTTTTCTTCGCTCGAGTAGTGTTTCTTGAGCTCGAACAGTCTTTCTTGCACTCGAGCGGTTAGCCTTTGTCTGCAAAACTACTGGGAGGTGGCGTTTTTCGCTCGAGCGGTCTCACTTATTATGTCTAGTCGCTTGAGCAGTGTTTTGGTCGCTCGAGCAGTCTGAGCGTATATCAATTCGTAAAACTCACTTTTTGAGTCACTTTTTCATATATCTCTCTCTAAACATTTCAAAACCCTAAATCTAGACCTTCTCTCTCTAGAACTCATCTTCTACCTTCAAATACACTCTCATCCATTGATCTCTACACCCTAGACCCTTTGATAAAAAGGTAGAGCTCACCTAGAGCTTCATTTTAATTGGAGCAAAGTTGGTTTTCGGCTTCATCAAAGTTTCTCCACTCTCTCCCTTGCCTTCTAGCCTTGAGGTATGGATTTCTCCACACTTTTGTATGGTTTTTAACTTGGTTATTTGTTTTTCTAAACAATATTGTGGTTTGGTGATTTTTGGATAAACCTAGGGTTTTGGTTTTGAAATCAAAAGAGGGGTTATCAAATGGTTTCTTGGAAATGATTATGGGTTTGTAAATGTGGTTGAGTTATAATAAAATGGTGAATTTTTATCCTTGGAATTGATTTATAAAGAACAAAGGATTTTGCCCTAAAATGTGAATACTTGATTTTGTAAAGAGGAAATATAAAATATGTTGGGTTTTATGGAATTAGAATGATGATGATGATGATGATGATGGTGGACTTGGATATGCATTACCACTCCCATCTTGAAATTTTGGAAATTTTATCTTTATTAGAAATTATTTATCTATTTAGAGATATCTGTTTTGCGCTATCAGTGGAGGATAGCTATCATTGTTGTAGAAATTGCATGAGAATTAGGAGAATTGAAACTAATTTCTCATCCATTTGCATTGAGTATCGTGCATACTTAACACATTGAAAATGTATTTTGTTTTGAGAAAAATGGGTGAATACCTTGGTGAATCTAGGTAGGGGGTGTGGTTGCGGTTGTGGTATTATTGTTGGCCTGTGTGTTCTTGATGAAAGTCCAAATATCCGCACAATTAGGTGCCGAGCTTTCCGGTTAGTACTGGAAAAATGGCAATTGGTAGTGCTTGTATAGCCTACTTGCAGATACGTACCTAGAGATTCCTAGTGTTGTATCCACTGCCGTGTTTTCTATTGTAAAGAAAGTGATTTCATGAATTGTGGTATAATTTGGCATTGCATGGTTTTTGGAAAGAGATGTAAAAAGTTTTGACATGAATATTGCATATGCACTCATCTTATAACTTTGTTAAGATTAATACATTGTGTTAGAGTATCTCTACTGGGCTTTGGCTCACCTTATGTGGAAAACCATTTTCAGGTACTGATGATATGCCTCCGCCAAAGTTGTAGCTTGGGAGGACTTAGAGCCAAGAACTTTGTTTTGTTATTGTTGTAATTATTTTGTACAAGCTTAAGGCTTTATTTGTATTGAATTTTAAACTCACTTTTGTTGTAACCAAGCATTGTCTTGGAAAGCTGTAGCCATTAGGGCATTTATATATATGTTTAACTTTTATTTCATACCAATAACTCGTAGCACATGCTGTAGATTCAGGATTAGGGCTTATGTATGTATAATTACATGTGTTACTTTTTGTACAATGGGATCATATGAATGAAAGATAATTACTTTGGCACACGTTATTATTTAATTAATATTGTGAGATGGTTTTATTATTATATTTTTGGGGCGTTACAACTTGATATCAGAGCTACCAGATTTGAATACTTTGGGATCGTGGGATGTGGTTTTTACCACAATGGGTTGTCTCGCTAGTTTGTGTTAGAAGTGAACCTAGTATGCTATGTGATAACATGCTTATGTGACTAGATGGGTATGGGATTTAATTTCTAAGATATTGATTGGATCTACTAGTTTCTATAAGTTCTTCTAGAAGAGCACTTGATCACTGCTATTTCTTACTAGAACTCTGGCAACGTCGCGGGACGATCATTATCTAGGAAGGAAATTCATATGTGTTTATGTGACTACGTGCTTATGTGGAGTGAATTAATTGTTGTCTTTTCGCATTAGGACGCGATTGAGTAAGCTTCGGTAAATTTGTAAATGTGCTAATCTCTTGTATTACCTTTATGAGGATGTCAAGACGTGGACGTGGTGGTGGTAGGCGTGGTAGGCCTAAACGATAGGAGGTGTCATTATCGGATGATATTCTGGTATAGGAAGAAGGGGTTGGTCCGGCCAATGTGGCCGAACTAGTGGGTCAGCAGGCCATGGGTGCTTTAGCCCGTGAGATAGCTGGAGCTTTGTGGGAATCCATGGACATTCTCAAAGTTGAGAATCAAGTCCAGACCCATGTAGTTGAGACAAGGTTGTCATTTCTAAAGAGGGAGTTCTTTTGGTCTAATCGAGATGAGTTTTTAGGGGATCCGAAGGAGCCACTGAAAGCGGATGATTGGTTAGAGTAGATTGTGAAGACGTTCGAGATGCTTGGCATCGAGGACGATGGGCTGAGAGTGACCTTGACATCCTTCTAGCTGAAAGGAGATGCAGGTCAGTGGTGAAAATACACGCGTGGGCGCATTGGGGTGACTTGGGAGGTCTTTGTCAACGCCATCCAGAACAAGTTGTTACCTCCCACTACTAGGGAGAAGTTGAGAAAGCAGTTTCTGAAGCTCAAGCAGCTTAACACCCTGTTGGCCGAGTTTGAGGCTGCCTTTACTAGTTTGTTGAGGTTTGCATCAGAACTTGTGGCAATGGATTAACGCTGTTGCATTGAGTTTGAGAAGAGTTTGAGGATCGAGTTTCTTTCAAAGTAGCTAGGTCTGTGATTAGGGACTACGGACACTTGGTGGAGGCTGTGGCTCATGTATAGACTGTGGTACAGTCGAAGAAGGAGTGGATGAGGGGCTCTAGGCAAAGGAGTCAAGAGGTTCAGGTGGAGACTCGGGATAGTAAGAGGTAGAGGGGTTCTACCCCACAACAGTCCTAGTAAGCATAGTCTTGATCCACATTTTCGATACTGAGTTCGGGTTCTAGAAGAGGTGGTCAAGAAGGGATCACTTGCTTTGAGTGTGGTCAGTTGGGCCGCAAGTCTTTAGTTTGCCCGTAAAGACGAAAAGGGCAACAATCTGCATTTTTTACGGCTCGTCCTCAGAGCCAGAGTTAGGGGAGAGGGCAGCCACCTACTTGTTATCAGCGTGGGAAGTCAGAGCACGTGAGGAGGTTTTGCCCTCAGTCAGGTGGCACATCTGGTGCGTCTAGTTTGAGGCAAACGCCGAGCCATCAGCCTACACTGTCAGCATAGGTCTCGAGGGCCAATCAGGGAGCCTCTTTATCTCAGTCAGTGTATCATACTTATGCTTCGAGGGGTGAGCAGGTAGGTAGAGTAGAGACCAGATTTGTTGCCACCACCTTCGGTAGTGAGAGGTAACTTCTTGTTATGTAATTCTATTGCCAATGTGTTAACTGATACTAGGGCATCCCATTCTTTTATTTCGTCTGTATTCGCATCAGCAATGGGGGTTAGAAGTAGCTCAGTTAGCATCTCCACTTAGGGTAGAGTCACTTGTTGGTGGTGAGGTTATGTTGAACCAGGGGTATTGGGGTTGTGAGATAGCGGTTGCCGGTCGCCAACTTCCTTTTGTTTTGTTGATTGATATGTCAAGTTTTGATGTTATTTTGGGCGTGGATTGATTGTCATCCTATTAGGCCATTATAGACTGTTACCATCAGAGAGTTACGGTGTGCACCTTGGGTGGTGATTATTTTAATTTCCTGGGGGACCAAGTTGATAGAGCCTTGTTGCTCGTGTGTGATCCGCGTGGTCGGGGTGAGCTCAGTCTCGTTCTTGCTACATTCTTCAGTGTTGAGAGTGATGTGGTCCAAGTAGAGTTGCTGAGGGTAGTTTGTCAATACCTGGATGTCTTTCTCGAGGATCTCACTAGTTTACCACATCACCGTAAGATTAAGTTCCCGATTGATTTAGTGCCTGGCACGACACTGATTTCCATGGCATCGTATAGATTTGGACCCGCCGAGTTGAGTTAGCTAAAGATTCAACTCCAAGAATTGCTAAATAAGGGCTTTCTCTGCCCTAGTACTTTGCCTTGGGGAGCATCGACTCTCTTTGCTAAGAAGAAGGATGGCATATTACGATTTTGTATCGATTATCAGAAGTTAAACCGGGTAACTGTTAAAAACAAGTACCCACTACTGCGTATAGATGACTTGTTTGACCAGTTAAAGGGGTCATATTGTTTTTCTAAGATTGACTTGAGGTCAGGTTATCACCAGTTGAGAGTGAAGGAGGAGGATATCTAGAAAATGACATTTTGTACACGGTATGGCCATTATGAGTTCCTAGTCATGCCTTTTGGGTTAACCAACGCACAAGCCTTGTTTATGGATTTGACGAACCGAATCTTCTGTGAGTTCTTAGACTGTTTTGTGGTTGTCTTTGTTGATGACATCTTGATTTACTCACCCTTTGAAGAGGAACACGAGGAACACTTGCGGATTATACTTGAGTTGCTTAGAGCCCACAAATTGTATGCTAAGTTCGGGAAGTGTGAGTTATGGTTGGAGGAGGTGATGTTCTTCGGCCATGTGGTATTCGGGGAAGGAGTGACTGTACACTCTTCCAAGATAGAGGCAGTGCAAGATTGAGAACAATTTAAGAATGCCGTTGAGATTTGGAGTTTCTTGGGGTTAGCTGAGTATTATTGACGTTTTATGAAAGTTTTCTCTAGATTAGCCTTACCGTTGACTAAACTGACGAGAAAGGGAATCAAATTTGCGTCGATTGAGACTTATGAGAAGTCATTTCAAGAAGATTAGACTTACCACTGCTCTAGTGTTGATCATTCCAGAGAGGGGTTTAGGCTATTCAGTGTATTGTGATGCGTTTCAAGAAGATTTGGGTTGTTTCTTGATGTAAGAGGGGAAGGTAGTGGCATATGGCTCACGTCAGCTGAAAACACACGAAAGAAACTATCCTACTCACGACTTAGAACTAGCAGCATTGCTTTTTGCTTTGAAAATCTGGAGACAGTATCTGTATGGTGAGAGGTTTGAGCTATTCCCCGATCATAAGAGTTTGAAGTATTTGTTTTCTCAGAAAGATTTGAATCTAAGGCAGAAAAGGTAGATGGAGTTTATGGAGGATTACGACTTTGAGTTACACTATCATTCGGGAAAGCTCAATATAGTGGCCAATACCTTGAGTAAGAAATCCATTAGCAGTGTAGCTAGTATTACCATCCGAGAATGGGAGATATTGGGCACTACCGGCGAGTTTGACTTGCATCTTGGCTAGTTTGTTGAGTCTGTAGCTTTGTTTAACATGATTGCACAACCTACGCTTATGAGCTGAGTTATAGAAGCATAACGGGGTGATCACAAGGTAGAGTCTATCCAGGGGAAGATACTTAGTGGGAATGTAGAGAAGGCCTTGAACGTGTATGTTGACTCGAGTATTAGATATCTTGATCGTTTTTCATGCCAGAGTCTTGTAGAGAGGAGGTGCTCCGAGAGTTCCACCATTCGCGCCTTCTGCCATTCTTGCGCTCAAGTGTAGATCCACTCGAGCGGCCATTCTTGCGTTCGAGCGGAGATTGCAGATCTATTTTTCTATAAATATGTGTTTCAGTCCGATTTTAGGGTACGACTTCCAGATCTTCTTTTTGGATATTAGGGTTTTCTTCTGGAGCTTCTTTGCTAGTTTCTTTGATGTTTGTTTGAGTTGAACTGTAGCGATCCCTGTTTTGCCACTTCGTTGAGTATGTCGGGGGTCGAGCTGTCCGGTCAGCTTGCGGGGGTCCAGGGGGTAGCGCCCCTTGGCAAGTCTAAGGGCAGCGCCCTGGCGGGGGTTAAGCTGTTGCTTGTCTGCTCGAGCGGGAGAGCAAGCCACACGTGCGGATTTCAAGGGAGAGCACAGCTTGCACACTGCTAAAAAGGCAGGTGCGGGAGTGAGGTGCGGTGGGTTGGTGAGATCCGAATTTTTTTTCCCTTTTCTTCTCTCTTTGGGCTGAAGTTGAATCACTTTTGTATATCTCTCTCTCTCTAAAAACATTTCATCTCCATTCTCTCTATATTTCCTACCAAAAACCTCACAAGATCTTTGATTTCTTCCAATCCTTTGGGATTTGGACCTAAGTTCTTCATCAAAGTTGGTTAGCTCTACGAGGGCTTCGTTGTGTGCGGTGAAGATCGAGTTTGGACACTATTGATTCTGGGGGTTTGATCTCATTTCTTCTTCAAAACTGAAGTAGGGATTTTCTTAGAGTTATATATATATTTTTGCAAGATCTAGATGATTTTCAAAATCATCCTTCGATAGCTTTGAAAATTGATTGTTAATTCAAGAAGTTGAGTAATTTTAAAAGTGAGTTTGTCTCTTATTCTTTTAAAGTGATCTTATGGGTTTTGATCTTCGTTGATTGAAGAAAAGATGATTTTGGAAAGTTTTCTTTCAAAAGATTTGAGTTGTATAGTTTTGGTGAGAAAACCTAGAATTTGGGGATTTTTTTTAAAAAGATTGAAAATCCATGAATGATATTATTATATTTATTTTGTGTGTCAAAATAAATGGATGTTTGGAAAATTTCTTATTTATATTTATATAAATGATGAATTTTAGGGAATATGAGAATTGTTGTTCATTTTGGAAATGATTGTTCAAAACGTTGAAATAGACTTGAAATGACTAATTGTTGAGGATACTTGAGAAGTGGGAATTGTGTTATTCCTTGGATGATGAATTGGAATAAAAGTATTTATATTCATCTTTTGTTATTGGCATATCAATTCATTTGATTACATTAAACTTTAAAAGTTGATTTGAAAACTTACATTGAGAAAAGAATGTTGAGAAACAAGTTTCCATGAATTGGTTTTAGGGTAAATACGGTGGTAAGTCTTGACAGGTGGTGTAGATGAAATTGAATAGGTGTCGAGCCTTCCAGTTAATACTGGTAAAAATGACAGATTATAGGTGTTGAGCCTTCCAGTTAATGCTGGTAAAAATGACAAATTGGTAGTACTTGTATAGTCTACTTGCAGACACTGATCTAGGGATTACCAGAATTGTATTTACCGCCCTTGAAATAAATTGTTAAGTTTTGAACAATTGAAATTGCATGATACCATTGAGCATGATGGTTTTCAAAAGATGAAAATATGATTTATCTTCACAAAGGGCATAGCATGGCACATGCATTTCATCTCTTGAGACTTGTATAAAATGTATATACTTTGTTAAGACTTTCCTACTGGGCTTTATACTCACCCTACGGGATTTTTGTGCAGGAAAAGATGTGGTGATCCCACCCAAGTAGGGGCGTGGAAGTATGTGTGTTGGGAGTACAATGCTATCATTTTGTTGTGACTTTGTGTGTAAGCCAAGGGCTGTGTTTGTGTGGGTTTGAATAACCGTTTTGTGTAACCAGGCTCAAGCCTTGGAAACTTGTAAACCCCTTGGGGGTATTTATTTGTTTATTTACTTGTTGTTGAATTAATGTATTGTTGCATGAAGAACTATTGTACCATGTAATGTAAGTTTGGAGATTTATATTCGGTTTTCCTTGAAAGAGCCATGATTGTTGTATTATCATTTGGGCTAGAAATTTGAGGTGTTACATGAACTCATGGTTTGAGAAGTATACATCAAAGGATTGTTCGTTTTATTCAATACAAAGTGAGAGTTATTCTTTGGTGGTTTTCGGGGAATTTGAGCCTAAAGCTTTGGTGGATTCTGGAGTGGCTCATCGTCGTAGATTTGACATCGGCGTTGTGGATTCAGCGTTGGGCAAGACAATTTCGAGGTGAAGACGGGGCTGGAAGAGGCACATAGGGTTAGGTTTGATTCGGGCGTGGATTCGCTAGGTAATTGAGAGTGCACTTGTGTAATTTCTTTATGTCTTTCTAGTGGATTGTTTTGTGACTTTTGCCCATGGCTTTTTTTATCACAATTGGAGGCGCGCCAATTGTGATTTTTCCACGTAAAATCATTGTGTTGATTTGTCTTGATTGTTTGATTGAGATTGTTATTTACTTGTTAAAATTGATGCATAATCACAAATTAATATCTAGGGGATTTCTAGATTTTTCAAATGGGACCTTTGAATTCATAAGAAAAAAAAATACTAAACAATTCATATGATCACAATTTAGGATTTATTGGTATTTCACCCTTTACTTCAAGCTTATAGACAATATTATGAAATTTATTAATAAAATCAAGCTAGTGACATTTACTCAAAGATTTATGACAAAATTCTAAGTAATTTAAGTAATTATTTGCTAAATAGTTGTTTACTTGAAATAATGCTTTTATAAACATTAGATTATGCGTCATTTTTTAAAAATAAATCTTGTAATCAAGATCACAAAAGACTTATCAAATAGTTTTAGTGGAGGGTTAATTATTAATGTAGAACAAGTAGTTAAGAATTTTTGAAACAATTTGACGAGTAAAGATTAAATAAAAAGTTAAATTGAGAATAAAAACATAACTTTTGTGATGAGCTTTGAATCCTCCCAAATTTCGTATCTTCCTTGTGGATTTAAAATGTTTTTTGTCTACTGGAATGATATCTAGCCTTATGTAATGTCCTTCGCTGCGAACACAATACATTTGCACTTAGTTCCTTTACTTTAAATTGTAACAAGAAAATTCTTCAACTTTAACTTAAGTTTCAATGTTACTCTTCCATCCACTGGCATAAATAAAATTGATAAAAAAAAATTGACATATGAACCACACATGATATTTTTCTTGTCAAACATCTACACTTCACCAAAAATTTATTTTGAACATTTCACCTTTAATTGTGTCCTAACGTTACATGTAAGTTAATTATAATATGTCTCATTAATATCAAATGGATTGAAAAATATATAAAACTTAATGAGATTAAATGTTATATAAAAAAAAAATACGGAGTAAATTACACCTTGCACTCCTACGCTTTGCATCAAATCCTACTTTGGCTCGTATACGTGAAATCATGATAGTTAACCACTCGTACTTCTGGTCAAGTCCCACTTTGGTCCCCACAGGTAATGGCCCAAAATATTTTTAAAAATAGTTAGTGCATAAATCAATTGAGTAATATTTGGATTGGAGTGTTGTGTAAAGTTATGTGTGAAAATGGTTCAATTTTGTAATAATTTTTTTTTAAATAATAATTTTTTATCTCAGAAATTATGAAATTTTTATTATGTTATTCTTACAAGAAGTCTATCATGATGGATAAAAATTTCAGAATTTAATGGTGAGTTATTTATTTATGAAAATTCGTAAACTGATTCAGTTTAATTTATAGCAGAATTTGAAACTGAGTTTTGGGTGTTTGGGCCATGATTTGAGATAAATTTGTTGGGTCTATTTTGATATAAAATTGGGGATGTTTGGTTTATGAGTGAGAATTTAATTCTAGATCCATGATTTAGATTTAATTTAATTTGAACTTGTTTATGACTTATGTTTAACTGTTCGGTTCCTTTTAATTATGTGATTGGTAGTAACTACCTTGGGAGTTATTATTTATTATATAGGATTATAATAAATATTTGATAGTTGATTTTATGGTGTGTACCATATGGTGAAAAATTATATATTTTTATAGTGAATAAAATGGGTGTATATTTCATAGTAAGCAAAAGATTATATTTTGTGATGTACAAAAATGTTATATTTTGTGGTGAAAAAAATTAAATTTTTTTATAATTTATATTATAAAATTTTGAGGTATTATTACAAAAATTATTTTTTTCTTTTGGGGAAATCAATTTTGGGGAAGTGAACCCACGTGGGGTTGTTCCCCACTCCTTCTCCCTTTTCTTTTTTATTTGAATTTTTTCTTTTCCTTGTGCAGAGAGCTCATCTCTCTCTCTCTCTCTCTCTCTCTCTCTCTCTCTTCTTGTTCTTCATTGTTGCTCAATCTTTGAACTTGAAATGTGAGTCTTTAGAGTGAGATTTTGCAAAAGTGTTGTAAATGAAAGTCGGAGAGCTTATCACAATCTTCGCAATGGTGGTCTCGGATTCATGTCATGATCGGGCAATGTTTGCTATTTCGAATTTTCTTTTCTTCATATTATGTGGCACTTGTGTCCTTCAAAGCTTTTGGGAAGTGTATTTGAATGCTTTATTTTATATTGGGAATCTTTGGTATTGTTGTATATTAGTTTTGGAGGAGTACAAATCGATTTAAACTTGTTGGGATTGCTCATTCATGCTTGTTTACATTGAAAAGTTGTTTGTGAACATAAAAATCTTGTACTGGGGTTGACATCGGTCTTGGTGGTGTCGACACCTTCCTTTTGTTGTTGGCCTCAAGGGTCGACACCATTCCAGGAAGGGTCGACCCTTGTCCTGGAATTGCTTGCTGAAATTTGGTGTTGACACCAGTCTGGGAATGGTCAACACCTTGCATGCTGTCAAACATAAGTGTTCCAGCTTTTCTTCATAAGGGTCGACACCTCTGCTGCAGGGGTCGACACTTGCTAACTTTTTCCCAGATTTTTAGTCGGTTTGGGCCCTACTTTTTGGAGAATTTTGACCAAATCTTTTGGGTTGACCTTGGGGTTTATTTTTGTTTTGACCTAGTACTATAAATAGGTCTACCACTTGATCTTTTCTTTACTTTTCCTTCTCCTTTCTCCCTCTAAACCGTGAAACTCTCTCTTTCTCTCAAAAAGCACTTTTTCACTCAAAGATCCTTTGATCTACTCACTTGAAGGCCTCTCATTGCCTTGCTTCCTTGAGATTAATTGTAGAGCTTGTCGAGGGCTTCATTTTGATGGGAGCAAAACGTTGTTTCTCATCCGTTGAGTTTTGGGCTATTCTTCTTTCTCTCTCTTCTAAGCTTAAGGTAGGGACTTTCTATACTCTTGTATGATTTTTAACTTGGGTATTTGATGAAATTGCAAATAAAGGTTGGTGTTTGGGTGATTTTAGACAAACGTAGGGTTTTTGTTTAAAATCAAAAGAGAGGTTTTCAAAGTAAAGGTGTTGAAATGTTTATGGATATGGATATGAGGATGTGTTGTGTCAAACTTGTTGATTTTGGCAAACGGGTAATATTTGGGAGGAAATGGGGTGTTGCCCTAAAATGTTTCAAATGGTTATTTTGTATAAATCATGGAATTGGTTCAATAAAGGTGAAATTGGTTAGATGTGTATGTTAATGGTGGAGTTAGAAAATTGTCGTTTCTCATTGATGTACATATGGATAGTTTATCTATTGTGAAGTTTGTATAACTACTTAGAAATATATGTTTCGGGCTATCGGTGGAGGATAGCTATGATTATTGTAGAAATTGCATGAAGATTAGGTGAATTGAAACTAATCTCGTATTGATTGTCATTGAATATGACTATGTGTTAATACATTGTATATGTATCATATTTGGGAGGAGAAAGGAGATGTACTCTATGTTTGGGAGGAGAAAGGGGATGGACTCCATTGAATTAAGTTGGCTTGTGTGTCCAGGGTGAAAGTCTCGAAAACCGCGAGCATATACATGGGTGCCAATTCTCACGAACGAAATTTTCGTAAAATGCCAGATTGAATTGTCTATGTGATAATTGTATTGGTAGAGAATTATTGGGATGTAAGCTCAGTTGGATTATTTAGGTAACAAGGGATTTTACTCATGGACTGAGATGAAATGAATAGCCATGAACTAAAGTAAGACTAAAACGGCTTGACATGTAAAACTTGGCATAGTATGATCTTGTAACAAAACGAATGATTTGTCATTGACATTGCATATGCACACCATACGTATACTTTTGTTAAGACTCATATATTGTGATAGATGGTTTCTATTGGGCTTTGGCTTACCCTACTTGGGAAAAACATTTTCTGGTGCTGGTGATATGCCTCCGCCAAAGACTTAGCTTGGGAGGATTGTGGAGTTGAGAGCTCACTTTTGTTTATTTGTATTTATTTGCTTTTTGTACAAGCCTTGGGCTTTATCTGTGTTGAGCTTCTGACTCATTTTGTTGTAACCAAGCATCGTCTGTAGGACATTTTTATCTGTTTATCTTTCTTCCTCTCTTTTAATTGGAAACATATGCTATAGATTCAGGGTTAGGCTTTATGAATGTATGATGCATATGCTTCTCTTTTGTATATCATATTGCATTAATTGAAGATAACTTTATTATTGTTGTTTTCATGTAATGCTTATAGTGGATGGATTATTGTATTATTTTCGGGATGTGACAACTTGGTATCAGAGTATACTGGATTTGAATACTTTGGGTAAGTGGGAAGTGGTTAGTACCACAATGGGTTTGTCTCGCTTGATAGAGACTTTTGTATGAACGATGTGTAACTGTATGATAACATGCTTACCTGATTATATGAGTATGAGATTACGTTTCTAGGATGTTGATTGAGTCTATGGGTTTCTAGAAGTCCTGTTAGAAGAGCACTTGATCACCGCTGTTTCTAATAGGAACTTTTGCAACGCCGTGGGACGGTTATTATCTAGGAATGAAATTCATATGTGTTTATCTGACAATATGCTTATGTGGTGTGAATTATTATTGTCCACAGCTTTAGGACGTGAGTGAGTTAGTTTCGACACATTTGTAAATTTGCTAATTGTTTCTGTTACCTTTATTAGGATGTCAGGACATGGACATGGTGGTGGTAGGCGTGATAGACCTAGAAGGCACAAGGTGCCTTTATCGGATGAAATTCCAACACAGGAAGAAGGGGTTGGCCAGGCCAATGTGGCCAAACCAGTTGGTCAACAGGCCATGGGCACCCTAGCCCGGGAAATGGCCGGAGCATTGCGAGAATCCATGGATATTCTTAGGGCTGAGACTTAAGTCCAAGCCCATGTTACTGAGACAGGGCCATCTTTCTTGAAATGGGAGTTTTTCCGATTGAATCCAGACGAGTTTGTGGGTGATCCCAAGGAGCCACTGAAGGCAGATGAGTGGCTAGAGCAGATTGTGAGAACGTTCAAGATGCTTCACATCGAGGACGACCAGTTGAGAATGACCTTGGCATCCTTCCAACTGAAGGGAGATGTGGGTCAGTGGTGGAAGTATATGTGTGGGTGTATTGGGGTGACTTGAGAGGCTTTTGTTAACACTTTCCAGGACAAGTTTCTACCCCCCACGATTCGGGAGAAGTTGAGAGACCAGTTCTCCAAGCTGATACAGTTGAACACTCCGGTGGCTGAGTTTGAGGCCACATTTACTAGTTTATCGAGATTTGCACCAGAACTCGTGGCGACTGAGGAGCGTCGTTGTTTAGAGTTCGAGAAGAGATTGAGGACCAGACTAATGTTCAAGGTGGCCGGGTCGATGATTAGGGAGTATGGACGTCTCGTGGAGGTGGCGGCTCATCTGGAGACCGTAACGCAAATGGAGGAGAAGAGGATGAGGGGCTCCAGAAGGAGTCAAGATGTTTAGGGGGACAGTAAAATGCAGAGGGGTTCTAACCCACAGTAGTCCCAGGGAGCTCAGTCGAGGTCCACTTTTCCAGTGCCAAGTTCATGTTCTGGGAGAGGTGGCTAGGGAGATCTCACTTGTTATAAGTGTTGCCAACTAGGCCCTCAGAAAGGAGGAGGGCAACGGTCTGCATTGTCTTCGGCTCGTTCGCAGAGCCAGAGTTAGTGGAGAGGGCAGCCGCTCACTTGTTCTCAGTGTGGGCAGATGGGGCACATGAAGAGGTTTTTCTCTCAGTTGGGTGGTACACCTGGTGTGTCTGGTTCGAGGTAGACACACAGCCACCAGTCTGCACAATCAGCACAGGCCTTGAGGGCCAATCAGGGAGCCTCTTCGGCTCAATCAGTGCATCAAACTTATGCTCCGAGGGGTGAGCAGGTTGAACAGAGACCTACAGGGCATGTGTATGCTGTTACCGCATCGAATTTTATACCAACACCATCGGTAGTGAGAAGTACCTTCTTGTTTTGCAATTCAGTTGCTAATGTGTTGATTGATATGGGTACATCCCAATCATTTATTTCGTCTGCTTTTGCATTGATTTTGGGGTTAGAGTTGGCTCAGTTAGCATCTCCTTTCTGTGCAGAATCACCTATTGGTGGTGAGGTTATTTTGAAACAGGGGTGTCGACGTTGTGACATAGAAGTTGCCGGTCGCTGACTTCCTTTTGCATTTGTATTGATTGATATGTCTAGCTTTGATGTTATATTGGGTATGGACTGGTTGTCATCATATCGGGCTGTTATAGATTGCTATCGTCAGAGGGTGTAGACACCCCATTTTTGACCGACCTTAAGACTCAGACGTCATCGATTGAGCGCTCGGTGATAGTGCATGTTTGTGCTCGTTTCGAGTTTCTGGATTTTTGGCTGAGAGCCTTGCCTCTAGGCCTCTGAACTCTTTGTGCTTTGGCTCGGTTTGTGGACCGAACCTTGTTTTCTTTTCCCTGGAGGGAGGGAGAGGTCTTGTAGACCATCCTTTTGTGGTTATAGACCACTTTTTGTGGTTGTAGACCACTTTTCCCGCTTGGAGACTAGTTTTCGATTTTCAGAGCCTTCGGCCGCGTGCCTTGTCTCAGGACCGCTTAACGTTCTTCGTTTGGCTTGGTTTTTGAAGCATGCCTTGTTGCCTTGGCCTAAAGGGCTACTGTGGTCTGGGAGACCACTTTTCGTGCCCGTAGACTAGTTTTTGAGGCTCCCGGCTGCGCGCCTTGCCTCCCGGACTCTTGTCTTGCATCCTTTCTGGCTTTTTTTTGGTACAAACCTTGTTTTCCTTGTTTGGAAGGTGGTATAAGGGTGGGAGACCAGTTCTTCTCCTTGGAGACCACTTTTCTTCCGGCCAGCCAGTTTCTGGTCGGCCAACTGGTCTCCTTGGTCTTTGGACCATCAAAAGTGGTAGGCCACTACACCATTGGCTTTCTTTCAATGTGCAGACCACCTCCCCCCTTGGCCGACCAGTTTTATTTTTGGGAGACCACTTGTGGTGGTCGGCCGACCACTACAAGTAGCTGGCCGACCACTTCCAGTGGTCGGCTGCTTTCCATCACCTTTTTAGAGATATTTTTAGGCCAGCTGTAACAGCTGGAAGGCACAGAAACCATCCTCCATACACTTTAGGCCTTAAGCCTGTTCAACAAGCTTGAACTTTGGCTCTCTATAAAAGAGAACATCCCCCCTCATGCCTTAGGTTCAGAAAAAATTGTGCTTGAGCTATAGATACACACATGTCTCTATATCTTCTTCTTTGCTCTTGTTTTGTGCTTGAAAGTGCATATTCATCATACTATTGCACACAAACACACACTCAAACACCATACTCTTGTTGCTGAGGCTCTTTGAGGTTGGTTTTGGAGTCTTTGGATTGGTTTTGGTTCAAAAAGAGTGTTGGAGTTGCAGCTTTGAAGGTGTTCTTCAAGGGTGAGCTTCTAACCCTTAAAACCCTTGTTTTGGTTTAAGCTTTTGAACCTACTTGCATGCTGTTTTTGGCTTGACTTTAAACTACAAAAATTTCTGATTTTTAAGGCTTAACATGTTTGTTTAAGGTTCCTTTTGTGTTGGGGGTGGTCCGCTCCCTCTTGTGCCTTGTTAGGCCTTGTTTTGAACCTTCCTTTTAAGCTATTGGGATCACCTTGTTTTGGCCTTCTCACCACTGAAACTTAGAGGAATTTCAGTGATGGAAATGGTGTTTTGAGGTCCCAAATAGGAGAGGGTCATCCCCTCTTCTTGTGTTCTTGAATGCTTGCTTCATTTGCCTCATGTTTGAGCATGTTTGTTAAGCTTATGTTGGCTCCATCTTAGCATGTATTTGGGGTTATTTTGACATGGCATACCACTATTTTGATTTGGTTTTGTCACCTCATGCATGCTTTATACACTTGTAGTGTAAATCTTACAAACTAGCTTTGTGTGCTTCATGAAGTAGCATGTCTTTCTAGCTTGTTTTGAGTCCATCTCAGTAGGTTTTTGGTGTTGTTTTAACATGCGTTAGATCTGTTTTGAGTTGTTTTGTTGGCCCCATGCATGCTCCATGCACTTGTAATGCAATCCCACAAATTAGCCTAATGTGTATCATGCTTTTGATTATCATTCTAGCATGATTTTGGCTTAACTCTAAGAAGCTTTTGTCTATGTTTTACCATGCTTAAGCTATGATTTGTGTTGTCTTATTCATGCATGCCATGCTTTGTATAGCTATAGTGCATTTTAGCTTGTTAGCTTTGTGTATCAAGTCCACTAGCATGCATTGCTTGGCCTATTTGAATGATTTGGTATCATTTGTTATGAGATTTCAGTGCATGTTTCATGGTCATACACTCACATTTGTCACTCTTTCAATGCGTTGGAGGGTTTATCCTTTATGCCTTAAACATGAGCCATTGTGTATGCCTTCATGCCTAAGCTTGCGAGCTATCATTTCAGTATGTTTTTGGGGTCATTTTTCCATGATATAACTCTGATTTTTGTTGGCGAAGCCATCTCATGCTTGGTCTTGGTAGGTGTAGTGTAACCCTCCCTTTTGGCCTTGCATATTCCATGCTTTATGCCCTTCATGCTAGCTTGTTTTGGCTTCCTTCCATGCATGTTTTAGACTCATTTTGACATGTTCTAGGACTATTTTGGGTTGCCTTGGCCAATTGCTTCATGTTTTGCATAGCTATAGTACAAATGCCTATGCTAGTTTCAAGCTTTGAGCTTCATAGCATGCTTCATTTATAACACGTACATGATTTGGCATCATTTCACATGGTATTTCAGAGCATGTAGTATTGCCATGTTCCCACTTCTTTCTCCCTTTGAGTGCCTCCAAGGGTTGTGCATTTGTTACCTTGTTTGTGGCTTAGCTTGTATGCCATCTTACCTAGGCCTTTGAGCCTCCATCTTAGCATGTTATGGTCTTTGTTTAGACCTATTTGAGCTCTGTCCATGATTGGTTCATGCCTTTGTACCATGTATTGCATGCCCCCCCATTGTAGTCCTCTTTGCTAGCTTTAATGCTTAAGGACCCTTGCATGTTTGCTTGTATTGTTTGAGTGATTTGGCATCATTTCATACCTTATTTCAGTGCACCTAGTGTTGTTACACCTCCATGCTTGTCACTCTTTGAGCACTCTTGAGAGTTGTGCCCTTATGCCTAGTTGATGGGCCATTGCATTGAGCATGCTTGTCTTGATCTTCATGCCTCAGTTTCATCATTATGGCCACTGATTTGGGCATGGCTGAGGTCTATCCACATTCGGTTTAAGTCCATTTAGTATGTTCATTTTCATGTTGCTTGCATGCTTATGTTACATTGCATTGAGTATGCCATGTTGTTCTTAGCACTTAGCATTGTGTATGCTATGTTGTTGTTTGCATTGTGTATGCCATTTTGTTGCTTTGCATGGTGTATGCATGCCCTTAGCATTGGTAGTTTGATCATGTTGCATTGCATGTTGTTGCATGCTTGTCCCTTGCATGATTGTTTGCATGCTAATGTTGCATTACATTGTATTTGGCATACTCGTGTTGCATTGTGTTTGGATAAGCTGTTAGTCCAAACAATTCTTGGTCGCCGACGCTCTTGATCATACATGATAGAGTTCAAGGCTTTATGTGTTTATTTGTGCATTCATTTTACATTGAATTGTGCAATTTGGCTTCTCGGCCATCATGCATTGAGATGCGTGATTGGTGGCCCGAGGGTCGAGAACCGCACTCCCTTGAGCTTATGAAATGATAGGGAGGGTGGTTGTGTACACATACCTTGCAAATACATTGCCATGCCCTTTCTTGCTCTCTGTTGCAGCAAACTGGAGAAGTGCAGCAACAACTGGTTGGCCGACCAGAAAAACTAGCTGGCCGACCACTTTTTTTGGTCTGCAGCAAAGATAGGTGGTCGGCAGGTGGTTGGCAACTACAGAAAGTGGTCGGCCATGTTCCTACAGGTTCCCATGGTGGAGTTGAAGCTTTGTGGAGCTTTGTGCAATGTTCTAAGAACAGTTGCAAATAGAGGCAAATCGGGGCATCGCGTTGGATTTCCAAATGAGGCAACCGAGCATGCATGCACTCTTCATCTTGAGGACCTCTTTTTACTACTTTCCTTAGCTAGTTTATGCTTTGGTTCTGTACCTAAGTAGTTAATGCATTTAGCTGCTTATTTGTGTTGTAATAACTAGTTAGTTAACTTGTTAGTTAATTAGCTTCGTTTTGTACTTAATTAGTTAGCTTGTTAGTTAATTAGTTGGCTTGTAATAATTAGTTTAATTAGCTTAGATTAGCTAGTTAGCTCATTATTCGGACCCTCTGTCGAGAGGGCACCAACTATTGTTATGCGTGCGAGTGTGCGATGCATGTCTTCCAACCCCCATCTTTTTTTTCCTTTTACTTAACCGCTTACGATGGTTAGTTTTAGGGCATATTTCATTAGCATACTTATCCTTCATATGCGTGCATCCATTCATCTGTCTTGCATGCACCAGGTTTGGCGCATCATACTAACTGCATTGTATTTCAATACATTTACTTGAATACGTGTTCAACAGCATGTTATCAAGTTGCATCCACATGACATCTTAGAATAGTCGAGCCTATCTTAGTTGCATTTTCGCATGTGTTGCATTAGCCATCTTAACATGAACTAGGATCATGCATGATTTCTAACTAGTTCCCTATTTTGGCTCGGAGTACACTATGAGTGTTTACGCTTTAGCATACTGCATGAGATGTGTATGTTGCCATGTATAGCATGCTTGCCATGAGGCTAACTGCTTAAGTGATTAACTGCTTGAATGCCTGTGGGTGAAAGTTGGATTGCTTGAATTGGAACAATTCATTAAAATCCACGTCTTAGCCTACTTGCGAGTAGCAAACTTCAAATCATTTTAACAAACGAACATGAAATGTTTTGTTCCAACTTAGGCGATCTAGTCTATCCTTGTATGTTGTGCGCATCACATAGTAATTCTAGGTTAATAACCGGAATAAGAACACATGTGTTTTCAAAAACAACATATCATGTTAGTAGTGGCCGATCTTTGAACGGGCGAGCGGGGGTGCTCATTGCATGATCTTCCCCTCTCGTACCCAAGTTCCCAAGCTGAGCCAACTTTGGTGATGACGAACACGTGGCCTTAGGCACGAGTCAGGGTTTCCTAAATTTCCCAAAATAAAACATTTAGGTGGCGACTCTGTATCTGGCAAAGTAGTCCATGTTTGGCACTTCTTTATTAAAATTAGTTTTCCAAAATGATTTGCCGGATTTGGACTCTTTGGTGATTTATCAGTCTTGCATTGCACTTTACGAGATTAGATTCAGGACCGTGACACGAGTCCGAACTGTAGTAGCTAATGAAAAAAACGATTTTGCGCCCTCACATGTGGAGCCGGGAGTTCTCGGGGCGGTCTACAGAGGGTTACTGTATATACCCTGAGCGGTGATTGTTTTTATTTCTTGGGGGACCGGGTTGATAGAGTCATATCACTGGCGTATGATCCGTGTGGAAGGAGTGAGCTTAGTTTCCTTCTTGCCAACTTCTTGAGTACTGAGTGTGATGAAGTCCGGGTTGAGTTTCCAAGGGTAGTTTGTGAATACCCCGATGTTTTTTCGGAGGATCTTACTAGTTTACCACCTCATCGAGAGATCGAGTTCTCTATTGATTTAGTGCCTGGCACGACACTGATTTCTATGGCACCGTATAGATTTGCCCTTGCCGAGTTGAGTGAGTTGAATATTCAACTCCAGGAATTGTTAGATAAGGGTTTTATTCGCCCTAGTACTTCGCTTTGGGGAGCATCGACTCTTTTTTGCCAAAAAGAAAGTTGGTGCATTGCGATTATGTATTAATTACCGGAAGTTAAACTAGGTAACCATTAAGAACAAGTATCCTATGCCTCGTATAGATGATTTGTTTGATCAGTTGAAAGGATCTTGTTGCTTTTCTAAGATAGACCTGAGATCGGGTTATCACCAGTTGAGAGTAAAGGAGGAGGATATCCTGAAGACGACATTTCGTACACGGTATAGCCATTATGAGTTTCTAGTGATGCCCTTTGGGTTAACTAATGCACCGGCTGTGTTTATGAATTTGATTAACCGGATTTTCCAGGAGTTCCTAGACCGTTTTGTGGTCGTCTTTGTGGATGATATCTTGATTTACTCACCCTCTGAGGAGGAACACAGGAAACACTTACAGGTAGTACTTGAGTTACTTAGAGCCCATAAGTTGTATGCTAAGTTTGGGAAATGCGAATTTTGACTGAGAGAAGTTAAGTTATTAGGCCATGTGGTATCTAGGAAAGGGTGACTGTAGATTCATCCAAAATAGAAGCAGTGCAAGATTGGAAACCACTTAAGAATGCTTTTGAGATCAACAGTTTCTTGGGGTTGGCCAGGTATTACCGTTGGTTTGTGAAGGATTTCTCTAAATTAGCTTCACCATTGACTAGACTGACGAGGAAAGGGATTAAGTTTGTGTGGAGTGAGACTTGTGAGAAGTCTTTTCAAGAGCTCAAGGTTAGGCTTACCATTGCTTCGGTTTTGATTATTCCGGAGAGAGGTTTAGGCTATTTAGTATATTGCGATGCCTCACAGGAAGGTTTGGGCTGTGTTTTGATGCAATAGAGAAAAGTAGTGGCCTATGGCTCACGGTAGTTGAAAACACATTAGAGGAACTACCCCACTTATGACTTAGAATTAGAGGCGGTGATTTTTTCCTTAAAGATTTGGAGGCATTACTTGTATGGTGAGAAGTTTGAGATGTTTTCTGATCACAAGAGTCTGAAATATCTGTTTACACAGAAAGACTTAAATCTGAGGCAGAAGAGGTGGATAAAGTTTATAGAAGACTATGACTTTGAGTTACATTATCATTCGGGGAAGGCCAATGTTGTAGCCAATGCCTTGAGTAGAAAATCTATTAGCAATATAGCTTGTATTGCCATTCGGGGAATGGGAGATGTTGGGTGCTATTGGGGAGTTTGACTTACATCTTAACGAGTCTGTTGAGTCTGCGACCTTGTTTTCGGTAGTTGCACAGCCTACACTTGTGAATCGAGTAATAGAAGCACATGAGGGTGACCTTGAAATAGAATCCCTCCGGGAGAAGATTTCCAATGGGAAGGTGGAGAAAGGCTTGAATGTGTATCCTAATTCGAGTATTAGATACCGTGATCATCTCTTCGTACCGGAGTCTTGCCGAGAGGAAGTACTCCGAGAGTTTCACCGTTCACACCTTGTGGTACATCTGGGAGACACAAAGATGTATCACGACCTTAGCTACCAGTTTTAGTGGAGAGGAATGAAGAAAGATGTGGCCGTGTTTGTATCAAGGTGCCTAACTTGTCAACAAGCGAAGACCGAGCATAAGAGGCCAGCGGGTTTGTTACAACCCTTGCCTATAGCCAAGTGGAAGTGGGAGCATGTCACAATGGATTTTGTTGTGGGCTTTCCGAGGACTTGACGGGGTAGTGATGCAATTTGGGTGGTAATGGATCGGTTGACCATGTCAGCACACTTTATTCCTATACGCGTAAGTGATTCGGTAGATTACATTACCGACCTTTACATTAGGGACATAGTGAGGTTGCACGGAGTCCTTGTGACGATTGCTTCTGATAGAGATCCACATTTCACGGCCCGACTGTGGCAACGCTTACAGAGTGCCTTGGGTACGAAATTGACCTTCAACACTGAGTATCATCCTCAAACTGATGGGTAGTCCAAGCGTACTATCCAAATCCTTGAGGATATGCTTTGAGGCTGTGTTCTTGATTTTAAGGGTTCATAGGAGAGACACTTGCCCCTAGTGGAGTTTGCCAATAACAATAGTTTCAAATCGAGCATTGTTATGGCATCGTTTGAGGCCTTGTATGGCCGACCATGTAGATCTCCTTCATGCTGGGGCGAGGTGGGTGATGCACTTATGTTAGGTCCAGAGTTAGTTCGGGAAATGACGGAGAAGGTTGCACTTATCCGTAAGAGGTTGGTCATTGCCCATAGTCGTCAGAAAAGTTATGCTGGCCGTAGAAGGAGACCATTGTCTTTTGAGGTGGGAGATCATGTGTTCTTGAAAATATCACCTAGGAGAGGTTTGATGAGGTTTGGAAAGAGTGGGAAGTTATCCCCTCGATTCATTGGACCTTTTGAGATCCTTAAGCGGGTCGGAGAGGTAGTTTACCATTTAGCCTTGCCGCCACAACTTTCTAGGGTTCATGATGTGTTCATTATTAGCATGCATTGGAAGTATGAGCTGGATCCATTGCACGTGTTGGATTAGACCGAATTAGAGGTAGATGAGGATACCTCGTATGAAGAAAGACCGCCGAGATCAAGTCTTGCGAGGTAAGACAATTCCCTTGGTTAAAATATTGTAGAAACATCACGGGGTTAAGGAAGCTACTTGGGAACGTAAGTTGGAAGTCCGTGACAAGTATCTGGACTTATTTGTTGATGTTTGAGCATGTATCAAAGTGTTGATTATGTTAATGAAACATGAAAACACTGTATATGTTATATATGTTTTGGAAACATGGATTTTATATAAAAACACTGTATGTGTTTTAGAAAATGTGAATTGTACGTTCAATGTTGGAACTTGTGTATCGAGTTGATGAAAATGGACAGCTGGAGAATGGGTCATGGTGATGAAATTGATTGATTATCATTGTTGGGATTGATTTAATCATGGCTTTAAAACTTGCTTTACAATTTCAGGGACGAAATTTCTTAAGGTGGGGAGGTTGTAGCACTTGTGTCCTTCAAAGCCTTTGGGAAGTGTATTTGAATCATTTATTTTATTTTGGAAATCTTTGGTGTTGTTGTATCTTAGTTTTGGAGAAGTACAAATTGATTTAAACTTGTTGGGATTGCTCGTTCACGCTTGTTTACGTTGAAAAGTTGTTTGGGAACTTAAAAATCTTGTTCTGGGGTCGACACCGGTCTTGGTGGTGTCGACACCTTCCTTTTGTTGTTGGCCTCAAGAGTCGACACCAGTCTGGGAATGGTCGACCCTTGTCCTGGAATTGCTTGCTGAAATTTGGTGTAGACAGTAGTCTGGGAAGGGTCAACACCTTGCATGCCGTCAAACATAAGTGTTATAGCTTTTCTTCATAAGGGTTGACACGTCTGCTGCAGGGGTCGACACCTGCTAACTTTTTCCCAGATTTTTAGTCGGTTTGGGCCCTACTTTTTGGGGATTTTGACCAGATCTTTTGGGTTGACCTTGGGGTTTATTTTTGTTTTGACCTAGTACTATAAATAGGTCTACTTTGATCTTTTCTTTACTTTTCCTTCTCCTTTCTCCCTTTAAACCGTGAAACTCTCTCTTTCTCTCAAAAAGCACTTTTTCACTCAAAGATCCTTAGATCTACTCACTTGAAGGCCTCGCCTCGCCTTGCTTCCTTGAGATTAATTGTAGAACTTGCCGAGGGCTTCATTTTGATCGGAGCAAAACGTTGTTTCTCCTCCGTTAACTTTTGGGATATTCTTCCTTCTCTCTCTTCTGAGCTTGAGGTAGGGACTTTCTATACTCTTGTATGATTTTTAACTTGGGTATTTGATGATATTGCAAATAAAGGTTGGGATTTTGGTGATTTTAGACAAACCTAGGGTTTTTGTTTAAAATCAAAAAGAGTGGTTTTCAAAGTAAAGGTGTTGAAATGTTTATGAATGTGGATATGAGGTTGTGTTGTGTCAAACTTGTTGATTTTGGCAAATGGGTTGTTTTGGGAGGAAATGGGGTGTTGCCCTAAAATGTTTTAAACGGTTATTTTGTATAAATCATGGAATTGGTTCAATAAAGGTGAAATTGGTTAGATGTGCATGTTAATGGTGGAGTTGGAAAATTGTCGTTTCTCATGGATGGACATATGGATAGTTTATCTATGGATAGTTTATCTATTGTGAAGTTTGTATAACTGCTTAGAAATATCTATTTTGGGCTATCGGTAGAGGATAGCTATGATTGTTGTAGAAATTACATGAAGATTAGGTGAATTGAAACTAATCTTGTATTGATTGTCATTGAATATGACTATGTATTAATACATTGTATATGTATCATATTTGGGAGGAGAAAGGGGATGGACTCCATTGAATTAAGTTGGCCTGTGTGCCAGGGCGAAAGTCTCGAAAACCGCGCGCATATACATGTGTGCCGATTTTCGCAGACGAAATTTCTGTAAAATGGCATATTGAATTATTTATGTGATAATTGTATTGGTAGAGAATTATTAGGATGTAATCTCAGTTGGATTGTTTGGGTAACAAGGGATTTAACTCATAGATTGAGATGAAATGAATTGCCATGAACTAAAGTAAGACTAAAACGACTTGAGATGTAAAACTTGGCGTAGTATGATCTTGTAACATAATGAATGATTTGTCATTGGCATTGCATATGCACACCATACATATACTTTTGTTAAGACTCATATATTGTGATAGATGGTTTCTATTGAGCTTTGGCTCACCCTACTTGGGAAAATCATTTTCAGGTGCTGGTGATATGTCTCCACCAAGGACTTAGCTTGGGAGGATTGTGGAGCTGAGAGCTCACTTTTGTTTATTTGTATTTATTTGTTTTTTATACAAGCCTAGGGCTTTATCTGTATTGAGCTTCTGACTCATTTTTGTTATAACCAAGCATCGTCTTATAAGGTTGTAAGCCCGTAGGGCATTTTTATCTGTTTATCTTTCTTCCTCTCTTTTAATTGGAAACATATGCTATAGATTCAGGGTTAGGCTTTATGAATGTATGATGCATATGCTTCTCTTTTGTATATCATGTAGCACCCGCATTCTTTAACCCATTGGAGAGTGTATTCAATCCCCTTATTTTCATTTTTGGGAGTTTTTGGAGTTGTTGTATTTTGATTTTGGAAGAGTATAAATCGATTTAAACTCGTTGGGTTTGTTTGTTCGCATTTGTTCTTGTCAAAAAGTTCATTGGGAACTTAGAAAGTCTATTCTGGGGTTGACACCAACCTTCCTAAGGGTCGACCCTTACTTGCTGGTGAAGTTGCTGGAATTTAGGGTCGACACCAGCCTTGGTGGTGTCGACACCTGCCTCTTGTTGCTATCCACAAGGGTCGACACCAATTTGGGAATGGTAAACCCTTGTATGTTGCTGAATCTGGAAGTTGCTTGCTGAAATTTAGTGTCGACACCAGTTTGGGAGGTGTCGACACGAAGGGTCGACACCTTTGCCTGAAGGGTCGGCACCTGAGTGTAATTTTCAGCTTTTTGGGCTGGTTTGGGACCTACTTTTTGGGGGGTTTTTGACTTGCTCTTTTCATTTGACTTTGGGGCTAGTACTCTATTATTACCTTGTTACTATAAATAGGCTCCAAACATATTTTCATTTCACTTTTTCTCCTTTTTCCTCTCTCTCAAACCGTGAGTTCTCTTCTCTCTCTCTAAAACTCAAAATTTTTTCACTTAAATCTCTAGATCTACTCACCTAGAGTGATCTTTTCACCGTAGTCCTTGGAGAAAGAGTGTAGATCTCGTCAAGGGCTTCCTTTTGGTCCGAATAGTTCGTGGTTTCGTTGCCAGTGAATTTTGGGTCGTCATCTCTTGCTTAAAGAGGTAGGGGTTTCTAGTTCTCTTTCAATACCCTCATTTATAGATAGATTTGTGATATTTTCTTTATATAAATACAAAAGTTTATATTTTTATGCATGTTGTGATGAATCATGAGATTGGGGGTTAGGGTTTGAAGAGAGTTGGGTTTACTTATTGGGTTATGATCTTGGGTCATGAGTTTGGGTGTAAAAGTAATAGAAGGGTTGGAATAACATTTGTTTTTGTGAAAATCTTTAATTTCTCTTAAAAATCCTAGTTTGGCTCATGAAGATGGTTAATGGTTTTGCTTCAATTGATGGTAGAATCATGAAATTGAGGTGTTAAATTACACATGTACAAGTTTAGTTGAAATGTTAAAGATTTTGAAAAATTTAGGTAAAAGTTGCGATTGAACTCTTAATTTTGATGTTTTAAATTATGTTATAATATGAAACCAAACTTGGGGGAAAATAAATTACTAATGGTATGGATAATATGAGCTTTGTGTTGAAATGGTTGTGTTGAATTTTGTTGTGTATTATGTGAATTGTATTGGGTTATGTTGTATTGAGTTGAGTTGGGTTATGTTGTGTTGAGTTGAGTTGGGTTGTGTTGAGTTTGGTTGAGTTGTGTTGTGTTGTGTGGAGTTGAGTTGTGTTGGATTGTGTTGTGCTTGGTACCCGCATGGGGAGTCGAAAATGTTTTTGGGGGCCCACATCCTGCCATATAATAGCCGACAAATGTGGGGGATGGTTTTAAAAATTGAAAAATGGTTTTTCGGTGCCTATGGCCGTCCATATAATAGCCGATAAATGTAGGGGATGGTTTTCAAAAAATTAAAAAATGGTTTTTTAGTGCCCACGGCTGTCCGTATAATAGCCGACAAATGTGGGGGATGGTTTTGAAAAATTGAAAAATGATTTTTCGGTGCCCACGACCGTCCGTATAATAGCCAGTAAATGTGGGGATAGTTTGAATTCAAGGTGCCTAATTGCCCTGTCTAAGCTTATCGCTGGATGAATGTGGGAAAAATATTTTTGGGTGTCCACATAGTCCTGCCGTATTGTAGTCTGCGAAAGTGGAAAAATGATTTTTGGGTGTCCACATAGTCCTGCCATATTGTAGCCGAAAAAAGTGGAAAAACGGACAGTTTTCAAAAATGTTTTGGGTGCCCACGTCCTGCCGTATAATAGTCGACAAATATGGGGGATGTTTTTAAAAAGTTGAAAATGATTTTCGGAAAATGATATGGTTTTTGAGAAAATGATTTTTGGGAGTTCACTTCCTGTCGTATAATAGCCGGCAAAAGGTGGAATGTGCTATGAATTGGGTGCCCACTATCCCGCCGTATCAAGCCGGTAAAATGTGGAATGTGTTGTGAAATGTGTTGATGTCAATGATAATATGTGTGACTTGTGATGAACTTGTGAGATTACCATTTGATGTTGAAATTGGTATGGAATGGGAATGCATATGGAAATTATTTGAAAAGAATGGATAATGAAATGGTAATTGGATAAGGGATTGGTGATAAAGACCTCACCGGGTTGTTTGTATCTATAAGGAAAAATTAAGAGTTTTGTTTTGTGATTAATTGAGAAATTGAATTAAAAGGGTTTATTATCCTTGTGATTTGTTGAATTATAATTGATAATGCAAATGTGAATGTGATGTAGCTATTAGGCAAGTAGGAGCTGAGTGTAGGATAACAATAATTGTATCTAAAGGAGATTTGAATTTCTACATTGAGGAGTTACAGCGAATATGAATAGATTGGTGGGAATAGCATGTATGTGAGATGTTTTGGAGTATTAAGGGAACTTGAACTTGAGGTTATGGTGTTATAATAAATGTAACTAGTAAAAGGGAAGAATGGGAATAAAAAAAAAAAAAGGAATGCTAAGATGGAAATTAAATGAGAAATATTTTGGAATGGGTTAATAAATATAAAATGATGTGGTTCCTTAAACATATTTGTTTCCAAAAAGGATTTATGGTTTTATGATAAAAAGGATAGTTTTTGATGGTCGCAAGTTTTCCTATGTCCAAATAAATTTTGAGAAAAAGATACTCTACGTATGATATTTTGAAATTACAAAATGTCACCGTACTCTATGGTATCACCCTACATGCGTGATCATTTCTATTTATAGGATGATTATTGTTTTAGAATTATGAGATTCCAACTGGGCAATTGTACTCACCCCTTGTTGTTTCATTTTCTTATAGGAAAAGAATTCCGATTGATTGGTTGGAGGGTTAAAAAGTTCATGTATCTCTTATGTGTAATCTCATTGTACATTGATGTTTGTGTTTATTTATTTGTAGCTCCACAGTGGAAGATGGAATGTATTATTATGATTGTTGTATTCATTGCAAGAGAGGACATGTATTATTATGTTTCTATTACTCAAGGGTAATAGATATTTGTAAAAAAAAAAAAAAAAGGACCTAAATTCAAGGCTTTTGGTAACGTTTTCGAGTAATTAAAAATTGGGGCATGAAATATCATATTGAATTAATGGAAGATAACTTTATTATTGTTGTTATCATATAATGCTTATGGTGGATGGATTATTGTATTATTTTCGGGGTGTGACATATTATGAGGTAAAAACTTTCTCCATATTATTACTTTAAAGTTGTAGCGCCCCGAAATAACCCAACACAAATAGGTATATTAACCAACATCCATTAAGGAGTAATAGCAAAACTCCAACCTTACACCATTCATCAATAAGGTTTGTACAAAAGTCCAACATGCAAATTATACTTTAAATGATATAGAAATACATGAATCTATAGCATGTAGAACATCAAATCCCAAAATAAATAAAATGCCCTTAAGGGCTTACATATTCTAAGGTTTGAGCCCGGTTACACAAAAATGGTTTCACAAACCCATATATTTAAAGCCCTTGGCTAGCAAATAAATCACAACAAAATAATAGAGTCATTTACTCTTCACAAAATATATCCACGCCCTCAACTCGGTGGGATCACCATATCTTTTCCTGCACCAAAATCCCATAGGGGTGAGCATAAAGCCCAGTGGAGAATCCTTAACAAAGTATATACAGTTATGCAAGATTTCCAATATTAAATGCAAATGCCATGCAATGCAATGCCAATTAAAGAGGAATTCATTTAAACGCCTTCTTAAAAGTCACCATGTTCAACAATAGCTTGAAATCTCAACAATTCTGAAATTTACAATTTTATTTAATGGGGCAGTAAATATGACTCAGGTAATCCCTAGGTTGGTGTCTGCAAGTAGGCTTAACAAGCACTACCAAAAACCCCACTTTACCGGTTGCTAACTGGAAGGGAAGTGGTACCTCCTCTGTGCGTGTTTTCGGTCTTTCATCCCAGACACTCAGGCCAACTTATCCAATTACATCTACACCTCCTATTCGGACTTACCAACATATTTACCCCAAAACATTTTCATGATTTCATTTGACAATATTTCATTTTCAATGAAAGTTCCAATTCCCAATCTAATGTTCATGACATGCAAGGTTTTAGAGAAGCCAATGCAATAATTATCTATACTACATCATGTTTCTCCACTTTCAACATAACTTCAACAAATGTTCTATAATGATCAAAATTTTTGTTTTCTCTTTTCAGTGCCATTCCACAAATAGCCAAAAGTTTGCTACTATTTATCAATATATAACATGTCCACAACTCATGCACTTCCATCATTTTAATCATTTCAAAACTATAGTAAAAATTTGGACAACAGCTTCCAATCTCAATAATTCTCACATGTAAAGAAACCCATCATCAATACATAAGCATTTGTATGAAACAAGAAATTCTCCACTTTCTTTACTTATCATGGCACACAACTATGTATATATACATATATGTATAATATCAACCACAAACCCTCATCTTGTTTTATTTAAGGAAATCCCCAAAATTTCTAGGTTTTCTTCTTTACAACAACAACACACACACACACCCTAAACACTTGAAAGGAACCCTAAAGAACACACCATTTTCTTGCCCAAGATGACTTCAACCCTCAAGATGCTATCTTAGAAAGATTTGAGATTTTTAAAATCACTTTTGAAAATCTCTACATTTTGGGCCACACAATCAAAACCAACATAATAACTTCAAGAAAACCCTTAAATCAACATCAACGTTGCAAAACATGTATATATAACTCAAAGAAGTCCCTACCTTGAACTTGATGAAGAGATGGGATGAAACCTTGGAGCCAAAGATGAAAAATTTTTGATCTCCACCACACCAAGTGAAGTTCTAGCTTTGATCACCAAGATTTGTAAAAATGATGGATCAAGACTCAATGGATTGCAAGAAATCAAAGGTTTTTGGTGTTTGGTGAGAGTTTTTAGAGAGAAGGACGAGCAAAATGATATTTAGAGTGAGAGAGAAATGTCCTAAAAGTGATACACACAGCACAAAAGAAGAAAAAAAAAAGTTGATTTTCGGACTTAGCCCGTCCCGCACGTGCTGCACTTGGCCATGCACGTGCGGAGCGTGCTTCCCACACGTACGACTGACTTTCATCCCTGCACGTGCGGCTGCCTCCTCCACGCACTTGTTGCTTCACGTGCTTTTATTTCAGTGTGCACCCTGATTTTCCCCTGCATTCCGCGTATATGGCCTCACCTTCCGCACATGCGGCCGCACGTGCGGCCCTGGTTCTCCAGTCCAAAATTTTCTCAGCTCACCTCCAGACATTCCGGACCTGATCTCGCACCCTCCGGAACAAGTGGAACTCACAGAATCAACCAATAAAATACGAAATTTTAAATGGGAGTTTTCAAAACAACAATCCAACGGTCAAACCAAGGCCTTACATTAAAATCCGACGCTAATACAATATTAAATCAAAGTTAAACATAGAGGAATAGATGAATAACATGACCGGTCCCAACAATGGTGCATCTCCCACCTCGGCCCAACAAACCGGTGATCTACAAGGTCGGCCATACAAGGCCTCAAACGGTGCCATCTTAATGCTAGTTTGGTAACTATTGTTATAGGCAAATTCAATCAATGGTAAATGCCTCTCCCAAGACCCCTTGAAATCTAGGACACAAGCTCTAAGCATGTCCTCCAAAATCTAGATGGTACGCTCCGACTACCCATCGGTTTGAGCGTGGCAAGTGGTGCTAAAGGTCAACTTAGTTCCCAATGCCTCTTGAAGGCTTTTCCACAACCGGACAATAAAATGAGGATCCTATCTGATACGATGGTTACAGGAACTCCGTGAAGTCGAACTATCTCTCTAATGTATAACTCTGCCAAGTGCTCAACTGAGTCGTTGGTACGCATCGGAATGAAATGCGTAGACTTAGTCAACCTATCAACAATCGCCCAAATGGCATCATTGCCACGTTGTGTTCTAAGAAGCCCAACTACAAAGTCCATGGTAACATGCTCCCGCTCCCACTCCCACTTGGCTATCGGTAAGGGTTGTAACAAACCCGTTGGTCTTTGGAGTTCGGCCTTCACTTGTTGACAAGTAAGGCACTTTGACACAAAGGAAGCGACGTCCCACTTCATACCCCTCCACCAGAACTGACGGCTAAGATCACGATACATTTTGGTGCCTCCCAGATGTACTGCAAGGCGTGAGTGATGGAACTCCCGAAGCACTTCCTCTCCACAAGATTCTGGTGACATCGGCAAGTTTGAAGTACACTCATATTTAAGTGAATGTTCAAACCCTTCTCTTCCTTCCTGTTAGAGATTCTATCACGAATTGACTCCACTGGTCTCTTTGTTGTGCCTCTATAACTTTACAAATCAAGGTAGGTTGAGCACTCAATGTAAACAAAGTTGCACCCTCATTGAACTCTCCCAAGTGCAATTCAAACTTGCCGATGTCACCCAACATAACCCATTCCTGAATGTCCACACTCACCAAACAACTCATAGATTTCTGACTTAAGGCGTCGGCCACTACTTTGGCCTTCCCCGAATGATAGTGTAACTCGAAGTCATAATCCTCCAAAAATTCCATCCACCTCCGTTGGCATAAGTTCAAGTCCTTTTGGGAAAACAAATACTTTAGACTCTTATGATCGGAGAAAATCTCAAGCTTCTCGCCATACAAATAATGCCTCCAAATTTTCAAGGCAAACACTACTGCTGCTAACTCCAAGTCGTGGGTAGGGTAATTCTTTTCATGAGTTTTCAATTGTTGCGAACCGTAAGCTACAACCTTTCCCCTTGCATCAAGACACAACCAAGCCCATCCTAAGATGCATCACAATAAACAGTGTAGCCCAAACCTCTTTCCGGAATTATCAATACCGGTACGGTAGTCAGTCTAGTCTTAAGTTCTTGGAACGACTTTTCACATGCCTCACTCCACGTAAACTTAACTCCCTTTTCTAGTCAATCTAGTCAAAGACATAGCAAGTCTAGAAAAGTCCCTTACAAAATGCCGATAATACCCCGCCAATTCCAAGAAACTCCAGATCTCAAAAATATTTTTGGGTTGTTCCCAATCCTGCACGGCGTCTACCTTTGAAGACTCTACAGTTACTCCCTCTCTTGATACTACATGACCCAAAAACTTCACCTCAGTGAGCCAAAACTCGCATTTCTCAAATTTGGCATACAATTGATGCTCCATAAGTAAATCAAGCACTACCTGCAAGTGAATCTCGTGTTCTTCCTCGGAGGTTGAATAAATTAGGATTTCGTCCACAAAGACGACCATAAAATGATCCAAGTATTCTCTAAAAATTAGGTTCATCAAGTCAATAAAGGAAGCCGGTGCATTAGTCAACCCAAAAGGCATTACAAGGAATTCGTAGTGGCCATAATGCGTACGAAAGGCCGTTTTCTGGATATCCTCCTCCTGGACTCTCAACTGATGGTACCCCGACCTCAAATCTATCTTCGAAAAGCAACAAGACCCTCTAAGTTGGTCAAACAAGTCATCTATTCTGGGTAAAGGATACTTGTTTTTGACGATAACCCGATTCAACTTTCGATAATCAATACACAACCTCAACAACCAATCCTTCTTCTTCGCAAAGAGAGCCGGCGCTCCGTAAGGCGATGTACTAGGGTGAATGAAGCCCTTGTCTAAAAGCTCTTGGAGTTGAATTTTCAACTCATTCAACTCCGCGGGTGTAAATCTATGTGGCGCCATGGAAATTGGGGCCGTTCCAGGCACTAAGTCGACGGTGAACTTGATCTCCCGATGGGGTGGCAAACTGATAAGATCCTTAGGAAATACGTCCAGGTATTCGCAAACTACCCTCGGAAACTCAACACGAGTCCCGTCACTCTCACTATCCAAGAAAGTAGCAAGAAGGCCACTAAGCTCGTTTCTACTACGAGGGTCAAATATTGGCGATAAGACCCTATCAACCGGGTCTCCAAGAAAATAAAAGCAATCACCACTCGAGGTACACACTGTGACCCTCTGATGAAAATAATGAATCACTGCTCGATACGAAGACAACCAATCCATGCCTAGAATAACATTAAAGCTTGACATGTCTAGCAACACAAAAGAAAACGGGAGTTGAAGCCCAGCAACCTCTATTTCACAACCATGACACCCCCAATCTAAGTCAACTGTGCCCCCAACTGGTGACTCTACCCTGAGCGGGGATGCTAACCGTGCCACCTCTAACCCTAATGCAGATGCGAATGCAGTAGATATGAATGAATGAGACGCACCCATATCTATCAACACATTAGCCAAAGAATTACACACAGCAAAAATACGTCTCACAACTGATGATCCTTGCAACTGCTCTGGCCGATAACAGTATATACGCGCCCCTGTGGCCTCTGATCAACTTGCTCATCTCTCGGAGCATAGGCCTGTTGCACTGACTGAGTCGAAGTGGCTCTCTGATTAGCTCGTGAAGTCTGGACTGAGTGAGCCTGCTGGTGGCTCTGAGTCTGCCTCGACCTTGATGCACCTCCCAACTGCGGGAAAGCTCTCTTCATGTGCCCTGGCTGACCGCACTAATAGTAAGTAGGCCCCTGTCCCCTACTCTGAGACTGACTCTGAGATCGGTTAGGTGGTGGTGGTGGCAACATCTGCTGCCCTCCTCCATTTTGTGGACATGCAAAGGTCTTGTGACCCTGTTGGCCACACTTGAAACAAGAGTAGCCACTCAGTGCACTCTTCCCTAGGCCCGCACTAGGATAGGGAAAGGTGGATCTAGACTGCTGCAGCTGGGACTGGGATGAAAATGTGTTTCTACTATTCTTGTTAGGCCTATAGTCTCCCTGTGACCCTTGACCCCTCGACCTTGACCCTCAGATTCTCTCCTCCTCAGCCTCCACAGTAATCTCTATGTGTGCCGCCGCTTCCACAAGACGGTCATAATTTTGAATCATGTTCCCGGTAACCTTGAACAAGATCTTAGTTCTCAACTTCTTCTCGAACTCAATGCAACGGCGCTCTTCCGTTGCTACAAACTCCGGTGCAAACCGGGACAAACTAGAGAAGGCCGCTTCGAACTCGGCCACGGACATGTTAAGTTGCTTAAGGTCTTGGAATTCCTGCCTCAATCTCTCCCTAGCAGTGGGAGGTAGGTACTTGTCTTGGAAAGCCACCACAAATGCTTCCTATGTCGGTTCTATTCGGCCCTTGGTGTATTTCCACCATTGGCCCGCGTCCCCCTTGAGGTAGTAACTCACAAGAGTCACTCTAAGCTCACTGTTTTCAATGTGAAGCATCTCAAATGTCTTCACTGTCTATTCGAGCCACTCATCCGCTTTCTTAGGCTCAGGGCCACCATGGAACTCATCTAGTTTGGCTTGCAAAAACTCTTTAGTGAGAAAGCTCGCCCTTGTCTCTACGACGTTCTCCCTAGCTTGGGTCTCCACCCTCAATATGTTCATCGACTCCCTCAAGGCCCCTGCCATTTCTCGGGCAAGGGCCCCCATTGCGGCTTGGCCTGCTAGCCCCACTTGCTCGGCTATATTAGCTTGGCCCAACCCCTCCTTTTGCACTGAAACCTCATAGACCAGTACTTCATGAACATCCCGGTGACCCCTACCACACCTTCCACCTTTACCACCTCGGGTTTGACCCCTTTCTGACATCCTAATTAAGGAATCAAGATAAACAATTTAGCACACAATTCCAAATGTGCTTGCAACTTGCCTCACCCGATAGACTACAACAATTATGTATATGATATACCACACAAACAATTCAATTCACTCCACATACATACTTAGTCACATAAACACATACGGATTATTCTCTTGTGATGAGATTCGTCCCACGAAAAATAAAGAATTCTTAGTAGAACGAGTATTGATCAAGTACCCTTCTAATAAGACCTCAAGGAATTTAATAGGTGCAAATAGCATCCCAAAAGTCCAATCCATTACCATATAGTCACATAAGCATGTTATCACATAATCATGAAAACCAGAACATCTCCTAATCATGCGAAATGAACCCACTGTGGTATAACAACCACTTCTTGCGAGTCCCAAGTATTCAAAGCCGGTAGCTCTGATACCAAGTTGTAACGCCCTGAAATAACCCGACACAAATAGGTATATTAACCAACATCCATCAAGGAGTAATTACGAAACTCCAACCTTTACACCATTAATCAATAAGGTTTGTACAAACGTTCCACATGCGAATTATACCTTCAATGATATAGAAATACATGAATCTATAACATGTAGAACATCAAATCGCAAAATAAATAAAATGCCCTTAAGGGCTTACATATTCCAAGGCTTGAGCCCGGTTACACAAAAATGGTTTCACAAGCCCATACATTTAAAGCCCTTGGCTAGCAAATAAATCACAACAAAATAATAGAGTCATTTACTCTTCACAAAATATATCCACGCCCTCAACTCGGTGGGATCACCATATCTTTTCCTGCACCAAAATCCCATAGGGGTGAGCATAAAGCCCAGTGGAGAATCCTTAACAAAGTATATACAGTTATGCAAGATTTCCAATATTAAATGCAAATGCCATGCAATGCAATGCCAATTAAAGAGGAATTCATTTACACGCCTTTTTAAAAGTCACCATGTTCAACAATAGCTTGAAATCTCAACAATTATGAAATTTACAATTTTATTTAATGGGACAGTAAATATGACTCAAGTAATCCCTAGGTTGGTGTCTGCAAGTAGGCTTAACTAGCACTACCAAAAACCCCACTTTACCGGTTGCTAACCGGAAGGGAAGTGGTACCTCCTCTGCGTGTGTTTTCGGTCTTTCATCCCGGACACTCAAGCCAACTTATCCAATTACATCTACACCTCCTATCCGGACTTACCAACATATTTACCCCAAAACATTTTCATGATTTCATTTGACAATATTTCATTTTCAATGAAAGTTCCAATTCCCAATCTAATGTTCATGACATGCAAGGTTTTAGAGAAGCCAATGCAACAATTATCTATACTACATCATGTTTCTCCACTTTCAACATAACTTCAACAAATGTTCTATAATGATCAAAATTTTTGTTTTCTCTTTTCAGTGCCATTCCACAAATAGCCAAAAGTTTGCTACTATTTATCAATATATAACAACATGTCCACAACTCATGCACTTCCATCATTTTAATCATTTCAAAGCTATAGTAAAAATTTGGACAACAACTTCCAATCTCAATAATTCTCACATGTAAAGAAACCCATCATCAATACATAAGCATTTGTAATAAAACAAGAAATTCTCCACTTTCTTTACTTATCATGGCACACAACTATGTATATATACATATATGTATAATATCAACCACAAACCCTCATCTTGTTTTATTTAAGGAAATCCCCAAAATTTCTAGGTTTTCTTCTTTACAACAACAACACACACACACACCCTAAACACTTGAAAGGAGCCCTAAAGAGTGCACCATTTTCTTGCCCAAGATGACTTCAACCCTCAAGATGCTATCTTAGAAATATTTGAGATTTTTAAAACCCACTTTTGAAAATCTCTACATTTTGGGCCACAAAATCAAAACCAACATAATAACTTCAAGAAATCAACATCAACATTGCAAAACATGTATACATAACTCAAAGAAGTCCCTACCTCGAACTTGATGAAGAGATGGGATGAAACCCTAGAGCCAAAAATGAAAAATTTCCGATCTCCACCACACCAAGTGAAGTTCTAGCTTAGGTCACCAAGATTTGTAAAAAAGATGGATCAAGACTCAATGGATTGCAACAAATCAAAGGTTTTTGGTGTTTGGAGAGAGTTTTTAGAGAGAAGGACGAGCAAAATGATATTTACAGTGAGAGAGAAATGTCCCAAAAGTGATACACATAGCACAAAAGAAGAAGAAAAAAAGTTGATTTTCGGACTCAGCCCGTCCCGCACATGTGGCACTTGCCCCGCACATGCAGAGCGTGCTTCCCGCTTGTACGACTTTCATCCCTGCACGTGCGGCTGCCTCCTCCACGCACCTGCTGTTTCACGTGCTTTTATTTCAGTGTGCACCCAGATTTTCCCCTACATTCCGCACGTGCGGCCTCACCTTCCGCACGTGCGGCACCTATCTCCCACGTGTGGCCCAAGGCCCCCGCACATGCGGCCCTGGTTCACTAGCCCAGAAATTTCTCGGCTCATCTCCAGACATTCCGGACCTGATCTCGCACCCTCCAAAACAAGTGGAACTCATGGAATCAACCAAATAAAATATGAAATTTTAAGAGGGAGTTTTCAAAACAACAATCCAACAGTCAAACCAAGGCATTACATTAAAATCTGACGCTAATACAATAGTAAATCGAGGTTAAACATAGAGGAATAGATGAATGACATGACCGGTCCTCACAAAAGTTATGTTAGGGATATTTTGAGAAAATATATTATTATAAGAGGTATTGCATATATATTACTCAAATTTTGTTTGGATAATTTTTGGAAGAAAATTATGTTGAAATGTTGAGAATAATGGTATTTTGAACTTGATTTGGGAAAATCATCTTGTGTTGATAATTTTTACTAAAAAAATCCGAAATTTAATTTTAATAGTGGTATGGGTTGTATCCACATCATATGATGATTAGATAATTTATTTTGAGAAATATAAAGTTGAAATATTTTCATCTTTGATTTTGGAGTTTATTTTGAGAAAAATAAATTGACATTGATGAATATTGTGTAAATTGTGAAGTTGGAAATATAGAGTGATTTTGGGATTAAAGACTCTAAAAGTGTTATGTTCATGATGTTTTGTGAATGTTGATTTATTAATTTTAGAAAAGTTGTGAAATTGTTTTTTGTAGAGATTTGGGAAAATTGGCTAGGCATGAAATGTGGGTGTATTTGAGTGATGAGATATTTGAAGTTATGTTTGGTGTTATTAATTTGGAAGATAGTGAACATAATGGACGTACTAATTTGATGAATTAAATTAGTTTGGTTAATATTTAAAATCAATCATAATTAAAGGGGTGTTATTGGGTTTAATTCGTAACTTTTAATATTATGAGATTAAAAGTGATGATGTTGACCAAGTATGGGATTTGGAGGAATAAGCGAGATTAAGTTGGTGTGGTATGGTATTTGGTCCCTAGTTTTACTAGTTGAGTTATGCTCTCATAATATTACCTAAAATTCATATATGAGAGATTTGAATTGTTTTGGCGGATTTTGATAAGAAAAAAAAAAGAATATGATTTTAGCTCGTTTGGAGCAAATGGATGAATTAGATTAAAACAAGAATGAGTTATCAAAACTTTTATTTATTCGTTTATTTTTTCTTGGTTTAGTTTGATGGGGTTAATGCTGATAATTGGAAAGTGAACACTCGTGTTATATTTTATATTTGTAGTCAAGAGAAGATTTTGATATAATTGATTAAGTGTTGGAATATTCACTTACGCTTATTGAGAATTATGATTGAACTTGAAGATCCCGAGATTTCACTTGCATGAGAAAATGGAAATTTGATTCTATTTAATGTTTGGGATGGGGATAAGTTTTGGAAAGATTGTAATTACATTTCATTGATAAGTATGTGAGTTAGAAATTGAAGAAAACTTGAACCCGCTTTGGTGTTATATGTTATTGCTATTGATGAACCTATTGTTTAAAAGTTTTGGCTTTGGTAACCGGTAGAGAATTACAATGGTATTTAAATGAGGAGATCCTTGGAAAGGAAAGAAAATGTTTGATTTTGGAAGTTTGTTGTGTATAAAAAATATTGTTGAATTGTCTTGAAAAGACTAAGTTAGAAGTTGTTGATTTACATGTGGTAAATACATGAACGTTGACATTATTGGCCTCGTTTGGGAAGTGGCTATTTTAGTAGGCTATTTGGCTTTTTGGCTATTTTAGTAGGCTATTTTAGTTTTGTGTTTGGGAAGATGAGATGATTTTTTAGTTGAGTTGTTGTATTAAAAAGTGTGTTGAAATGATGTTTAAATTTAAAATAACAAATTTATCCCTAATTTTTTATTTTTAAAATTAATATAAAGGGACAAAATGGTAATTTAGCCATGATGTAACAAATATCCGGCTGTGACAGCCTACACTGTCCGGCAGCAGCCTATATATATATATATATATTTTTTTTTTTTGAAAAAGTTTTCAACAGTGACGCTTTTTGGCTATTTTTTGAAAATAGGCTATAACAGCCTCATCCGAGGCTTCCCAAACAGCGCCATTATGTTATCTCTTGGGATTGTATCATGATATTACATTGATAGCGATATGGAAATTGATCACAATGGAGAATTGTGTGGAGGAAATTGAAAATGGAATCATATGAATGATTGTACATTTTGCATTATCATTTTATTGAACCACAATTGAAATTGATTTTTAATCTTGCATTGGTAGGTTATGGTTTTAAAAGAGAAATTGTTTTGTGAAACAAGATCTATTGTTTTGTTTTGGGTAAATATGTTGGTAAGTTCGGATAGGAGGTGTAGTTTGATATTGGTTAAGTTGGCCTGAGTGTCCATTGTGAAAGCTCGAAAAAACGCATGGAGGAGGTATCACGTGCCTTCCGGTGAGAGACCGGTAAAGTGGTGAGAAGGTATCATGTGCCTTCTGGTGAAAGACCGGTAATGTGGTGAGGAGATACCACGTGCCTTCTAGTGAAAATCAGGGGAAGTTCTGGTTGGTCACTACAATATATGTAGGTGCGGAAGGGAGGTGCGAGAGAGTGCTGCATGTGCGGGAATGGGTGTCGCACGTGCGGGAGTTTGCTGAGTCTGAAAATTTGGTTTTTCTCTCTTTCTGGGCTGTATGTGTATCACTTTTTACACATCTCTCTCTCTCTCTCTCTAAAAAATCATTTCCTCTTCCTTCTCTCTACATTTCCTACCCCAAACCTCTTAGAACTCTTGATCTCCTTAGATCCATTGCATCTTTAACCCAAGCTCCTTCATCAAAGTTGAAGAGCTCATCTAGAGCTACATTATGTACAGTGATGATCAGATTTCCTCACCGTTGATTTTTGGGGATTTCATCTCTTTTCTTCTCCAAACTTGAGGTAGGGATTTTTCTTAGAGTTATATATACATCTTTGCAAGTTCTTGGTCAATCTCGAGATTTCCTCCTTGTTTGTTTGAAAAATTGGTTTTTGGCTTAAGAAATGGGTGTTTTTGAAAAAGGGGTTCATGTCTTGTTCTCTTCAAAAGATTTTCTTGAGGAATTAAATCACATTAATTTAAGAATGATGTTTTTGGGTAAGATTTTACCAAGAAATGAAGAAATGCATCGTTTGGTGAAAAACCTAGAAATTTGGGGATTTTGGTGGATGTTGAGAACCTATGGAATTACTTGTGTTAAATAAATGTTTTAGTGGAAAAATTTCATGATAATGGATGCAAAATGGCAATTTTCTTAGTATATGTGAATTAGTGGATTTACTTTGGAATCTATTGTTTAAGTATATATGTACATAATCATGAAACAACAAAAGGTTTAGGATATATGAGATGTGGGATTGTTGCTACATTTGGATAGCTATATAAATTCATATGTTGTATATGTGGAAATATATTGGAAAGAATAGTGGAAATTATGATCACAAACAGAGAGTTGTGGGAAAGTTTGTGAATGGTAGGATGATGCATCGTATGGATAATTTCCTCATTACACGGTTGATCATTTCATTACATGGATAATTGTTGCATGAACATTTTAAATACCTTGCTTACTGTAAACATTGAATTGGGATTTGAAACTTGCATGGAGAAAGAAATGTTGAGAAATGAAATTTATTGAAATGTTTTGGGGTAAATACGTTGGTAAGTTTGGATAGGAGGTGTAGATGAAATTAATTAAGTTGGCCTGAGTGTCCGGGGTGAAAGACCGAAAACACGCGCAGAGGATGTACCACTTCCCTTCCGGTTAGCAACCGGTAAAGTGGGGTTTTGGTAGTACTAGTTATGCCTACTTGCAGACACTAACCTAGGGATTACCTGAGTCATATTACCGCCCCATTGAATTAAATTGCAAATTTTTGAATTGTTGAGGTTTTCAAGTTATCATTGTGCATGGTGGTTTTCAAAAGATGTAAAGGAAATATTTTTAAGATATAGCATGGCATGTGCATTTTATATTGGGAATCTTTCTTAAATGTATATACTTTGTTAAGAATTCTCTACTGGGCTTTAAGCTCACCCCTATGGGATTTTGGTGCAGAAAAAGATGTGGTGACCCCGCCGAGTTAAGGGTGTGGACATATTTTGTGGAGAGTAAAGGACTCTTATTTTGTTGTGGTTTATTTTGCTAGCCAAGGGCTATAAATGTGTGGGTTCGTGAAACCATTTTTGTGTAACCGGGCTTAAGCCTTGGAATGTGTAAGACCTTAACGGCATTTTATTTATTTTTGAGATTTGATGTTCTACATGCTATAGATTCATGTATTTGATATTATTGAATGTACAATTTGCATGTGAGACTATTTTGTACAAACCTTATTGATTATTGATGTAAAGGTTAGAGAATTGCTATTGCTCTTTAAGGAATGTTGGAGGATGTACTTAAATTATGTTGGAATATTTTGAGGCGTTACACTTCTAATGTTATAATATGAGATTGTTTGGTGAGCTAGTGGTTGCTCACCCCCTACCTGTACATGTGTATAGGGAATGTTTTCGGATTTGAGGATCAAATAACTTGGCATGGTTAAAGTGGTGATGAGCCGTAGTGCTTTTAATTGTTTCTTTGGTTGAGTTCTATTCTTTGTAAAGGGCAACACTCTCTTATTTATTGTAAGCCTCAGAGCATTTCTTTTATTTGTATGTAAATGTCATCATTGTATAATGATAGGGAACATGTTTATTTATTTATTCATCATTTCATCAAAGGATGAATTGTCATTTGTAAATGGACTTAATTAATGAATATTGGTAATGTTATTCGAATAGTAAAATACGGGGCGTGACACTACACATGAAATTGTGACAGTTAACCGCCTACACTTTTACTCAAATCTCAGTTTGGTCCCTATACAAGTGTCAATGTCCCTCTTCTGTAACTTTATTTTTAAATCTTTAACAAAATCCAGTGATATGAGAAAAATATGACTACAAAATGAGGGTAAAAGAAAAAAATAATTCATATTTTCCACCAATACACTTTTCTCTACGTGAAAAGCATATGAGAATTATATAATACAATATATATATCTATATATGTTCATATGGTAAAATTTGGAATGAAAAGGTAAGAAAGTAGAGCTTTTGAAATTAAAAAAAAATGCGACAAAGAAATTAAAGAGATAGAAAGATGAATAGATAGAAGACTATGTTACCGTGAAAAACAGAGTTTCGTGATTTCAATTTATGCAAATCCTAGTTCATCTTCTTAATTGATTACAATCTACGTTTTGTTTTAGCCTAGTACGGTCATATTTTGATATAAATTTTGGGATAAAGTATGTATTGATAGAAAAAAGAAGATGATTTTTCTTTATTACCCTCCTATCGTAGTCACATTCTTTTCACAATATTAGATTTATGTTAAAGATTTAGACAATTGAGTAACAAAAAGGGGAGTTTGACTCGTGCATAGGGATCAAAGTGAGATTTGACCAACAATAACATGCGATTAATTGTCACAATTTCGCGTATAAGAACCAAAGTGGGATTTGACAAAAAGTGCTGGGAGATGACTATAGCGATTCTGGTTTTGACCCGATCTTTGTTGTATTCTGGACTCTGGTTTTGTGGTTTAATATCGTTACTTTGGTCTTTTCCTCATTTTTCTCTTTGAAATTGAGTTTTGGAATATCTTAGGCGTGTTTGGAATAGATTGGGTGCTAGTTGGTCTAGAATATTGTTGCCTAGAATTTTGGTCTCCCGCTCGAGCGGGCATTCTTGCGCTCGAGTGGGATTTGCAAACATTCAGTACTTTACGCGTCTGCAAAAATGCTAGGAAAGTGTTTTTCAGGCTTGAGCAGCATTTCTCACACTCGAGCGGGTCGACGCTTGAGCGTCATTTCTTGCACTCGAGTGGTTTGTTTGTTGTTTGTAAAAATCTCTGGAAGTGTTTATTCTACGCTCGAGCGGGTCTATATTACGCTCAAGCGGAACAAAACTTTGTGTCTGACGCTCGAGTGTCAAACTCTTCGCTCGAGCGGACTGCGCGTATATCAGATTGTAAAAGTGACATTTTATATCACTTTTTCATATCTTTCTCTCTCGAAAACTCTCCAAACCCTAAAAGTTGAGGTTCTCTCTCTAAAATACTCTCTCTCTCTCTCTCTCTCTCTCTCTCTCTCTCTCTCTCTATATTTTGGCCTAGATCCTTTGATCTCCTCACCGTACTCCCTTTGATAAAAAGGCGGAGCTTCTCAAGATCTCCATTTTCATCGGATTAGAGGTTGGTTTCGTCATTTTTGAAGTTCCATTCTTGCTTGGCTCGTCTTCTCTCTTTGAGGTAGGGATATTCTACACTTTGGTATAACTTCTAACCTAGTTATTTGTTGTTATGTATAAATGGTGGAAATCTTGGAATTTTTGGGTAAACCTAGGATTTGGTTTTAAATTGAAAAGAGGGATTTCTATGTTGTGCTTCATAGATGAATATGGGGGTTTGAGCATAAGGATATCTTGTGTTAAAATGGTGGATTTTAGCCTTTGGGCTGATATTTGAGAAATGAGGGAAATTTGCCCTACTATGTGTTAAATAATTATTTGGTATAAATGATGAAATTAGTATGTGAAATGTGAAATTGGGAGGATGTATGAATAAATGGTGTAGTTGGATTTGTTTAATCACTCACCTAAGGGAATTTGAAGAATTATCTGTTATAAAGATTGTATATCTATTTAGAAATATCTATATTGGGCTATCGGCGGAGGATAGCCATTATAACAACCCTCATCTTGTCTTAGTCATATTCATGAACATTTATATGACTTTGCCTTGTTAAGTTTGTACATGCAGACTTAGACTTGTTTTGCCTAGGTAAAGGTCCTTGTCTTGTCTTGATGCTATCATGTTCTGCCTAAGTATTGTATGGATGCTTTGTTCCTTGCTTGGTGCTGCCTCAAGCCTAGGTTATCTCAAGCCTAGGTAATGTTAAGCCTAGGTCATCTCAAGCCTGGGTCACACTTTTGAACCTCTTACACCTAGGCCGTTGAGCGCCAACACCTAAGACCATCTTGGAACTACCTTGGTTGACTTCCACCGTCACCTAGGCATATTGGCCGAGATGTGCATCACCTAGGCCGAGGTGTGTATCATCTAGGCCGAGATGTTAATCATCTAAGCATCCTAGATCTTTGATCCCTGCACCTAGCGATCTTGTTCCGGGACTGGTATGACCTAGACCAAGGTGTGGCACATCTAGGCCAAGGTGTGGCACAACTAGGTCAAGTGTTATCCTTCCTAGCCAAGATCATTGAAACCTTCTTGTCAAAGCCTATGTCTTGATCCGAGATTATTGCCTTGTCAGGGTGCCCATGCCACCTTACTTGTTATACACACTTTGTCATACTCTTTTCTTTTCATTCTGGCACCTTTTTTAGGAGATCCAATCCGGCGATGCCATGTGTCCCAGCAGAGGGTTAAGTCAGGTACTAGCTGAGAAACCCATATCATTTTGTCATATCCTAGCCTTGTAGAGAGAGAAGCTCTATGAAGAAGAAGAAAGGGTTCTTAGAGTGAGAACTAGATTTCCAAGCTTGATCCTTAGAGTTTGAACCGTTTGATCTATGTTTTGAGGTTAGATTCTTGATCTACTCTTGTTGTTCTTTACGTTGATATGATCACATTGCATGATCTAGCATGATTCATGAGCCATGCATTGATTTAAAGTTTGGTTTTAGAAAGAGAAAATGAAGTTCTTGTGTTCTTCAAGAAAAGCCTTGTTTTGATCCGAAAGTTTGTAACAAGTTCCATGTTTTTGTGTTTGTTTTCAAGAAATTTTCAACTATGGATACCCAGGTCCATGATTTCGAACTCATATCATGAAATCTCAGATTTTGAATAAAGAAGTTATGATTTTAGCATTCATGTTCTTCAAGGGGGAAACCCAGATTTCCAGACTTCATTTCCCTAAGTGTGGTCACTGAGACCACTCTTGCCTAGATCTCACACCTAGGCCAAGCATCGTATCTAACCTTGGCCTACCTTGCATGATCACTTGCACCTTAGCCTATCTTGCATGCACACCTAGGCCGACCACTGCACACCTAGGCCAACCACCACACACCTAGGCCGACCATGGTACACCTTTGCCGGCACCTTGTTACATCTCGGCAGGCAGCCACACACCTAGGCCTAGGAGACCACACCTCGGCCAAAAGGTGTGGGACCTCGGCCAAGACTCCCTGAGTTCACCCAGCTAGGCCATTTTAGCCTAGATTATCTCTGTGCATCCATTCTGAGACCTGGTTAGTACCCAGCATGTTTTCCCTAGAAGAAAACAATGTTTTGACTCCCAACACATGTTTTGCTTTGTCTTGACTTGGTTTTTGGAAAGAAATGTCAGGATCATTTTCATTCATGTAAGGCTTGTTTTAAAAATGCATTGCACAACCATCTTTGAGCATTCCTTCTTGTCTTCTTGTAATGCATTCAGTGGATTTTGCCATGTATTTGTAGGTCTTGGATTCTTGCCTTAATCCCTACATCCAAAGAACTATTATGAGTGATATTTTTAATAAAACTGTGTTATAAAGTTTTGATAAAACTTTGCTTCGTTTTGGAAAAGTATTTGATCAAGCATGAATTATTATCCTTTAGTTTTTGTATCAAGTATTATGTTTGTTTTGATGACATTCTTGGAAAGTCCTTAGTGCTAGGGGACTATAATGCAACTAGTACCCTTGTTTGAGATATCTCCCTTGCCACCGACGGTCTTGTACGGGTGGGTTTGTCTAATCGATTTCGGGTCGATTATTCTCTTGTTTTGTCAGGAATGTCATCCCTTGTATTATGTTGATGCTAGTGAGCATCCCTTGAAGTTTTGAAAGACTTTGATAGATGAACTTGGTTCATCCCTTGATTGTGTACAAGCTATGATATGTATTGTTTTGATAAAGATCTCGGATACCATTCATTCAATCCTTTATTACTTATATCATTCACTGAGTATCCAAGCTCACCATCTCCTTTATATATATGTAGGTGATGAGCAAGAAGGCGGTGTCGCCTAAGATGTTATTTGCAAGATGTTTTGGATTCATGTTTTGTTAGCATCTTGAAGATTATGCTTCTTAGCATGTAGTTCACGTCTTTTGTATATTTCGGCTTGAGAAGTCTTTTGATCAATATGTAATATTTAGTTTTAATTCATTTGTATGCAAGATGTAAAACCATATTAAGATGTATGACATTTCATTTGATTTATGCATAGCTCTTATGGACTACTTAGATTTAAATTTGCTTCCGCACATTTAAGCCCCATATATATATACTCTGATTGTGTGAATCTTTGTAAGTTGGCCTTTGGTAATCTCGGATTACTGGCCATCATGACACCATTCTACTAGGAGTGGAATGGGGCCGTGACAACCATGATTGTTGTAGAAATTGCATGAGGATTAGGTGGATTGAAACTAATCATTTAAGTTGTGTCATTGAATATAACGGTATGTTTAAGACATTGAATATGTGTTATGGATAGTCATTGTATATGACGATGTTTTTAAATACATTGCATATGTATAATGTTTTGGGAGAAGAAAGGGGATGTACTCCATTGTTTGGGAGGAAATAGGAGATGGACTCCATTGAGAATTAAGTTGGCTGGAGTGTCCAGCGTGAAAGTCCCAAAATCCTATGTTTACATGGGTGCCGATCTCGCGGACGAAATTTTCATAAAATGACAAGGTTGAAGTGCTTGTAACCACTGAGTTGTAGTCTCAGTTGGGTTATTTGGAAAATTATATATATATTTGTCATAAGACTTGAAATGAATAAATGGGAATGGATTGAGATGTGAATATCAGTATTGAATGGTCATGGGAAGAATGTGAGTTGGTCTTGAGTATTGAACGTTTATCTGAAACTCATCTCTTAGTTAAAGCTCATGTACTGTGTCAGTATATCTCTACTAGGTTTTGGCTCACCCTACTTGGGAAACCATTTTCAGGTGCTGGTGGTATGCTTCCTCCAAAGACATAGCTTGGGAGGACTCAAGAGCTGAAGGCTCCGTTTTGTATTATTTATGTACTTAAATGTTTATTCAAGCCGAGGGCTTTACATGTACAGAGCTTATGACTCTCCTTTGTTGTAACCAAGTGATAACTAGGAAAGATGTACGCCCGTAGGGCATTTATTTTGTTGTTATCAACTTGTATCACATGCTATAGATTCAGGATGAACGTTTATGAATGTAATGCATGTAATTCTTTTTGTAATACGAACTCTGATGAATGAAAGTGTATCATTTCTATTATATTCTTGAATCTCATGGAATGGATTAGTTGTATTTTTTTTGGGGGGAGGGGGCGTTACATTGACTGTTATGATTTCATGTATAAGGCCGAAAGTGAAATTTTGTGCAAAGTGCAGGGGTGCAAAGTCTAATTTACCCAAAAATACATTAAAAAAAAATGTAATCTGTAATTTCAATTCATCCCCTACAATATAAAAATTAAATTTAAATTACACATTTAAAAAAAATTAAATATACAAATTTTAAATGCATAATTTTATTGTCATTGAAGATTTAGATCAAAATTAAAGAAGACTAGCTTAAAATTATTGGTCAATATTTGAAAAGACTTTCTATTCAAAATCTAAGCATGTGGGGTTGGTTTTCTAAATACTGAAAGGCACATGTCACAAAAATTCTAATTTTTTATGCTGCCAATTAAATTCCAAATTTTCTATGACTCTAAAAAGTAGTGCATTTCTTTTTCCACATAATTCGATTTCTTTTACAAAATTCCCTCTAAAACTTTTCAACAATCCATTATTTTTCCACATAAAAAGACTTGTAATTCGGGTCAGTAAAGATTCTTATTTGGCCCAATCGAAAAAAATAAATTAATAATAATAATAGTGTTGTTTGGTACAATTTATTATAAATTAAAAACTAATAATCTAAAAATAAATGTCAAAAGTATGCCATCACCTAGTTTTTAGAAATCTACCTTTTCAACTTATTTAAGTTATTTCTACTTAATAAAAAAGTAAAAATTGTACGAGAAATTGTACCAAACAGTCTGTAATTTCAAAGTGCAGGGGTGCAAAGTCTAATTTACCCAAAAATACATAAAAAAAAAATGTAATCTGTAATTTCAATTCATCCCCTACAATATAAAATTTAAATTTAAATTACACATTCAAAAACAATTCTATATAAAAATTCTAAATGCATAATTTTATTGTCATTGAAGATTTTGGTCAAAACTAAAGAAGACTTGCTTAAAATTCTTCGTCAATATTTGAAAAGACTTTCTATACAAAATCTAAGCATGTGGGGTTGGTTTTTTAAATACTGAAAGGCACATGTCACAAAAATTCTAATTTTTGATGCTTCTAATTAAATTCCAAATTTTCTATGGCTCTAAAAAGTAGTGCATTTTTTTTTCCACATAATTTGATTTCTTTTACAAAAATCCCTCTAAAACTTTTCAACAATCCATTTTTTTCCACATAAAAGGACTTGTAATTAGGGTCAGTAAAAATTCTTATTTTGCCCAATCGAAAAAAATAAACTAATAATAATAATAATAGTGTTGTTTGGTACAATTTATTATAAATTAAAAACGGATAATCTAAAAATAAAATTCAAAAGTATGCCATCACCTAGTTTTTAGAATCTACTTTTTCAACTTATTTAAGTTATTTCTACTTAATAACAAAGTAAAAATTGTCCAAGAAGTTGTACCAAACAGTCTGTAATTTCAAAGTGCAGGGGTTCAAAGTTTAATTTATCAAAAATACCTAAAAAATCGTAATCTGTAATTTCAATTCATCCGCTACAATATAAAAATTAAATTTAAATTACACATTTAAAAAAAATTCAATATAAAAATTCTAAATGCATAATTTTATTGTCATTGAAGATTTTGGTCAAAATTAAAAAGACTTTCTTAAAACTCCTGGTAAATATTCGAAAAGACTTTCTATATAAAATCTAAGCATATGGGGTTGGTTTTTAAATAGTGAAAGTCACATGTCACAAAAATTCTAATTTTTTATGCTTCTAATTAAATTCCAAATTTTCTATTAATCTAAAAAGTAGTGCATTTCTTTTCCCACAAAATTTGATTTCTATTACAAAAATCCCTCTAAAACTTGTCGGCAATCCATTTTTTTCCACAAAAAGACTAGTAATTAGGTTCAGTAAATATTCTTATTTGGCCCAATCAAAAAAAATAAATTAATATTAATAATAGTGTTGTTTGGTACAATTTATTATAAATTAAAAATTGATAATCTAAAAATAAAATTCATAAGTAAGCCATCACCTAGTTTTTAGAAATCTACCTTTTCAACTTATTTAAGTTATTTCTACATAATAACAAAGTAAAAATTGTATGAGAAGTTGTACCAAACATTCTGTAATTTCAAAGTGCAGGGGTGCAAAGTTTAATTTACCCAAAAATATCTAAAAAAACGTAATATGTAATTTCAATTCATCCCCTACAATATAAAAAATTAAATTTAAATTACACATTTAAAAAAAAAATTCTATACAAAATTTCTAAATGCATAATTTTATTGTCATTGAAGATTTAGGTCAAAATTAAAGAAGACTTGCTTAAAATTCTTGGTCAATATCTGAAAAGACTTTCTATACAAAATCTAAGCATGTGGGGTTGGTTTTTTAAATACTGAAAGGCACATGTCACAAAAATTCTAATTTTTTATGCTTCCAATTAAATTCCAAATTTTCTATGACTCTAAAATGTTGTGCATTTCTTTTCCACATAATTTGATTTCTTTTACAAAAATCCCTCTAAAACTTTTCAACAATCCATTTTTTTCCACATAAAAGACTTGTAATTAGGGTCAGTAAAGATTCTTATTTGGCACAATAAAAAAATATATATATTAATAATAATAACAATGTTGTTTGGTACAATTTATTATAAATTTAAAACTGATAATCTAAAAATAAAAGTCAAAAGTATTCCATCACCTAGTTTTTGGAAATCTACTTTTTCGACTGATTTAAGTTATTTCTACTTAATAAAAAAGTAAAAATTGTGCGAGAAGTTGTACCAAACAGTCTATAATTTCAAAGTATAGGGGTGCAAAGTGTAATTTATCCAAAAATACCTAAAAAAATGTAATCTGTAATTTCAAAACATCCCCTACAATATAAAAAATAAATTTAAATTACACATTTAAAAAAATTCTATATAAAAATTTTAAATGCATAATTTTATTGTCATTGAAGATTTAGGTCAAAATTAAAGAAGACTTGCTTAAAATTCTTGGTCAATATTTGAAAAGACTTTCTATTCAAAATCTAAGCATGTGGGGTTGGTTTTTTAAATACTGAAAGGCACATGTCACAAAAATTCTAATTTTTTATGCTTCCAATTAAATTCCAAATTTTCTATGACTCCAAAAAGTAATGCATTTCTTTTTCCACATAATTTGATTTCTTTTACAAAAATCCCTCTAAAACTTTTTAACAATCCATTTTTTTCCACATAAAAAGACTTGTAATTAGGGTCAGTAAAGATTCTTATTTGGCCCAATCAAAAAAAATATATTAATAATAATAATAGTGTTGTTTGGTACAATTTATTATAAATTAAAAACAAATAATCTAAAAATAAAATTCAAAAGTATGCCATCACCTAGTTTTTAGAAATCTACTTTTTCAACTTATTTAAGTTATTTTTGCTTAATAATAAAGTAAAAATTGTACGAGAAGTTGTACCAAACAGTCTGACATAAACTGCTAGAATACAAAAAAATATAAATAACTCAAATACGCTGCACCAAATAAGCAAAAAGAAATTTCCCCAAAGCATCTTCAGCAAATAAATAAATAAATAAATAAACAACAACAACAACAACGGCAGCAATAATAAAAAAAAAGTTAGCACATTTACCAAACCTCATCAATTTATAACCATTCAAAGCTTATAATCCAGTTTAATAAAAGTGTAATAAGAGTTCTTTTATATTTTAGGATAAATTATCAATAAATCCTAATAGTTGCACTTAATTCTCATCAAGTCCAATAAAATCATTGCTAAAAATAATTTGTTGTGACGATTTTTTGCGTATGTCGCTAAAATTGACAATTAGTAACTTGTTTTTGTCACGATTTTTATAAATTGTTACTGAAACGTACAATTAGTGACGTTTTTCTTTGACGAAGTTTTCAAATTATCGCTGAAAGTTGAAAAGTAGTGATATTTTTTTGTGAAGATTTTTTTTTAAATTGTTGTTAAAACTTATAATTAGTAATATTTTTTGTGACAAAATTATCAAACGGTCATTGAAAATGAACAATTACTGACTTTTTTTTAATAGTATTTGATAAAAAATGACATTAATTATCATATGACCTATTAGACAATAAGTCCGCCTATTATGTAACACCCCAAAGAAATTAACATAAATAAACTCATCATATTCCACTACCATAATCTTGTTTCCAAATTAATAGCTTCCATTAATGCCTCATCATTAACATCATAATCAAATCTGTAACATTTGTATTCATTAAACTCTAGAGATTTGCAAAAGAAAATGCGATTATACATTCAACATTCCTAGAATATGAATCTATAGCATGTGGCACAATAAGTCAAGTACAAATTAATGCCCTCAAAGACTACAAATTCCAAGGTTTATGCTCGGTTACACAAAAATGGTTTTTGAACCCATACATGTAAAACCCTTCACTTGTCAAAATAATTACAACAAAATAAAAGAGCCTTGTGCTCTCAAATTACATTCCACGCTTTTAACTTGGTTGGATCACCACATCCTTTCCTGTACAAAATTCCATAGGGTGAGCACAAAGCCCAGTAAGAAGATCTTAACAAAGTATATATATTTTATACAGTCTCTTGAGTTGAATACATATGTCATGTCATGCTAAAAAGCATATATCTCTATCTTTTGAAAATTTTGTGCACAATGCAATTTGAAAACACAACAATTCAATAACTTCAAGGTAGTTCAAGGGTGGTAAATACGACTCAAATAATTACTAGGCTAGTGTCTACAAGTAGGCATAACAAGCACTACTAATATAGTGATTCCGGCTTTGACCCGTTATCTATTGTATTCTGGACTCAGGTTGGTATAGTTTAGAATGGTTATTCATATCTCGTTCCCCTTTTCTCCCCTTTATTTTGGTTATCGGGTTGTAGTTGTGCGTTTGGAATAGGGTGGTTGCTTATTTTTCTAAACCTTTGTTGCCCTGATTTTGGCTCCTTCGCCCGAGCGGGCATTCTTGCGCTCGAGTGGGCTTCACAAATTTTGCTCCTCTGCTCAAGCGGCCTTTCTTGTGCTCGAGCGGGATTCATCATCTCAGTATTTCTTTTTCAGGTCTGAAAATACTGGAAGTGTGCATTGGATGCTCGAGCGTCCAGTTTCACGCTCGAGCGGAACTTTGTGTCTGACACTCGAGCAGGGCTTTCCACGCTCGAGCGGACTGCGTGTATAACAGTCAAAGAAGATGGCATTTTGAATCACTTTTTCTTCTATAGCGATTCCAGTTTTGACCCGTTACTTATTGCATTCCAGACTCAGGTTGGTTTGGTTTTGAATAGTTATTCATATCTCTTTCCCTTGTCTTCCCCTTTATTTTGGTTATCAGGTTGTAGTCATGCGTTTGGGACAGGTTGGTTGCATGTTTTTTCAAACCTTTGTTGCCTAGATTTTGGCTCTTCTGCTCGAGCAGGCATTCTTGTGCTCAAGTGGGCTTCATAAATTTTGCTCCTTCGCTCGAGCAGGATTTGCCAATTCTTAGTATTTCTTTTGCAGTTCTAAAAATACTGGGAAAGTGCTTTGGACGCTCCCACGCTCGAGCGGGGACTTTCGTCTGCAAAACTTTTGGAAATGTGTATTTTACGCTCGAGCGCCAACTTTCACGCTCGAGTAGAACTTCGAGTCTGACACTCGAGCAGGGCTTTCCACGCTCGAGCGGACTGCGCATATAACAGTCCGAGAAGATGATATTTTGGGTCACTTTTTTATCTCTCTCTCTCTGAAACTTTCCAAAAAGCTTGTTTTTGAGCCTCTCTCTCTAGAATTAACCTTCTCTCTTAGATTTCATCTAGATTCATTGATCTTTTCACCCTAGTGCCTTAGAGAAAAAAGTAGAGCTCGGCAAGATCTATATTTTGGTCCGAATAGAAGTGAGTTTAAGTGTTCTCCAAATTTCTCTCTTGTTTGACTCATCTTCTTCCTTTGAGGTAAGGATCTTTTCTACACCTTCATATGTTATTTAGCTTAGTTATTTGTATCTTGCGTGATAATGACGTGAGTTGAGGGTGTTGTATATAGCGATCCCGGTTTTGACCTGACCTTTGTTGAATTCCAAACTCGAGTTTCACATTTAATATTGTTATCCATGCCTTGTTTTCCTCCTTTAACTCTTTGAATTTGAGCTTTGGAATATGTTGGGCGTGTTTGGAACAGGTTGCTTGTTAGTCGGTCTAGATTGTTGTTGCCCAGATTTTGGCTTCTTGCGCTTGAGCGAGGCTTCTTACGCTCAAGCGAGCCTTGTGAAACTTGCTCCTTCGCTCGAGCTATATTTGAGAGTCCTCAGGTTTCTTTCCCAGACGCAGAATTTCTGGGAAGGTGAAGTTCTTCGCTCGAGTGAGGCTTCTTACACTCGAGCAAGCGTGTGTGTTTGTAAAACATCTGAAGCTTTGCATTCTGTGCTTGAGCGACTCTTCTTGTACTCGAGTGAGGTCACTTGTTGTGTCTGGTCGCTCGATCAACAACTCCTTCACTCGAGCGAAGGTCACGTATATCAATTCGCAACAGAGGAGTTTTATATCACTTTTTGATTTCCTTTCTTCTAGAAACCCTAATCCGGCATCCTCTCTCTCTCTCTCTACAAATACTCCAAGATTCAAGCATCTCTACCCTACTTCCCTTGAGAAAAAGGCGGAGCATCTTGTGGGCTTCCATTTCATCCAAACCAAACTTGGTTTTGTGCACTTTTGAGGTTCCTCTTCATCTCCTTTGAGCTTCTACACTTGAGGTAGGGATATTCTACACCTTAATATGGATTTTAACCTAGATATGTGTTGTTATGTATAGATGCTTGGATTTGAGAGTGATTTTGAGTAAACTAGGGTTTGGGTTCAAAATTTAAAAGAGGTGTTTTCCATGTTGATTTATAAAATGACTATGGGGCCTTGTGTATGAAGTTTCTCTAGTGCTAAAATGGTGGGATCCAGCCATTAGGTTGAATTTGAGAAAAAATGGGAGATTTGCCCTAATTTGAGTTAAATAAATTATTTTGTATAAATAATGAAATTGGTATGGGAAATATGAAATTGGGAGGGCGTATGAATGAATGGTGTAGTTGGATTGGATAAATCACTCACCTATGGAAAATTTGATAAATTATCCATTTAATAGATTGTATATCTGTTTAGAGATATATGTTTTGGGCTATCGGTGGAGGATAGCTATGGTTGTTGTAGAAACTGCATGAGGATTAAGTGAATTGAAACTAATTATTTGAATTATGTCATTGAATATGACGGTTTGATTAAACCATTGAATATGTGATTTGGATAGTCATCGTATATGACAACGCTTTTAAATACATTGTATATGTATTATTGTTTGGGAGGAGATAGGGGATGGACTCCATTTAAAATTATGTTAGCCAGAGTGTCCAAGGTGAAAGTCTCGAAATCTTATATATATATGGGTGCCGATTCCCTCGAACGAGATTCCGTAAAATGGCAAGAAAATCGAAGTATTGGAGTATGAATGTATTGAATTGTGAACCATTGAGTTGTAGTCTTATTTTGGTTGATTAGATAATAATGAATTTGGTTAATAGATTAACCTGAAATGAATGAAATGGAAATGGATTGAGATATGGTTATCTATATTGAATGGTCATGGAAAGAATATAAGTTGGTTATGAATATTGAACATTTATCTGACACTTATATCTTAGTTAAACTTCATATATTGTGTAAGTTTACCTCTACTGGGCTTTGGCTCACCCTACTTGGGAAACCATTTTCATGTACAAGTGATATGCTTCCTCCAAGGACTTAGCTTGGGAGGACTTAGGAGCTGGAGGCTCTCTTTCATTATTTTGTTGTTTTGAATGTTTAAATGTTTATTCAAGCCAATGGGTTTACATGTATAAAGCCTAGGACTCTTTTTGTTGTAACCAAGTGATATCTTGGAAAGATGTAAGCCCGTAGGGCATTTATTTTGTTGTTATCAGCTAGTGTTACATGCTGTAGTTTCAGAATAAACGTTTATGAAAGTGTAATGCATGTAATACCTCTTGTAATATAAACTCTGATGAAGGAAAGTATAACATTATCTATTATGTTCATGAATCTCATGGGATGGATTATTCGTTTTATTTTGAGGGCGTCACATTGTAAGCAAACCTAGGGTTTGGGTATATATGGAAAGAGGGATTGTTGTTAAACATGAAATACATGAATGCGGGTTGTGAAAATGAAATGATGTTGGGTCACAATGGTTGGAAATGATATTTGGGTTGATAATTGGAAAAATGGAAGTTTTGCCCTAAAATGACTATCATGATTATTTTATGGAGATAATTGAAATTGTCATTGAAAATGTGAAATTGAGAGAGAGTATTGATATGAATGGTGGGATAAGTTACGTATTAACTCATTCTTTGGAAATTTGAATAAATTATCTGCCATGAGATTGAATATTTGTTTAGAAATAATTGTATTAGGCTATCGGTGGAGGATAGCTTTGATTGTTGTAGACATTGCATAAGGATTGGGTGAATTGAAACTAATCTTTTGTTGTTTGTCATTGAATATGACTATGTTTATATACATTGTATATGTATGATTATGTGGGAGTGGAAAGGAGATGTGCTCTATTGTTTGATGTTGTGTTTAAATACATTGCATATGTATGAATGATTGTTTGGGAGGAGAAAGGGGATGGAGTCCATTATAATTAAGTTGGAAGGAGTGTCCTAGGTGAAAGTCTCAAAATTATAAATGGGTGGCTAGCCCGCGAATGAAATATTCGTAAAATGGCAATTGTAGTGCTTGTATAGCCTATGTTTACATAGGTCTCATTTGATGGCTGCTCGTGGACGAAATTTTTGTGAAAGAAAAGTTTAAAGTGTTCATGCATTGTTGATGTGATTGTAGAACTAATGAGTTGAAGTCTCATTTGGATTGTTAAAGAGATAATGAAACTGGTCCATGTAATGAAATGAATGAAAATTGGTACCTTATGATTATATAAACTATGGATGTCTATATCATTGACGTTGTGTATGTATGGTGTACTTAAGTCATTTCAGTGTGTTTTTAGGGTTATTATGCCATGACGTTGTTATTATGCCATGATAGAGGTATGACATGGTAAAACAAGCCCAAGAACATGCTGAAATAGACACAACATAGGCTAGAATGACATGCTCAAACATGAAGCATACAAAGCTAGTTTAAGGGATTTACACTACAAGTGTATTAACCATGCATGGAGTGACTAAACTAAGCAAAAACAGTGGTATGCCTCAGCAAAATAACCACAAATACAAGCTAAGATGTGGCCAACAAACACTTGGTAGAGATGCTCAAACATGAGGCATGTTAAGGCACGTATTGAAGATGCAAGGAGAGGGGATGACCCTTCCCTTCTTAGGACCTTAGAACACCATCCCCACCACTGAAATCCAGGGATTTCAGTGGTGAGAAGGCCAATACAAGGTGGTCCGGAAGCTCACAAAAAAAGCTCAAAAACAAGGCCAAACAAGGCCTAAGAGGGGGTAAACAACCTGTGGACACGCCTCGAGGGCCTTGCTACCACAGTTCGGACTCAAATGTCACGGTTCTTAATCTGATCTCGCAATATGCAATGCAAGACTGATAAATCACCAAAGAGTCCAAATCCGGCAAATCGTTTTGGAAAATAGATTTTTAAGAAAGAAGTGCCAGACATGGACTGCTTTGCCAAATACAGAGTCGCCACCTAAATATTTTATTTTAGGGGAATTTAGGAAACCCTGACTCGTGCCTAAGGCCACGTGTCCGTCATCACCAAAGTTGCCTCGGCTCGGGAACTTGGGTACGATTGGGGAAGGTCAGCTATGAGCACCCCCGCTCGCCTGATCCAAAGATCGGCCTGTACTAAGCATGATATCTTGTTTTTGAAAACACATGTGCTCTTATTTCGGTTATTAGCTAGGATTACTATGTGATGTGCACAACACACAAGTATAGACTAGATCGCCTAAATTGGAACAAAGCATCGCGTATTCGTTTGTTTGGAAATGGTTTTGACTTTTGCTACTTGCAAGTAGGCTAAAATACGGATTTCGATGAATTATCCCAATTCAAGCAACCCAACCTTCACCCACAGGCATTCAGGCAGTTATATCACATAAACAAATAGCCTCATGGCAAGCATGCTGTCATGTTAACACTCGCATACATGCAAGATACTAAAGCATAAATAGTTACCGAGTACTCCAAGCCAAAGAAAGAAGCTAATTAGAAATCATGCATGAATCCTAACTATGCTGAAATGCCTAATGCAACACATGCAAAAATGCAACTAAGATAGGCTCGGCTATTCTAAAATGGCATATGAAATGCAACAACTGATACACGTATTCAACTTGGAATTGAAATACAATGTAGTTAGTATGATGCGCCGAGCCCGGTGCATGCAAGACATATAAATGGATGCAAACATGCGAGCATAAGTATGCTAATTGAAACGTGCCCTAAACTAACCATCATAAGCTGGTAAATAAAAGGGAGAAAGGCGTGGGGTTGGAAGGCATGCATCACACACACACGCACACTTATTACAACATTGCCCTCCTCGGAGGGTCTGAATGAATAGTACAGAATAAACTAGCTAATCTAAGCTAATTAAACTAATTATTACATAACATTAATTAATTAATGAATTAACTAAGTAAGGAAACTAGCATGCAAATTAAACAAAATGGACTGCCTCAGCTTTGTTCTGAATGATAGCGATGCATGCATGCTCAAGTCGCCTTGTCGAAAAATCCATCGCGATGCCTCGATTTGCCTCTGTTTGCAACTGGTCCCAGAACAATGTACAAAGCTCCAGAAGGCTACTGGCCAGTTTTTGCTGCTGGTCTCCGGTTTGCTGCAACAGAGAGCAAGAAAGGGGCATGGCAAAGTATTTTCAACATATTGTGCATGACCACTCTCCCCATCATTGCACAAGCTCCAGGGAGTGTATTCCTCGATCCTCATGCCACCAATCACGCATCTCGATGCATGATGGCCGAGGAGTCGGATTGCACGACTCGATGTAAAATGAATGCACATATAAACACAACAAGGCCTAAACTCCATCATAGGTAATCTGGAGTGTCGGGGACCGAGAATCGAGGCACGTTTCGTCATTTAGAGTATGAAATGTCCCTCGTTTCCCGTGTTTGAACTAAATCCTATTCCAAACACAATGCAATATACATGACATACACAATACGACTAGCATGCAACCCTAAACGCAATGCAACCTAATCATGCTAGCATGCGAGGGATGATATACAAACATGCAACTACCATACATAATGCTATGAACTAAGAATGGCATACTCAATGCACATGAACTATATGGCATAGGCAATGCACATACGAAGATGGACATGCACGAAGACGGACATGCACGACATGAACAAGGCATACACAATGCAACGATCAAGCATGCGACAACATGGATGTGGCATACATAATGCAAGATGGACTTTAACTAAAATGAATGGGCCTTAGCCACACTCAAATCAGTGGCCAAACATGATGAAATTAGGCAACAAAAACACATGCGAACATGCACAAATGCAAGGGACCAACCTAAGGCACCAAATGCAACTCTGCCAAAGCATGGCAAGGGATGAAATATGGCATACAACACATTTTTTAGCTCTGAAATGACATGCAAGATGGTCCGGAATCATGTAAACACCTCACACAATGCATGCTAGATGGCCCGGATACCGAAACTAGTGAAGTGCATTACACTAGAGGTACACAAAACAATGCTCAAATGACCCAACCAGCCCCAAACAGTCCCTATGCAGGTCCAAGATAGTAGGAAGATGGTCTAAAATGATGGCTCAAAATGCATAGAAATGAAACTCATGCAATGGTCCATAAATGAGGTATTCATGCACAACTCTCAAACACGTTCAAAGAATGGAAAACATGGGAATATGGCACAAGTATAGGCTCTGAAATGACATGCTCAATGGCCCCAAAACATGAAAACACCTCAGTATAAGCATGCAATAGGCTTCAAAACTCAGAGCTAGGCAAGGGTATTGAACTACAACCATGCATAGCAAACATCATTCGACCATGAGGCCCAAAAACAAAGCTAAGGAAATCCAAAACATGCACAAAATCAGTTTAAGGCATGGCCAAAAAGTGCTAGAATCAAAGGCCAAAATAGCATGCAATGTAAGCTAGTAAAGAGGATTTGCACTACAAGCATGTGAGGCAATCAAGAGGCCACTAAACCAGCAAAAGTCAGAGGTATGACATGCCAAATAAAGCCCAAAAACCCACTGAAACATGGTTAATGCGTGCAAGAATGAGATGCTCCTCTGATAGGCCATGAAGAGGGTTGTTCTACACATGCAAGATGGACACCCAATATGATAAAACCACCTCTGGAAAGAGGTTATGCAGGCCCTAAAACTCACTAAAAAGGGCCTAAAATAAGGCTAGGAAGCATGTAAGTACAGGCTCCTTTGATATGCTATGAAGAGGGTTATTCTACACATGCAAGAGGGACACCTAATATGGCAAAAAAAGCTCTAGACAGAGCTCATGCAGGTCCCAAAACTCACCAAAAATGGCCTGAAACATGGCTTGGAAGCATGCACACATGGGCTCCCTTGTTAGGCCAAATATGCTATGAAACAAGACAAGGGGTGAGAGGGTCACCCCTCTCTGATTTTGGCTCTCAAAAACACATAATAACCACTGAAAATCCGCTGGATTTCAGTGGTCAAAAGGGCCAACAAAGCTCAACATAAAGGCCCTAATGCATGGCTCAAAACAAGGTGAAATGAAGCATGCAAGGGGGTAGATGACTCCCAACAGAAAAATGATCTTAAACAAACATGTTAACGACCTCAAAATAAGACTTTTTTCAGTTTATGAAAAATCCCAAATATGCTTGCTAATATAGCTAAAAGATGAAGCAAAACAATGCTTAAAAGAGGGAAAGAAGTGTTACCCTTGAAGCGAAGAACTCTAGCAGCTTCTGGACCAAAAATGCAAATCTTCAACCTCTGAAAATGGCCTCCAAGATGCTTAGAGTGATGGTGGAGGGGTTAGGATAGGAGGTGGTATGCAATGGGCCAAGAACAAGGGACTTTGGAGCTTGAAATAGAGAGATAGAGAGGGGTGTATGTATATGCCTTAACCAAATTTTTTAGAACCTCTCTAAAGGAGAGGGAGGGCCTCTCTTATAGAAAAACAAGAGGGTTCAAGCTTCTTGGAGAAGCTGAAAAAATGGTTCAAGCTTCTTGGAGAAGCTAAAAAAAAGGGTTCAAAGGGTTCAAGCTTCCTCAAGAAGTTAAAACAAAGCTTCAAAAGGTTCAAGCTTCCTCGAGAAGCTAAACAAGAGTTCAAAAGGTTCAAGCTTCCTCAAGAAGCTAAAACAAAGGTTCAAAATGTTCAAGCTCTCCAAAAATCGTGCCAAACGGGGAAAGTTAAGCGGTCCTGAACCGAGGCGCAGACCGACGGCTTCGAAAATCGAAACTGGTCTCCAAACGGGAACAGTGGTCTATGACCACGAAAAGTAGCCTACCGCCACTGAGAGATAGTCTATGAGACCTCTCCCTCCCTTCGGGAGGAGAAAACGAAACCTGGTTTGCAAACCGAAGCAAAGCACAAAAGAGTCCCGAGGTCCGGAGGCAAGGCTCTCAGCCGAGACTCTGTAGCCTCAGAACGAGCACAACATGTGTCATCACTAAGCGCTCAATCGATGACGTCTGAGTCTTAAGGTTGGTCAAAAATATGGTGTCTACAGTTGCCCCTCTTTGACAGAACTTTAAAGTCATAACAATGACGGGAGTGAATGTCAAAGCCTAGAGACGACCCATTTTTGACAAGGCCAAAGACTTAGACAAAGCATACAAGCTATAGATAAAAGATGTGTGCCCGAGGGCGGGGGCAAAATGCAAGAACAATGCACAAAGCCGAGCATAACTTACGATCACACAAAGAAAGCTGTAACGAAGCATAACATGCAACAGTTTTAAGCAAGCATACACAAATCTAACTACATTACATGCAGAAAGGGTGTAAGAGAATTACTGCAATTCTCACTGCAAATACAGTGTGCATGTGTGATAGATACACAAAGCGAACGTGTGATAGATACACAAAGTGAGTAAGCATGTGTGATAGATACACAAAGGGTGAACACAAGGTGTGATAGATGAACTTAGTGAATAAAGTGTGATGGATACAGAAAAGGTGAACACGAAGTGTGATAGATGCACTAAGTGAACGAGTGTGATGGATACACTAAAGGTGAACACAAAGTGTGATAGATGCACTATGTGAACAAGTGTGATGGATACAGAAAAGGTGAACACGAAGTGTGATAGATGCACTTAGTGAACAAGTATGATAGATACACTAAAGGTGAAAACGAAGTATGACAGATGCACTAAGTGAACAAGTGTGATGGATACACAAAAGGTAAACACGAAGTTTGATAGATGCACTTAGCGAACAAGTATGATAGATATACTAAAGGTGAACACAAAGTGTGATAGATGCAGTTAGTGAACAAGTGTGATGGATACACAAAAGGTGAACACAAAGTGTGATAGATGCACTAAGTGAACAGGTATAATAGATACACTAAAGGTGAACACGAAGTGTGATAGATGCACTAAGTGAACAAGTGTGATGGATACACAAAAGGTGAACACGAAGTGTGATAGATGCACTTAGTGAACAAGTATGATAGATACACTAAAGGTGAACACAAAGTGTGATAGATGCACTATGTGAACAGAGTATGATAGATACACTAAAAATGAACACAAAGTGTGATAGATGCACTATGTGAACAGGGTATGATAGATACACTAAAGGTGAACACAAAGTGTGATAGATGCACTATGTGAACAGGGTATGATAGATACACTAAAGGTGAATACAAAGTGTGATAGATGCACTATGTGAACAGAGTATGATAGATACACTAAAAATGAACACAAAGTGTGATAGATGCACTATGTGAACAGGGTATGATAGATACACTAAAGGTGAACACAAAGTGTGATAGATGCACTATGTGAACAGAGTATGATAGGTACACTAAAAATGAACCCAAAGTGTGATAGATGCACTATGTGAACAGGGTATGATAGATACACTAAAAATGAACACAAAGTGTGATAGATGCACTATGTGAACAGAGTATGATAGATACACTAAAAATGAACACAAAGTGTGATAGATGCACTATGTGAACAGGTTTGATGGATACACAAAAGTAAATGAAGTGTGATGGATACACTAAAGGTGAACACAAAGTGTGATAGATGCACTAAGTGAACAGGTGTGATGGATACACAAAAGATAATGAAGTGTGATGGATACACTAAAGTAAACGAAGTGAATATATGCATGATAGATACACAAAATGAGGATGTGTGTGATAGATATAGAAAATGAGAATATGTGTGATAGGTACAGAAAATGGGAATGTGTGTGATAGATACAGAAAATGAAAGAAGTGTGATTGATACACTAAGTGAAGAGAGTGTGATTGATACACTAAGTGAATGAAGAAAGTGTGATAGATACACTAAGGGTGAATGAGGTGTGATTGATACACTAAATAAATGAAGTGTGATTGATACACTAACTGAATGAAGTGTGATTGATACACTAAATAAATGATCTCAAACGGAACTTCTTTGAATGAACCATACATACAATATCGTGCATGAATGAGAAAGAAACTTGATAGGTACAATGAATTACAATGCATGATGTTTAAGGAACGCAATAAACAAGCGTAGCGGCGCTTTAGAAAGCACGTCACGGAGTGAGTGGCGATGAACCGCTCTACTCTGACGGGGATCTCCCCTCGTGCTCTTCGAACACTTACCTTCAACTGACAATACAAAGGCTCTAGAATACTGACAAGGGTTTTTCACGTAGAACACTTTGGATGCTGCCTTTCTTCCTAATCATATTCATAACTTTTCCTATTCTCCAACGGGGTGACAGACTAGGTTGGTTCAGTATCCAGAATTGAGGTGCATACACGCTATCTCAACCTATGGGGCTTCCATACAAATTTCAGGCCGAGGACACGTCTCTGGGTATTTAAACCAGACTTTAGTCTCGGAAATCCCAAACCTTTGTGTTCTAGGCAACAACCATTCGAACTCTAGTTTCCACCGTCGCCGTTGGTCTCCTAGGAACTCATTACGAATACAGCCAAGATGCCTCTGGCAGGGAATGGTACTTAGGGAGAGCACCTTTGATCGCCATCCTGGCTTGAAACAGGCTTGATCTTGAGCTTGTGGTAGAGGCACACTCATGCTTCGGAGCATTGGCAAGACCTGAAGAGGTACATACGGAATGTAATCTCGGAACTTACTGAAGTGGAAACAAACTCAGATACCCGACATTTTCCCTTTTTTCTTTTCCTTTGTAGCCTGGAACTTTCATAGCTTCAGATAGGTCCTGGTTTTACTGTTCGCGCATGACCTGGGTTGAACCCTGCGGTTTTATGAAAGAACGAATCTTGTTTTGCACAGATGTGGAGAACGACACAGCACTCGGAGCACGAAACGATTTTATTTTTGAAATTGAGAGATAAGTTCTTGACTAGGGTATTGAGCCAACGACTGAACACAGCGCACTACGACTCAACAACGGAAAACAAAAGGTAAACAACCTAAACACATCGAGTAACACTCGAAACGACTCAAAACAAGAATTGAGATAAAACAAAAAGACACGACACGCAGACATGCACAGGGAGCCTGTTTCTCTGGGCATTATTTCCTACCCTTTCTCATTTGTGATTCTCACATCACTCGGCCCTCAAGCTCGGTTTTTCTCTCAAAACCCTTTCCTTGCTTTTCCTCTCAGCGCACATCTCTCTATTCTTTAATCTCTCATTTTTCATCCCTCCCCAGGGTGGTTGATGGATAAACAGGAAGTTGCGGGCTCTTGCCCCTAGCATTCTGCTAGATTCTCTTTTTCTGCTCACAACCGTGAACTTTCCTGCAGAGGGGTTGCGCTACAACTGGGTGTGTAGCAAATCTGCAACTGACATCGGCTGACGATGTTTTGCTAGGGAGTTTGGACATGATCAAATGTGTCCCGACGAGGGAGTGGAATATCTTGATCTATTCCAATTCACACTTTGCACTTGGCTTGATACCTCATTGCTTGGAGAATGTTGAGAGCTTTCAGCCCTTTGTTGTTAGCTTCAGTTGTGCCATTTTCTGGCGGGTAGAGTGCCCTTTCTGGCAAGTAGAGTGCCCTTTTCTGGCAAGTATGTTGACAACGGGGAAAAGACAGAACACCTGACTAAACTTTGCCCTTAGTTCATTATTTTGACCATTTTTTTGTTTTTGACGTTTTGCGAAAACAATTTTTACCAACATGAGAGTTAGATTAACATGCTTGTTCGATTTTCTGATTTAAAATCATGCAAGTTAGGTTATAAGCACTAAAAATTTTCCTTTTTGGGTCCAAGAAATTGTCCAGTTTTGGAAAAGTGGAATAATTTTTGAGAGAATTAGTCAACCTTAGTAAAAATTCTCAAAACTGTTTTTGCAAACGGCTACTGCTCAACAAGCACGGAGCCTACTCTCGGGATGCACAACCTCAAATTCAAAGGAGAATTACCCCTTGTCTAAACGGCACTGCATGGCAACGGAAAGTTGCCCTTTGTTTGAATGGCACCGCAACGCGCTGTATGGCAACAGAAAGTTGCCCCTTGTTTGAATGGCACCGCAGCGCGTTGTATGGCAATGGAAAGTTGCCCCTTGTTTGAATAGCACCGCAGCGTTCTGTATGGCAATGGAAAGTTGACCCTTGTTTGAATAGAACCACAGCGCGCTGTATGGCAACAGAAAGTTGCCCCTTGTTTGAATAGCACCGCAGCACACCGTAACCAGTTTTCAAGATGACGATCACAACCGAACTCTCGGATACAGAGAAGACAACGATGATCAGAACCATCACATGGACACAGTCGAATTTGAAGTGTTTTACGACTGGACTTCATAATGAAGTTGCCTACGTATCCCAAAGATGGGAATCAAGCCTTACGTAGTTCGGGGAAAGTATACTCGGGTATTTAACATCTCCTTTTGCGCTCTAACTTTTGCCAAGGCCGCCCTTCCGGGTTTTCAACCTTGCGAGCTTTGTTCTTCTTTTCTTTTCAATTCTTTTAATTTCTTTTTTCATCTTTTCTTTGCATTTTTCTTTATTTCTTCTTCTTCTTTTTTTGTTGCATTTTTCCCTTTTTTTCTTTTTCTTCTTTTTCTTGCTCTAACTTTTGCCTGGGTCGCCCTTCTGGGTTTTCGGCCCAGCGAGCCTCTCAAGGGTAAAAGTGTAGCTTTGTCCATGTCAAATGGTTTTGAGATCTTGAAGTCATCTGAATCTAGGAGAATGGCTGTTGTTCGCTAATGATGTAGAAGTCCATCCAATGGAGGGTAAATTTTCCCCTAATGTTGTGGATAGGAACTCGGTTGTCCTTCAGCAATGTCTTCTTCTTTCCTCCCTTCTGGGGTTAGGCATTCTTGCCGATCTTCATTGATTTGTGGAATAATCCATCTTCGGCTCTTTGAGCACAATCTGGCATCTTTTGCCCCTAGTTCGAGGGGTGCTTCTGATCTAGCTTTGCAAGCTTCTTTTGACGACATCTGATCTTCTCGATCTGACTTCCCTGCCCCCAGTTCGAGAGCTGCTTCTGATCCGGCCAAATAGGCCTTACATGGTGGTTGACCGTTGAACATTCTAAATCTAAGTTCAAGGTTCGAAAGCAAAGGGTCGAGCCTCGAGGCTAAGAGCGATCCTAGGCTACACAATCTCAAGAGCGATTCCACACATATCTTCGCAGGACCGCGCAAAATATTTTTTGAAATTTTTTAAGAAAATGACAAATCGCTCTCGCTGAAGACAGTGTAGAACCAATCTGGATCAAGCCAGGGTCCTTCTTAGTACTCACATTAACAAACATGATTTCATTCATTAATGGCTTAGCATGCCTCTCTTTCTCTCAATTGATCAAACTTTGCAAAACCCGAGGAATTCCTCCCTCTTCGTTTTCATCACAGTGTTTGAAAAGTTTTGGAAAACTTAGGTCAATGCAATGAGTTTGAGGCACAGAAAAGTAGGCAAAAAGTACTGTCGTTTCATTCAAACTTTCTGGCACAACTGGCGCAAGGCAGAAGAAAACACAAGGGTGTGAAAATCACTGCTGTTCATTCAAATCCGTTGGCATTATTGGCTCCAAGGCAAAAACAGACTCAAAAGAAAACGAAAAGACAAACACAAAACAAGCAAGTGATGTCCGAGGTAACACCTCCGAAATCACCCGACTCCAACAAAACAGGACTGACTCGATACAACAAGATAGACCCGACTGACTCAGCATAAAAAGACTGACTCTATACAAAACAACAAGACTGACACAATACCCAAGTCAGGAAGCACAAAAGCTAGCATTTGTAAATGCTCAAAATAGTGCGTGCTATACGCCACATCTAGAGTAAACTGAACGCCGCCAGCAGGTGGTTCATCCCCCGATCACAAACTCGTACTATCCCCCAAGTTCACTAATCCAGTGCCGACAGACTTTGCAGAACGTGGTGCGTCGATGACCTCGTTGTCAATCAAATCTTGCACTTCGTGGCGAAGACGAAAGCAATTGTCAGTGCCATGACCGGTTTGTTGATGGAAGGCATAGTACTAGGCAGCATCATGCGTAGCCAGAGAAGGATTCGGGAGAGACCGAGGCTCAAGGGGTTTGAGATGGCCTTGTCCAACAAGGATTTGGAGAGCTTTGGACAAAGGCATATAGAGGGCATGGAAGGCCCTCTGACCTCGGGGTTGGTACTTCAAGGTTTGTGGATTTTTGCTGGACACACCAGCAAAGGGATTGGCAGGTGCTGACTGAGTTTGCTGATCTCTTCCGAGCACAGGATTAGAGCTGAAAGGAACATTCTTGGTACAACAGCCCTTCTCCCGGCTTGCCCCTTGATTCAAACTGCCCCTAACTTGAGTGGCGAAAGTGTCATCCACAGTTTTTGCAACAACTGCAAGGACTTGCTCTTTGTTCAGTCCCTCAGCTTTCAAAGCCTCAACAGCCAACAGAAGATGTTCATGGGGATCCATGCCCGCCCCTACCTTGTTTTTTCCACTCGTCTCCACTTTGCCAAGGGTTTGGCTTTCTTCAAATGCAGCCCGTCCCAAGATTGGGGAGCCTTTTGACATGAAATTCCCGGTATATGGTGTGGTTAATGACGGAGCCAATATCCCAAAGGCTAAATCTGCCACAGTTCTTTGAAGTTCTTCAATCATTCTCATCAACTCGGAAGTAGTGGGTTCACGGGTTTGAGATGATTGGGGTTCAGGTGCACCCATCATGCATAAGTCCATGCTTTCTGGGATAAACACCTCAGGCTTGGGTAGATGGGCCGGGGTGATGTATACGCTGGGGTCATAGGTGGATGGCAGTATATGGATGAGATTGAGGTGGGCAGGAGATGATTGGTCATTGGGGTCTGAAGGTGGAGCTATCGTCCGGTTGTCAATGAGATTTTGGACCTCATGATGAAGGCGGTAGCAACGGTCGGTGCCATGACTGCGCTGCTGATGGTACACACAGTACTTGGAGGGATTATGTCTGGCTGGGAGTGGGTCAGGCAGAGGTTGAGGATCGAGGGGGTTGAGATACCCTCTTTCCATCAAGACTTTTAGTGCGCTAGTCAGGCTCATATAGAGGGGAGTGAAAGTTCTGCCCTGAGCTCGGGCTGGGCCAGCGGTTTGTAGGCTTGGATTGGTAAAAGGGTCGGCTGTGGCGATTGTATTGATTTCAGTGGGTTTGGGAATAACGCTACCACCGGCATTAGTACTCCTTGCAAAAACCCTCTTTATCGGTTCACTTGTTCTGGGAATGATCCCACTGTTGAACGCATTCTCGATTTGAACCCCCAGTTCATGCAAACTTTTGAAAGTGAATAGCGGAGCAACTATCAACTTTTGCAACATATCATGCTTGAAGTTTCACACCATCATCTGCACTTGATCCCTCTCAGAAGGGCGATCTGTCATCTGTGCTGCCTTTGCTCTCCACCTTGCAAAAAATTCCACAAAAGGCTCTGTTGGGTTCTGGCGGGTTGTTTCAAGCTCTTGCATGGTCATTTCAACTTGGGTATTGTAGGAATACTGATCAAAAAAGGCCTCAGCCAGTTCTTCCCAGTTTTGCTTCACTTTATCCTCCAACCTAGCGTACCAAGTGGCTGCTACACCCGACAGGGTTCTTCCATACAGAGAGAGTTTATGTGGCTTAGTCAGACCCATCGGCTTCAGGACATCCAAGAAAAGCCGGATATGTACCATAGGATCTCCAGACCTGTCGAAACAGTCAATATGTGGCATTTTGAATATGTTTGGGAGCCGTACGGCAGCCTCGGTGTATCCATCCTCAATGTCGGGAATGGAGTTAAGGCCCTGTGCCTTTTTGAATTGCTTCTCAAGGTTCGCAATTTTCATTGCAGTCGGATTGAACTCATTAACATGAAAGGGTTGAAGCCTCTCAGTAGGCTGCACCAGGGGTGTGGAAACTCGAGCTTGAGCCAACCCTTCTTGGGGATCCGGACCATGCAAATCTTCAGCTGACGGAAGTGGATCAAAGTTCAGCTGGGGTCCCAAGGCTAGATGTGCGGTAGATGCCCTAGATGGGATGCGTTTCAATACTGGTCTCAACATGCATGGTAGTTCCCTGATTTAACGCTGCTATCATGGCCACAAATTCTTTCGAACCCTGTGCCATCACTGTCTGCTGAGTCTGAACAAAGGTGATGTGACTGGCGAATGACGGATCAGATGAACCGATGAGCCCTGACTGGCATTTCTTTGCCCTGCCTCAGCGCAAGAACACTAGTTGCCCTTGAATTGAATCTTTGACCTAACAAAGTCTATCAGCACAAGTCCAATGAACCCAGGGGATATCGGAGCCTTCTGAAGCTATAGTTCCAGGACTATCCCTAGAAAAAGAGAAAACAAACAGCATCCCAGCCTGATTTTATCAAAACAGATATGAGCAGCCGAATAACTGTGCTTTCTACTGAATTCTGTCCAAGATTCTGCCTGTAAATTGATACCCTCAGGTCAAACTGATTCCCCACATACTGATGCCCTCAGGCCTGATACCCAGACTTGCAAACTGATACACACAGCTCTACAGAGACACTCTGACAGCACATAGCAGGCAAATGAGAGCCAAAACACCCCTATGTTGGGGTAGGGTTTCCTTGTCCTATTTTCTCAGGAGCTAGGGTTTCACTACACACGCAGCAGTCTCAAACAACCTATAATCGGGTAAACAACCTGTCCTAGCTTGGAATGGTCACTACGGATTTCGATATGCACTAGGTCGAATGGTCAAAAAGGGTGCCCTGGTAAAAATCGGGGTTTGTGTTCCCATCGTGGCAGAGCCCGTAACCGGTCAACCTTATGGCACGCTTCTCAAAGCGAGCCTCTGGCAAGCCGTTCAGGAATAGCAGATGGCAAACACGGTGTCCTAGGCGCACCAATGCACATGCAATGCAAAGAAACACATAAGTGTAGTCAAAACAAGATATTATGAGTTCGAGTCAAGTTCTCTAACTCCCTAGCGGAGTCGCTAGAAACTGTAGACACGCCCCAAGGGCCTTGCTACCACAGTTCGGACTCAAATGTCACGGTTCTTAATCTGATCTAGCAATATGCAATGCAAGACTGATAAATCACCAAAGAGTCAAAGTCCGGCAAATCATTTTGGAAAACAGATTTTTAAGAAAGAATTGCCAAACATGGACTGCATTACCAGATACAGAGTCGCCACCTAAATATTTTATTTTAGGGGAATTTAGGAAACCCTGACTCGTGCCTAAGGCCACGTGTCCGTCATCACCAAAGTTGCCTCGGCTCGGGAACATGGGTACGATTGGGGAAGGTCAGCTATGAGCACCCCCGCTCGCCCGATCCGAAGATCGGCCTATACTAAGCATGATATCTTGTTTTTGAAAACACATGTGCTCTTATTACGGTTATTAGCTAGGATTACTATGTGATGCGCACAACATACAAGTATAGACTAGATTGCCTAAATTGGAACAAAGCATCGTGTATTCGTTTGTTTGGAAATGGTTTTGACTTTTGCTACTCGCAAGTAGGTTAAAATACGGATTTCGATGAATTATCCTAATTCAAGCAACCCAACCTTCACCCACAGGCATTCAGGCAGTTATATCACATAAGCAAATAGTCTCACGGCAAGCATGCTGTCATGTTAACACTCACATACATGCAAGATGCTAAAGCATAAATACTTACCGAGTACTCCAAGCCAAAGAAAGAAGCTAATTAGAAATCATGCATGAATCCTAACTATGCTGAAATGCCTAATGCAACACATGCAAAAATGCAACTAAGATAGGCTCGGCTATTCTAAAATGGCATATGAAATGCAACAACTGATACACGTATTCAACTTGGAATTGAAATACAATGTAGTTAGTATGATGCGCCGAGCCCGGTGCATGCAAGACAGATAAATGGATGCAAACATGCGAGCATAAGTATGCTAATTGAAACGTGCCCTAAACTAACCATCATAAGCTGGTAAATAAAAGGGAGAAAGGCGTGGGGTTGGAAGGCATGCATCACACACACACGCACACTTATTACAACATTGCCCTCCTCGGAGGGTCCGAATGAATAGTACAGAATAAACTAGCTAATCTAAGCTAATTAAACTAATTATTACACAACATTAATTAATCAATGAATTAACTAAGTAAGTAAGGAAACTAGCATGCAAATTAAACAAAATGGACTGCCTCAGCTCTGTTCCGAATGATAGGGATGCATGCATGCTCAAGTCGCCTTGTCGGGAAATCCATCGCGATGCCCCGATTTGTCTCTGTTTGCAACTGGTCCGAGAACACTGTACAAAGCTCTAGAAGGATACTAACCAGTTTTTGCTGCTGGTTTCCGGTTTGCTGCAACAGAGAGAAAGAAAGGGGCATGGCAAAGTATTTTCAACATATGTGTGCATGACCACTCTCCCCATCATTACACAAGCTCCAGGGAGTGTAGTCCTCGATCCTCGTGCCACCAATCACGTATCTCGATGCATGATGGACCGTGTTTGAACTAAACCCTATTCCAAACACAATGCAATATACATGGCATACACAATACGACTAGCATGCAACCCTAAACGCAATGCAACCTAATCATGCTAGCATGCGAGGGATGATATGCAAACATGCAACTAGCATACACAATGCTATGAACTAAGAATGGCATGCTCAATGCACATGAACTATATGGCATACGCAATGCACATACGAAGATGGACATGCACGAAGACATGAACAAGGCATACACAATGCGACGATCAAGCATGCGACAACATGGATATGGCATACATAATGCTAGATGGACTTTAACTAAAATGAATGGGCCTCAGCCACACTCAAATCAGTGGCCAAACATGATGAAATTAGGAAACAAAAACACATGCGAACATGCACAAATGCAAGGGACCAAACCTAAGGCACCAAATGCAACTCTACCAAAGCATGGCAAGGGATGAAATATGGCATACAATCACACATTTTCTAGCTCTGAAATGACATGCAAGATGGTCCGGAATCATGTAAACACCTCACACAATGCATGCTAGATGGCCCGGATACCGAAACTAGTGAAGTGCATTACACTAGAGGTACACAAAGCAATGCTCAAATGACCCAACCAGCCCCAAACAATCCCTATGCAGGTCCAAGACAGTGGGAAGATGGTCTAAAATGATGGCTCAAAATGCATAGAGATGAAGCTCATGCAATGGTCCATAAATGAGGTATTCATGCACAACTCTCAAACACGTTCTAAGAATGGAAAACATGGGAATATGGCACAAGTATAGGCTCTAAAATGACATGCTCAATGGCTCCAAAACATGAAAACACCTCAGTATAAGCAAGCAATAGGCTTCAAAACTCAGAGCTAGGCAAGGGTATTGAACTACAACCATACATAGAAAACATCATTTGACCATGAGGCCCAAAAACAGAGCTAAGGCAGTCCAAAATATGTACAAAATCAGTTTAAGGCATGGCCAAAAAGTGCTACAATCAAAGGCCAAAATAGCATGCACTGTAAGCTAATAAAGAGGATTTGCACTACAAGCATGTGAGGCAATCAAGAGGCCACTAAACCAGCAAAAGTTAGAGGTATGACATGCCAAATAAAGCCCAAAAACCCACTGAAACATGGTTAATGCATGCAAGAATGAGATGCTCCTTTGATAGGCCATGAAGAGGGTTGTTCTACACATGCAAGATGGACACCCAATATGAGAAAACCACCTCTGGACAGAGGTTATGCAGGCCCTAAAACTCACTAAAAAGGGCCTGAAATGAGGCTAGGAAGCATGCAAGTATAGGCTCCTTTGATATGCTATGAAGAGGGTTATTCTACACATGCAAGAGGGACACCTAATATGGCAAAAATAGCTCTGGAGAGAGCTCATGCAGGTCCTAAAACTCACCAAAAATGGCCTGAAACATGGCTTGGAAGCATGCACACATGGGCTCCCTTGTTAGGCCAAATATGCTATGAAACAAGACAAGGGGTGAGAGGGTCACCACTCTCTGATTTTGGCTCTCAAAAACACATAATAACCACTGAAAATCTGCTGGATTTCAGTGGTCAAAAGGGCCAACAAAGCTCAACACAAAGGCCCTAATGCATAGCTCAAAACAAGGTGAAATGAAGCATGCAAGGGGGTAGATGACCCCCAACAGAAAAATGGTCTTAAACAAACATGTTAAGGACCTCAAAATAAGACTTTTTTCAGTTTATGAAAAATCCCAAATATGCTTGCAAATATAGCTAAAAGATGAAGCAAAACAATGCTTAAAAGAGGAAAAGAAGTGTTACCCTTGAAGCGAAGAACTCCAGTAGCTTCTGGACCAAAAATACAAACCTCAACCTCTGAAAATGGGCTCCAACATGCTTAGAGTGATGCTGGAGTGGTCAGGATAGGAGGTGGTATGCAATGGGCCAAGAACAAGGGACTTTGGAGCTTGAAATAGGGAGATAGAGAGGGGTGTATGTATATGCCTTAACCAAATTTTTTTGAATATCTCTAAAGGAGAGGGAGGGCCTCTCTTATAGAAAAACAAGAGGGTTCAAGCTTCTTGGAGAAGCTAAAAAAAAGGTTCAAGCTTCTTGGAGAAGCTAAAAAAGGTTCAAGCTTCTTGGAGGAGCTAAAAAAAGGTTCAAGCTTCTTGGAGAAGCTAAAAAAAGGTTCAAGCTTCTTAGAGGAGCAAAAAAAAGGTTCAAGCTTCTTGGAGAAGCTAAAAAAAAGGGTTCAAAAGGTTCAAGTTTCCTCAAGAAGCTAAAAAAAAGGTCCAAAAGGTTCAAGCTTCCTCAATAAGCGAAAACAAGGGTTCAAAAGGTTCAAGCTTCCTCAAGAAGCTAAAACGAAGGTTCAAAATGTTCAAGCTCTCCAAAAACCGTGCCAAATGGAGAAAGTTAAGCGGTCCCGGACCGAGGCGTAGACCGACGGCTCCAAAAACTGGAAACTGGTCTCCAAACGGGAACAGTGGTCTACGACCACGAAAAGTAGCCTACGGCCACAGAGAGATAGTCTACGAGACCTCTCCCTCCCTTCGGGAAGAGAAAACCAAGCCTGGTTTGCAAACTAAGGCAAAGCACAAAAGAGTCCTGAGGTCTAGAGGCAAGGCCCTCAGCCGAGACTCTGTAACCTCAGAACGAGCACAACATGTGTCATCACTGAGCGCTCAATCGATGACGTCTGAGTCTTAAGGTCGGTCAAAAATGGGGTGTCTACACAACCCCAAACACAAAAATGATCTTAAAAAAAGATCAAAATCATGCAAAAACAGGACTTTTATCAGTTATAAGTTAAGCTTAAAACGACATGCAAGAAGGGCTAAAAGCTTCAGCAAGAAAGGAGGTTTTAAGGCTTAGAAACTCACCCTTGAAGACCCTCTTTAAAGCTGCAACTCCAGCAAGTTTTTCATGCTGAAACCAACCAAGAACACCAAAGACAACCTCAAGAAGCCTCAACAACAAAGGTATGGTGTTTTAGTGTGTGTTTGTGCACAAAAGTATGATCAAATGACACTTTTAAGGTACAAAATGAAGAACAAAAGTAAGATAGATACAACTATGTAAGTATAACTCTCAAGGCACAAAATTCTGAACCTCAAGGAGGGAGGAGGAGCCTCCCTCTTATAAAGGAGGAAAGCCAAGGCTTCTTGGAGAAGCTAAGCTTGAATCCCATCCCTCCATACACGTGTGTGGAGGATGGCTCAAATGCTCTCCAGCTGTGCCAGCTGTCCTAAAATATCTCCAAAAAGGTGCCAAAAAGCAGCTGACCACTTGAAGTGGTCGGCCTGCTAGTAAAAGTGGTTGGCCGACCACTTTAGGTGGTCAACCAGAGTAGAAACTGGTCAGCCATAGGTGGGAGAGGTCAACACACTAAATGCAAGGTGGTGGTGTGGTGGTCGACCAGAAAAGATGGTCCAAAGACTAAGAAAGCCAGTTATCTGACAAGAAAACTAGCTGGAAAAAGGAAAAGTGGTCTCCAAGGAGAAATACTGGTCTCCCACCCTTGTACCACCTTCTAAACAAGGAAAGCAAGGTTTGTACCAAAAACAAACCAAAGCGGACACAAGACGAGAAATCGGGAGGCGAAACACGCGGCCAAAAGCCCCGAAAACTAGCTGACGAGCATCAAGAGTGGTATGCAACCACAAAAGTGGTCTCCCGGACCACAGTATTACTTTAGGCAGAGGCAACAAGGTGTGGTTCAAAAACCACGCCAAATGGAGAATGTTAAGCGGTCCCGAGACAAGGCGCGCGACCAAAGGCTACAAAAATCGGAAACTAGTCTCCAAAAGGGAAAAGTGGCCTACGACCACGAAAAGTAGTCTACGACCACAGAGAGATGGTCCACAAGACCACTCCCTCCCATCGGGAAGGGAAAACAAGACTTGGTTTGCAAACTGAGCCAAAGCACAAAGAGTTCCGAGGCCCAGAGGCAAGGCTCTCAGCCAAAACTCCGAAACCTCAGAACGAGCACAACATGCACCATCATTGAGCGCTCAATCGATGACGTCTGAGTCTTAAGGTCAGTCACAAATGGGATGTCTATAGTTGTCCCTCTTTGACAGAACTCGGAAGTCACAAGTGACGGGAGTGAGTGTCAAAGCCCAGAGACGACCCATTTTTGACAAGGCCGAAGACTTAGACAAACAGGCAAGATAACAAAGAGATGTGCCCGCAGGCTAGGGCAAGATGCAAATGACATGCACAAAGCCGAACATAACTTATGATCATGCAAAGAAAACTATAACGAAGCAATTATGTAAAATAAATGCAACAGTTTCAAGCAGGTGAATACAAAACAAACTACATTACATGTAGAAAGGATGTAAGAAAATTATCCAATTCTCACTACGTCTCACGCGGAGTACATATACCTGTCTAGTTCGTCTGGTCGCGCCAGCTTCAAATGAACCGTACATACAATATCATGCCTGCAAAGGAGAGAAACTCAGCAGGTACAATATTGTCAGAAACATGCTTAGCAACACAAGTGAAAAGCGCGCAACAACGCAAGTGGAGGGGTGCATGACAATGCGACCTAAGTGTGACGCATAACAATGCGGTATGGATGCAAAACAATGCAGCCGAAACGAGCGTGCCAACACAAGTAGTGAGTGTATTACAAAGCCACAAGTGGTGTGCATAACAATGCAGGTGAAACATGCGTGACAACGCGTGTGGAAAGTGCAAGACAATGCGAAAGAAATGCGCAACTTCAGATGTATGTTTGAAAGGAAATGCCGAAAGTGGAAACGTAAACCTTAACAAGCGTAATTCAACCGTAACTTCCGATTTACCTCTCGGAAGGGTCATAACATACGTAAAGGGATACACGTTGCTCTTTGGACAAGTGAACGATGAGCTACACATCGAAAACTTGAATCGAAGTTCCGCGGGGACATTCTTGAGCCGAAAAGTGTACTTTTCTTGCACTTTCTTGAGAACTGGGGACTCCAATCACCACCAAAACACACAGGGAGGACAATGGAGCTCTGAAGATCATCCAGGAAGCTGGCCGACCAGTTATAAAGTTGGCTGACCAGTTGTTGCTCACCAAAGTGGTCGGCCGACCAGAAAAACTGGTTGGCCGACCAGTTTATAGAATTTCTGGGTAGTTTGGTCTTTTAAGCTTCGGTTCTTTAAGTACACAACTCCAAATCATTTTGTATCACACCTCCAAGGCCGAAATACATTCTCCTTTCTCCCTAGACCCTTTTCTCTCTCAGATCTGCACTTTATACGTGTTTTCCAATGCCCTACGCGAGGTTGTTTCGCAAAAACTTTCAATTTTCTTCGATTTGCACCGATTAGAATTTGTTTTCGGAGCTTCTTTCTCCATTTTCACCACTTGAGGTATGTTTGTCTCAAAGTTTGGCACCTTTTCTCGGGCGTTTACTTTTGTTGACTTTTTCTCTTCTCGAGAGTTGACTTTTGTTGACTTTTTACGATTTTGGCTTATTTCGCTCGTTTTTGCATCTTTTGCAGATTTCTTCAGATGGCCGACGATATTCCGTATGGCGGAGGCTTTCCATATGTAGAGGATGAGCCCGACATCATACCGTTGCCTCTGAGGATATAGCCATTACCCCCAGAGGAGTACGAGCTGGAGGAGCACATCCTCCTTCCTAGCACCTTCTACCACTTCACGGACTTTGTGCGGCGGGCACCTGCAGACCTGCTGCTACGGGAGCCGGAGTCCCATCTATCTCATCACGCGCATGAGGTACGTGCTACATTTGCACATTTTCAGCAATGTATTTTGCACTTCTTTGCATATTCCATGCACAACACTTCAGTTATTCTGAACACACAGTTGGTACATAGCATCCTGCTGACTTGGCACACAGCTCACCGCACAACGCTTTACTAATTTGGCACATAGCTCATTTGGGCACACAGCACATTTGGCCACATAGCTCGTAACACTGCTCAATCTGAACACGTAGTCCATAACACAACATTTTGTTTTGATCGGCACACAGCTTACAACACTGCTTAATCTGAACACACAGTCCATAACACAGCATTCTGTTTTGTTGGCACACAACTCATAACACTGCTCAATCTGAACACACAGCCCATAACACAACATTCTGTTTTGTTGGCACACAGCTCATAACACTGATGAATCTGAACACACAGCCCATAACACAACATTCTGTTTTGTTGGCACACTGCTCAATCTGAACACACAGCCCATAACACAACATTCTGTTTTGTTGGCACACAGCTCATAACACTGCTCAATCTGAACATAAAGCCCGTAACACAGCATTATGTTTTGTTGGTACACAGCTCATAACACTGCTCAATCTGAACACAAAGCCCGTAACACAGCATTCTATTTTGTTGGTACACAGCTCATAACACAGCTCAATCTGAATACACAGCCCAAACTTTTGAATTTCTGAACACGCAGCTCATACTCTTTGTTGTGAACACGCAGCTCACATTTTTTAAATTTGAACACGTAGCTCAAACTTTTGGTTGTGAACACGCAACTCACATTTTTGAAATTTGAACACGCAGCTAAAAAATTTGTTGGTGAACACGCAGCTCACATTTTTGAAATTTTGAACACGCAGCTCAAAAAATTGTTGGTGAACACGCAGCTAGCATTTTTCAAGTTTTGAACAAGCATCTCACATCTTTTTTGAAGTTTTGAACACGCAGCTCAAAATTTTGTTGGTGAACACGCAGCTCAAAAATTTGTTGAAATTTGAAATTTTGAACACATAGCTCAAAAATTTTGTTGACATTTGAAATTTTGAACACGCAGCTCAAAAATTTTGTTGTGAACACGCAGCTCACGTTTTTTGAAATTTGAACTTTTTATGGTGAACACGCAACTCACATCTTTTGAAATTTGAAATTTCAAACATGCAGCTCAAAAATTTGTTGTGAACACACATCTCACGTTTTTTGAAATTTGAACATTTTATGGTGAACACGCAGCTCACATCTTTTGAAATTTGAAATTTCGAACACGCAACTAACGTTTTTTGAAATTTGAACACGCAGCTCAAACATTTTATGGTGATCACGCAGCTCACGTCTTTTTGAAATTTTGAATACGCAGTTCAAAAATTTGTTGTGAACGCAACTCACGTTTTTTGAAATTTGAACACGCAGCTCAAACATTTTATGGTGAACACACAACTCACATCTTTTTGAAATTTTGAACACGCAGCTCAAACATTTTATGGTTAACACGCAGCTCACGTCTTTTTGAAATTTTGAAATTTTGAACACACAGCTCAAAAATTTGTTGTGAACACGCGGCTCACGTTTTTTGAAATTTGAATATGCAGCTCAAACATTTGAATCTGAACACGCAGCTCATACATTTGAATCTAAGCACGCAGCCCATACATTTGAATCTGAACACGCAGCTCATACATTTGATTCTGAACTGAATACCTCTATTCATTCTGAATGCAGGTGTCCTCCTGTTTCACACGGGGTTATGGATCTATCCTTGCGAGGGAGTGGTACGCGGAGCTCCCGGATACTGTCCGACACATTGTGGACGAGGCAGGATTTGGCCCATTCTGTGCGAGATTATCACGTCATCTAGCGAGCAGGACCCTCCTAGGCATACTTGTAGAGAGATGGTGGGACACCACCAACTCTTCCATTTTTCGGCTACGGGGGACATGATGATGACCCGATTTGATTTCTCCATACTGACGGGCCTTGACGTGGGAGGCTGGCCGATTCCATACGACGCAGATATGGGTGAGTGGGAGGCTGCGTGGATTTATCTACTCGGAGACCGTTCGCTGATCGGCAGATCATCAGGCAGGGTCAGGTACACCTGGTTCTCAGAGCAGTACCAGAGGACTATGCCCCAGACCATTGAGGCCATACATCAATATGCCCGGGGATTTTCGATGTTCCTCTTCGAGACCACACTGTTCTCCGACAGGGGGAACATAATTGGGCTTTATCTGCTGAGTGCTCTAGTAGACCTATCACAGGTCTGACGCTTTGATTGGGGTGGCGCTACCTTCGCTACCCTTTACTGCTACATGAGTGCGACCTCTCGCGAGCGGGGGACCATAGTTGGGGGCTACTGGCGAGCCTGGGAGGTACATTCTACCCTCTTGATTTACAGTTCTGCTTTCGATTATCTGTACACTGCACACGGCACACATTACATTCTGTATTCTACATTCTGTACTTAGTATTCTATATTTTCTGTATATTCTACATTCAGCTCTCTACATTCAACATTCTGTATTTTCTGTACATTCTGTATACTGCACACAACATTCTACACTTAGCATTCTATATTCTCTGTACATTCGGTATACTACACACAACATTCTGCACTCAGCATTCTGTATTCTCTGTACATTCTGTATACTGCACACAGCATTCTGCACTCATCATTCTGTATTCTCTATACATTCTGTATACTGCACACAACATTCTGCACTCAGCATTCTGTATTCTCTGATGGCCACTGTCTTGCCTTTTACAGCTGTGGGTTTATGCATACTTCCCGGCACTGGCTCTTGAGCTCGAGGTTGAGGCACCCCTTGAGATCCCCTACTCGCGCAGATTTGAGGGTCAATGTCGGCCGAGGCCCCGGCAGACTTTACCCTTCCTCCGACAATTCTTCAATATTGTACGGACGACAGAGGTAACCCAGAACTCTCAGTTCTTCATGCTTTCAGTTTTGATTCATCTCTCATATTCACGACATCTAATTAGCTCACGCACTTGTTACCCGCAGGTTAACTGGCAGCCTTGGATAGCCATGCCAGGGAATCCTCAGTTTCTGTTCGCTGGGGCATAGGGCATTTTGTGATACAGGGTTCTACTTGAGGGACCGGTTGGCAGAGCGTGGTTCCTCGGAGAGCGCTTCATGAGCCAGACGATGGGGAACTCTGATCAGGACGTCCCCTCATTGCCTCCACCAGAGATACGGTCTGTAGAGGATCTCACACCCCGGAAGACGGAGGACCTCATGTTCGGTATTGACGCGGTGCTTTTCCTGGAGGAGGGGGATTATGCGACATATCGCCATACGTACTTGATGCCTCTATTGTCAGATGTCCATGCCTTGAGGAGGAGGGCTGCTGATGTGCCTTCCTCGAGTCACGCCCGAGCTAGAGACATTCCTTCGAACAGCAGAGCCGACACATCGAGGGGTGGGGCTGGATGGATGCCCTCTACTTGCTAGTATGCTGGATGGCCAGATCTTCTGACCGGGCTGACAGGTTGGGAGTATGGGACACCATACCAGATCTCGCTAGAGCCTCCGTGGCCGGATCACTGATACGTCAGTGACCCTGACTCACCACCGGTATGCTTCACAGTTTTCATTTATCATTCAGATATTTAGACATTCATTCATTCACTGATGACTTGAACTTGTGTGTGCAGCCTTCCAGGGAGTATACCGAGGGGTTACTCGGAGTGGTAGCTTCACTCGAGGGCATGGTTCTACGGAGGGAGACGATGCTTTGTGCCTCCGGCATTCAGGTACTTCTCAATTTCCTCACATTTATCATGCTTCTGATGACATATGGAAACTGAACATTTCACTGTATTGATTCATTACATTTATAGAACACATCCGACAGATCGTATTCACACACCATATCTGTATGCACCCGCTCTATGTAATTCTCGCATCTGCATCTGATATACATACTGGCTGACGCATTCAAACTATCCTTTTCAGGTCCCTCCTCTGCGGACTGGGTCATCCAGGCCTTCCCGAGCGGCTAGGAGAGGAGTCTCAGCATGCGGCCGAGGGGGACACAAGGCACCTGCCAGATATGAGGAGGAGTCCAGCGAGGAGGAGGAGTCAGCACATGCACAGTCGGACACATCTGCAGGTAGGGATGATGACTCTGGTTCTAGTGCTGAGGGCGGAGGCGACGCCGAGGAGGATTCCGAGGACGGTGACTCCGATTCAGATGATGGTGCCGGTGCTGGTGGCGCGGAGGTTGCTCAGCCGAAGAGGATGAAGAGGGCCTCTCGGTCTTAAGCTTGATGGCGCTGATGCAGATGTTCCTGCTTTATTTTCTTTTTACATGTAGTTGTAGCACATTGTACAGCTTAAGCAGTTTTATTTTTCTTCAAAACTTGTACCTTTTTGCAAAATGTTGTAAAAAGAAGCCATGATGGAATGAAAACGACTTTTTGTTCAAAAAAAAAAAAAGTGTTGTACTAGTATTCTTAGTATCGCATCGCATTGCACCATTTTGCACAAATATGAATTTGAGTGAAAATAGAACAATGTGTATTGCCAAGTCAGGTAGTGAACTGACGCAACAAACTAAACGACCTAACTCACTAAGAAACAAAACCTTAGGAAGTTTACAACTCGATAAGCAACGAGAAACAACTCAATAAACAAAGAGCAACAACTCAATAAGCAAAACTTAACAACTCGATAAGTAAAAACTTCACAACTCGATAAGCAAAACAACTCGATAAGCAAAACAACTTGATAAGCGAATGCATTTTGAGACAAACAAATCGACAAAATACATCTGAAACAGGGATAAACTTGGACCTTCAGTACTCTCAACACACAGGAAAGCTAGAGACTCTGGAGGCAAGGAACAGCTGGAAACCAGCTTTTTGCACATGGCCGACCAGTTTTAGAGCCTGCCGACCAGTTTTTTTGTTTGCAGCCCAAAAACGTAGCTGGCCGACCAGAAAAAGTGGTCGGCCGACCACTTATCCTAGGAACCTCCAGTTTTGTGACACTTGTCCTCCAAACAGTGCCTTATCCTTTATAAAGGTTCCAGCTTCGTGGTTCCCGCATTCCAAGTCAGTTTTGCACCAAAATAGAGGCGTTCCTCATCCAAAATCTCACAAGTTAGATCGCTTCCTTGGATGGCTCGAAAAAGGTGAATTTCTGGGGGTTTGGCATAAATGCACTATTCATGTTGAGCCGCACCCTGCTACGTTTTCCATTCCTTCATGTCGCAGCAAGGTTTTGGAACCCGGTAACACACGTCTTTAGCTTTGGCAGACAAGAGATATGCCCCACATTTGAAGACTTCCAAGCTTTAATGGAATCCGAGCACGAGGAAGAAATTTTGCCTCAGCTGCGGTTCGGCCACGTCCAAGCCTTAGGAAGGATGTGCGGCCTTACTTTGCATGACGCTCGGTCATTGATTCACGACGGAGAGCTAGACACTCCGAGCTTGGTTTGTCGGTTTTCTGATGCTGGTGACCGAGGCGATCATGACTGGCAGGGTTATCGGCGACATGCACTTTTCTTGTGTGTGTTGTCTCATTTCTTACTTGCCCCAGGCTCTGGAGGGTTTAACACTCGTTTGATTGAGGTCGTCGAGGGCCTAAAAGAAGGCAAGAGCTGCATCACCATGACCTTAGTTGAGACGTTGATGGGATTGGACGCTTTTCATCGCCGGGAGACGGCTAGATTCGCGGGGAGTCCACTACTATTGCAGGTAATATTTCCCACCCTATCTCACTCGTATATTGCTCACATCACTCGACCCTCAGGCTCCGTTTTTTTTTTCAAAACCCTTTTTTCTCACTTTTTCTCTCAACAAACACCTCTCTATTCTTTAATCTCTCATTTTTAATCCCTCCCCAGATATGGTTGATGGACAAATTGAGGATTGTGGACTCCTGCCCCGCATACTCATCTCGCAGCTATTTCTTCCGACGATGTCTAGTCGATGCCCCCGATGAGGGATAGTGGTTTGACTGGATGTGCAGTTTGTCCGCAGACCGCATTGCTTGGCGTTGTTCTTGGCTCAACCTGCCGGCAATGAGCTACAGTATGACTTGCCAGCCCGGGATTCAGTTAATTGGCTTGACACACTGTGTGTTCTACTTTCCGTCCCGGATCCGGCACCAGTTTGGACATGATCAGACTTGTCCGGAGGAGGGAATAGAGTATCCTGCTACATTTCTGATTTGAGGCGCACAGCTGGCTCGGTATGCCACGGCATGGAGGACTAGAGAGCTTCTGGCCCCCGCTCCCACTTTCAGCTGCACCCTCTCTGATGAGTGCATAGATTGGCTCAATGAAGAGGCACAAGTAGGGCCCAGCTTGGCATCAGAGGCTTCGACCAGCTCTGGGAGGGGACGTAGGAACACCTAACTATGCCCCGAAGTTATTTGCTTTAATCAGAACTTTCAAGTTTTCTTTACAAATGTATTAAAAAGCAACTTCAATTTTGTATTCAAGAGCAAAAGAACTCTGTATTGAAATCAATGAAATTGAAGGTTGTGGGTACTGAAAATTTTCCGTTGGGTCCAAAAATGGTCTAAGTTGTAAAAAGATTAATTTGAACAAAATCAACTTTTATTAAAACTTTTCAAAACCATTTTCAATATGGATCAGAACTGGACACGCCAGAGATCTATCACTGAGATGCCCAACCCCGGATTCCAACAACTGGAAAGTTGCCCCTAGTCTAAGTAGCACTGCACCGGAGATCATAACCGAGCTCTTGAATGCTGAGTAGACAAAGATGACCAAACATAATCACATGGACAAAGTTGATTGGGGAAGTGTTTATGGTTGGACTTCGGGATGAAGTTGCCTACGTATCACAAAGATGGGAATCAAGCCTTACGTAGTTCGGCCTGGGTTCACTCGTGTATTAGCACTCTCCTTTTGCGCTCTAACTTTTGCCAAGGCCGCCCTTTGCGGGTTTTCAACCTTGCGAGCTCAGTTTTTATAATATAGAATTTTTTATGCTCTAACTTTTGCCTAGGTCGCCCTTTCGGGTTTTCGGCCTAGCGAGCTGCTCAGGGATAATATTTCTTCAACTTGTCCATGTTGATCGGTTGGGAGAACTCTAGGCCATCTAGGTCCATCAGAACGGCAGCTCCACCTGACCAGATAGACTTGATGATGTAAGGACCAGTCCAATTGGGTCTGAACTTGCCCCTAGGGTCATGAATGGGAGCTCGGTTGTCTTTGAGCACCAAATCTCATTCCTTCAAATTCCTGGACTTAACTTTCTTGTTGAAAGCCCTGGCAATTCGTCGTTGATAACCCTGAACATGGTACAGTGCTTTCAGCCTTCTCTCATCAAACAACATAAGTTCTTCGAACCTGCTCTGCTGCCAATCTGCCTCAGCTAGTACTCGTAATGACGGAACCTCAACTTCGATAAGGAGAACAGCCTCCATCCCATAAACCAAGGAATACGGGGTCGCTCCAGTAGAAGTTCGAATTGACATCCAGTAGCCCCACAGAGCAAACAACAACTTATCTGACCAATCCCAATAGGTTTCCACCATCTTCTGCAGTATATGTTTGATGTTCTTGTTGGCGGCCTCAACTACTTCGTTGGTCTGCTGCCGATATGTAGATGACTTATGAAAAGCCACGTTGTACTTGTCCAACAAGTCGATCACCTCCTTCTTGAAGTGGGAACCATTATCTGAAATGATCTTGTTCGGGACCCCGTAGCGACAGATGATGTTATTCCTGATGAACTTGGCGACATGCGAAGCTTTCAACACCGCATATGACTGGGCCTCAACCCACTTTGTAAAGTAGTCTATCGCAACCAGAATGAACTCATGCCCATTAGACCCCTTTGGGGTGATAGCTCTGATCACATCAACCCCCCAGACTGAAAATGGCCATGGCGAAGTCATGTTGTATAGCTTTGATGGCGGAATGTTCATGCGGTTTGCATGGATTTGACATTTGTGGCATCGCCGGACAAAGCCAATATAATCCTCCTCCATGGTGGATCAATAATAACCCTGTCTAAGGATCTTCCGAGCTAGCATTGCCCCATTCATGTGCGCTCCGCACTCTCCTCCATGGATGGTCTCCATCAGGTGTTTTGATTCTTTGGCATCAACACACAGCTTATGCATCCCGAGATGACCTCTCTTGTACAGTTTTCCTCCGCAGATGATGAACTGAGCAGCCATTCTTCGAATTGCCCTCTTGTCTTTGGCATTTGCCTCAGGTGCATACGCCTCTTTTTCCAAGAAGTTCCAAACATCGTAATACCAGGGATTCTCATCTTGTACCTCATATATGGCGGCAATCAGCTCGGGGGCCGGCACAAATTTCTAGTCAATGATGATCGGACCCATCCGGACTCCAAAATGGATGTCTTTCATGGAAGATAGAGTTGCTAATGAATCTACAAACCTGTTGTTCTCTCTTGACAAATGAGCGAAATTCAGCTTCTCAAACCGAGGAATCAGTAAGTCCAAGGTCTGGTGGTAAATTCTCATCTTTTCTTTTTTGACTTTCCAATCTCCTTTAGCTTCAGATACAACAAGGTTCGAGTCCCCGATGATGTCCAACCGTTTTGCCCCTAGTTCCAGGGCGGCTTCTAAACCAGCAATGCACACCTCATACTCTGCTTTGCTATTTGAGACTTTGAACCGGGGTTTGAATGCTAAAGGTATGCGGGAATTGTCGGGCGCTATCAGCAACATCCCTATCCCATATCCGTATTGGTTTGACGCTTCGTCAAAGTACATCGTCCAAAACTCGTCTTCGACATGCAGAATGGCTTCATCTGGGAATAAGTACTCAACTGCTTCATCCCCTTCAACTGGGTGAGCGGCTTGAAATTCTGCTACCGCTCTCCTTTTTACTGACTTGTGCGTCACATACTTCAGATCGAATTCGGAAAGCAGAAGCAACCAACGGGCCAGCCTACCCGTAAATGCTGGTTTCTCGAAGAGATATTTGATGGGATCTAATCTTGAAACCATTATTATGGAGTGAGCTAATAGGTAGTGCCACAGCTTCCTTATAGCCCATACCAAGGCCAAACAAGCCTTCTCCAACGGAGTGTAGCGGGTCTCGTAATCCAGCATTTTCTTGCTCAGATAGTAGATAGCCCTCTCCACTTTGTCCTCAGACTCTTGTGCAAGCATGCAGCTCATTGTAGTTTCACTCAATGAAAGGTACAGAATCAACAGTTTCCCCGGCTCAGGCGGTGACAACACAGGTGGGTTCTGTAAATATTGTTTGATCTGCTCTAAAGCTGCTTGGCATCGGCCGTCCCATTGGAACTTCGCTCCTTTCTTCAGGAGACCAAAGAGTGGTTCACAAGTCAAGGTTAATTTAGAAATAAACCGTCTTATGAATTGTACTTTACCCAGAAAGCCTTGCACCTCCTTTTCAGTCGTTGGTGGTGGCATCTCTAAGATGGCCTTGATTTTGGAAGGGTTGACTTCGATGCCCCTCTGTGTGATCAAGAACACCAGCATTTTCCCTACTGTAACACCGAATGTACATTTAAGAGGATTCAGCCACAGCCTATACTCTCTGATCTGTTGAAAGAACTTTTGTAAGGCGGTGTAGTGGCCCTCTCTTTCTTTGGACTTGACAATTATGTCGTCCGCATACACCTCAACCTCCTTGTGGATCATGTCGTGCAATATTGTTGTCGCGGCCCGTTGATACGTAGCTCCAGCATTCTTCAGCCTAAACGGCATTACCCTATAACAATAGGTCCCCCACGGGGTGGTAAAAGCAGTCTTCTCCCGGTCTTCGGGTGCCAACAATATCTGATTGTAGCCTGAAAACCCGTCCATGAACGAAAGCAACGCATGCCCTGCAGTGAAGTCCACTAACTCATCGATATGCGGCAAAGGAAAGTCGTCCTTCGGACTAGCTTTGTTCAAATCCCTAAAATCTACACATACCCGAATTCTACCGTCCTTCTTCGGCACCAGAACGATGTTAGCCAACTGTAGACACCCCATTTTTGACCGTCCTCAAGACTTGGACGTCACCGTTTGAACACTCGGTGATTATCCATGTTTGTGTTCGTTTGGAGTTCCCGGAGGCCTCGGCTCGCGCGCCTTGTCTCAGGATCTCCGAACTTGACTGTTTAGTGTCTGGTTTCACACCAAACACTTGTGTTTTGCCTTGGAGAGGCAGGGTAGGGCTTGTAAACCATCCCCACCCACCACCGGCAGTGGCTAGAGGCCACCGGCTGGTTTTTGCAGCCACCGACAATGTATATTGCCGGCCGGCACTATTTGTTGCCGGTCAGCACTTTTTAGTGCCGGCCGGCACTCTTTTTGGCCAAGATGGCATTTTTGGCCGGCCGATTACTGTGCATCTGCTTTTGCAGATATTTTAAGACAACTGTCTTGCTTTTGGATCTCCCTCTTATGAAGCTTGTCTTGTAAGCTTTACAAGACAAGAAGTGCCATATAGAGAGAGGCTTGGTCTCTTGGCTTAGAGGTTAGACATTTAAGATATTTTGAGAGCTTAGACAGCCATTGTTAGGGTTTGAGTTCTAGGGTTAGGGTTAGATACACACTCTATCTCTCTTTCCCTCTCTTTTGTGCTCTTGTGTGTGTTTTAGTCCATACTATTGCACACAAGCACCTAGTGTTTCACCTTCCTCTTGGAACTGAGGTTCTAAGGGACTGATTTTGAGGTTTTGAAGCTGATTTCAAGCCAAGGAGGGCCATTGGAGCATCATTGTTGAAGAAGGCTTCAAGGGTAAGAATCTCACCCCTTTTTATCCCATTTTTGCATTGTATTTCTACCTATCTTAAATTCGTTTTTAAGCTTAGTGTATAATACAAAAAAGTTCTATTTTTAGACCCTCTTGGTTGTTTGTTAAGTGTGTTTTGTGGTTTGGGTAAATTTGAATACCCTTAGGCCTTGAAAGGCCTCATTTTGTGCCCTTTTGTGTGAATTCCGGGATTTTGGTGTTGGGGTCTCTTCACCACTGAAATCTTGAGGTGATGCCTTGAAGTCCCAAGAAGGAGAGGGCCACCCCCTCTCCTTGTTGTCCTTGAAATGGACCATTTTTGGCCTCTTGAGAGAGCATTATGTTTGAGGGTGTATTGACCATGACTTGGCTGCTTTTTATGCTTAATATGTCATGTTATACCTCTGTTTTTACTTGGTTTTGGAACTCCATGCATGCTTAGCATAGTTGCCATGTAATGCCTTGTTATGTCTTAACATGTCTTAGGTTGTGTGCCTTTGTTTCTAGCATGTTTTAGGCTTACATTTGTGAAGATTTTGTGCTTATCTTGACATGTTTTAGGTCTGTCCATAAGTGTTTGGGTTGATTTTGGCATGCTTGATATAGCTCCTTTGTATTTGGGCTTGTTGGCCTTGAGCATATGAATGTATAGCATGACATCTTTGCATGGATTTGGTGATTTGGGGTCACCTTATATGTTATTTCAGTCCCATTTTCATGCCTATGTGTTTGCCTTGAATGCATTTTCAATGCGTCATAAGCTTGTGTAGCAATGCTCCATGTTTTGGTGTTTATGCATGCCTTTGTTTTTGAGTCATTTAGATGCCATCTAAGTGGTCCTTAGGCCTTGTATTAATGTCCCAAAACTCTGTTTTTGGTCAATGAGTTCATGCCATGTTTGGTCTTGCTAAGTGTAGTTCAATACTCTATTGGTTTGCTTTGAGCATTTGGGCCATTTGTTGCATGCTTGGCTTGATTTATTGCTTGGTTTGGCACCATGTTTTAGCATGATTTCAATGCTTATGTTTCATGCTATGTGTCCATGATTACCCCCTTTCAAATGTGTTTGAGAGTTGTTCAATTTGTGCTTAAGTGTTGGCCCTCAATTATGTGCATGTGTGTATATATTTAGCCTCCATTTTTGGGCATTTTGGCTACTGTTTTGGGCCCTATTAGAGCTGCCCAAATCATGTTTAAGACCACCTTTTTATTGGTTAGCATTGCCTCATGTTTGCTTGTATGCTTGCATAGGTTTGTCGCCATGCCATGTTGCATCCTTAGCTTGCATGCTTAGGTTGCATTACATCTTGCATGAATGCCTTGTTCCTTGACTTAGTGATAGGAATTGGGCCTTGTTTGATTTGATTTGGTTTGCATGCATTTGAAATCAAAGTTGCATACTTGGTTCTTTGGGCCATCATGCATGGAAATGCGTGATTGGTGGTCCGAGAATCGAGGCACATGCCCCTTTGAGTCATTATCATGATAAGGGACATGGTTGGTGCATATATGCCTTGAATTATGCTGCCATGCTTTGCCTTGCCCTCTGTTGCTGTCATTTGCAGATTCTGCAGGAACACTCTGCCGACCGGCAGTGTAAGGTGCCGACCGGCAACAATTTCTCTGCCGACAGCTTCATTTTGTGCCGATGGCCACACACCACTGCCGGTGGTAATTCCACTCAGCCGGTGGCACTCCCCAATGTCCAGGGATGCAGTCTTGAGGTTTTGACAGCCTCCAGAGGAGTGAAGGAAGGAAAACAGAGGCAGCCTATGCATGGCGGCGCGTTTCCCGAGGCGTCTTTCCTGTTTTCTTAGTTTTAGTTAATTTGCTTAGTTGATTAGGCAATTTGTAATTATTAATCAACTTGCGTAGTTAATTAATCTGTAATTTTATTTGGTCCCTCCGAGTGAGGGTAAACATGTAATAAGTGTGCGTGAGTGTGTGTATGTCTTCCAACCTCACGTCTTTCTTCCCTTTTATTTACCTGCTTATGATGGTAGATTAGGGCACGTTTAATTTAGCATACCTAATGCTATGCATGCGTGCATCCATACATTTGTATTACATACATTAGGCTCGGTACATCACGCTAACTGCATTTGTACTTCAATTCAAAAATTGAATATGTGATAGTTGATCGCATTTCATATGCCATGTTTAGGGTTAGCCGAGCCTGCCTAGATTGCATTTTTGCATGTGATGCATTAGCCATTTTTAACATGAACTAGGACATGCATGTTTGTTAACTAGTTTACTGTTTTGGCACGGAGTACGATGTAAGTATTTTCGCTTTAGCATCTCGCATGCGTGTGAATGTTAACATGACAATATGCTTGCCATGCGGCTAAATGCTTATGTGAGATTAAATTGTTTGAATGCCTGTGGGTGAAGGTTGGATTGTTTGAATTGGAAAAACTCGCTGAAATCCGTATTTTAGCCTACTTGCGAGTAGCAAATTCCAAAGCACTTTTCAAAACAAACGGATATGCAATGCTTATTTCCAAATTAGAAAATCTAGTCTATACTTGTTTGCTGCGCGCATAACATAGTAATTCTAGGCTAATAATTGGAATAAGAACACGTAAAGTTTTCAAAATCGGATATCATGGTTAGTAGAGGCCGGTCTTCGGACCGGGCGAAAGGGGGTGCTCATAGCTGACCTTCCCCGATCATACCCAAGCTCCCGAGCCGAGACAACTCCGGTGATGACGGACATGTGGCCTTCGGCACCGAGTCAGGGTTTCCTAAATTTTCCCATTTTAAAAATATTTAGGTGGCGACTCTGTATCTGGCAAAGCAGTCCATGTTTGGCACTACTTTTTCAAAAATCTGTTTCTCAAAACGATTTACCAGATTTGGACTCTTTGGTTCAGATTAAGAACCGCGACAACAAAAATCGCGAGTCCGAACTGTAGTAGCGAGGGCCCCCCTCCGCGGGCGCGTGCTACACCAACCAAGTGGGGTATTCAGATACCAGCAGGAACCCTGCGTCAATTTGTTTGGTGACCTCTTCTTTGATCTTGAGAGCCTAGTCTAAATGGATCCTTTTGAGCTTCTACTTAATAGGTCGGGCCTCTGGGTCAAAAGGGATCCGATGCTATACAATCTCAGGATCGATTCCAGGCATGTTTTCGTAGGACCACGCGAAAATATCTTTGAAATCTTTTAATAAAGTGATAAAGCGCTCGCGCTCCTCCGAAGACAACGTGGACCCAATCTGGATCAGCCACGGGTCCTTCTCAGTACCAACATTAATTTCGGTGATTTCATCAACCAAGGGTTTAACAAACCTCTCCTGCTCTTGATCAAGCAAATATTGCAAAACTAGAGGAATTTCTTCCTCGTTGTTTTCATCAAAATTTTGAAAATCCTGATTAATGCAATATATTAAGGGCACAGAAAAGTAATCGAAGGCCACAGCTGCACAATTCTCATTAAGCATTTCCAGGTCGCCTGATTCCTCTATTACAACATACTCAAAGGAAAAAGAAAAAGATGACCTAGACAGGACTATGGCATCCGAGTTATCACTCCCAGGAATACCGGACTCAGACTCAGATGAGCTGGAACCTGATTCCCACCCTACGGACTCGGTGGAATTAGATTCCGGCTCACCACCTGACCCGGTGTTGCTCGATAAGAAGCCTTCCTCGTATTGCCAGACGAAGGAAGGTACAATGGACACAACCAAGATATTTGAAGATGGGCTTGCAGCCGTTTCATTCCCAATCATGAACACTGAGAGGTCATTCCCCAAGCACTTATGTACGATCAGAGGATCTGAAAGTAGACAAGCCAGTGCTACCCCCATTTCAAACTCTGCTTCCTCGAAAACCTGCTCTTTACACTGCTTAGCCTCAGCTATTGGGTCTGTTTGCTCCTCGGCAACATCATCCTCAGACAATTGCAAGTCAAAGAAGATTTCGAAGCCCGGCAAGCGTCTCCTCTCTGCATTCAACCATGGCTCTAGGAAGTCGTAGAACGGGAAGTCCTCCCCTCCCAGACAAAGCGTCCGTTCAGGGTACCCTGAATCGGTCGGTGCATCAACTCAAAATGCTTCTCTGCCTGCTTAGCTCTGGCTCTTCCGGCCATTTCTTTCCCTTTCCTGACCCAATCCTCCTTGGTAGGTAGGTAACCTAAACCAAAGGTATGCAGGTTATGCGACACTTCGGCCGATGCTGCAACGCCTTTCTGGCCATTTGTCCCTCATCCCATCCCGGGGATGTGCTGGAGTTTGTTCATGAGGTACACAGACTGTGCGCTGACATAGAGCCCTTCGTCAATAGCCATAATGTTTTGTACAACCCGGGCCTTGGCTATGCTAAATCCTGACAAGAACACATCCTCTGTGCCATGTTTGTTCTCCAGAACCGGCGTAGACACCTCTGGCGGTGGATGGATTGATGAATTCCCAAAAACTATGGCCACCCCCTTTCCATGGGGGTACTTCAACATTTGATGTAGGGTGGAAGAGACCGCCTTCACCTGATGCAGCCACGATCACCCCAGGAGTAGATTGAAGGTCACGGGAACGTCCAAGACATGAAAGTCAATATCATGCTGTCCTGGACCAACCTTAGTCTGAATCTGCATAGTCCCCATCACTTCTCTGCTCGTATTGTCATATGCCCGAATCACCTGGGCAGTGGGTGCGAAGTCCGCGGGCTTCAATCTGATTACATATGCTATCCTTGACGGACATACGTTGATGGCGGATCCCGTATTGACAAGAACTACTGGTATCCATTTGTCACCACACTCCACAAGAATGTAGAGTGGTTTGTTATGATTTGCCCCCTCAGGCGGCAACTCCTTGTTAGTGAAGGTTAACGTCGGGGAAGCTCCTCCCGGAAAAACCAATCCTACCAGCTGCTCAGGCATGGTATTAATCGAAAGTTTAGCCCTATCCATCGCAGAGAGGACAGCTTGTCTGTGTACTCTTGATGTCATAAGCAGTCCCCAGATGGAGATGTCTGCTTGTATCTTCTTCAGCTATTTCAACACAGCCTCCTCTTCGAGTAGCTTTTTTTTTTTGCTTCTCTGCCTCCTTGTCCTTTCCGGACGCCTCTGGTTAATCTAGGTGTAGGGGCTTGAAATATCGCCCACATCCAGTCATGTGGTCAACTTCTCCAATATACCAGGTATCATCCGGTTGGTTGTTCCCCCAATCTTCGTCTGTGTGGGCGAGACATAGGTCATCGTCCTCCCACCACAGGCCATCGCCCATCGACAAGCAGCTATTTGGTTCTATTACAACTGTTCCTGTGCCCACAACACATTCCATTCCCGTGCCCTCAGCACATTCTATCTCTACGAGGGCTTTGGCCTTTCTAGCCCTCTCCAAATCTTTGATCTTCTCTTGCTCAAACCGTTTCAGTGCAGCCCGCTGCTCAGCATCCTCTGTACTCAAACTGTTCTGATCCTGAGCAAAATTCTTAACACTGGTGCTCCCCGGCGGTTCATTCTGATCTCCGGCCGCTGCTGATGATGTTCCAACCCCTGATTGCCCCTGGTCTGGCTGAAGTTGTTCAATAGCATCTGGCTCGTCATTGAGCCACCCGGTAGCTCCCGCTGACCTATCTAAATCAAACTAGTTGGCAGCCACGTCCCCCGGATCCTGTTCATTGAAGAATTGAAGGTTGGCTATGTCCTCTTCCAACTCCGCTAGGTCATCTAGCCCCTGATCAGGTCCATCTTCTCGAACGACACAGATCTCTGCTTCGGCTGGTAGTCTTACCCTTGGCTTAATCTGCCCTGTTGGTGTAATGTAACCGATCGGGTCGTACACAAACCTTACAGACCCCTCAGGTTCTGAATAATCATTTTCATCTACTTCTGTAATCATCCCGGTTCTATCTTCGGTAGTCACCACCACCGGCTCAGGTTGGGTTTGGGAGATGTCCAGTATGTACAAATCCAATCTTTTTGAAATGAATACCTTTGGCTTAAGTAGGTGAGAAGGGGTGATATATATGCTAGGGTCGTATGACATAACCTCGGTTTGGATGAAGTTGATGCGTTTAGGAGGTGGAGCTTGGTTATGTGGTAGGAGTGGGTTGGTTGGGACATTTGGTTTTTCCGGAGGTGCGATCACCTTATTGTCAACGAGATCTTGGATGTCGTGACGCAGTCTAAAGCACTAGTCGGTGTCGTGACCATGCTGTTGGTGATAGGCACAGTACTTAGCTGGGTTATGAGAGGGAGGAAGTATATTTGGCAATGGCCATGACTCTAGGGACTTCAAGTGCCCTTTCTTGATCAAAACCCCCAAAGCTTTGGACAGGGGCATGTATAGTGGGGTGAAGGTTCTTTGGCCTCTGGGCGCATATCTAGCTAGTTGTGAGCTACTACAGGACGCACCAGTGAATGGGGTAGCTGTGAGAGTTTTGGGAAGGGTGGTGGTGACCATTCCGACATCTGAAGTCCTGCCAACTGCAGCACTACTTGTGCCTGCATTTGTGCCGTGGTTGAATGCCCTCTTGGGCTGCTCTCTCTCATTATCAATGAGGCCTTGTTTCATGGCGTCCTCTATTTTCACCCCAATCTTATGTAGGTCTGCAAAGGTGGGGAGGGGGAGAACTATCATTTTTGCATGAGCTTGGCTTGGAGGTTGCGCAAAACTATCCGAATTTGATCCTTGTCCACGGGCCTGACGGTCATCATCGAGGCATTGGCCCTCCAACGGGTTACGAAGTTGGAGAAGCTCTCCTTTGGTTCTTGGCGGGTGGTCTCGAGATCACGAGTTATGACCTCTATCTGTGTATTAAAGGAGTATTCAGCTATGAAGGCCTCAGCCATCTCCTCCCAACTTCTTTTAACGGAGTCTTCTAATTTGGCATACCAAATGGCTGCTACACCCGACAGGGTCCGGCCAAATAGGGAAAGCTTCTGTAATCTTGAGAGGCCCATCGGCCTTAAGACGTCTGAAAACAGCCGCAGGTGTACCATAGAATCCCCGGACCCATCGAAGCGGTCAATATGTGGCATTTTAAACCGGTCCGGCAACGTCACAGCCGAGTCGGTGTACCCGTCCTCAATATTCGGGATGGACTTCACGCCCTGGGATTTCTTGAACAACTTTTCAAGCTTGCTCAGTTTTAGTGCTGTGGGGTCCACTTCGAACTCAAAGGGAGAATCCGGTAGGTTGGTAGGTGCTTTGGATAGCTGGGGTAAGATTAGGGATGGAGCCAGCCCTGTTGGAATGTCCGTATTTTCCTGGACATTTGGCGTCTCCCCGAGTATTGGAACTCTGGGTAGGGGAGGAGGTGTGTGTGAAGCAGATACTCCGGTTTGCTGCTGTAGCCTGGCAATTAACTCTGCCTGTTGGGCCATGACCTCGGCCTGTTGCTTGGCAAATTCTTCTTGACGGGCAGCGTCTTGCTGCATGGTTTGCATACTCTCTTGAAGGTGACGCATCATCTCTTCGATTCCTACCATATTATACTGATCTATCTGGATAACCGGTATGTGTTCCCTCTCTGTGGAAGAACCAGAACTCTGATTCCTACTATACTCAGGTGGGTAGACAAAGCCCTCTGAATTGACTGCTGAACTGATATCCTCTGCCTAACTGCCCTTCGTCTAGTAACCGGGGGTAATGAGTAGTACACTGGTTGTCCGTCTATCAGATCCTCGGATCGATGAAGTCTATGGCCTCTAACCCAGAGTGCTTGAGGAATATCTACCTGGTCGGATGCAACTGTGCTAAACTGCCTTGCAAAAAGATAAATAAAGCATAATAAATAAATAAACGACAAAAAAAAAAACGGACAGCATAACGGCTTTAAATAAACACAATACACAGTTGATATTTATGAGCTGAAGCACACTGTTCTCAAACACTGATCGCTGTTGCCCAAATAGCTGCCCCAAAACTAAATCTAATACCCGCAGATATAACTGATTCTCAAATACTGATGCGCTCAGGCCTGATACTCAGACTTGGAAACTGATACGTGCAACCCTATAGAGACACACTCTGACAGCACATAGTAAGCAAATGAGAGCCAAAACACCCCTCTGTTGGGGTAAGGTTTCCCTGTCCTATTTTGTCAGGAGCTAGGGTTACACTACGCACACAGCGGTTTCAAAACAACCTACAATCGGGTAAGCAATCTGTCCTAGTTTGGGATAGTCACTATGGATTCTGAATATGCACTAGGTCGAATGGTCAAAAAGGGTGCCCCGGTAAAACTGGGGTTTGTGTTCCCGTCGTGGCAGAGCCCGCAACCGGTCAGCCTTATGGCACCCTTCTCAAAGCAAGCCTCCGGCAAACACAGTGTCCTAGGCGCACCAATGTAAATGCAATGCAAAGAAATACATAAGTGTGAACAAAACACGATATCACGAGTTCGAGACGAGTTCGAGTCAAGTTCTCTAATTCCCCACCAGAGTCGCCAGAAACTATAGACACGCCCCTTCGGGCTTTGCTTACTACTGTTCAAACTCAAATGCCACGGTTCTTAATTTGATCTCACAATGTGCGATGTGAGATTGATAAATCACCAAAGAGTCCAAATCCGGCAAATCGTTTTGGAAAACTGATTTTTGTAAAAAGTGCCAAACATGGACTGCTTTGCCAGATAAAGAGTCGCCACCTAAATATTTTATTTTTGGGGAAATTTAGGAAACCCTGACTCGTGTCTAAGGACACGTGTCCGTCATCACCAAAGTTGCCTCGGCTCGGGAACTTGGGTACGATTGCGGAAGGTCATTTAATGAGCACCCCCGCTCGCCCAACCAAAGATCGGCCTGTACTAAGCATGATATCGAATTTTTGAAAACATATGTGCTCTTATTCTGATTAATTAGCTAGAATTACTATGTGATGCGCACAACACACAAGTATAGACTAGATCGCCTAATTTGGAACAAAGCATTACATATCCGTTTGTTTGGAAAATAGTTTGAAGTTTGCTACTTGCAAGTGTAGACGCGCCCTTAGGGCTTTGCTTCTACAGTTCGGACTCAAAATGTCACGGTTCTGAATCTAATCCCGCAAAGTGCAATGCGAGACCGATAAATCACCAAAGAGTCCAAATCCGGCAAATCGTTTTGGAAAACTGATTTGTAAGAAAGAAGTGCCAAACATGGACTGCTTTGCCAGATACAGAGTCGCCACCTAAATATTTTATTTTTGGGGAAATTTAGAAAACCCTAACTCATTGCCTAAGGCCACATGTCCGTCATCACCAAAGTTGCCTCGACTCGGGAACTTGGGTACGATTGGGGAAGGTCATTTCATGAGCACCCCCGCTCGCCCGATCGAAAATCGGCCTGTACTAAGCATGATATTTTGTTTTGAAAACATATGCTCTCTTATTCCGATTATTTAGCTAGAATTACTATGTGATGCGCACAACACACAAGTATAGACTAGATTGCCTAAGTTGGAACAAATCATCTCATGTTTGTTTGTTTGAAAATGGTTTAAAGGTGTTACTCGCAAGTAAGCTAAGACGTGGATTTGCCACCCTCAAGTGGGCTTAGAAACACATGATTTTGCCACTCTCAAGTGGGCTTTAAAACACACATTTCAATGAATTGTTCCAATTCAAGTAATCTAACCTTCACCCACAAGCATTCAGGCAGTTAAATCAACTAAGCAAATAGCCTCATAACAAGCATGCTATCATGGCAACACTCACACTCATGCAAGATGCTAAAACATAAACGCTTACCTAGTACTCCAAGCCAAAACAATAGCTAGTTAGTAATCAAATTCATGATCCTAGTTCATGTTAAGATGGCTAATGCAACACATGCAAAAATGCAACTAGAATAGGCTCGGCCAATCTAAGAATGACATGTGAAATGCGACAACTCGATACACGTATTCAAGTTGGAATTGAAATGCTATGCGGTTAGTATGATGCGCCGAGCCTGGTGCATGCAATACAAATGAATGATGCAAACATGCGAGCATAAGGATGCTAATTGAAACGTGACCTAAAACTAACCATTGAAAGCAGGTAAGTAAAAGGGAGAAAGACGTGGGGTTGGAAGGCATTCACACACTCACGCACACTTATTACAAAATTCGCCCTCTCGACGGAGGGTCCGAATAAATAATACAAATTGATTAATTAACTAATTAACTAGCTAATTAAATATTACAAAACCCTAATCGAAATAAATAACCAGTCTAAGTTATTAAACACTGAAATGGCCTCGTGGCGAGGGATGCATGTACACTTGTACGGCTTCGCTCGGAAATCCATCGCCATGCTACATGTTGCCTCTGTTTGCACTGCTCTGTTCCACTGAAGACTACACAAGTCTTTGTGATGCTCCAGAATTACTTCCTTTACACTGTGAGAGGCCATCGGCCAAGAGGAATGATCATCCGCCAATGGGAAGGTGCCATCGACCAATTATGCTACTATCGGCCAACAAAGGTTAGCCGATCGGCACTGAAAGTAGCCGACCGGCCATTTCTTCCTGCAGAATGCTGTTTTGCTACAGCAGAGGACAAACCGAGCATGGCAATACATTTACAAGGCAATGTTTGCACGACCATCCTCCCTATCATGTCATGAACTCAAGGGAGTATGTTTCTCAACCCTCGGGCCACCAATCACGCATTTCAATGCATGATGGCCAAAGGAGCCAAGTATGCAAATCAATATAGAATGAATGCACAAAACACATGAAGGCCTCACACTCTATCATGTTGGATCAAGGGCGTCAGCGACTAAGGATTGAGGCACGTTTTGTCACTTCAAGTACGAACGTTCCTCGCTCCTCGTGTTTGGTTTGACACCCCAAACCAAACACAATGTAATGCAAGCAAGTATGCCAAATACAATGCAACATGGAAAAGCAATGCTATGTAACCTAAACATGCCAAATGCAATAGGACTTGAGCGTGCATACAAGGCTAAGGTAACAAGCATGCCAAATGCAATGCAACCTAATCAAGCATGTGACAAAATGCAAACTAGCAAGCATGCAAAATGCAACCTAAACGTACAAACATGCAATGTAATGGGCATGCGACAACAATACTAAAAACAAGGATGTGACAACATGCAATGTGATAAGCATGCAATAACACACAAACCGCATGATCCATGGACTTATATTGAAAATGGATAGGCCTCAACCACACCAAAAATAGTGGCCATAATGATGAAGTGATAGAATAAAATGCACAATGAGCATGCACATGCAATGGTCCAAGAGTTAAGGCATAAGGTCACAACACCCAAACATGAGCGAGGGGTGACAATCATGGTAGTATGGTGACACCATAAGCTCTGAAATTATGTTAAGAGTGACGCCAAATCAAACACATAACACAAGCAAGGCATGCTAATGGACTTCAAGTTCAAAGCTAACCAAGGTACTTGAACCATGGCCATGTCAACCAAGCCCCAAAGGACCAAGGTGACCCAAAATAGTCCCCAGACAGGCCAAAACAAAGTTAGAACATGTATGGGATGAGGCCAAAACATGCTAGAAATGTGAGCACAAGACAAGACACATACAAGGCCAAAATGGGCAATTACACTACACCTATTACAACCAAACATGACATGACTTAGGCCAATAAAATCAGAGTTATGGCATGTTAGAATGAGCCCAAAAACCCACTTAGATGGCATCCCAAAGGCTTAAGTATGATGGCATGCACAATGACCTATTCTTAAGGCATGAAACACAAACTATCCAAAGCATGGAATAGGCGATAAATGCAAGTGTGTGACCATGAAACATGGACTGAAATCACATTTCACATGATGCCAAATCATGAAAATACTTCAAGTAACACATGCTAATGAACTCAAGGCATAAAGCTTACAAGCTAAAATGAACCAAGGCTATACAAAACAATGCATACATGACCAACATGGAAGATTACTCTATAAGATGCATGTTATGCAAACATGCAAGATTACTCTACAAGTATGTGAAGTCTGCAAGATGCCATCAAACCAACATGGAATAGAGTTAAGGCAGGTCTTAAAAGCCACTAAAAAGTGCTGAAATAGAACCAAGACATGCTAAGTAAACATGCTACTCTTATAAGCCAACAACACAAGCATATGAGACATAAGGAGAGAGGGGTGTCCCTCTCCTATAAAAGACTCCAAAACCACTTCTCCACCATTAAAAATCCTCTGGATTTCAATGGTGGGAAGGTCAAAATAAGATGGTACCAAAGCTCAAGAAGAAAGGCACAAAATAGGGCCAAACAAGGCCTAAGAGGGGGTAGACAACCCCCAACCAAAAAGTGACCTTAAGCAACCATAACAAGCATACAAAATCAGAACTTTTTTGTAGTTTAGAGTCAAGCTTAAAACAATATAGAAGTATGTGTAAAAGCTTAAGCCAAAATGGGGTATCAAAAGCAAGTTGACTCACCCTTGAAGAACAACTTTAAGAACACAACTCCAGCAATCTTCTTGGATCAAAAACAGCCCCAAGGACTCTAATATCAACCTTCTAGTGCCTCAGCAACCAAGTATAGTGTAGTGCTAGGTGTTTGTGTGCAATAGTAAGAACAAAACACACTTTTGAACTCAAACACACACACAAATCTAGAGAGCGGGAGATATAGAGAGAGATATATCTAACTTGTATATCAGATTTCTAGAACCACTGGAAAGGGAGAAGAGGCACTCTTTTTATAGAAATCCAATTTTGCAAAGCTTCTTGGAGAAGCTAAGTAAGGCTCAAATCCCTCCATACACGTGTATGGAGGGGGGAATTGTGCATGCCAGCTGTGCCAGCTGGCACAAAATATCTGCCAAAAGTAGATGGAAAGGGGTCGGCCAGAAAATATGGCCGATTGACCAATAGAGGTGGCCGACCGACCAAATATAGTGCTGATCGGCCAAAACTTTTGGCCGATGGAAAGAAAAAGGGGCCGGTGGCTTCATGCCTTGGCCGATGGGTTGAGGGGATGGCCAACAAGCCACCCTCTTCCCTCAGAAGCAAAACCACAAGTCCTTGGTCCACAACCAAGCACAAAACAGTCAAGTTGAGAGATCTTGAGGAAAGGCGTGCGGCCGAGACCTCAGAGAACTCAAAATGAACACGAACATGGATGATCATCGAGTGTTCAAACGATGACGTCCAAGTCTTGAGGACAGTCAAAAATGGGGTGTCCACAGCAAGTAGGCTAAAATGCAGATTTCGATGAATTGTTCCAATCCAAGTAATCCAACCTTCACCCACAGGCATTCAGGCAGTTATATCACATAAGCAGTTAGCCTCATGGCAAGCATGCTTTCATGGCAACATTAACACACATGCAGTATGCTAAAGCGTAAACACTCACAGTGTACTCCAAGCCAAAACAAAGAACTAGTTAGAAATCATGCATGATCCTAGTTCATGTTAAAATGGCTAATGTAACACATGCAAAAATGCAATGAAGATAGGCTCGGCTATTCTAGAATGTCATGTGAAATGCAACTTGGCACATGTATTCAAATACGAATTGAAATACAATGCAGTTAGTATGATGCGCCAAGCCCGGTGTATGCAATACAAATGAATGGATGCACGCATGCAAGCAAGCATAAGGTATGCTAAATGAAACATGCCCTAAAACTAACCATCGTAAGCAGTTAAGTAAAAGGGAGAAAGAAATGAGGGTTAGAAGACATGCATCACACACACGCACGCTTATTACAACAATGTGCCCTCTAGAGGGAGGGACCAAATAAGAAGCTAACTAGCTAACCGAAGCTAATTAAACTAATTATTACAACACAAATTAATTAACTAATCCAAGTTAACTAATTATTACAAAACGAATTTAAATAGCTAAATGTATTAACTATTAAGAGGTACAGACCAAAGCAAAACCTAGCTATCTAAGGATGGCAACTAAGGAAAACAATAAATCAGGAGCCTCGGAGGGAGAGGAATGCATGCATGTCCGGTCGGCTAGTTTGGAAATCCGTCGCGATGCCCCAATTTGCCTCTGTTTGCAACTGCTCTTAGAAACTTGCACCAAGCTCCAGAAAGCTTAAACTTCACCTTAGGAACCCTGTGGGATGGTGGCCGACCACTTTTGGTCCCTCCAACCACCTGTCGACCACTTTTGGTTGTTGAAAAACCAGAAAAGTGGTTGGCCAGCTAGTTTTTCTAGCTGGCTGACCAGTTCTTATTGCTGAACTGCAATTTGCTGCAATAGAGACCAAGAAAGGGCATGACAATGTATTTGCAAGATATGTGTACACAACCACCGTCCCTATCATGTCATGAACTCAAGCGGGGTGTGGTTCTCGACCCTCGGGCCACCAATCGCGCATTTCAATGCGTGATGGCCGAGAGGCGAAGTTGCATAATTCAATATGAAAATGAATGCACAAGTAAACACATAAAGCTTAAAACTCTATCATGTGTGATCAAGAGCATCAACGACCGGGAATCGAGGCACGTTTCATCACTTTAAGTACGAAATGTCCCTCTTTTCCCATGTTTGGACTAACACCTATTCCAAACACAATGCAACACATAACACGGCATGCTCAATGCAATGTAATGCAACCTTAGCATGCAAACATGCAATGCAATATGAACAACCTAATAAGGCTAATGGCATGCACAATGCACAATGCTAAGAACAACTAGCATGCACAATGCAAATATCAATTAGCATGCACAATGCAATGATGTAACCTAAACATACACAATGCAAGGTATAAGGCATACGCAATGCGATGAACATGACATACACAATGCGATGATCTACATGGTATACACAATGCAACTAGCAACCTAGCATACACAATACAAGGAATAACATGGCATACACAATGCTAAATGCTAAGAACTAGATGTCATACTCAATGCAAGGCAATCATAGGGTTCTTAACACAATGAAATGCATGCATGCACAATGCAATGCAACAAGGGCAACAATATGTAATACACCAAGCATGCAACAACATGCAAACCATATACTCAATAGACTTAAACCGAAATGGATAGACCTCAGCCATGCCAAAATAGTGGCCATTGGTGATGAAATGAAGGCACATAAAGCAAGGCATGCATGCACAATGCATTGGCCATCAAAGAGGCCAAAGACCACAACTCTCAAGATGCTCAATGAGTGACAAAAGTGGAAGTGTAACAACACTAAGTGCACTGAAATGAAGCAAGAAATGATGCCAAATCGTTCAAACAACATAAGTAAAGCATGCTAGGGTCCTAAGGCATGAAAGCTAGTAAAGAGCAACACGAAGGAGACATGCAATACATGGCACAAACGCATGAACTAAGCATGGACAGAGCTCAAGTAGGTCCAATCATGGACCAAAACATGTTGAGACGAGGGCCCAAAGGGCTAGGCATTCAAGCATGCGAGCTAAAGCATAAGCTAGGCAAACATGCACAATACTCGAAGGCACTTAAAGCATGATTGAAGTGGGAACATGACAAGTCTATATGCTCTGAAATGTCATGTTAGGTGATACCAAATCATGTACACAACACAAATAAAGCATGCAATGGTGCTCAAAGCTTGAAGCAAGCAAGAGCACTTGTACTATAAGTATACAAAACATGAAGCATGTGATTGGGGCAACCTAAAATAGTCATAGTACATGCTAAAATGTGTCTAAAACAGGCATGAAAGGAAGCCAAAATGTGCTAGCATGAAGGGCATGAAGCATGATGAATGCAAGGTATATAGGGTGGATTACACTACACCTATTAGGACCAAACATGGCATGACTTAACCAACAAAAATCAGAGTTATGTCATGGCATAATAACCCTAAAAACACACTGAAATGGTGGTTCGCAAGCAAGGGCATGAAGGCATACGTAATGGTTCATGTTAAGGCATAAAGGGGCAAACCCTCCAACACATTGAATGAGTGATAAATGGGAATGTATGGCCATGAAATATGGACTGAAATCACATAACAAGTGATGCCAAATCACTGAAATAAGCCAAGTAATGCATGCTAGTGGATTCAATGCATAAGGCTAACAAGCTAGATTGAACTATAGCTATACAAAGCAAGTCATGGATGACCAATACAACCAAAATCAGACCTTAAACATGCTAAAACATAAACAAAATCTTCTTGAAGTTAAGCCAAAAACATGCTAGAATGACATGTCACAACATGATGCATGTTAGGCTATTTCATGGAAATACACTACAAGTGAAAGGAGCATGCAAAGGCTAACCAAACCAAACCTAAACAGATGTATGACATGGTAAAACAAACCAAGAACATGCTGAAATGGACACAACATAGGCTAGAATGACATGCTCAAACATGAAGCATACAAAGCTAGTTTAAGGGATTTACACTACAAGTGTATTAACCATGCATGGAGTGACTAAACTAAGCAAAAACAGTGGTATGCCTCAGCAAAATAACCACAAATACAAGCTAAGAGGTGGCCAACAAACACTTGGTAGAGATGCTCAAACATGAGGCATGTTAAGGCATGTATTGAAGATGCAAGGAGAGGGGATGGCCCTCCCCTTCTTAGGACCTTAGAACACCATCCCCACCACTGAAATCCCTCTGGATTTCAGTGGTGAGAAGGCCAATACAAGGTGGTCCCGAAGCTCACAAAAAAAGCTCAAAAACAAGGCCAAACAAGGCCTAAGAGGGGGTAAACAACCCGAAACACAAAAATTATCTTAAACAAAGATCAAAAGCATACAAAAATAAAACTTTTATCAGTTATAAGTTAAGCTTAAAACAGCATGTAAGAAGGGCTAAAAGCTTAAGCAAGAAAGGGGGTTTTAAGGCTTAGAAACTCACCCTTGAAGACCCTCTTTAAAACTGCAACTCCAGCAAGTTTTTGAAGCTTAAACCAACCCAAGAACACCAAAGACAACCTCAAGAAGCCTCAGCAACAAAGGTATTGTGTTTTAATGTGTGTTTGTGCACAAAAGTATGATCAAATGACACTTTTAAGGCATAAAATGAAGAACAAAAGTAAGATAGATACAACTGTGTAAGTATAACTCTCAAGGCACAAAATTTTGAACCTCAAAGAGGGAGGAGGAGCCTCCCTCTTATAAAAGAGGAAAGCCAAGGCTTCTTGGAGAAGCTAAGCTTGAATGCCATCCCTCCATGCACGTGTATGGAGGATGGCTCAAATGCTCTCCAGTTGTGCCAACTATTCTAAAATATCTCCAAAAAGGTGCCAAAAAGCAGCTGACCACTTGAAGTGGTCGGCTTGCTAGTAAAAGTGGTCGGCCAACCACTTTAGGTGCTCAACTAGAGTAGAAACTGGTCGGCCATAGGTGGGAGAGGTCAACACACTAAATGCAAGGTGGTGGTGTGGTGGTCGACCAGAAAAGATGGTCCAAAGACCAAGAAAGCGAGTTATCTGACAAGAAAACTAGCTGGAAAAAGGAAAAGTGGTCTCCAAGGAGAAATACTGGTCTCCCAAACAAGGAAAGCAAGGTTTGTACCAGAAACAAACCAAAGCAGATGCAAGACGAGAAATCGGGAGGCGAAACACGCGGCCAAAATCCCCGAAAACTAGCTGACGAGCATCAAGAGTGGTATGCAACCACAAAAGTGGTCTCCCGGACCACAGTGTTACTCTTGGCAGAGGCAATAAGGTGTGGTTCAAAAATCACACCAAACGAAGAATGTTAAGCGGTCCCGAGACAAGGCGCGCGGCCAAAGGCTACAAAAATCGAAAACTAGTCTCCAAACGGGAAAAGTGGCCTACGACCACGAAAAGTAGTCTACGACCACAGAGAGATGGTCTACAAGACCACTCCCTTCCTCCGGGAAGGGAAAACAAGACTTGGTTCGCAAACCGAGCCAAAGCACAAAGAGTTCCGAGGCCCGGAGGCAAGGTTCTCAGCCAAAACTCCGAAACCTCAAAACGAGCACAACATGCACCATCACCGAGCGCTCAATCGATGACGTCTAAGTCTTAAGGTCGGTTAAAAATGGGGTGTCTACACCTAGTGCCTTTAAGAAAAGTTAGAACATCTCAAGATCTACATTTTGATCCGAATAAATATGGGTTTCAGCGTTCTTAGAGTGTCTCTCTTGTGTTGCTCATCTTCTTCCTTTATGGTATGGATTCTTTCTACACCTTCATATGATATTTACCTTAGTTATTGTCTCTTCTGTAACAATGGTGTGATTTGGGGATGCTTTAAACAAACCTAGGGTTTGGGCATAAAAATGGAAAGAGGGGTTTTCGGTGAAGATGAAATAAATGCTTATGGGGTTTGAAAATGATGTTGTGTTATGTATAATTTGTTGATTTTGGCACTTGGATAATATTTGGAAAAAAAGGGGGGAAAATTGCCCTAATTTGATCAAATTATTATTTTGTACAAATAATTGGAATTGGCATTGAAAATGTGAAATTGAGAGGGTATTGACATGAATGGTGGGATTGGTAATGTATTAACTCATTCTTTGGAAGTTTTGAATAAACTATATGTTTGAGATTGAATATATGTCTAAAGATAACTGTATTGGGCTATCGGTGGAGGATAGCTTTGATTGTTATAGAGATTGCATGTGGATTAGGTGAATTGAAACTAATCTTTTGATGGTTGTCATTGAATAAGACCGTGTTTATATACATTGTATATGTATGTTTGTTGGAAGTGGAAAGGGGATGTGCTCCGTGTTTGATTATATGTTTAAATACATTGCATATGTATGGATGATTGTTTGAGAGGAGTGTAACGTCCCAAAATAACCCAACACAAATTAGGTACATCAACCAACATCCATCAAGAATAATAGCAATTCTCCAACCTTTACATCATTAATCAATAAGGTTTGCACAAAAGTCCCACATGCGAATTATACATTTAATGATATAAAAATACATGAATTTATAGCATATAGAACATCAAATCCCAAAAATAAATAAAATGCCCTTAAGGGTTTACATGTTCTAAGGCTTACGTCCGGTTACACAAAAATGGTCTCTCGGACCCATACATGAATAGCCCTTGGCTAGCAAAATAAATCACAACAAAAATAGTCATTTACTTTTCACAAAAAAATGTCCACACCCTCAACTCAGCCGGATCACCACATCTTTTTCTACTCCAAAATCCCATAGGAGTGAGGATAAAACCTAGTAGAGAATCCTCAACAAAGTATATACAGTTATCCAAGATTTCCAATATTAAATGCAAATGCCATGCAATGCCAATTAAAAGAGGATTTCATTTACATGCCTTTTTTTAAAAGGTCACCATGTTCAACGATAGTTTGAAATCTCAACAATTTCAAAATTTACAATTTTATTCAATGCGGGCGGTAAATACGACTTAGGTAATCCCTAGGTTGGTGTCTGTAAGTAGGCTTAAATAGCACTACCAAAAACCCCACTTTACAAGTTGCTAACCGGAAGCGAAGTAGTACCTCCTCTACGCGTGTTTTCGGTCTTTCACCCCGGACACTCAGGCCAACTTAATCATTTCCATCTACACCTCCTACCCGGACTTACCAACGTATTTACCCTAAAAACATTTCCATAGTTTCATTTCATAGCATTTCTTTCTCAATGAAAATATTTTCAAATCTCAATTCACAACTTGCATCAATGTAATGATAGCAATGCCAATACAACATATGCTAAAACTCAATAATGATGTTGAAATAATCAATTAAATGAATATGCCATGCAATAATTATCATCACTACATAACGTTTCTCCATCGTCAACTCTCTCAACGATAATTCATCATAATTAAACTTTCCATTCCCCTTTCAACAATATCAAACATGATACCCATAATTCCATCTAATTTCATCACAATTAAATACTTCCACATTTCGTATTTAATCGACAATTTGCCATCTCATAACTTTGTCTACAATTTTAACTACAAATTTCCATCCCCATGTTTCACACATTCCATGCAATGCATTATTTCTTTTGTGGCATAATAACAAATTGGTTAATTTCATAGACCCCCAACCCATTTCAAGAACAAAATCCATAAATTTGGGTCTTTGACTAAGATGAGGTATCTCCTCACCTTTTAAAAGAACACACACACATCAAACATTATCTCTCATACAATGAGAGTGAAACCCTCAAGGATTAACTAAAAAGATTTGAGATATTGAAACCCTCTTTTGAAAATCTCTACATTCTTGAGCCAAAAATCAAAACCTACATAATAACTTCAAGAAAAACCTTAAATCAACATCAACCTTGCAAAACATGTATATATAACTCAAAGAAGTCCCTACCTTTAGTTTGATGAAGAGATTTGATGAAACCCTAGAATCAAAAGTCGTAGAAATTCGATCTTCACCGTACAAAGTGAAGTTCTTGCTTTGCTCTCCAAGATTTGTGAAAAATGATGGATCAAAACTCAATGGATTGCAAGAAATCAAAGGTTCTTGGTGTTTGAAGAGAGTTTTTAGAGAGAAGGGGGAGCAAAAGTGTTTTTAGAGTGAGAAGAGAGGGCTAAAAGTGATACACACGCAGCCAAAAGAGAGAAAAAAAATAGAGTTCTCAGATCCAGCCCGTCCTACACGTGCGGCACTTGCCCCCGCACATGCAGAGCTTGCTTCCGACACGTGCGGCATTGATCCCCGCACGTGTGGCACTCCTCCTCCGCACTTGGCTTCGCACCTACATATAATGCAGTGTGCAGCCCAGAAACCTCCCAGATTCCCACATGTGCAGCCTCATCTCCCGCACGTACGGCTCAGCCCTCAGCCCAAAAAATTCCAACTTAAGTGTAAAATCCCTCGGATTCAACTTCAACCCTCCCAAAACAAGTGGGACTCAAAATCGAGAGATAGATTTCAAAAAGTGTTGAATCCAACACGCATAAAAGAAAGTAGAATGGTTTACGTACCCGATCATCACAAAGAGAAAGGGGATTGGACTCTATTATAATTAAGTTGGCCGGAGTGTCCTGGGTGAAAGTCCCAAAATTATACATGGGTGCCTAGCCCACGAAAGAAATATCCATAAAATGGAAATTGTAGTGCTTGTATAGCCTACGTTTACATGGGTCCCATTTGACAGCTACCCGCGGACGAAATATCCGTGAAATAGAAGTTTGAAATGCTTGTGCATATGTGTTGTGTGAATTGAAAGTAATTGGACTGTAGCCTCAGTTCGTTTGTTGTGAAATAATGAAATTGACTCATGAATTGAGAAAGATAAGTAATCGAGATGTGAATTGAAAATAAATGGATTAAGACTTGAAATTGATATTTTATGAGTATATAAAGTTGTGAAAAGTTTTACCACGAGCATTGTTTATGCACTTGTACTTATACCTTTGCTAAGTTTCATATACTGTGTTATATGATTTCTATTGGGCTATGGCTCACCCTATTTGGGAATAACATTTTCAGGTAATGATGGCATGCCTCCACCAAGGCAATAGCATTGGAAGGACCTTTGGAAAAACAAGAGCTTCATGTTTTGTTTATTTTGTATAGCCTAGGGCTAAATTTGTAATTGAGCGAAGCTCATTTTGTTGTAACCAAGTCAAGACTTGGAAAGGTGTAAGCCAATAGGGCATCTATTTCAGTCAAACTCTTTTGTATCATTGACTTCATGTAATGAAATGACTATTCACTCTGATTCATGCAATTATTGTTATATGTGTTGGGATGCATCTATTGTGTATTTTGAGGGCGTTATAACTAATCACCACTTTGTTGCTAACCGAAAGGCACGTGGTGCCTCCTCCGCGCATGTTTTCGGTCTTTCACCATGGACACTCAGGCCAACTTAATCAATACCAAACTACACCCCCTATTCGAACTTACCAATGTATTTATCCCAAAACAGTTCAAGATGTTCTTCTTTTATAAAACAATTCCTTTCTCAAAGCAATAATTTTCCAATGCAAGGTTCAAAATCAATTATAACAAGATTAAATGGAATGGCAATGCAAAATGTAACAATGCATTAATATAGTTTCATTTTTAATTCCACAACACAATCCTTTATTGTGATCAATTTCCACAACACAATCCTTTATTGTGATCAATTTCCACATCTCTTGTCCAAGTAACATCATATCACATTTTCCAAGAGACAAAATAACAATGTCAAGCTTTAAAAAATCAACAATTCCCATTCCTCCATGAAAATCCCTCATTTGATACAAGTATAGTAATTTCTCCATCAATTATTTACCATGATAATTTATCAAGTATAAATTTCAAAAAAACTCGACATTTTTCCCAAAATCCCCAAATTTCCAAGGTTTCCACCAAAACTAGGTTTTTGTTCCATTTTTGAAAAAAAAAAATTTCCAAAACAACACCCACACTCTAGAACATGGCTCATGCTCTTAAAAGTTTTGGGAGAAATAGATAAAATCCTCCTTACAATCATCTACGGTTCATTAACCCAAAATCATTGCTCAAACATGTAAGAAATACCCCAAACAAGCATGAACTTGCATATATATATATATATAACTCCAAGAATGTCCCTACCTCAAGTTTGGAAAAGGAAAGAGATGAAAACCCTATAATTCAACGTTGGAGAAAACTTGATTCAATCGATGAAAACGTAGCCCTCATCGCCCTCTTCGATTTGGATTAAAAAGCCCTATCAATTTTTGCAGGTTTTTGCTAAATCTTAAAGAGAAGTTTGGATTTGGGTGTGTTTGTAGAGAGAATGAAGATAAAAGATGAGTATAAAGAGAGAGAGAGAGAGAGACAGAGAGAGAAGTGAAAAAGTGTCTTAAACACATTTTTGGCATCAGTTTTGACGAAAAGAGCTTGAAATTCGAGACAAATGCACTGAAATCTACAGGAGCATTTTGAATTCCGCACAAGCGAAATTCCAAATCCACATGAGTAGATTTTGATGCCTTCACTAGCGGTTTTATGATAACCATGTTCCGTAATTAGCTAACTGGTCCTTATTATGAATTTGATTATGTGTCTAATACGATTTTGTGTGCCAATTATGTGAATATATGTGGTTTTCAATTTCTATCTATTCACCGTAGGAATATCTATTGGATTATCTACTTTGGAAATTAAATTGAAGGCCTTATCGGCCAGCGAAACCAAAATTGATTGCGCCATTGTGATTGGCAAAATTTTTAGAGCCTACGGTGAAGTTTAATTGAAAAATTGATTCAGACCAGATTAAGTTGATTAAATTGATGATTTAGTGCCCAATTATTTAATGTTATTAAATAATAAATAGTGGGGCCTTATGTGTGAGGCCATGTACACTCTCATTGCCTCTTTTGAACTCAAAAATCTGATCTTAGTGTCTTGAGAGAGAGAGGGAGCCGGCTATAGAGATAGAAGGGTGAAACTTGTGCAATTTTGACTCAACTTGGATATTTGAAGTCTAGTTCACAAATTAACCATAGATTGGGCTTCTAGGTAAGCAATTGATTCTTGAATTCATGAGTTTAATGTGTAATCTTGTGTGTTCAAGGTTTGTTTGTAACCAAGAGCATGAGTTGAGTTGGTTTTGTTGGAATCAAAGCTTGATATGCGCATGCATGTAAAGAATACCTATGGAACCACAAAATCTAGCATGTAAATTGTAAATTATGAAAGATTGGAAGTGTAATCCCACATGCAAGCATGTTTTTGTTGAGTTTCATGGGAATGAGCACTAATGGCATCATTAGAAGTGAAAATGAAAGTCAAAATGGGCATTCATGTTGTGTATTGGAAATGGGAACCTTGAATGCATGAGTTTGAGTTAATTTGGGGCATGCATGTGATCAATTTGTGAAATTGAACTCCATTGTGTTGTAATTTGGTGTTGGTACCATGTTAATACAAGCATATGTGAGATTTGAGCCATCCTATGCAATAAAAGTGGTTGAAATGTCAAATTTGAGCTCAAGAACACATTCTGGAAAACCCAGAAATTTGATGTCCACTCGAGCAGGGAAAACGCCGCTCGAGCGTGAATTTCGTGCTCCCAGTATTTTTTGCAGACCATGATGTCCGCTCGAGCGGGGAGCTATGTAAGATGGACTTCCGCTCGAGCGTCCAAGTTCCATACTCGAGCGTAAAAATGACATAACCAGTACTTTTGTAGACCTCATGGGTCTGCTCGAGCGGGAAAGTCCACGCTCGAGCAGGGACCCTGTTTCTGAAAATTTTGTGTGATCGTTCTGTGTTTCGTTTTCCGTTTCCTTTCACTTCTAAGCACTGTTAGGCATACATTGGGCATTGTAATTAAATTAAAGAGATAAGAATGAATCCTAAAGAGGAATATGTGAATTAAAGAACGGATTGAATTATTTGTTACGCATATGTGTTATATGATGTGTAGGGTCAAGCTCCAGGACAAATCCACAAGCCAATCATGGTGAGTAATATCTGATATCTGAAATATATTGTTGTCCAAATTGCTTACTTCTATGTAAGTTTTATAAGTTCATTGATTCGTTTGGTAGACAATGGTTGTTATACTAAATGATTGGGCCGAAGGCCGATTGACATGAATGATTGGGCCGAAGGCCGATTGACATAAATGATTAGGCCGAAGGCCGATTGACATAAATGATTGGGCCGAAGGCCGATTGACATGAATGATTGGGCCGAAGGCCGTTTTGACACAAATGAAAGTTTGACATGCATGAGTGGGCCAGAGGCCAGTTTGATATGAAAGTTTGAAAGGCCTAAAGGCCAGTTTTATATGAAAGTTTGAAAGGCCTAAAGGCCAGTTTGACACGAATAACAGTTTGAGACTAATGAATTGGGCCCAAGGCCGTAAGGTGTATTTGGAACCGCAATTACTTAACTTACATATGTCTATGTCTGTATGTATTAGTAGAAATATAAATTGGGCCCAAGGCCGTTTGATGTATATTGTTCCAATGTATATTCTTTATTTGATATTATTCACTGGGCTTTCGCTCACGCTCATTCATGTGTTTGTAGGTGAGCCAAGAGAAGTCCAAACCTAGCCCCAATGAAGTCTATACGGAACAACTAAGGTTTTGAAGAGTCACCCCTTGCGTCTCACGCACGAGACACGTCTTCGCCCTTCTGCCACTCTATGTTATTTTGTCATGTTGGCGATGACTTTGGTGTACGTCTGTATATAGCTTTGTTTTGGCTGACTTAGATTTGAATGATCCTGTCTATATAGAACTTTATGTTACTATACTTTATGTTGTGAGTTATTAACATATGTACATATGGAATGTTATATGATGTGCATATAAGCACGGCTCTATGGACAAAGTTTTAAATTGCTTCCATTTGGCCCTTTACTTTAATGAGTTTTGACTTAATTGGTTAGAGGTCGTAGGTAATCTCGTGATTACTGGCCGGTTACGGCCTTAACCCATAGGGGCGGGTTCGGGTCGTGACAGAGTGGTATCAGAGCACGAGTTAATAACTCACACACTTGTCCAAAAGAGCAATAAGCATCTAGAGAAGATCTAGGATGCATTCATGTGATAAGTATGACTTTGATAGTATCGAGAATGCATCTAAATGTTTCAATGTGAACATCTATGTGTTATAGGTTTGTGAATTGCTTGCATTGCAAAATATTTGAATACGTATGCTCCTTTGTATATGCATACCTGTGAATCTTTTGTATAAAGCATAATGCAAGTTTAATAAAATGTTGAAAACATGTGATTATATGAGATATGAATTGTTGCACTAATGTCTACAATGAGTTTGTTTTGATATAATGCACATACATGAACATATGAATCATGAAAAGTTGCCTATGTGCATTCGATTCTGCAAATGGGTGTCTATGTGAAATATGAACATGATTTGAGTATATAACTACTTAGTAAATGTTCAGCATGCGATGTCTGATAAGTGTGCAATCATCTGTTACGTATGTGATTAAATGTGCCTATGTGCGAATGTACGCATGTGTATCTGTGTTTACTTTTGTATTGGGCATCCTAGTGTTTGGCAAGGCTTAGTAAGAGTTTGTGTAGAGCATGGATAAAGTAAGGGCATACGAGTTGGCAGACTCTTTCATAGCCCGACTTGATAGTCTGGAAGGAATAGTACAAGAAATGGCAGAGATCTTAAGAAAACAACGTTAGTTGCCGCTACGGCAAGAACCTTGCCACCACCAGTGTAAGAAACACCGAGGAGTTTGTTGTCAGATCTCTGGGGCTCGTTATAGGTGTGGTAAAGTGGACCATATGGTAAGGAACTGTCCACCAAACTCAACAAAATGTGAATAAATCTTCTACCTCAGCTAGATTCGTGCCGATGGTAGGAATTGCTAGTCAAGGTATAGTAATTGCACTCGTCTTAGAAAGTACTCAAAATGCTACAACCGTTATTCCAGGTATCTGTACTATTTATAAATGAATGCCTATATGTGATTGATTCTGAATTAGTGCATGTGTACACCTTTGCTTGGGGCATTGTTTGATTCGGATCAGCATGTCCTTTCATATTTGCTGCCTGTGTGTTTGGATTGGTCAGACCCACAAGATTGAGACTATATTTATTGAATAGCTATGTACTCTATTTGGGAAATTGTGAAATACGTATTGGGATATTAATTGACTCTGTATATGCACATATACATCCAAACCTGTGCTTAGGGTGATTGGTATATTACTGTCTTCAATGACTAAACCACTGGAATTATGACTGTGTGATTCCGTGACTGAGCTGGGCACCCCAAATAATGAACCCTATTAATTGCGAGATCATGTATTTTGATTGGTGGAAAATTGACTGGACTATGTGACTATATTAAGCTTGACTCGTAAGCCTGTGCTTTTGTAACCGATTTGGAACTTTGTTTAATATGTTACTGTGCACCATGTTCTTGCATATAAGACTTATTTGGGAACTGCAATACTGATTATGATACATACCTCCTGATATGAACAACTGTATGCGTATGCAACTACACCTGAACTTATGTGGACAATGCCATATTGTACATGACTTGAAATACTTTGATATGAACAGTGAAGATGAATGACTTGATATGCCTTTGGGAACTGGTGAACTTAGGACAGTTGTGAAACTATTGATTATGCACCTAAACGAACAAAGTATGCCTTATGAAACCAAATGTACCTTATTCGGCAAAACTTTTACCCGATTCGATTTGATAGAACTTTTGTTTGATTTGGTCCGTTAGAACCCTCATTTGATATAATTTAATGGGACCTTTGTTTGATCTAATTTGGCAAGACCTTTGTCGGGATTGATTTGATAAGACCCTCTATCTGCTTTGACCTTGTTAAGGGGGATCATGGATTACGTATGAATAAATAGCTAGATTATTCGTGGTAGAAAGACTAATAAACCCAAAACTTGAATCCGTTTGGAATACTTGACTTAATTGAAAAACCTTTTGTGGGCTATCAACAGATTGATCTAACCATGAACACCATTGAGAACCAACCTCTAACTATCAAGGACATACGTGTTAAAAGTGAACAGGATTGAGCAAATCCTGTAATTGGAAGTTTTATGGAACAATGCTCGTGTATTGTCACATTCTTATTTGTTTGACGCTATGGAAGCCAATGACAATAGATTGATTTGACTGTAAACAGTAATGAATATTTATCCTCGACTAATCAGAATATGTTTCATATGTCTGTTTCAGTGTTATCGGATTTTGGAAAACCAGGTTATGATGAGTGTTATTATGTTTGTTTTGATGACATTCTCGGGGTGTCCTTTCGTGCTAGGGGACGTTAAGCCTATGTAGCACCTTTGTTGAGTCATCTCTTTTGCCACCGACGGTTTTGTACGGGTGGGTTTGTTTAATCGATCTCGAGTCGGCCACCGACGGTCGTGAATGGGTGTGCTTTGATTCTAAGATGATTATTCCTTTGTTTTGTCTGGAATGTCATCCTTTGGTACTATGTGGATGTTATTAGCATCAAAGGAGCTTTGGAAAAACCCTGATTAACCGAAAGTGTGTGAATTCAGTACGCTTTGTGTAAATAATTGCTCAGTGCCATTATATTTTGTAATTGGGGCTGGGGATATGTAAATTGTGCTTAATGTGTGATTGACTCCTTTGATATTGTCCTTGACATCATGGGGATTTGTATATGCATTGTCTTATGCTTTTGACGATCATCAGATAATATGGAAAGACTCGATAGAACAGGGGATTGAATGTGGACTGAATTGTAAACCGTAAACTGTTGAATGAATTGAGGACACGTCTATTGTGTTAGAAATTGATTGCTTCGATGCTACCTTTGTTGATTCAGGAATCAGCATCTAGATCCACTTCATATTCCTGAAGACTTTTGGTTAACCTTGGATAACTATGATGAGTCACCGAACTAAATACCGAATCGGATTGTAAATTGTGGAATTATTGAAGAATGAATTGAACTTTTGTGACAAAGGAATAGACCGAACTTCTGTGATAAAGTTAGCTGGCATCCGAAATAAATATGTTGGTAACCTACCTTGAAGAGGGAAATTGGTGAAATTGTGTCTAAATGTTTTCAGTGCTAACAAGTCAAAGTCAAATATCAGATATTGGCGGAACTACTTCGACCTCTCTCTATTTCGGAATGGGAATAGGGATATGTGACTATGAATTTCATTGTGGGGCTGCCTTGGACACCCAGGGTATAAGTCCCGTTTGGGTTATTGTATATAGGATTACTAAGTTTGTTCATATCTCTGTAAAATCTTCGCGGGATGCTTATAGACTAGCAACTGTTTACATCGACAAGATTGCTCGTTTGCATGGGATCCTAGTATCTATTGTTTTGGACAGGGATCCTAAAATGTGTTTGAATACTGTCAAGCCTTCAAGAGGCGATGAGAACTGGATTGTGAGTCGGCGCTACCTCCCATCCGCTAATTGATGTATAATTAGAAAAAAACTTTTGGGAGAAATGCTCCAAATATATTCAGCAGATCTTTCAGGGAATTTGGAAAGTCTATTCGTTGTTGGAAGACTCGTCTTACAACAACAGCTTGCACTATAGTTCCGGTATGGCACCATACAAGCCTTGTATGGAAGAAAAAGGTAAGTCTCTGACCGATTGAGAATTGAGTGTTGCTTGATTTTGAGACTAAGCAGTAAATGACTATAAAAAAGGATTGGAACCGTTGAATGAAAGGTGTTCCGAATTGTTGTCAACAAAAGGTGAAATAAGTTTGGAGGACCAAACTTCCTAAAGGGGGGAAGACTGTGATAACCCTGTTCCGTAATTAGCTAATTGGTCCTTATTATGAATTTGATTATGTGTCTAATACGATTTTGTGTGCCAATTATGTGAATATATGTGATTTTGAATATCTATCTGGTCACCGTAGGAATATCTATTGGATTATCTGCTTTGGAAATTAAATTGAAGGCCTTATCGGCCACCGAAACCAAAATTGATTGCACCATTGTGATTGGCAAAATTTTTAGAGCCTACGGTGAAGTTTAATTGAAAAATTGATTCAGACCAGATTAAGTTGATTAAATTGATGATTTAGTGCCCAATTATTTAATGTTATTGAATAATAAATAGTGGGGCCTTATGTGTGAGGCCATGTACACTCTCATTGCCTCTTTTGAACTCAAAAATCTGATCTTAGTGCCTTGAGAGAGAGAGAGAGCCGGCCATAGAGATAGAAGGGAGAAACTTGTGCAATTTTGACTCAAGCTTGGATATTTGAAGTCTAGTTCAAGAATTAACCATAGATTGGGCTTCTAGGTAAGCAATTGATTCTTGAATTCATGAGTTTAATGTGTAATCTTGTGTGTTCAAGGTTTGTTTGTAACCAAGAGCATGAGTTGAGTTGGTTTTGTTGGAATCAAAGCTTGATATGCGCATGCATGTAAAGAATACCTATGGAATCACAAAATCTAGCATGTAAATTGTAAATTATGAAGATTGGAAGTGTAATCCCACATGCAAGCATGTTTTTTTTGAGTTTCATGGGAATGAGCACTAATGGCATCATTAGAAGTGAAAATGAAAGTCAAAATGGGCATTCATGTTGTGTATTGGAAATGGGAACCTTGAATGCATGAGTTTGAGTTAATTTGGGGCATGCATGTGATCAATTCGTGAAATTGAACTCCATTGTGTTGTAATTTGGTGTTGGTACCATGTTAGTACAAGCATATGTGAGATTTGAGCCATCCTATGCAATAAAAGTGGTTGAAATGTCGAATTTGAGCTCAAGAACACATTCTGGAAAATCCAAAAATTTGATGTTCGCTCGAGCGGGGAAAACGCCGCTCGAGCGTAAATTTCGTGCTCCCAGTATTTTCTGCAGACCATGATGTCCGCTAGAGCGGGGAAGTCCACACTCGAGCGGGGAGCTATGTAAGATGGACTTCCGCTCGAGCGTCCAAGTTCCACGTTCGAGCGTAAAAATGACATAACCAGTACTTTTGCAAACCTCATGGGTCCACTCGAGCGGGAAAGTCCACGCTCGAGCGGAGACCCTGTTTCTAAAAATTTTGTGTGATCGTTCTGTGTTTCGTTTTCCGTTCCCTTTCACTTCTAAGCACTCTTAGGCATACATTGGGCATTGTAATTGAATTAAAGAGATAAGAATGAAGCCTAAAGAGGAATATGTGAATTAAAGAATGGATTGAATTATTTGTGACCCATATGTGTTATATGATGTGTAGGGTCAAGCTGGACAAATCCACAAGCCGATCACGGTGAGTAATATCTGATATCTGAAATATGTTGTTGTCCAAATTGCTTACTTCTATGTAAGTTTTATAAGTTCATTGATTCGTTTGGTGGACAATGGTTGTTATACTAAATGATTGGGCCGAAGGCCGATTGACATAAATGGTTGGGCCGAAGGCCGTTTTGACACAAATGAAAGTTTGACATGCATGAATGGGCCAGAGGCCAGTTTGATATGAAAGTTTGAAAGGCCTAAAGGCCAGTTTGATATGAAAGTTTGAAAGGCCTAAAGGCCTGTTTGACACTAATGAATTGGGCCCAAGGCCGTATGGTGTATTTGGAACCGCAGTTACTTAACTTACATATGTCTATGTATGTATGTATTAGTAGAAATATAAATTGGGCCCAAGGCCGTTTGATGTATATTGTTCCAATGTATATTCTTTATTTGATATTATTCACTGGGCTTTCGCTTACGCTCATTCATGTGTTTATAGGTGAGCCAAGAGAAGTCCAAACCCAGCCCCAGTGAAATCTGTACGGAACAACTAAGGTTTTGAAGAGTCAGCCCTTGCGTCTCACGCACGAGACACGTCTTCGCCCTTCTGCCATTCTATGTTATTTTGTCATGTTGGCGAGGACTTTGGTGTACGTCTGTATATAGCTTTGTTTTGGCTGACTTAGATTTGAATGATCCTGTCTGTATAGAACTTTATGTTACTATACTTTCTGTTGTGAGTTATTAACATATGTACGTATGGAATGTTATATGATATGCATATAAGCATGACTCTATGGACAAAGTTTTAAATTGCTTCCGTTTGGCCCTTTACTCTGATGAGTTTTGTCTTAATTGGTTGGAGGTCGTAGGTAATCTCATGATTGCTGGCCGGTTACAGCCTTAACCCATAGGGGCGGGTTCGGGTCATGACAGGTTTGGTCTAAAGAAAAGCCCCAGTTTTGCCACAAAATCGACACGAGTCGAATCCCAATTCCGCACAAGCAATTTCTGCCCAGAAGAACCCTATCCCAATCCGCTCGAGCGGTTTTTGCCAGAAGAAGACAAAATTGATTTCGCACTCCGAAACAAGTTCCATTGCCCAAAACGCAAAATTTTTAACCCAAAAAAGTCAAGAGAGGTTAAGTAAGTGCAGAAAAGAATTTTCAACGACCCAATAAGATAAACAAAACACCGAAAGTAATGCACACTATCTTACTACTGAATACTAGTCAAGTCCAAGACCCGAGACATCACATATTACAGCCTACATGTAAGTCCCCCAAATTAACTTTACTAAAAAATCAAACTTATAAAAAAAAATAACGGCAAATTATATTGATAGTCCTTGTGTTTGATCCTTATGTTATTTTGGTCCTTATAATTTCAATTAATTAGATTTTCACACTGAATTTATGATTGTGTCTCAATTTAGTCCAATTGAATACAATTGTTAGCATTTTTTAATAAAAAAATAAGCACATAAGTGGCATGTGTCATGAATTTAAAAGAAAAATTATAAGTCTACTAAACTCAGTGAGTTAACCTCAATCAATTCGGTGATAATTTTTTATCAAAAACACTAACGGTATTATCAATTGAACCAAATTGACATAAAATCTAAAATTAAGGATCACAATTGAGCCAATTAAAAATATAGGGACTAAATTAACAGTAGTGACAAAATGTAAGAACTACCGATGTAATTTGCCTAAAACATAACCTTATGGTTATCCAATCAAGATTATTAAAGATTTACTTAAAGCGCATAGACAATGTTATGAAATTTATTAATAAAATCAAGTTAGTGACATTGAGGAAAGACTTTCATGCTATGTTTCTAAAGGGGTAAAGTGGTTTTGTCTCAAATCACAAAGGGTAAAATGAATTATACCCTCTTATTTATATTTCTCTTATATTTTCTATTCTGTTTTCAAATTCTTTTACCAATTCATGATTCAAACACAATTTTCTTCATAATACAATGAGGATTACATTTGTTTACCAAAAATTATATATCACCTCATATGTTAGCATTTTATTATTAACAATAAAAATGAGCAAGTGTTGGGACTCATTACTTCAATAAGACTATGGATTCAAATCCTATGAAAAAAAATTTAACATATTTTACTTTTCCCTCATTATGAGGATTGTATTATGTGATTGTTGAGTTAGGCGTGGTTACTATATGTAGTGATATTGTTAGGTTAAGCTAGTCATAGTAAACTATTTTGTTACATTTCAATTGACACAACCTTAATACAAATTTTACCAACCAATCAATGACCAAGATATGTGTTGACGATTCAATTGCCCCATTAATATTCTAAAAAATATTTTTGCCATTTACCCATCTGAAATTTTGTTTTTGCTACTAAAGAATTTTCACCATGATTAATGCAATTACAAGTGCTTTCAATTTTCTTTTGGTAGCTTTTTATTTGGCCTAGTGGTTATGTAGCACTATTTTATAACGTGACACTTTTCTTTATTTACAAAAAACCTAGGTTAAAAATAATGTTTATAACTTTAAAAAAAAATTATTCCAAGTAATTTAAGTAATTATTTGCTAAATAGTAGTTTACTTGAAATTATGCTTTCATAAACATTAGACTATGTGTCATTTTTTAAAAATAAATCTTGTAATCAAGATCACAAAAGACTTATCAAATAGTTTTAGTGGAGGGTTCATTATTGATGTAGAACAAATAGTTAAAGAATTTTGGAAACAATTTGACGAGTAAAAAGAAAATAAAAAGTTAAATTTGGAGTAAAAACGTAACTTTTGTGACGAGCTTGGAATCCTCCCAAATTTCGTATCTTCCTTGTGGATTTAAAATACTATCTGTCTACTATAACGATATCTAGCCTTATGTAATATTATTCACTGCGTACACAATACATTTGCACTTAGTGCCTTTACTTTAAATTGTAACAAGCAAATTCTTAAACTTTAAGTTAAGTTTCAATGTTACTCTTTCATCCACTAGCATTAATAAAATTGACAAAAAAATTGACATATGAGCCACCCATGATATTTTCTTGTCAAACGTCTACACTCTCACCAAAAACTTATTTTGAACATTTCACTTTTAATTGTATCCTAATGTTACATGTAAGTTAATTATAATATGTCTCATTAATATTGTAACGCCCCAAAAGTCTCTCCGACATAATCTAGGTACATCGACTAACATTCATTTTAGAGTAATAGCAATTCCCAAAATCATCATAACATTGATCCTTAAATTTTGTAAAAAATAGTCCCACATGCGAATTATACATTCAGTGATATGAAATACATGAATCTATAGCATGTAGAACGTCAAATTCAAAAGTAAATAAAATGCCCTCAAGGGCTTACAAATTCCAAGGCTTAAGCCCGGTTACACAAAAATAGTCTCTCGGACTCAAAGAGTTATAGCACTAGGCTTACAAAATTTAATCACAACAAAACAGAGCCTTGTGCTCTATATACGTGTATCCACACCCTAGATTGGCGGGTTCACCACGTCTTTTCCTGCACCAAAATCCCATAGGGGTGAGAATAAAGCCCAGTAGAGAATTCTTAACAAAGTATATATATTTATACAAGATTCCCCCAATATGAAATGCAAATGTCATGCTATGCCTTTTAAAGGAAGACAACGTTTTTCATCTTCTGAACACCACCATGGTCAATGACAATTTGAATTCTCAACAATTTAGAAATTTACAATTTATTTCAGAGGGGCGGTAAATACGACTCAGGTAATCTCTAGGTTGGTGTCTGCAAGTAGGCATATCTGGCACTACCAAAAACAGCATTTTACCGGTTGATAACCGGAAGGGAAGTGGTACCTCCTCCGCACGTGTTTTCGGTCTTTCACCCCAGACACTCAGGCCAACTTAATCAATTTCATCTGCACCTCCTATCTTACCAACGTATTTACCCCAAAACATTTCAATAAATTCATTTCACAAAATTTCTTTTTCAATGTAAATGTTTTCAAATCTCAACTCAAAACTTGCAACAATGCAATGTTAGAAATGCCAATACAATATATGCCAAAGCTAAATAATCTTGTAATAATCATTTGAATGAATATGCAATGCAATAACCGTCATCACTACATAACATTTCTCCATCATCAAATTTCTCAACGATAATTCATCATAATCAAACTTTCTACTCTTCTTTCAACATTATCTAGCATGATACCCATAATTTCGTTTAAATTCATCAACAAATGAATACTTTTCACATTTCATGTTAAACCAACAATTTGTTACTTCGTAACTTTATCTACAATTTCAACTACAAATATCCATCTCCATATTTTACACATTCCATGAAACTCATCATTTCTACAATGGCAAAAGATATCTTCCATTTCATTCTTCCATTGTGACATAACAACAAATTGATCAATTTTATAGACCCTCAACCCATTTCAAAAATCCATAAATTTGGGTCTTCACTTTTTTAAAAGGATACACGCACACACAAAACATCCATTCTCACACAATGAAGGTGAAACCTGCAAGGATTAACTTAGAAAGATTTGAGATTTAAATCCACTTTTGAAAATCCCTATATTCTTGAGCCAAAAGTCAAACTTTCATAATATCTTCAAGAAAACCTTAAAATCAACATCAACCTTGCAAAAACATGTATATATAACTCAAAGAAGTCCCTACCTCAATCTTGTTGAAGAGATGGGATGAAACCCTAAAATCGAAAGTGTAGAACTTCGATCTCGACCGCACAAAGTGAAGTCCTTGCGTTGTTCTCTAAAACTTGTGAAAGATAAAGGATCAAAGCCCAAAGGATTACAAGAAATCAAGGGTTTTGAGTGTTTGGTGAGAGTTTTTAGAGAGAATGAGGAGTAAAAGTGCTTTTAGAGTGAGAAGGGAGTGTTTAAAAGTGATATACACTCAGCCAAAAAGAGAGAAAAAAAATAGAGTTTTCGGACTCAGCCCGTCCTACACGTGTGGAGCGTGCTTCCTGCACGTGTGGCATTAATCCCCGCACGTGCGGTACTTCCCCGCACCTCTCCTCAGCACCTTCCTTTTAAGCAGAATGCAACCCAAAAACTCCCCTGCCTCCCACACGTGTTGCTTCACCTCCCGTACGTGTGGCCCAAGGCCCCGCACGTGCGGCTCAGCCCTCCAACCCAGAAAAATTCCAGCTCAACCCCGGGCACTCCGAATCCCACCCGCGCCTTCTGAAACACGTGAAACTCAGAATAGCAATAAATAAAAAATGAAAATTTTTTAGACGGAGTTTTCAAAACAACAATCCAACGGTCAAACCAAAACCTTACACTAAAATCCAACGCTATAACAACAGTAAACCGAGGTTAATCAAAGAGGAACAAATGAATAACTTGACCGGTCATCACAAATATCAAATGGATGGAAAAATATATAGAAACTTAAAAAGGCTAAATTTCATTAAAAAAAATACCTAAAAAACGAAATCTGTTATTTCAATTCACCCCCTATAATATAAAATTTGAATTTAAATTACATATTTAAAAAAAAATCTATATAAAAATTCTAGATGCATAATTTTATTGTCATTGAAGATTTCAAGTCAAAATTAAAGAAGACTAGCTTAAAACTCATATTTGAGAAGACTTTCTATGCAAACTTTTATGAAAGCTGTAACGCCCTCAAAATAATATTACAAATCCAACTCAGAAGAGAAGTAATATCAGAACGATATGCTTTCATTCATCAAAGTTCATATTACAAAAGATAATACATGCAATACATATTCATGAATATTCATCCTGAATCTATAGCATGTAATACCAATTAATAATCAACAAAATAAATGCCCTACGGGCTTATATCTTTCCAAGTCATTGCTTGGTTACAACAAAAGAGAGTCATAAGCTTTGTACATATAAAGCCCTAGGCTTGAACAAACAATAAATACAAAATAACATAAAAAGAGCCTTTCACTCCAAGGTCCTCCCAAGCTATGTCCTTGGAGGAGGCATGTAACCGGTACCTGAAAATAGTTTCCCAAGTAGGGTGAGCCAAAGCCCAGTAGAAATAATCTAACACAATATATGAGCAGTAACAAGATATAAGTATGATGCACATGTTCATTATCCATCGTCAAAATCTTTATAACTCTATTCCAAAGCCATGTTATACCAAACTCGCTTCTCAATTCGTTCATTTTGGTTCATTAGATACATCCACTTCATTAATTCCACCAAACAGAGGATACACCTCATAGGTTTCCAACAGATAAATTCATCATACAATGCATTCACTTCTATTTGCCATTTTACAAAAATTCCGTCTACAGGAATCGGCACCCATGTATACAAATGGTTTTCAGGACTTTCACCCTGAACACACAGGCCAACTTAGTTCAACGGAGTCCATCCCCTTTCTTCTCCTCAAAACATGGAGTACATCCCCTTTCTCCTCCCAAATATCATACATATACAACGTATATTGTCACGCCCCACTTTTTATTACTCGGACTCCATTACCAAAACCATTATTATAAATTCAATTTCAGAGATAGCATACAGAAGCTCGTTATATTTACAAGGAATACATAAATAATAATTCTCTCATTCGAATATAAAATGAATGCAACAGGAGTATAACCAAATAAATTGCCCGAAGGCTTACATCTAAAAAAAAATATAGATAAAGGGCTCAACCCTTTTACACAAATGGCATTTTGCCCGCAAATAAAAGGCCCCGTGGCCAACAGATAAAGAAGATCCATGACCTTGAAACACTTCTCCATGTTCACCTGAAAAAGATTAGCAACGTGGGATGAACATATAGTCTAGTAGGGATCTCAACAGGATCCTCAACAATAACAACCTATAGATAGCTATGATCATGAATGCTTAGTCTCATACTGTATAAATAATGTGATGGTTTATACAGAAATATACGCATATAAGTACTTTTCTCAAAATCATTCATTTCATTCCATAACGAAAGCAATTCACCCTTCTTTCTTCTTATTACCTCTTGCCAAGACTTATCTGACAGTGACAATTTTCTTAAAGTAAGAATTTCACCAAAAACATTTTACACTTTCTCACCCTTTTTAGACCTGCACCTGATTTGACTTTTCAAAAACATGTTCACGAATATCCGATATCTTTCACATTACTTACATTCTCAACACATTACTCATGTCTACTTCCTACACATTCATGCCCATGCAAGTATACCTTTAGTACGAAAGGAAACACAACAAGCATCCAACAACTATCTACTTCTACAATTTAGGCAATCTGGCCTTCCAAAAACCACAACCATCATAACACATAACATACTCAAATATACCGAAGCGATAATAATAAATAAATTCCGCTATGCCTGCCTCTAGTACGGTAAGCCAATGATACATCTTTCCACAATGAAATGCCAATTTACCAAACACCTGCTAGAAGGTAATGGTACCTCTACCAATTCTCCAGACGCTAGCTGGAAGGTAATGGTACCTCTCATTCTCAGCGCAGTATACATTTTCCAAAACACCACTTTATACTACAAGCATAGATAACTCGACTGTATTACAAACACGTAATCATTTCAACACCACAATGTCATCCTCCACCGATGACCAAGGACAAAACCTCTAAACACAATATATTAAATACATGCAATCCAATCATCCAATTCTTTTGAGGCATTGAGTCCAACGACACAACAATGTTTCAATGTTTTCAACTCTTACCAAGGTTCTTTGTTATTTTGCAAAAGAGTTCTAATTACCTCTACCTTTTCAAGGTCAATCTCCACAATTCCCAATTCACAATATACCAATTATCTATATATATTTATATATAAAATAAATGAGGCGCGTTTCCTTCATTTAACCAAAATTTCAATCCACAGATAAAAAGGTCATACTCCGCTCAATTTCAACTCAACAAAGGTACTATCCAACATCTCAAATCTCATGATGATTTCACCACTTCACCTCCTTTTTACCCATTATACATTTTTACAAAAATTAGGGCTTTACCTCCCTCTAAACATGAACAAGTTAAACACTCCCCAATTTAACCCAACAATAATCCATTTCCCAAATCTCAACCTCAAACATCCAAACTTAGATCCCCCTTTATGATTTTCTAAAAAGATCCATAACAACATGATTTTTATGCAATAGAATATACCACATGTCTATCTATAAAAGGGGTATTGAAAAAGATCAAAGAAATCCCTACCTCAAAGAGAGAAGAAGAGAAATGCCAAAAATCAACTTAGCCGGGATTCAATCTCCACCGGTCAAGACGAAGCCCTTGATATGCTCATCATTTTGGTATAAGAGACTAGCATCAAAATCTCAACGGATCTTTGGGATCAAAAGAAAATGCAAACATTTAAGAGTTTGGGTAGAGAGGGATGAGAGAAAAAGAGAAAAAAGATTGTAGAGAGAGAGATATATATTCTGAAATCAAGGGAAAAAGGGCAAATCATCAATACATAGCTGAACAGCACGAAAAAGGAAGCAGATCACGCGTTTCGCTACACGTGCGGCGCCTTTTCCCGCACGTGCGGCTCTCACCCCCGCACGTGCGGTCCTTCCCCGCACCTCTTCTCTGCACCTGCATTTATTGCAGTCTACCACACAGCTCTCCCCTACTGCCCGCACGTACGGCCTCACCTCCTACACGGGTGGCCCCTCTCCCGCACGTGCGGCCCAAGGCCCTGCACGTCGGCTCTGGCCCTCCAGCCCGAAAAATTCTCGGCTTCTCTCCCAACACTCTAGAGTCGACCTCGCACCCTCCGAGACAAGTGAAAACTCGAAATTTGAAACAAACAAGGACAAAAAATTTTAAAAAGAAGTTTTCAAAAATTGACCGGACCAGACTTTGGAATCCGACATTTTAACAAAGGTAAATCCAACATAACCCAAGAGAACAAGGCAAAATACACACCAATCATCACATATATCACCCATAATCATATTCAATGATAGTGCTTAAGGGATTGGTTTCAATTTGCCTAATCCATATGCAAGGTCTACAACAATCATGGCTATCCTCCACCGATAAGCCAAAGCAGATATCTCTAAACAGATATACAATCTCTATAATAGATAAATCATCAAATTTTCATAGGTGAGTGATTAAACAAATCTAACATCACCATTCATGTATACATCCTCCCAATTTCACATTTTCCATACCAATTTCATTATTTATAAAAAATAATTATTCACGACATTTTAGAGCAAAGCTCCCCATTTTTCCAAATATTAGCCCAAAGGCTAAAATCAACCATTTTAACACAAGATGACCTCGTATCCTAACCCCATAACCATTTATAGAACCCCCACATAGAAATCCCTATTTTCAAACTTGAATCTAAACCCTAGGTTTGCTCAAAACACCCCCAAATCTCACCATCTTCACACAATAACCTATAACCAAGTTAAAACCCATATTAAGGTGTAGAGAGTCCCTACATCAAAGAAAGAAAATGAGCCAAGCAAGGATGAAACTTCAAAGATGCCGAAATCAAAGTCTATTCGAATCAAAATGGAAATCTTGAGGTGCTCACTCTTTTTAATAAAGGCAAATGGGTTGAGAAATTACTAGAACTAGATGAAAATCTAGAGAGAAGGCAAGTTTAGAGAGAGATGATCTCAACTTTAGGGTTTTAGAAGGATTTAGATTTGAAAAGTGATATAAAAAGTCATTCTTGTGATTTGATATACGCACAGTCCGCTCGAGCGCAAGAGTTGAGGCTCAAGCGTCAGACACAATAAGTTTTCCCGCTCAAGCACAGAATACACACCTCCAGTACTATTGCAGACAACGGACAAACCACTCGAGTGCAAGAACAGCTGCTCGAGCGCCCACCCGCTCAAGCATAGGAAATGCTGCTCGAGTGTAGAATAAACTCGAGCGCAAGAATGGCTGCTCGAGCGGAGGAGCAAAAATCTAGGCAGTAAAGGTTTGGAAAAGCAAGTAACCAACCTATCCTAAACACACCACTATAATCCAATAACCACATTTAAGGAGGAATAAAGGGGAAAAGATAAGAACAATATTTAGAAACCATGAACTTGAGTCTGGACTACCACAAGTGTCGGGTCAAAACCGAGATCGCTATAAAAGCTACTGAAAAATCAAAGCATGTGGGATAGGTGTAGACACCTCATTTTTGACCGTCCTTAAGACTTGGACGTCATCGTTTGAACACTCCATGATCATCTATGCTCATGTTCGTTTTGAGTTCCCGAAGGTCTCGACTGCGCGCCTTGCCTTAGGATCTCTCAACTTGTCTTTTTTGTGCTTGGTTGTGGACCAAGGACTTGTGTTTTTGCTTCTGAGGGAAGAGGGTGGCTTGTTGGCCATCCCTACAACCCATCGGCTAAGGCATGATGCCATCGGCCTTATTTTCTTGCTATCGGCCATAAGTGTTGGTCGATTGGCACTCTTTTTGGTCGATCGACCATATTTTTTAGCCGAGACCTTTTCATCTACTTTTTGCAGATATTTTGTGCCAACTGTGATAGCTGGTGAGCACAATTCTTATCCTCCATACACGTGTATGGAGGGATTGCATTCAAGACTCAAGCTTGTTTAACAAGCTTGAGAATTGAAATTCTATAAGAAGGGAGGCCCCTCTCCCTTTCCAGAGGTTCTGAGATTTTGATATACAAGTTATATATCTCTCTCTATATTTTACCTCTCTCTCTCCATTTGTGCTTGTTCTTGCTCAAAAGTGTAAAATCTTCACACTATTGCACACAAACACCTACTAGAACACCATCCTTTGATTGGTGAGGTCCTTAGGAGTTGGTTTTAGAGTTTTTGGAGTGGTTTAAGCTTGGAAAAGCTACTGGAGTTATGTTCATGATGGTGTTCTTCAAGGGTGAGTAAACTACCTTTTAATCCCCCATTTTGGCTTAAGCTTTTAGACCTACTTGCATATTGTTTTAAGCTTAACTTTCTACTACAAAAAGTTCTGATTTTTCATGCTTGTGATGTTTGTTTAAGGTTACTTTTGTGTTGGGGGTTGTCTACCCCCTCTTAGGCCTTGTTTGGCCTTGTTTTGTGCCTTCCTTTTTAAGCTTTGGAACCATCTTGTTTTGACCTTCTCACCACTGAAATCTAGAGAATTTTCAGTGATGGAAAGGTGGTTTTAGAGTCTTGAATAGGAGAGGGACACCCCCCTCTCCTTGTGTCTTGTATGCTAGTATAAATGGCTCATAATGGTAGCATGTTTGCTTAGCTTGTTTTGGCTCCATTTTAGCAAGTATTTGGTGTTATTTTTCCATGATATACCTCTGTCTAAAGTTGGCTTGATGACCTCTTGCATGCACCATACACTTGTAGAGCAATTTTGCATGCTAGCATAATATGCATCTTGTGTTTGGACCATTATCCTTGCATGTTTTGGCTCAACTCAAAGAAACTTTTAGTCATGTTTTACCATGCTTAAGATCTGTTTCATGTTGTTTTAGTCATGCATGCACTGTTTTGTATAGCCATGGTTCAATCTAGCTTGTTAGCTTTGAGTGTCCAAGTCATTAGCAAGCATTGCTTAGACCATTTTCATGATTTGGCAACATTTCATATGAGATTTCAGTCCATATAGTGTGGCCATGCATTCACATTTGTAACCTTTTCCATGCATTGGGAGGTTGGTGTTTTATGCCTTAAGAATGGACCTTTGTGCATGCCTCTATGCTTAGGCTTTTAGGATGCCATCTCAGTGGGTTTTTGGGCTTATTTTGACATGTCATAACTCTGATTTTTATTGGTTAAGTCATGCCATGATTGGTTGTAATAGGTGTAGTGTAGTACCCCTTTGTGGCCTTATATGCTTCATGCTTTTGGTTTTTTTTGTTCTAGCTTGTGTTGGCTAGGTTTGAGCATGCTTTTGGTCTTGTATTGACCTACCTTGGGACTATTTTGATTGCCCTTGGCCCTTTGGGGCTTGCCTTGCATGGTCATGGTTTAAGTCCCTTTGCTAGTTTCAAGCTTTGAGCTTTCTTGCATGCTATGCTTACATTGTTTGGTTGATTTGGCATCATTCCATGCATGATTTCAGGGCCTATAGTAGTGTCACACTTGCATGCTTGTCACCCTTTAAATGCTCTTAAGAGTTGTCCTCTTATGCCTTGATTCTTAGGCCAATTGGCATGCATGTTTGTTTGTGCATTTCATGCCATTATTTTATCATTTTGGCCACTGATTTGAGCATGGTTGAGGTCTGCCCATTTTGGTTTAAGTCCATGTTCGCATGTTGTTGCATGCTTATTCATCTTGCATGTCGGTGCATGCTTGGTACATTGCATTTTGCATGCTTCGTACATTGCATATTTGCATGTTTAGGTTGCATGGCATCTTGCATGCTTGTGTTGCATTACGTGGTTGTTGGCATGCTCATGTTGCATTTGTTTTGCTTGCATGCTTAGGTTACATTGCATTGAGTTGGCATACCTTTGGCTTCGATAAGTCAATCATGTTGCATTACCTTGTTCACATGCCATTAATATTACTAAGTCAACCATGTTGCATTGCATAGTACTTGCATGCCCGTGTTGCATCACATTGTTTGCATACCATTAGCTTTGTCAAGTTGTGCATGCATTGCATTGTGTTTGGTTTGGGGTGTTAAACCAAACACGAGGAATGAGGGACGTTTCATAGTTGAGGTGATGAAACGTGCCTCAATCCTCGGTCGCTGACATTCTTGATCCAATATGATAGAGTGTGAAGGATTCATGTGTTTTTGTGCATACATTCCATATTGATTTATGCAATTCGGCCTCTTTGACCATCATGCATCGAAATGCGTGATTGATGGCTCGAGAGTCGAGCACTACACTCCTTTGAGCTTCAAACATGATAAGGGGTGTAGTTGCACAACATTTTCTTGCAAATGTATTGCCATGCCCTTGTTTGTACTCTAGTGCAGCAAAAGGAGCAGTCTGCAGGAAAATATGGCCGATCGACTATCTAGAGTGCCGATCGGCTAACAATTTCTGGCCGATGGACTAAAAAGTGGTCGATGACCCTTTTCCCTTGGCCGATGGCCATACATTTTGGCTGATGGCTTCTCAGAATATCCATGAGGTGGTTCAGAAGGATCATAGAAATTTTCACAGTTTTCAAAAGTCAAAAACAGTGCAAACAGAGGCAACATGAGGCATGGCAACGGATTTTCGAGTGAAACCGATCGAGCATGCATCATTAATCATTTCAAGGCAGAGAGCTATGGCAGCTTGTTTCAACTTCTTTCTTTTCTTACTTAGTTGGTTTTGTAACTTAATTAATTTACTTAATTAGTTAAGGTTTGTAATAATTAATTAGCTAGGATAGTTAGTTAATTAGTTGGTTTGTATTATTCATTCGGACCCTCCGTCGAGAGGGCAAATTTTGTAATAAGTGTGCGTGAATGTGTGAATGTCTTACAACCCCACGTCTTTCTCCCTTTTACTTAACCGTTTACGATGGTTAGTTCTAGGTCATGTTTTGATTAGCATCCTTATGCTTGCATGTTTGCATTCGTTCATCTGTCTTGCATGCACCGGGCTCGGTGCATCATACAAACTGCATTGTATTTCAATACATTTACTTGAATACGTGTTCAACAGCGTGTTATCAAGCTGCATTTCATATGCCATCTTAGAATAGCCGAGCCTATTTCTAGTTGCATTTTGCATCTGTTGCATTAGCCATCTTAACATAATTAGGATCATGCATGATTTCTAACTAGTTGTTATTTTGGCTCGGAGTACTAGGTAAGCTTTTACGCTTTAGCATTTTGCATGAGTGTGAGTGTTGCCATGATAGCATGCTTGCCATGAGGCTAACTGCTTAAGTGTTTAATTGCCTGAATGCCTGTGGGTGAAGGTTGGATTACTTGAATTTGAACAATTCATCAAAATGCGGGTTTTATGCCCACTTAAGAGTGGCAAAATCATGTTTTCTAAGCCCACTCGAGGGTGGCAAATCCACATCTTAGCCTACTTGTGAGTAGCATCTTCAAACCATTTTCAAATAAACAAACATGAAATGTTTTGTTCCAACTTAGGCGATCTAGTCTATACTTGTGTGTTATGCGCATCACATAGTAATTCTAGCTAATAACCGGAATAAGAACACATGTGTTTTCAAAACAAAATATCATGCTTAGTAAAGGCTGATCTTTGATCGGGCGAGCAGGGGTGCTCATTGCATGACCTTCCCCTCTCGTACCCAAGTTCCCGAGCCGAGGCAACTTTGGTGATGACGAACACGTGGCCTTAGGCACAAGTCAGGGTTTCCTAAATTTTTCAAAATAAAACATTTAGGTGGCGACTCTGTATCTGGCAAAGCAATCCATGTTTGGCACTTCTTTATAAAAATCAATTTTCCAAAACGATTTGTCAGATTTGGACTCTTTGGTGATTTATCGGTCTTGCATTGCACTTTGCGAGATTAGATTCAGAACCATGACATAGAGTCCGAACTGTAGTAGTCCAATGAACAAAACGGATTTCGTGCCATTTTGCGCGCAGAGCTCGGGACGTTCGGGCACTATACAATAGGTTTTTTAAATACTGAAAGACACACATCACAAAAATTCTAATTTTTGATGCTTCCAATTAAGTTCCAAATTTTCTACGACTCTAAAAAGTCATCGATTTCTTTTTCCACATAATTTAATTTCGCTTACAAAAATCCATCTAAAACTTTTCAACAATCCATTTTTTTCCACATAAAAGGACTTGTAATTAGGGTCACTAAAGATTCTTATCTGGCCTAATCAAAATAAAAACAGTAATAATAATAATAATAATAATAATAATAATAATAATAATAATAATAATAATAATAATAGTGTACAATTTATTGTAAATTAAAATTGCTAATCTCAAAATAGAGGTCACCCAACTTTTAGAAATCTACTTTTTTTTTCAACTTATTTAAGTTATTTCTGCTTAATAAAAAAGCAAAATTTGTACCAAAGATAAGCAAAAGTTGTATCAAACAGTCTGGCACATACTGCTAGAATACAAAAAACTATAAACAACTCAAATAGGCGGGCAAAAAAAAAATTTACAAAAAGCATCTTTAGCAAAAAAATAAATTCCCCTAAAAGTAAAAAACAAAAAACAAAAAAAAAAACAAACAGCAGCAGCAATAATAATAAAAAAACAAAAATAAAACATGTACCAAACCTTATCAATTTATAATCATTCAAAGCTTATAGTCCAGTTTAATAAAAGTGTAATAAGTGTTCTATTTAATTTTATTGTTATGATGTGAGGATTACTAAAAACTTACGCAAGCATTATAGTACACTTCTAAATTAATTTTACCCAACAATCAAACTTATGAAAAAACATAACAGCAAATTATATTGATAGTGTTTGTATTTTGATATTTATGTCATTTTTATTCTTGTAATTTCAATTGATTATGTGGAGAAGTGGTTTGGAAATACCCACTGATCCAGGAAGACGCTCTATGATCCTCTGGAAGTTACCTGAAAGGAATAAACACTCCAGTCGGGGGTACCAGGATTAGCACTCCGATAAACAAGTTAGTATTCTCTCAATTTACTTTTATCTCAAGTTATCTTGCGTATTCTCACATACCTCCTTTAGTTGACATCCCTCCCTTTTCATATTACCTCTAGGCCCGAAGGTCGGGCCCACTCTTGATCTCGCACGTGGTTACTTAGTCGGCCTTCCAGTTGAGTGTTGGCTCCTATTCGGCTCCTAATATGGCCGATTCGTTTATTCGGCTTCATGAGCCCTTGGTTTGGGCGGAATTGCTTTTTGGCTTGATGTCGATCAAATGCCTTGGCCTCTTCCTAATTGAGATTTTTCGACCTCCACAATTGTCTCCGAACATCCGACTAATACCAATTAGCCGGCATGTTTAGTTTTGCATATGAAAGTCAAAAAATACGACACTCGCACTTCTTCCAATACCGAAGCGTCAGAACGAACACAGTTTTAGAAATCATTATAACCTCATGCCCCTTCGTACACGTTGCTCATTTAATACAATACAAAACCGCGCTGACTTTTCGAATATTTTTTGAATATGCAAGGCTTTTTGGTTCTTTCACAGTATCACTTCTCATTCACGACCTCTACGACTTCTGTCACTCTCCATTGTCCTTCTCTCTCTAACCTGTAAGTTCTTATTTTCTTTATACTTCTTCCTCATTCCAGTTCCCATTTTCTTGTTCATTTTTAGTTAGCGTATTTTCTATTCCAATTTGAATGGCAAAACACCCAAAAGAACTCCTTTCTACGGACCGTATTTTCGCCTTTCGACGCCATTTCTCAATTCCAGATGACATCCATCTGTCACTCATAGCGAACAACGTAGTTGATATGGAGAGGGCCAATGCAAGTACAATCATCTTCCCCCTCTTGTTAATCGCTAAGGGCAGAGTCTGTTTCCCCCTTCATCCGTTTCTGAGGTTTGTTCTTCGTTATTAGGGTCTACTCCCTTCACAGCCAAATGTAAATTTTTTTTGAATCATAATGGGCATAGTAGAACTAAATCGCCGACTTAGGATTAATCTAGGAATCCCCGCTATTCGGCATTGTTATGCCCTGGCAAAATCTTCTGGTTGGCAGGGATGCTACTTCCTCAAGGCCAAAGACACTAATCACCACCTAGTGACTATGCTTGCCAGCTCTAGTAAGCGTGTTGGCGACGTCATGGTCGTTGTCCGTGGCAACTGGGAATTCGGCAAAGGCGAAGATCGCCTAGATCCTGTGCCTAGGCAAAAAAGCGAACCAGGTGGCCATACAGACCCTTTTTTTTTGGGTGGTGTATTTCTTATATGTTTATCGGCTTCGATTTCATGAACTTATCGTTTCATTTGTACAGGTAACAATCTGAAGAAAGTACTCATTTTGGCCGACGACGCTGTACTTGAGCAAGTCAAAACCGCACTCAAATTCTTTGGCTGTCCAAACCTTCAAAAGCAAGGGCGGGCCGCCCACGTGCTACTTTGATACGATTCAACATATTCGGCTTTTTTGGCTGCAAATCACATCCTAATTCCAAGGGGCGAGCAGCATCTCAAGGCACTCATCTTCCCAAACTTCAAAAGCCTTGGGGACATCGGCCTTGAAGGTTCAGATTTAGATACAGGCGGTGAAGTCGGTGATCAGGCCGCTGAGCAGTCGGGGCAGTCTAGCTCGGACAGATCTGAGGGTCGTTTGGGGAAAGAAGTTGACGTGGCTCTTAATTTGGCTTTTTAAGAAGTCGACTTCAACCTCCCATCCACTTCAGGCCGAATTGACCCATCTTTAGAAGACGATATTTTCACCAATCTAGGAGATCTACCCGGCATAGATCCTGAAAACATGGTTGGGGAATTGCTCGCACAGATGGTGAGAAGAAAAAATGCCGAAAAGATGGCAGTCCAAAGGAGAGCTGAAGCCGCCAGATCTAAATCTCCACCACCTACTCTTATTGAGGCTGAACCTTCGCCACCTACTCCTGTTAAGGAAATGGAGCAAATTTTTGTGGCTGAATTGATCATCGAACAACCAGATGACTTAGTTGCCGAACAAAGGGGGGAGAAGCACCTCGCCGAGTTTGAGGCCGACCCTTCTGAAGACTTAACCGACAAACAACCGCACATAGAAGAGTCCTAAGACTTGGCGGCACCATTTATTATCCAATCTAGAATAAAAAAACGCACTAATTTCTATCGATACGTTGGCTCTGAAGAACCTCGTCGTGGCCCTAAGCATGGCCTCATCGATTTCCTTGCCGATAAACAAGGCTGCGTTTCGTGCATAACCGGATGTGGTTTTGACAGCACTGGCTGCTCAGTCGGCGATATTGGTACGTAATTGGAAAACTTAAAATATTTCACTTCTTTTGTATGCCGACTAACTTACTTATGTTTTGTTTCAGGCAGTGGGCGGAATCACAGAAATCAACCGCCGTCACTATGACGCCGTCGAGCAAATCGGCTTACTTAAAGCCGATATCCAAACTGAAAAGGGAAAAGCTAAAGAGGCGTTGGCCTAGTTGGTGGTGGCATCTCTTAAAGCCAAATTTGAGGCGAGGAAAGTAAAGGAAGCGCGAGCGAGGGCCAATGCTAAGAATGAAAAGGCCAAACGCGCCGATCTACTCAGGGTGGCCGCTAAGGAGAGGGCGAACGCGAGTGATGATGCGCCCAAGTTGGCCAAGGAGGCGATCGCCAAGCTAGGGGCCGATTTGGAAGAATCAAAGAAAGCGAAAGAAATCGCCGACTCTGAGATTTCCAAGGCGTTCGATGTCGGAGAGAACGCAGCCATGGAAAAGTATGTGGAGGAGGTACATAAGTTTGAAAATCGGGGCTTCAAACACGGCTAGATTAAAGCCCTAGCGACCGCTAATGTGACGTTAGAGCAGCCAATTCCATACAAGCAGCTGGAGGTTGAGCAGTTGGAGTCTGACCCTAAAGACTAAATAGTGTTAATGTAATTTTTCTTTAGGTATCCTCCGCATGTAGTTTTTGTAGGTTTTTGCCCATTTTTTTTAGAAGTCATTTATAGGGTAGTTTTCATGTGTAAAATGACTATTGTTTGTACTCAATTTATTAATGAAAATCGCCTTTTTGTCTCTCTTCTGTATTTGCTAATTCGACATTAAATTAATTACTAACCCATGTAACATTTGGCTATAACATAATCTGTCAAATTCAATATACGGCTCAATACTAAGCTCGTCTGGCCAAGTGGGACAGTACATCGTGATTCGACTAGAATGTAAGATGCCAAGTACAATCGTACATTTGCCCTTGCCACAGTTGGAGAAGTCGTTCCAAAGCTGAATAAAACATATGGCTTGTGTCAATTTGGACGTCACTCTAGAGCCGAATACAACATATTGCTCGCAACGTGTAACAATCTACGGAATAAAATATATGGCTCATTGCTAAGCTCATCTGGCCAAGTGGGGCAATGTATTGTAATTCAACTATAACATCAGATGCTAAGTAGAGTCGTATATTTGCCCTTGCCCCATTTGGGCGTCGTTCCAAAGCCGAATAAAACATATAGCTTGTGCCAATTTGGATGTGTTTCAAACCCTACTACAGACGTGGGGTTAGCCGTGGGGCGCATCGGAAATGCTACATTTGTAATTAATGAATGAGGTATCTAGTATTTAAGAGGTCCCAGGCATTGTGGAACAAATCTGGCACAAACGACGAAAGGGGCAGTCAGTAATTTGAGAATGAGCAGAAACTTGAGTGTCAACAGTGATCATGAGTTGGGCCATAGATGTCTCAAAGATTATTCTTCAACAGTAAAGGAGAAGAAAGAAGTTTGGTGGAGCTGGATGCTGAAATGTATCGCGCTGCTAAAGGCGAAGCTCAAAGAACAGGGAACGTGATAGCAAAGGGGAAAGAGAGAGAGAGACATCATTCACCTAGACATCAGAGCAGGTCCCCCAAAATAGGTGAAGTAGCGAAGTCCCCCAGGGATGGGGTGCAGCAACGAGGGGGCTCAAAGGCCGTGAGTGGTCATACCGCTGCGCGAAGTAAGCCGAGCAGACTGCCGCGCCTGCTGAGGTTTTCGATCTTTATTGGGAGCAAACCAATGACCGAAGCGGACTCGATAGTCTATGACCCCAATGTGGTGGTGAAATTCATGCGGCAAATATTTCCGCCAGAGGTACAACAGTCGCTCGTCGGTCGGGATGATTACAAAATTTTCAGGGAAGGTATACATAGGTCGATCCAAGGACTTTACAGTGAGTATGAAATCGGCATGCGCCAGCGCACAACGAATAGAGAGCTCAAGAAAAAGGAGAGGCGCATTCGAGATTTGGAGCGCTGTGCGAAAAAAGCCGAGAATGAGCTAAAAAAGGCTAGGGGGCTGAGATGCAGTCGGTATGTGCCGCAAACCCGGTTGTCACGGAAAGGGTCAACCAGCGCCTGCTGGATCATGCTATGGCCGATAGAGAAACGGAAAACATGTTTTCCAAAGAGGCTATGAGAACTCAGGCCTATGAAGAAGACTTTTTTGATGGTCGAAAAATCAGCATTGAAAAGACTAAGGAAAAATTGGCAGAAGACAACTGTCGATGCAAGAACCGCGGCTTCAAGCACGGTTGGGTTAAGGCCTTACGAGCCACGGGTGTCGATTCGGCGTAACCACTATTTCAGAATTACAAGTTTCCCTTTGAAGCTTACGATGCCGAAAAAACTAACGACGAAAAATATGCCAAGGCGGAAAAGACTTAGATATAGAAACATATTATTGTACTTTTGAATTTGTCGAAAGCCTTGTATTTGTACCTCTTCGGTGAAATTAATAAATATTTCTTATATTGCTTCGTTTAATGTTTGTACCTTGTGACAATTGTATGTTGGTCCATGCCATTCTATTACGAAATACAAAGGGCCTTCCAAATTCGGAGAACTACTCGGCCATTCGTGGTCATGCACGAAGGGCACTCCGAATTTGGAGACATGTATGGGCCAATCATGATATCCATGGACGCTCCGAATTTGGAGGCTTATTCATTCCAAACATGATAACCACGAAAGGCATTTCAAATTCAGAGACTTGTATGGGCTAATCGTGATATCCACGAAGGGAGCTCCGAATTCGGAGGTTTATTCAGCCCAAATGTGATATCCATGAAGGGCGCTCCGAGTTCGGAGGCTTATATGGGCCAATCGTGCTATCCACGAAGGGCACTCCGAATTCGGAGGCTTATTCAGCCCAAACGTGATATCCGCGAAGGGCACTCTGAATTCGGAGACTTGTATGGGCCAATTGTGATATCCACGAAGGGCGCTCTGAATTCGGAGGCTTATTCGGCCCAAACGTGATATCCATGAAGGGCGCTCCGAATTCGGAGACTTGTTACACCACTATTGACGAGACGGCGATAAAAAGGGCATTGCATTGCGGAATTTGTAGATGTGTACACGTTAATATAACAGCAAATATTAGAAATTAACTAGCATGCCGTACAAGTTACCTTAATGATAAAATTTACGCAAATGTGTGGAATTCCAAGGGTGTGGCAAACTTCTGCCAGCCATATCTGAAAGTCGATACACCCCTGTTCCGGCGATTGAATAAATCTGATAAGGGTCATCCCAGTTGGGGCCTAATTTACCATCTGCTAGATTCTTAGTAGCAGGAAGAACTTTCTTGAGGACCAATTCTCCAGGTGTATAACGACGCAACTGTACGCGCTGCTTATATGACTTGGCGAGCTACTGCTGATACTGCGCCATGCACGCAAGAGCACGATCTCGGCGTTCTTCAATCAGAGTCAGATCTAAGGCCAATATCATGTCGTTACGGCCCATGTCAAAAACCTTGGATTTCAATGTGGGTAGGCCGATCTCAAGAGGGATAATAGCCTATGTCCCAAAGTACAAAGTGAACGGCGTTTCTCTAGTAGATCATCTTGGAGTGGTATGATGAGCCCACAACACACTAGGAAACTCTTTTACCCACTTGCCTTTGGCCTTCTCCAATTGTTTCTTGATGCCGTCCAGGATCACTTTATTGGACGCCTCAGCCGGTCCGTTGCTTTGTGGGTATGCCGGCGAGGAAAAATAGGACTGAATACCATATGTGTTGCATATCTCCCGATAGACGCCACAATCGAATTCGGTGCCGTTGTCGGAGATAAGTGCCCTCAGTATGCCGAATCGTGTTATAATGTTTTTCCATACAAAACGTTTAACATTGACATCTCGAATACATGTTAATGCCTCTGCTTCGACCCACTTTGTAAAGTAATCTATTGCGACGATAAAGAATCGCTTATTCAAGGAAGCCCGCGGTAATGGTTCGACGATATCGAGTCCCCATTGAGTAAACGACCAAGAACTAGTAATGGAATTCAATTCTTCGACAGGCAAATGAGTCAGTGGGGAAAATTTTTGGCATTATTCGCACTTTTTTACGTAGCTCCCGGCATCTATTTGCATAGTCGGCCAATAATACCCCTGTGTTACGGCACGGTGGGCCAATGAGCGTCCTCCAGAGTGGGCACCGCAACTACCTTCATGTATTTTGGCCAAGAGTTCTACAACATTGCCTGGGTGAACACATTCCAAGTACGGCCCAAAGAGAGATTTTTTGTAAAGCTTTCCCTGCGGATCCAAGGAATATCGCAGGGCTTTATTTTGCAACTTGTGGGCCTCTTTCTTATCCGTTGGGAGTTGTTCTGAGGAAAGAAATGCAGTGATAGGGTCCATCCAACTTGGTCCTGGTTCAATGATGTTAATCTGAACTAGTTCAATAGTGATGCTCGGCTCTGGGATGTATCCCACTTCGATTGCTCGTTTGACTTCTGAGTTAATGGTGGAGGCTAGGCAAGTAAGGGCATTCGCATGTGTGTTCTGATCCCGAGTTGTCTGATTCAACTCGTGGTGGTCAAATTTTGTGAACAAGGAATTCGCCATTTTCATGTAGGCTGCCATGCGGTCATTTTTAGCTGCATATTTCACTTTCAATTGGTTGATGACCAACTTCAAATCACAAAAACAAGTAATTGCCGTGCACCAAGGTGAAATGCGTTACGTAGGCCGGTTAGCAAGGCTTCGTATTCAACTTCCTTATTTGACGCATCAAAGCCCAGTTTGACTGCCAGCTCAATTATTACCCCTTCGAAAGTCATGATCACTACGCCTGCCCTGCTGCCACGTTGGTTGGATGATCTGTCACAGTACATCTGCCAAATGTCTCCAACATACATTCGCTAGTTGGCTTTAGGTTGCACTTGATCAGACTTGAAGTCGGCATGGCATCCCGTGAATTCGGCTACAAAGTCGGCGAGCACTTGACCCTTGATGGCAGTTCTAGGCAAAAACTGGATATCATACTGGCCGAGTTCCAAAGCCCATTTCGAAACTCGCCCTGATGCTTCCGCGCTACGGAGCGCTAATCGGAGGGGATAGTCCGTTAGTACCCCAATGGTGTGAGCCTGAAAATAATGCATCAATTTTCTTGCAACCATCATGAGAGCAAGGATGAGCTTTTCCAGTGGTAGATATTGTGTTTCGGCGTCAACCATTGCCTCGCTTACATAGTAAATTGGTTGTTATTCCCCGAGTTCTTCCTTTAGTAGCATGGTGCTGACCGCTCAGTCGGATACCGCCAGATACAAGATGAGCAAATCGCCTGCCGATGGAGTTGCCAAGAGCGGTACCGATTGAAGATAAGTTTTCAAGCCATCCAGCGCGGCCTGGTACTCGGGAGTCCATTGAAATGCTCTGCTCTGCCGAAGTGTATGAAAAAATTGTCAGCAGCAATCAGAGGAACGGCTGATAAACCTATTTAGGGCGGTAGCCATCCCCATCAACTTCTGAACTTCTTTGACCGATTAAGGCGAGCCAAGTTCTAAAATTGTTGTGATCTACCTCGGGTTGGCCTCTATTCCACAATGGTTGACAACATAGCCGAGAAATTTGCCAGACCTGATGCCAAATGCGTATTTCGAGGTGTTCAGTTTCATCTTGTACTTTCAAAGAATGCCGAAGGTTTCTGCTAAATCGGCTAGATGGGCGTGTTTTTCCTTGGACTTCACCACCATGTCATCGATGTACACTTCCATGGTGCGGCTGAGTTGTTCCTTGAACATAGTGGTAAGTAGTCTCTAGTAAGTTGCCCCCATATACTTCAGTCCGAAGGGCATGACCTTGTAGCAATAGGTTTCCTTGGGGGTGAGGAATGCGGTCTTTTCTTGGTTCTCCGGATGCATGGCAATTTGGTGATAACCCCTATAAGCATCCAAGAAGCTCATGCGCTGATGATGTGCCGTTGCGTCCACAAGTTGGTCAATTCTGGGAAGTGGAAAACAATCCTTTGGGCAAGCCCTGTTCAAGTCCTTGAAATCGACACAAATGTGCCAAGATCCATTTTTGTTCTTTACAACCACAGTATTGGACAGCCATGTGGGACAAGTGACTTCACGAATTGCCCCGGCATCAAGCAACTGCCGACTTTTCTAAATGATTGGTTTGACTTTTGGATCAACGTTTAAACGATGTTAGGCCATGACTGGGTCGACCCCCGGCATTTCGTACGATATCTATGCAAACACGTCAAGGTTGCCAAGTAAAAAGGATACCAGCTCGCGTCTATCAACTTCGCTCAAGGAGGTGCCGATCATGAAGAATTTGTCAGGACTTCCATTGATTTCGATCCGTTCAAGGTCTTCAGTTGCCTTTTCACTGGGGATTTTCCCAATATCCTCGAGGCTCTCTCGATCTAGTACTTCAATTGAGTTTACTTCCAGTTCCTTTGGCCTCTTTGTAGCAGCAATAAGATAGCATGTATGTGTCGATTTTTGAGAACCCCAAATTTGCTCGATGCCATACTCAGTTAGAAAGTAGAGTAGTTGATGGTAGGTGCTCGGCACAGCCTGCATGGTATGCAACCAAGTCCTTCCCATGATTAGATTGTATGGTGACGGGAGTTTGACAACCATAAATTTTACATCTACTGCTTTACTACCCACCCATACTGGTAGTGTGATCTTACCCAAGGGATACTTAGGGTTGGCGTTGAAGCAGAATAGTGGGTAATCGACCGGCAACAAATCCAAATCAGTGAAGCCGAGTTTAACAAACGTCTTGTAATAAATTATTTTTGAGGTGGTTCCCTGATCGATGAGAACACGCTCAACTGTGAATCTATTCACGCGTAGCTCGACGATGAGGGAATCGGCGTGGGGGAGAGTTACTCTATCTAGGTCGGTGTCGTCGAAGCTAATCCTCCCAGTTTCATGGGGCCGTTTGGCTGGTGTGATTGGCTTGGGCAGGCTAGGTTGCAACTGAATTGTATGTACCTCGGCTGATGACGGCAGGTTGTATATCATATGAATTACACCAAGTGGAGGTGAATCCGGCCGTAGGGCGACCGCGTTCGATGGATTGTTCTTTCGAACGTGTTGTGCCAGCTGGCCGTGTTGTACCAACTCTTCCAAGTGGTCCTTCAGTGCATAACAGTTGTTGGTATCGTGGCCATGGTCCTTGTGATATTCACACCACTTATCCCTTCTCCTTGTATTAGGAGGCCAAATCATTTTCGACGGCCATTTAAAGAATAGAAGATGTTGGACTTTGGATAAGATCTTACTGATCAACCCTGCCAATTCCGTATACTTCTTGTCCGAACGTCTTGTGCGCCTATTATCCACTTGATATTGTTCGTTTAATTGGTGCAAACACTGACCGCTTGAACGGCGTAAATCACGACTTTTGTCTCGTTTAGCCCAAGTCCGAGGTTCAGGGCTCCTTGATGGCATAGCGCTTATCGGTTGGACGAGACCAGATGGAGCCGACTTAACAACTTTCTATCCGGCCTTGACCCGTAGGGCATCGTCTTCCACTTTACAATATTCTTCAACTTCTTTCATTAGCGTCCAAACTGTTTTGGGGGGCCGTTTGGTCAATGGACTGAGAAGAGGACTATCAGGATGTAATCCCATCTTAAAGGTGGTAATGGCCATGGAATCATTGTAGGCATCATCCACCAAGTTGAAACATTCCCAATAGCGCGCCGAATACTCATAGAGGGTCTCATCTGGATTAATTTGCATTGCCCAGAGAGAGTCGGCTTGCTTTGGCTAAACTTTGTTGGTGATGAATCTTGCCCCATAGGATTTTTGGAGGTGATGAATGCTTTTTATTGACGCCAGCTCCAGTTTATAGTATCATCTGATGGCCAACGGTCCTAGGCTACTTGGAAACATTCGACACATGAGGGCTTCATAATCAGCATGCAACGTCATTGCTTGTTTATAACGACGAATATGGTCGGTGGGATCTGATTTTCTGTCATATAGGGTGAACTTTAGTGCGTTGAACTTTTTAGGCAGCACAGCCCTTGCGATACGTCGTATGAAAGGGTCATGCCTGTCTTCTTCATTCGAATCATCACTTCATTTCCATCGCCTGTGTCGTACGTACAGACTTCCTTCGGATGAAATGGATACATCGACTCATCCCTTCTTTCTGGGTTCGTAGGATAGTGAGTTAGAATCACTGCCATTATCTTGTTTCCAAAGTTGACGTCATTGATCATCCTTTTTTCTAGGGGATCGACTCCGGTCATGGTATGTGGCCTGCTGGGACTTGGCTAGCTCCAGGGCCAATTCCTGGCGCAAGCACTCATTCTCAGCCATCATATCTTCTAGACGCTGTTCATTCCATTTTGCTTGATCCATGATTGTTTGCATAGTCTCTTGCACAAAAGTTGAAGGTGAGGTTTGAGCTACTGGGTCAAAGTTCAGGACCTGTCGCGCAGTGATATTCTCCAGTCCTAGCATGTTTCTTGGAGTGATGTCATCTCTTGGTGTAACATCGTCAGCAACTACCGAAGGATCATTTGTTACGCCCACCATGGATGCAATTGAGTATTCCCACAGACGGCGCCAATTGTGGAGAAGTGGTTTGGAAATACCCACTGATCCAATAAGACGCTCTATGATCCTCAGGAAGTTACTTGAAAGGAATAAACACTCCGATCGGGGGTACCGGAATTAGCACTCCGATAGACAAGTTAGTATTCTCTCAGTTTACTTCTATCTCAAGTTATCTTGCATATTCTCACATACCTCCTTTAGTTGACATCCCTCCCTTTTTATATTACCTCTAGGCTCGAAGGTCGGGCCCACTCTTGATCTCGCACGTGGTTACTTAGTCGGCCTTCTAGTTGAGTGTTGGCTCCTATTCGGCTCCTTATATGGCCGATTAGTTTATTTGGCTTCATGAGCCCTTGGTCTGGGCCAAATTGCTTTCTGGCCTGATGTCGATCGAATGCTTTGGCCTCTTCCTAATTGAGATTTTTCGGCCTCCACAGATTAGATTTTGACCCTGAATTTATGATTGTGTCAATTTAGTCCAATTGAATATAATTGTCAACATTTTTTAATAAAAAAATAAGCACATAAGGCATGTGCCGTGATTTTAAAAGAAATTATAAGTTTATTCAACTCAGTGAGTTAACCTCAATCAATTCAGTGATAATTTCTTGTCCAAAGCGCTAACGGTATTATCAATTGGACCAAATAGACATAAAATCTAAAATTAAGGATCAAAATTGAATCAATTGAAAGTATAGGACCCAAAATGACGCAAGTCACAAAATGTAAGGATTACTGGTGTAATTTGTCTAAAACATAATTTTATGGTTATCCAATCAAGATTATTAAAGATTTACTTAAAGCTTATAGACAATATTATGAAATTTATTAATAAAATCAAGCTAATGACATTGAGGAAATACTTGCACGCTATGTTTTCTAATACTCAAAGATTTATGACAAAAATTCTAATTTGTGAAGCTTCCAATTAAATGCTAATATATTTCAACTAATTTGTGAAATGAAAGCTAGATCAATATAAACAATATTCGAGGACCAAATCATCCACTAAATATGTGAAGAAATTTCAAAGGACCAAGCGTTGCTTGAAAATTATAAGATTAGCACAGTGACAAGAGCTTTCAATTTTTCTTTGGATTTATTTTCAATTATTAATTTAGGGTTGGTTTGAATTTTCTCAAAGTTAATCATTTAACTTAATAGGACAATTTGGATTTGGTGAGTCTGTTTTGAGATCGATGTTGATAAGTCAAATGGCTCCCTTTTTAAGATTCGTTGAATAGAAAATTCATATAATATATTAAGGTGATTGCATATCAATAATTGTGACGACCGGTTTCGTTGTGCGTTCTTATTCCTCTTTGTTTACCTTTGGGTTTACCTTGTTAGAGGACGAGTTTCACTCGGAGTCTTGTTGTTTGTTTGAGTTCGTTGTGTTTAGAACTTTCTTCTCAAAAGTTCTCGTCCTTGTTTATTCCGGTGTTGGATTTCATTTGTTCCAGAGGGTGTGAGGTCAGTCCGAAGCGTCAGGAGTTGAATCGAAAGATTTCTGGGTTGAGGACCAGGGTCGCACATGCGAGGCCTTGGGCCGCACGTGCGGGAGGACAAGCCACATGTGTGGATTTCAGGGGATGGCAGCTTGCGCACTGCTAAAAAGGCAGGTGCGAGAGTGAGGTGCGAGGGAAAAGGGCTGCATGTGCGGGAAGAGGCTCCGCACGTGTGGGAGAGTTGGTGGATCCAAATTTTTTCTTTTTTTTCTCTCTTTGGGCTGATTGAATGTCACTTTTTGTATCTCTCTATCCCTAAAAACATTTCCTCTCTCTTCTCTCTACATTTCCTACCAAAAACCTCATAACATCTTTGATTTCTCAAAATCCATTGGGATTTAGATCCAAGCTCTTCATCAAAGTTGGTTAGCACCTCGAGGGCTTCGTTGTGTGCAGTGAAGATCGAGTTTAGGCATCGTTGATTTTGGGGTTTCAACTCGTTTCTTCTTCAAACTTGAGGTAGGGATTTTCTTTGAGTTATATATATATATATATATATATATATATATATATATATATATTTGCAATATTTAGATGATTTTCGAAATCATCCTTTGATTAGTTTTGAAAATTGATTTTGATTCAAGAAGATGACTGATGTTGAAAATGGATTTACTTTCTTTTTCCTTCTAAAAATAGAAATTTATGGTTTTGAACTATAATGATTGATGGAAGTTGTTATTCAAAATGTTGTTGTAGTCTTGAAATGACTAAGTTATTGAAAATGCTCTAAATGTGGAAATTATGTTATTTCTTGGATGGATTGGAAATCAAAGTTTATATTCATCTTGTGATATTATTGTTTTGAAAAGAGAAATGGGAGATTTGTTCACAATGGAATTATTGTGCAGAAGTATTGAAAATGGAAGAAATGTTGTAATGCATTTAATCATTTCATGAGCATATTAATTCATTTGATTATGTTGAGCTTTGAATGTTGATTTGAAAACCTTGCATTGAGAAAAGAATGTTGGAACGGGTTTTCATGAATTGGTTTTGGGGTAAATACGGTGGTAAGTCTTGAAAGGTGGTGTAGATGAAATTGATAAGTTGGCCTGAGTATCCGAGGTGAAAGATCGAAAACCCATGCGGATAGGTATCGAGCCTTCCGATTAATATTAGTAAAAATCACAAATTGGTAGTACTTGTATAGACTACTTATAGACACGTACCTAGGGATTACCAGAGTTGTATTTACCGCCCTTTAAACAAAATTGATAAATGTGGAACAGTTTAAATTGCATGGCATCATTGAGCATGATGGTTTTCAAATAAATGAAGATGTGTTTTATTTTCAAAAGGGCATGACATGGCATATGCATTCGTCTCTTGAGACTTGTGTAAAATGTATATACTTTGTTAATAATTCTCTACTGGCTTTATGCTCACCCTACGAGATTTTGTGCAGGAAAAGACATGGTGAATCCACCCAACTAAGGGCGTGGAAGTGTGTGTGTTGGGAGTACAATGCTCTCATTTTGCGTGACTCTGTTTTGTAAGCCAAGGGCTATGTTTGTGTGGTTTGAATAGCCGATTTGTGTAACCAGGCCTAAGCCTTGGGAACTTGTAAACCCATGAGGGTATTTATTTGTTTATGTTATTTTGATTTGAAGTGAATGTGTTATCGCATGAAGACTATTTGCATCATGTAATGCAAGTGTGGAGATTTATTTCCAAATTTACCTTGAAGAGCCATGATTATAGTATTATCATTTGGGTATGAAAATTGGGACGTTACAACTTGGTATCAGAGCTACCGGGTTCGAATACTTAGAGCTCATGGGAAGTGGTTGTTTTACCACATTGGGTTCATGTTGCACGATAGAAGCATGATTGGAAGATGTTAAGTATTTTGTGATTTTGTGATAACATGCTTATGTGGCTATATGGGTATGGGATTGAACTTTTGGGATGTTGTTTAAGCCTGTTAAATTCCTTGAGGTCTTTTTAGAAGGGTACCCAATACTCATTTTACTAAGAATTCTTGGTTTTTTGTGGGATGAATTTCATCATAAAAGGATAATCCGTATGTGTTTACATGACTAAATGCTTATGTGGAATGAACTAGAAATGTCTATATGGAGAGAAATATATATAATTATTGTGATCAAACATGTAAGGCAAGTTGCGGGCACGTGTGGGTTAGTGTGCTAAATTATTTCTATTGTCCTTTATAGGATGTCAGGAAGAGGTCAAACCCGTGGTAGTAAAGGCGGGAGATGTGGTAGGGCTCACTGGGGTGTGCATAAGGTACCAGTCCATGAGGTCCCGGTACAAGAGGAAGAGTCAGACCAAGCTAATGTGGCCGAACAAGTGGAACAAGCGGGTCAAACCGCAATGAGGACCCCAGCCCGAGAAATAGCAGGGGCTATGAACTTGTTGAGGGCTGAGAACCAAGCCCAAGAGAACACCGTAGAGGCAAGGTCTAGTTTCCTTACTAGAGAGTTTTGGCGAGCTAAGCCAGATGAGTTCCTTGGTGGCCCCGAGCCAAAGAAAGCGGATGAGTGGCTCAAAGAAACGGTGAAGACATTTGACATGCTTCACATAGAAGAGGGTGAGCTGAGGGTGACTCTAGTGAGTTACTACCTTAAATGAGATGCAGGTCAGCGGTGGAAGTACGCTAAGGGTAATGTGGAGCCGACATGGGAAGCATTTGTGATTGTTTTCCAAGATAAGTACATACCTTCCACTGTTAGGGAGAGATTGAGGCAAGAGTTTTTGGACCTTAACCAAAACTACATGTCCGTGGCCGAGTTTGAGGTGGTTTTTTCTAGTCTGTCCCACTTTGCACCGGAGTTAGTGGCAACGGAAGAACGCCGTTGTATCGAGTTTGAGAAGAAATTGAGAACCAAGATCTTGTACAAAGTTGCCGGAAACATGATTCGAAAATATGCCTGTCTTGTGGAGGCGGCGGCACATGTAGAGACTACAATGCAGGTTGAGGAGGAGAGACTTCGGGGTTCGAGGTCTAGGGGCCAAGAACCACAGGGCGACTATAGGCAAAATAAGAGGAGCAAGGGCAACTTTTCATCCTAGTCCCAACCACAACAGTCTAGATCTACTTTTCCCTTTCCTAGTGTGGGCCCAGGAAAGGGTACATAAAGTGGCTTTTCTTGTTTCAAGTGTGGCCAACCGGGTCACAAAGCCTTTGCATGCCCACAGAAGGGAGGAGGGCAGTAGATGTTTCCACCAACACCACCTAACCGATCTCAAAGTCAGTCTCAGTCCTAGAATAGAGGTCAAGGGTTTAATTGTTTCACTGTGGTCAACCAAGTCACATGAAGAGGACTTGCCCATAATTGGGAGGCGCATCTGGCGCATCAGGGTTGAGGCAGACTCAGAGCCACCAGCAGGCTCACTCCGTTCAGACCTCACAAGTTAACCAGGGAGCCGCTTTGGCTCAGTCAGTGCACCAGGTCTATGCTCCGAGAGAGGAGCAAGTTCATCAGGGGCCATAGGCACATGTGTACGCTGTTACCACGCCAGAATAGTTATCGGGATCCTCTGTGGTGAGAGGTATTTTTGTTGTGTGCAATACTTTGGCTAATGTGTTGATAGACACGAGTGCGTCTCATTCATTTATATCTGCTGCATTTGTTTCTGCATTGGTGTAGGCGCGCCCGCGGAGGGCCTCGTGCTACTACAGTTCGGACTCGCGATTTTTGTTGTCGCGGTTCTTAATCTGAACCAAAGAGTCCAAATCTGGCAAATCGTTTTGAGAAACAGATTTTTGAAAAAGTAGTGCCAAACATGGACTGCTTTGCCAGATACAGAGTCGCCACCTAAATATTTTTAAAATGGAGAAATTTAGGAAACCCTGACTCGGTGCCGAAGGCCACATGTCTGTCATCACCGGAGTTGTCTCGGCTCGGGAGCTTGGGTACGATCGGGGAAGGTCAGCTATGAGCACCCCCTTTCGCCCGGTCCGAAGACCGGCCTCTACTAACCATGATATCCGATTTTGAAAACGTTATGTGTTCTTATTCCATTTATTAGCCTAGAATTACTATGTTATGCGCGCAGCAAACAAGTATAGACTAGATTGCCTAATTTGGAAAGAAACATTGCATATCTGTTTGTTTTGAAAATGCTTTGGAATTTGCTACTCGCAAGTAGGCTAAAACACGGATTTCAATGAGTTTTTCCAACTCAAAGAATCCAACCTTCACCCACAGGCATTTCAAACAGTTTACCATATAAGCATTTAGCCGCATGGCAAGCATACTGTCATGGCAACATTCACACGCATGCGGGATGCTAAAGCATAAATACTTACATCGTACTCCGTGCCAAAACAGTAAACTAGTTAGCAAACATGCGTGTCCTAGTTCATGTTAAATTGCCTAATGCAACACATACAAGATGCAATTTAGATAGGCTCGGTTAACCTAAGCATGGCATATGTAATGCGATCAATTATCACATATTCGATTTGTAAATTGAAGTACAAATGCAGTTAGCATGATGTACCAAGCCTAATGCATGCAGTACAAATGCATGGATGCACACATGCATAGCATAAGGTATGCTAATTTTAAAGATGCCCTAATCTACCATCATAAGCAGGTAAATAAAAGGGAAGAAAGAGGTGGGGATTGGAAGACACACACACCACCCACGCACACTTATTACATAATTGCCCTCACTCGGAGGGTACAAATAAATATTACAGTCCCGAATAATAAACAAATAAAATTATTACAGAATTTCTAATTAATTAAAAGAAAGGATGCAAAAGAAAGAAGAGGGTGGCCGCAGCCTCTGCCTCGGGATGCGCAAGTGATGTATGCTCGGAATTCGGCTCGCCCGAAAAACCCGTATCGTACCCCTGCCACCTCTGTTTGTACTGCCTTGTCTCTCTGAAAATTGCCAAAGTCCTGGAGCAGGTTCCTTACACACTGCAGAGCACCACCGGCCAGACAGAATTCCCACCGGCACTCTACAATTTCCACCAGCTGTTCTTGGACTCATCGGCACTTCAGTGATTGCCGGTCGGCACTAAATTCTGCCGGTCGGCAGAAACTTCCTGCAGAAGACAGTTTTGACAGCAAACAGAGAACAGACAGTGCATGGCATGGGGTTTTCAGGCACATGTGAGCATGGTCATGCTTCCTATCATGCTTTGAACTCAAGGAAGCATGATCTTCAATCCTCGAGCCATCAATGGTGCATGATAGCCCAAGGGATCAAATTTGCCACTTGATGTAAGGATGCATGCAACAAACAAAATGAGAACCAAAGCCTTATCAAGTCGGAGTCAAAGGCTTCGATGACCGAGAATCAAAGCACATTACATCACTTGTAGTATGAATGTTCCTTGATTCTCACACTTGGTTTGACACCCCAAACCAAGCAATGCAATACATGTTATGCAAACATGATTCAAATGCAACATGATGCCAAACATTCAAGTCATGGCAAATGTTATGGAACTATCATGGCGAATATACAATGCTAAGCATGCAAGGTGCAAATGTGATGCAAACATGGACCAATTTACTATAAAGTTAGCATGGGACTACACATTTATGAAACAATTATGTAGCAAACATAAGACAAGCATGCAAGAGGGCCTTAAAGTGATAAAGGTGCAGGCCTTAATTCATCTCAAAACAGCACCAAAAGTGCTCAAAATGATGGGCAAACTCTCATGTCAACATGCAAGCCAATAGACCCAAGGCTAAGGCACCAAAAGGGTCACTTCATTTCCAACAACAAGACCAAATCATGGCATGGTTTAGACAAGTAAAAACAGAGTTTTTGCAGACAAAATAGGACCCCAAACCCTCCTAACATGGCGGCTAAAATGACTCCAAAGGAGTGTATGCACCAAGGCTCAAATGTAGGCATAAAAGGGCACACCCTCAAGGCACAAAAGAGATCGTAAATGCAAGCTTGCAAACATGATTTAGGGACTGAAATAGCATGGCAAACAACTTCAACTCATTAAAGTGAACCAACTAAGGCATGCTTGTGACTCATATACTTAAGGGCTCACAAGCCAAAATGCATAGCAACCATATCAAACATGTCAAACATGACCAAATGGATAACCAACAGACTTTAAGCATGGAAAAATAGTGCTAACATCTTCATGGAACCAAGGCAACACATGCAAAAATCATGGTCTAAACACAAGGGACATTTCTAGGCCAAATGGAGCAATACAAAGCAAGTACTACAAGCATACAAGGAGGCACAAATCCGGCCAAAAACAGAGCTTATATATGACCTAAAACATCCAAAAAACTTCTGAAATAAGGCTCAAGATGATCAAACATACATGCTACCTTTTTAGGCCAAAATGTAAGGAAACAAGACAATGAAGGGAGAGGGGTGTCCCTCCCCTATGCAAGACTTCAAACCACCTTCTTTACTACTAAAAAAAAACACTGGTTTTTAGTGATGAAAAGACCAACACACTCAAGCAAACAAGGCCTCTCAAAAGAAGCACAAAAGAGGCCAAATAAAGCCTAATGAGGTGAGTTGGCACTCAAACCACAAAATAACCTTAATGAAAGTTCTAAAGCATGAGAATACAAGCCTTTTTCATGTTATACACAAAAGCTAAATCAACAAGCAAGATAGGTAAAAGACTATTGCAAGTTTGGGGAATATAAAGTAAGATGCTCACCCTTGAAGAACCTTTGAAGAACAAATGGTCCAGCCCTCTTCTTTTGATCAAAATCAGTCCAAAAACTCAAGAATCAACCCCCCAAGTCCCTCAATCTCGGAGTAAGGTGTAATAGTGTGTGTAATGGTGCAAAAGTAAGGTAAAATCCACCTTTAGGCCAAGGAAACACACACAAAGGAGGAGAGAGAGGGAGATATAGAGATAGGATATATCTATATCTCTAAGCTCTGGTTTTTGCTTCTAAGTTTCTAACCTAGATCAAAGAGGAAGGCCCTTCCTCTTATAAGACTCCCTCTTGCAAAGCTTATACAACAAGCTTGCTTAGAGGGAGATCCATCCATACACGTGTATGGAGGGAGGCAGAGTTGGTGCTAGCTATCACAGCTGGCACAAAATATCTCCATAAAGTAGATGAACAGTGGTCGGCTGCCCAAAAAAGTTATTTCGACAAAAAAGAGTGCCGACCGGCAAAAAAACTGTGCCGACCGGCAGTAAAATGTGCCGACCGGCAACAAATAGTGCTGGTGGCAGAAAAAGACCAGCCGGTGGCCTCTAGCCACTGCCGGTGGTGTGTGGGGATGCCTTACAAGGCCTTCCTTGCCCTTCCAAGGCAAAACACAAGTGTTCGGTGTGAAACCAGACACTAAACGGTTGAGTTCGGAGATCCTGAGGCAGGGCGCGTGAGTCGAGACTTCCGGGAACTCCAAACGAACACAAACATGGATAATCACCGAGTGTTCCAAGCGGTGACGTCCAAGTCTTGAGGACGGTCAAAAATGGGGTGTCTACAATTGGGGTTAGAGGTGACACAGTTAGCGTCTCCACTCTGAGTAGAGTCACCTGTTGGGGGTATGATTGATTTAAACCGGGGGTGTCATGATTGTGAGATAGAAGTCACCAGGCGTCGACTTCCATTTGCTTTTGTATTGCTAGACATGTCAAGTTTTGATGTCATTCTAGGCATGGACTGGTTATATTTGTACCGAGCTGTGATAGATTGTTACCATCAAAGAGTTACAGTTTGCACCTCAGGTGGTGATTGTCTTTACTTTCTGGGGAACCGAGTTGATAGGGTCTTGTCGCCAGTCTTTGACCCTCGTAGTAGGAGCAAGCTTAGTTGCCTTCTTGCAACACTCTTGAATAATGAGAGTGACGAGGTCCGTGTTGAATTACCAAGGGTAGTTCATGAATACTCAGAGGTCTTTCCTGAGGATCTTACTAGTTTGCCACCCCACCGGGAGATAAAGTTCTCCATTGACTTAGTGCCTGGCACGGCATCAATTTCCATGCCACCATATAGATTTGCACCAGCTGAATTGCATGAGTTGAAAATTCAACACCAAGAACTTTTGGACAAGGGCTTCATTCGCCCTAGTACATTGCCTTGGGGAACACCAGCTCTCTTTGCCAAGAAAAAGAATGGATCGTTGCGATTGTGTATCGATTACCGCAAGTTGAATTGAGTTACCATTAAGAACAAGTATCCTCTACCTATAATAGATGATTTGTTTGACCAACTTAGAGGGTCTCGTTGCTTCTCAAAGATAGATTTGAGGTTGGGTATCATCAGTTGAGAGTCCGGGAGGAGGACATCCAGAAAATGGCCTTTCGTACGCATTATGGCCACTATGAATTCCTTGTAATGCCTTTTGGGTTTACTAATGCATCGGCTTCCTTTGTGGTCGTCTTTGTGGACGACATCTTAATTTATTCAACCTTCGAGGAGGAACATGAGGCCCACTTACGGGTAGTGCTTGAATTGCTTAAGGAGCACCATTTGTATGCCAAATTTGATAAGTGTGAGTTTTGGCTCACCGAGGTGAAATTTTTGGGCCATGTAGTGTCGAGTGAGGGAGTAACTGTAGACTCCTCAAAGATAGACGCGATACAGGATTGGGAACAACCCAAGAATGTTTTTGAGATCCCGAGTTTCTTGGGGTTAGCAGGGTACTATCGACGCTTTGTGAGGGACTTCTCTAGACTAGATGCACCTTTGACTAAGTTGACTAGGAAGGGTGTCAAGTTAGTGTGGAATGAGGCTTGTGAAAAGTCTTTCCAAGAACTTAAGACTAGATTGACTACTGCACCGGTCTTGATAATTCCGGAAAGGGGTTTGGATTACACTGTCTATTGTGATGCGTTCGGGGATGGACTTGGATGTGTCATGATGCAAGAGGGAAAGGTTGTGGCCTACGGATCACAACAATTGAAAACTCATGAGAAAAACTACCCCACCCATGATTTAGAATTAGCGGCGGTAATTTTTTCCTTGAAAATTTGGGGGCATGTACTTGTATGGTGAGAAGTTTGAGGTTTTGTCCGATCATAAGAGTCTAAAGCATTTGTTTTCTGAAAAAGACTTGAATTTACATCAATGGAGGTGAATGGAATTTATGGAGGATTATGAATTTGAGTTACACTATCATCCGGTGAAGGCCAATGTAGTAGCCGATGCTTTGAGTCAGAAATCTATGAGTAGTTTGGGCCATTCGGGAATGGGATATGCTAGATGTTATTGGCAAGTTTGATTTGCACTTGGGTGAGTCCAATGAGAGTGCTACCTTGTTTAATTTGAACGCTCAACCTACCTTGATCGGTAAAGTCATCGAAGCACAACAAGGAGATTGTGATGTGGAATCAATCTGTGTTAAAATTTCCAATGGGAAGGAGGAGAAAGGTTTGAACGTTCACTTGGATCTGAGTGTACGTTACCTAGACCGTTTGTTTGTACCAGAATCTTGTAAAGAAGAAGTACTTCGGGAGTTCCATCACTCACGCCTTGCGGTACATCTGGGAGGCACAAAAATGTATCATGATCTTAGTCATCAGTTTTGGTGGAGGATTATGAAGCGGGATGTCACTTTATTTGTATCAAAGTGCCTTACTTGTCAACAAGTGAAGGCCGAACACCAAAGACCAGTGGGTTTGTTACAACCCTTACCGATAGTCGAGTGGAAATTGGAGCGCATTACCATAATTTTTGTAGTTGGACTTCCTAGAACACAACGAGGCAATGACGTCGTTTGGGTGATTGTTGATAGGTTGACTAAATCTACCCATTTTATTCCGATGAACACCAACGACTCAGTTGAACACTTGGCAGAGTTCTACATTAGAGAGATGGTCCGACTTCATGGAGTCCCTGTGACCATTGTGTTAGATAGAGATCCTTGTTTTACTGCCTAGTTGTGGCAAAGCCTTCAAGAGGCATTGGGAACAAAGTTAACCTTTAGCACTGCTTACCAAACCGATAGGTAGTCGGAGCGTACCATTCAGATTTTGGAGGACATGCTTAGAGCTTGTATCCTTGATTTCAAGGGGTCGTGGGAGAAGCATTTACCATTGGTTGAGTTCGCATATAACAATAGTTACCAAGCTAGTATTGGGATGGCACCATTTGAGGCCTTGTATGGCCGACCTTGTAGATCGCCGGTTTGTTAGGCCGAGGTAGGTGACGCACCGTTGTTAGGTCCAAAAATTCTTAGAGAGACAACCGAGAAAGTTGTTCTCATTCGGAAGAGGTTGGCTACGGCCCAAAGTTGACAAAAGAGTTATGCCGATATGAGGAAACGACCTTTATCTTTTGAAGTTTGTGACCATGTGTTTCTAAAAATCTCACCAAGGCGGGGTTTGATGAGATTTGGTAAGAGTGGTAAATTGTCCCCAAGGTTCATTGGACCTTTTGAGATCTTAGAACAAATTGGGGAAGTGGCATACCAGTTAGCTTTACCACCACAGTTTTCGGGGGTTCACAACGTATTTCATGTATCTATGCTTAGGAAGTATGAACCCGACCCTTCACATGTGCTTGATTGGGTTGATTTTTAGGTAGACGAGGATGCCTCTTATGAAGAGTGACCGATTCAAATTTTAGATACCTAGGAGCAAATGCTACGAGGTAAAACTATACAGTTGGTAAAGGTGTTGTGTAGACACCATGGGGTTGAGGAAGCGACGTGGGAACGGGAGGCGGAAGTCTGCTCCAAATATCCGGATTTGTTTAAAAATGTTTGAGTTACTTTTCGTTGTAATATTCCCTAGTGTTTGAGGGAAATGTATTGAGATTGTTAAATACATGTTGTTATGTATATTGTTGTTTTAAGCATGAAGTTGTTGTGGGTTGTCATTACTTTCTAGGAAACTTCATGTTGATGAGTGTTTGAGAAGTTGCTATTATTGAGATAACCATGATGTAATGGGGAGATTGGGTTGAGAACTAATATTGATTTTTGAAGATGGAATAGCGTGGTTTTGATCACTTGAAGATCCTTGTTCAAGTAGTTTGATTTAATTTCGGGGACGAAATTTCCTATGGTGGGGAGGTTGTGTCGACTGGTTTCGTTGTGCGTTCTTGTTCCTCTTTGTTTACCTTTGGGTTTACCTTGTTAGAGGACGAGTTTCACTTGGAGTCTTGTTATTCGTTTGAGTTCGTTGTGTTTAGAAGTTTGTTCTCAAAAGTTCTCATCCTTGTTTATTCCAGTGTTGGATTTCATTTGTTCTGGAGGGTACGAGTTCGGTCCGGAGCATCGGGAGTTGAACTGAAAGATTTCCGAGCTGAGGACCAGGGCCGCACATGCGGGAAGACAAGCCGTACGTACGGATTTCAGGGGATGGCAGCTTGCACACTTCTAATAAGACAAGTGCGGGAATGAGGTGCGGGGGAAAAGGGCCGTACATGCGAGGGTGTTGGCCGCACGTGCGGGAGCATGCGCCGTACATGCGGAAGAGTTGGTGGATCCAAAATTTTTCCTTTTCTTCTCTCTTTGGGCTGATTAAATGTCACTTTTTGTATATCTCTCTCTCTAAAAACATTTCCTCTCCTTTCTCTCTACATTTCCTACGAAAAACCTCACAAGATCTTTGATTTCTCCAAATCCATTTGGATTTAGATCCAAGTTCTTCATCAAAGTTGGTTAGCACCTCGAGGGCTTCGTTGTGTGCGGTGAAGATCGAGTTTAAGCATCGTTGATTTTGGGGTTTCAACCCATTTCTTCTTCAAACTTGAGGTAGGGATTTTCTTTGAGTTATATATATATTTTTGCAATATTTAGATGATTTTCAAAATCATCCTTTGACTAGTTTTGAAAATTGATTTTGATTCAAGAAGATGAGTGATATTGAAAGTGGATTTACTTTCTTTTTCCTTCTAAAAATAGAAATTTATGGTTTTGAACTATAATGATTGATGGAAGTTGTTATTCAAAATGTTGTTGTAGTCTTGAAATGACTAAGTTATTGAAAATGCTCTAAATGTGGAAATTATGTTATTTCTTGGATGGATTGGAAATCAAAGTTTATATTCATCTTGTGATATTATTGTTTTGAAAAGAGAAATGGGAGATTTGTTCACAATGGAATTATTGTGCAGAAGTATTGAAAATGGAAGAAATGTTGTAATGCATTTAATCATTTCATGAGCATATTAATTCATTTGATTTTGTTCTTGCATTGAGAAAAGAATGTTAGAACGGTTTTTCATGAAATGGTTTTGGGGTAAATACGGTAGTAAGTCTTGAAATGTGGTGTAGATGAAATTAATAAGTTGGCCTGAGTGTCCGAGGTGAAAGACCGAAAATCCATGCGGATAGGTGTCGAGCCTTCCGGTTAATATTGGTAAAAATGACAAATTGGTAGTACTTGTATAAGCTACTTCCAGACACGTACCTAGGAATTACCAGAGTTGTATTTACTGCCCCTTGAACAAAATTGATAAATGTGGAACAGTTAAAATTACATGGCATCATTGAGCATAATGGTTTTCAAATAAATGAAGATGTGTTTTATTTTCAAAAGGGCATGGCATGGCATATGCATTCATCTCTTGAGACTTGTGTAAAATGTATATACTTTGTTAAGAATTCTCTACTGGGCTTTATGCTCACCCTGCGGGATTTTGTGCAGGAAAAAACGTGGTGAATCCGCCCAACTAAGGGCGTGGAAGTGTGTGTGTTGGGAGTACAATGCTCTCATTTTGCGTGACTCTGTTTTGTAAGCCAGGGGCTATGTTTGTGTGGTTTGAATAACCAATTTGTGTAACCAGGCCTAAGCCTTGGGAACTTGTAAACCCATGAGGGTATTTATTTGTTTATGTTATTTTGATTTGAAGTGAATGTGTTATCGCGTGAAGACTATTTGTATCATGTAATGCAAGTGTAGAGATTTATTTCCAGATTTACCTTGAAGAGCCATAATTATAGTATTATCATTTGGGTATGAAAATTGGGGTATTACAATAATTATATGTTTGAATAACATTTACATTACAAAAAAAATAGATGGATATTCTTGAATTTATATTTATCGTTTATTTTTTTAAGACAATTATGATTGAAACATATAACTACCGATATCCGATGATCTTAATTTTTTGAATGAATATTTTACTCAATAAGTCCTAAAAAGAAAACAATTTAAATTACCAAGATTGATCCCAAAACGAGCTCACTAAGTCCAATTACTCTCTCAAGTTGAATGCCAACTTGAGATAATCCAATCCCATTAATTTATTTATTATATTAATTGAGAAGGGACGGTTTGCACCAATGAAACATCTTACAAGAAATTTCCTTCTTCAATTCTCTCATTACTCATCTGCCCGTTCCTTTCTTCAATAATTTTGTTGATGTACAATATTTTGAAAGGTTTTCACAAAGATTAATGAGATATATATATATATATGTATCTATATAATTTTTGTAGAAAAAATTTATACGGAATGATATGTCATTTTGTAGTCCTTTTGTTTCAAGCAAAAAACACCTAATGGTAGTTTATAGTTGCAAAAATATCATATTATATTATTTTTTAGTTTTATGTATAAAAATTAAGTTTTTGAATCATTTTTTGTTTTTAGTAATATAGTTAAAGCTTATATAGTTTTTTTTTTTCTGGAGAAGGCTCGATCCGTTAAAAAATCTAGTCTAAAATATCATTTTGTGAATGTGTTATTATGGGTAATAATATTAAATCTATTAATTTTATAAAATCAAAAAATCCTATGAAAACTAAATGGAAAATGAGGAATCACTCATGATGAGTAAGAATGATTTACCAGGACATGAAATATCTAAAACCCTTCATAGTATATTAAACTAGGATAAATTACACCCTTTTTTTTTTCTTTTTTTTTTGAACTAGGATAAATTACACTTTGCACCCTTATATTTTGCACCAAATCTTACTTTCGTCCCTATACGTGAAATCGTAACATTCAACTCCCAGCACTTTTGGTCAAATCCTACTTTAGTCCCTATGCATAAAATCTTGATAGTCAACCCCCTGCACTTCTGATCAAGTGTCAATTTTCTCCTTTTGTTACTTCATTATTTAAATTTTTAATAAAATCCAGTCATGTAACAAATATGTGACTACGAAATAAGGGTAAGAGAGGAAAATTATTATCATTTCCCATTAATAGGGGTGAGCATGGTCCGGATTGGGATAAAACCAAGACCAATCCGTTATCTATGATTCTTGAAAAATTGGAACCAATCCAATCCATTTAAATCGCAGAACCAATCCGAACCAATCCATTTAAACACGGATTGAATCGATTTAGGACCACAGATTTGCATAATTAAATAACAAAAAAAATATATAAAACATTTTAATTTCATAAAAACATAAACATAGTATCATATTAGTTCCACAATAGCAACATGTCTTTCCATAATAGCGACATACTATTTTAGAATTTAAACAACCATAAGAAAACTGATTCCACCATAAATATTTAGACCATTACAAATTAAAACTAAAAACCAACTAACAAAAGCAATAAAAGAAGATACTACGCGGGTTTAGGTTTGGGTTTAAGTTTTATATGGAATAAGAGAAGATGCTATGTAGGAGGGTGTATAATATAAATATAGACTATTTGTATACAGCCCGGATCGGTTCCAATCCAGAACCGATCCATGGACTACGGATTTTTAATTTTTCAATCCATAACCGAACCACGGATTCAAAAAATCAATTCAAACCTACCGGATTGGACTAGACCAGATTGGATTATGGTTTTCACGGATTCCTTGCTCAGCTCTATCCATTAATATATACTTTGTCCCATATGATAAGCATGTGAGGGTTATATAATACAATATGTGTGTGTGTGTGTGTGTGTGTTTTCTTATGCTGAAAATAGGATAAAGATGTAAGAAAATAGAGTTTTTGAAATAAAAAACAACGCATCAAAGAAATTGAAAACTTTGTTACTGTGGAAAACAAAGTTTCACTATTCTAATTTTTTCCAAACCCTAATTTATCTCTTTAATCGTTCACAATTTGCGTTTTGTTTTAGCTAAATACAATCAAAATTTGATGTAAATTTTAGATGAAATGTGTACAGATGGGAAATTTGGGTGATTTTTCTCTTTTGCTCTCATTTTATAGTCATGTACTTACCACATTATTGGTTTCTATTAAAGACTTATATGATGGAATAACAAAAGAAAGACATTAACACTTTATTAGAAGTGTAGGGAGTTGATTGTCACATTCCATAAGTGCAAGGAGTTAATTGTCACGATTTCATATGTAAAGACCAAAGTGAGATTTCGCTAGAAGTGTAAAGGGTTGACTATCACGATTTCATGTGTAGGGATCAAAATGAGATTTAGTGCAAAGTGCAGGGGTGCAAAGTGTAATTTACCTATTAAACTATTAATTATTTTTTATACATTAGATTATTTCTTCATTTCACAATTTTTCAAAATAAAAACAATTTTATAAACTTTTCTTACTCCCTTCGTCCCAAAATATTAGTCTTTTATTCCATTTTTCATTGTCCCAAAATATTAGTCCATTTTGAAAAATCAAGAACTAAAATAATATTAATTTCCTATTTTGCCCTCTTTAAATTTATTAACAATACAAAAAGTACAATTATGACAATTGATATTCTCCAAAAAATATACTATCAAAAGATAATTTTGAAAAATTAATTTTTTTAAAGTACAATAATTATACTATCAAAAAAAGTTAGATTCTCCAAAATGGACTATTATTTTGCGACAGAGAAAGTACTACTAATCTAATCCTATCTTTTATCATTAAAAACAAACAAGGCATTATATATGTTAATCAAACAGGGCCTAACTTAGTCATTTCACTTTCTGATGTTAGTAGTGTGTATAATAATATAATTATAAAAAATAAAAATAAATAAAAAATAAAAAAAGGAAAGAAAAATGTGAGGACATAACAGGGCAATCTAATAATTTGAAGTCCATAGTACCGGTTTCGAATCACCTATACTCATTTCATGTACCCATCTTCCATCTCATTTATGATTTCAAAATTAACGATGCGTCAACCTGAGATGAATGGAACCGAAGATGGGTACAAAAAAATAAGTACTAGAGATTCGAAGCCATAGTACCAAAGAATCAACACCAATTTTTTTATTTAGTCAAGCTTGCTATTGACACAAAGCACCAAATAAGAACAATAGTGTAGGTCCTTTATTCAGGCACTGTTTGGAAAATGGCCAAATCATTTATAATAATAATAAGAAATATATTTTTAAATCATATTTGATTATGTATTTAAATAGTGATTTGAAAATGAAAATGAAAATGTGAGAAAGTGGATAAAAAATTTAGCTTATATTTTATTTATATTTCTCTTATATTTGCCTTTCTTTTTTCAAATTCTTTTTACCAATTCATGATTCAAACACAATTTTATTCATAATACAATGATGATTACATTTATTTATTAAAAATTATATATCACCTCAAATGTTAACATTATATTATTAGTGATAAAAATGAGCAAGTGTTGGGACTCAATACTTCAATAATACTATGCCGAATACAAATCACAGTATTTGGTTTCAATTTTCTAAATTTAATTTTTTTAAAATTGAATTTTTTTGTTTTTCGTATTTTTTGCTTTTAGTGAATATTTTTAAAATTTTAAGCAATTTTTTTTACTTTTTTAGATGCACCTTACCTAGATGTATCTAAAAAGTAAAATATTTGTAAAAAAATATTTCAAAAAATTCATAAATACACAAGAATACGAAAAATGTACTAAATTTATATATATGTATATATTGTATTTTCGGTATTCAGTGAATTTTTTAATGATTTTTTTCACCAACATTATACTTTTTAAGTGTATTTATGTTAGGTATATCTAAAAATTAAAAAAATTATTTAAAATATAAAAAAAATTCAGTGAAAACAAAAAAAAAAACATGGAAAACAAAAAATTTTAATTTTCTATAAAGTGAATTTAGAATTCACAAGCCAAACAAGCTGAATTACATTTATTTACTAAAAGTAATTTATTATCTTATATTTTATTTGTGAATTAAATAGGGAAAATTTCAAGTCAATGTAGGGATTGAATTATGAGGTATGTTAGGAATTCTAAATAATTTATCAAATTTTTTATCAAACATTTTACATGGGTGTGGGATCCACACATATGTGAGTTTGTGTGGGTCCTATACTCATGTAAGAGATTTGATAAAAAAAAAAAAATTAGTAAATTATTTGAAATTTATAGCATTTTTCTTGAATTATTACTTTCAAAATAACAATAAAATATATAAATTTTAATTATTAAATTCATAAACTTTTTTATATATAAGTAATAGAAAATGATATTCAAATATAATTAGAAAAAATATAAAAGAAAGTATTACCTTAAATATTTTAATTAATTACTATCCAAAAATTATAATTTTTAGACTTCTGTAACAATATCCATAAGTAATTATTTTTGAAAAGTCAAGCTGAATAGCTGAATAGTAATTTTCTCAATTAAATAAGGTACTGCAACTCACCACCGTTAGATATCGAATTGGTACATCAACGGTCCACAATTAAGTAAAGCATACTCTAGACAGTATCATCACACTCAGGACGGGAGAGAGAGAGAGCGGTCGAGTGGCTCAAACTCAGATAACGAACCACCCCAAATCGGATCCTAACCCTAACCCTAACCCTAGAGGAAGACGACGATAACTGCGCTTTGATCATGGCCTTCGCTTCTCGCCTCTTATCCAAATCGAAACAGGTTCATTCATGCTTTGATTTGATTCAGGGTTTTGAGTTATGATCTGATCTGTTATTTTCTCATATAGATGATCAGATATGGTTGCTTGGGGGATACTAATTTGAATTTGTAAAACGGAATTGTAATTTTGAGGATATAAAGCCCTCTTTGTGCATTATAATTTTGAGGAAATGAAAACAAATTTCAAGTTTGAATACACATTTTTTATTGAATGTGGTGGATTTATGGTTGATTTACAGTGGGACGTAGATTTAAACTTCAGCTGGAATTTACAAGAGATTTGGTTGTCATTTTAATTTTAAAGGGCAAATTACACTTTGATTCTTGTGTCCATTTTGACATTGAATTTATGATATTGTTATAATTTGGTCCAATTGATTATACTCTTAGCATTTTTTTTAATGGAAAATACATGCATAAGTGGCATGTGTCATATTTTTAAGGGTAAAATTATAAATTTACTTAACTCAGTGACCCTCAACCAATTCAATAATCATTTTTTATTATAAAAAAAATGATATTATTAATTGAATCAAATTGACACAAAAATTACAATTAAAGGTCAAAATTGAGCCAATTGAAAGTGTAAGGACTAAAATAACACAAAGAGCAAAATATAAGGATCACCAGTGTAATTTATCCAATTTTAAAATTTGTTTTTTTTTAACAAATGCGTTTGTAGTTTCACTGGTAGTAAAGCCCTAGTTAGAGTCAAATGGGGCAATGCTAAGTCAAGTCATGTCTGGTTTAGTTGGATGAACATGACCAAGCGATGGAATCTATTAAATTGATACGATGGTAATATGTGAGACTATACAATGACAATTTTCAGTTTATATTTTTTGATTATTGAATTATTATTAAGTTATAAATAGGAGAGTGCATATAGAAGAAGCATCATATCCAATTCCCTCTCTACCACCCAATACTGGTGTAAGAATGGGTTTCTTACCATCCAATTATCAACTCACAATATGTATCATGTATTCCCTAATTTTCTGCTTCTCTTCTTCTTCTGCACATCTTTGCCATAATGACGAGAGCACTACTTTGCTCCAATTTAAGCAATCCTTTTCCTTTAATTGCTCTGCTTGCGATTGCTACAGAAATGGTCTATATACTGATAATTGGAAAGAGGGTACAGATTGTTGTGCATGGGATGGGGTCACATGTGATAACACCACTGCTCATGTCACTGGCCTCGACCTCAATTGTAAGTGCCTATATGGTACCATCCATCCAAACAGCAGCCTCTTCAATCTTGTTCACCTTCAACACCTCGACCTTTCTTACAACAACTTCAATCACTCTCAAATTCTACCTTCATTTGGCCGTTTCACAAATTTGACCCATCTTCGCCTCCGTTACTCCAATCTTTTTGGCCCAATACAATCATCAGAAGAAGAAGTCTGGCAAGGGAATAACTTCTCCAATAGCATTTTCCACTTACAGAAATTGCAGGCGCTATGGTTAGGCGGTAACAGAGAACTCACAGGTAAACTTCCAAGTTTTATTAACGGAACTCTTCGGCACCTTATGTCGTTGGATCTCTCTTTTACATGTTTCACCGGAGAGCTACCTAATTCCATCGGCCAACCTGAGTACTTGGAGGTCCTATTGCTCTTTCACTGCAATTTCTTTGGTACCATTCCGACATCGCTTATATAGCGATCCCGGGTTTACCCTTGTTATACCATGATCCGGACATGTGTCCGTGGATGTTGGTAGTTGTTTATTATTTTGTTTACATCCTTTTACTTCGTATTTGAGTTATAGGATGTGTTGGGCGGATTTGTTTCAGGTTGGTTGAGTTTAGAAACCAAAACTAGTTGCCCAGATTTTTGGCCTGTACGCTCGAGCGGAGGTGTTGGCGCTCGAGCGTAGATTACATCCATCCAGTATCTTGTTGTGCAGTGTTGTGAGCTCGAGCGTATGGTTGGGAGCTCGAGCGGAGGTCTGGTTCTGCAAAAGTGCTGAGCGAGTGCATTCTGCGCTCGAGCGGGAGGTTGGCCGCTCGAGCGGAAGTCTGAGAGTGGCCGCTCGAGCGGGGTGTTTTACGCTCGAGCGGAGACCTGGGTTAAAGTCCCGAATTTGTGACTCTTTAAATCACTTTTTCACTTTCTCTTCTCTCTCTTACTTTTCCAAAATCACCATTGTTGAGCCTCTCACTCTAGACTCTACCTTCTCTCTAGGTTTTGATCTAGTAGGAGTGATTTACTCACCTTTGGCCTTTACAAAAAGGTTGTTGATCGTCGAGGGCTTCATTTTAATCTGAAAATCTCGGGTTTTGGAGCACGTTGGGTTTTGTCGTCTTCTCCTTTGGGACTTCGAAATTGAGGTAGGGATATCCTACTCCTCTCTATGGGTTTTGTCTTTAAATTTTGGTATTTTGAGATGTTGGGCTTGGTTTAGTAATTTTGTGAAAGATTGGGACTTTTGTGTAATTTTACAAAAGTTGGGGTTTTATTCATAATAAACCTAGATGCATGTTTGGCATAGAAAATGGAATGATTGTTGAATCATTGATGAAAATGGGACCTAAGGGTTGAAATGGTAATTATGGAAAATGGCCTAATTACATTGTTTAATTAATTGGGATAATTAATTGGTGAGAAATGAGGAAATGAAATGTTGATTGAATATCCATTTGTGCATTTATTTTCTGTTTTAGAAATAACTGCTTTGGGCTATCGGTGGAGGATAGTCGAGATTGTTGTAGACAATGCATGATGATTAGGTAAACGGAAACTAATCAATGGAATGTGTCATGGAACCTGACGGTTGATAGAATACATTAATTATGTGTATTGTGTGATTGTATATAGAACCAATGTGTTTATATACGTTATGTGTAGAGGAGGAGATAGGGGATGTACTCCGCGGTTTAGGGGAAGATAGGGGATGTACCTCTAAACCGGATAGGTATTGGGAGGAGATAGGGGATGAACTCCGTAGACAGAGCTCATATGCTTGTCTAGAGAAGTGAAGATAGAGCTCATATGCTTATCTTTGTGAAGTGTGGATATAGCTTGTATGCTTATCTGTGGATATTGTTGATATACATATCTGTTGTAGAGTGTGGATACAGCTTGTATGCTTATCTGAGGATATTGTTGATTTACATATCTGTTGAGAATGTGGGTATAGCTTTTATGCTTATCTGAATGTGAGATATAGTTTTTATACATATCTGTGGAAATGATGATAGAGCTAGCATGCTTATCTGTTGAAAAAGGGAAAATGAAAAGTAATTGGGACTTGTAAGTCGTTGACATAAATATGTAATTTATGTGATTGTATCAGTGTTGACCAACTATCAATTGCTAATGTTTTAGTCATTGTCCATGGTTGGTTTAGTGTATTTCTACTGGGCTGTGGCTCACCCTATATGGGAATATCATTTTCAGGTACAGGAAGCATGCCACCTCCAAGGACATAGCTTGGGAGGCTAGAGGCGGACATAGTGTAGTTGTTTTACTTTTGATGTATTACGTGTAACTTCAAGCCAAGGGCTTAATGTGTAAACGAGTTAGTATTCTTTTGTTGAAACCAAGTGTTAACTTGGAAAGCTGTAAGCCCGTAGGGCATTTTGTTTTGATGTTAACATGTAATACTTATGTAATGAAACTCAATGAAATAAAGGAATGTGGTTAGTTTAATGTTATTATTTTGAGGGCGTTACAACTTGGTATCAGAGCGTACCGGGTTCGAATACTTTGGGTACGTGGGAAGTGATTAGTATCACAATGGGTTTGTCTCGCTTGATAGAGATTTAGATATAGTATCATATGCTATGGGCTTAAGTGATAACATGTTTATGTGACTATGTGGGTATGGGATTTAATTTCTGGGATATTGATTGGATCCTTGAGTTTCTGGGAGTCTTGTTGGAAAAGCACTTGATCAATGCTGTTTCTAACCGGAACTCTAGTAACGCCTCGGGACTATTATTATCCGGAAATGAAGTTCGTAAGTGCTTATGTGTTTATGTGCTTATGTGGAGTGAATTACACTTGTCCATGCATTAGGACGTGAGTGTTTAGTTTCGGCACACCTATGAATGTGCTAACGTTCTGTGTTGCCTTTATTAGGATGTCAGGACGAGGAAGAGGTGCTAGGCGTGGTAGACCTGCGAGGCAGGAAGCACCGTTACAGGGTGAGATTCCGGCAGTGCAGGAGGGGGTTGGGCAGGCCACTGTGGCCGAGCCAGTGGGTCAGCAGGCTATGGGTGCCTTGGCCAGAGAGATAGCAGGAGCTTTGGGTATTCTTAGAGCTGGGAATCAGGCAGCTGAGACAGGGCCTTCCTTCTTGAAGAGGGAGTTCTTTCGGTGTAATCCGGACGAATTTATCGGGGATCCTAAAGAGCCGCTTAAGGCAGATGAATGGCTCGAACAGACAACGAAGACGTTTGAGATGCTTGGCATCGAGGACGGAGCACTGAAAGTGACCTTGGCATCCTTCCAACTGAAGGGAGATGCGGGTCAATGGTGGAAGTACGAGAAAGCTCGTGTTGGTGGTACTTGGGAGGCGTTTATAAATGCTTTTCAGGAGAGGTTTTTGTCTGCAGTAGCAAGGGAGAAGCTGAGAGATCAGTTTAGCCGGCTTAATCAGCAGGGCTTGTCAGTGGCCGAGTTTGAGGCTACTTTTACCAGTCTGTCTAGGTTTGCACCTGAACTGGTGGCGTCTGAGGAACGCCGTTGCTATGAGTTTGAGCGGAAGTTGAGGCGGGGCCTCAAGTTGAGAGTTGGTGGGTCTTATATCCGAGAGTATAGACACCTAGTGGACGCTGCAGCTCATATGGAGCTTATGATGCAGGAGGAGGATGAGGGTCAGAGAGGCTCCAAGAGGAGCCAGGATAGTCAGAGTGATGGTAGGAGGCAGAGGGGTTATAACCCTCAGCAGTCTCAGGGTGCAGTCTCTAGATCGACCTTTCCAGTGCCGAGTGTAGGCTCGGGGAGAGGCAGTCAGGGGGAAATCACTTGTTACAAGTGTGGCCAGCTGGGTCACAAGGTATCTGTTTGCCCGCAGAAGGGTGGGAGTCAGAAAGCTGCTTCTTCTTCTTCAGCTAGATCGCCGAGTCAGAGTTTGGGCAGGGGCCAGCTCTTGACTTGTTATCAGTGTGGACAACCTGGGCACATGAAGAGGTTTTGCCCACAGTTGAGTGCCACTTCGGGAGCGTCTGGTTCTAGGCAGACGCAGGGTTTTCAGCCAGCTCAGTCTGTGCAGGCCTCGAGGGCCAATCCGGGAGTTTCGTCATCCCAGTCTGTGCAGCAGTCTTTTGCTCCGAGAGGTGAGCAGGTAGACCAAGGGCCTACGGGGCGCGTGTATGCTGTTACCGCGCAGGATTTAGTACCGGCTCCATCAGTAGTGAGAGGTACTTTTCTGTTTTGCAACTCGGTTGCTAATGTGTTGATAGACACGGGTGCATCTCATTCTTTTGTATCTGCTGCATTTGCATCTGTTTTGGAATTGGAGTTAGCACAGTTAGCATCTCCTATTTGTGTGGTATCGCCTTTGGGTGGTGAGTTGATTCTGAAACAGGGTGTTAGAGGATGTGATATAGAGGTCGCCGATTATAGGCTTCCTTTTCCGTTTGTTGTCATGCGCATGAAGGGTTTTGATGTTATTTTGGGTATGGACTGGTTATCGTCATACCGGGCTGTTATTGATTGCTACCGCCAGAGGGTTACATTATGTACCTTGAGCGGGGAGTGGTTCCATTTCTTGGGAGACCGGGTTGGTAGTGTTTTGCCACCGGGGTATGATTCGCGAGGGCGAAGTGAGCTTAGTAGTCTACTTGCTAGCTTTGAGAGTAGTAAGTGTGATGAGACACTGATTGTGTTGCCGAGGGTGGTTTGTGAGTATTCGGATGTTTTTCCCGAAGATCTTGTTAGTTTGCCACCTCACCGAGAGATAGAGTTCTCTATTGATTTAGTGCCTGGTACGGCGCCGATTTCTATGGCACCTTACCGTTTTGCTCCAGCAGAGTTGGTTGAGTTGAAAGTTCAGCTCCAGGAATTGCTAGATAAGGGCTTTGTTCGCCCTAGTGTTTCACCGTGGGGAGCACCGGCCCTCTTGTTAAAAAGAAAGATGGTGCCTTGAGATTGTGTATAGACTACCGGAAGTTGAATCGGGCTACGGTTAAAAATAAGTACCCTATGCCCCGTATAGATGATTTGTTTGACCAGTTGAAGGGTTCCCGTTGTTTCTCTAAGATAGACTTGAGATCGGGTTACCATCAGTTGAGGGTCAGGGAGGAAGATATTCCTAAGACGGCATTCCGTACGCGGTATGGCCATTATGAGTTTCTGGTGATGCCATTTGGGCTTACCAATGCACCGGCAGTCTTTATGGACTTGATGAACCGGATTTTCCGGGAGTTCTTAGACCGATTTGTGGTTGTTTTCGTGGACGATATCCTTATCTATTCGTCTTCTGAGGAGGAGCACGAGGCACACTTGAGAGTGGTGCTTGAGTTACTTAGAGCCCATAGGCTGTATGCCAAGTTTGGGAAGTGTGAGTTCTGGCTGAGGGAAGTCAAATTCTTAGGCCACGTGGTATCCGGAGAAGGGGTGTCTGTTGATACATCCAAGGTTGAGGCAGTGCAAGATTGGGCACAGCCTAAGAGTGTGTTTGAGATCCGTAGTTTTCTGGGATTAGCTGGGTATTACCGTCGGTTTGTGAAAGATTTCTCCAGGTTAGCGTCACCGTTGACTAGACTGACTCGGAAGGGAGTCAAGTTTGTGTGGAGTGAGGCTTGTGAAAAGTCGTTCCAAGAGTTGAAAGTTAGATTGACCACCGCTCCGGTATTGATTATTCCGGAGAGAGGGTTGGGTTATGCGGTTTATTGTGATGCCTCACGAGAGGGTTTGGGTTGTGTGTTGATGCAAGAGGGGAAAGTGGTAGCTTATGGCTCACGTCAGTTGAAAATACACGAGAAGAATTACCCCACACACGACCTAGAGTTAGCAGCAGTGATCTTTGCCTTGAAAATCTGGAGGCACTACCTTTATGGTGAGAAGTTCGAGGTGTTCTCGGACCACAAGAGTTTGAAGTATCTGTTTACCCAGAGAGACTTGAATTTGAGGCAGAGGAGATGGATGGAGTTCATCGAAGACTATGATTTTGAGTTACATTATCATCCGGGAAAGGCCAATGTTGTGGCCGATGCCCTTAGTAGGAAATCCATTAGTGATGTTGCTAGTATAGCCATCCGGGAATGGGAGATGTTAGGAGCACTTGGCGAGTTTGATTTGCTACTGGGCGAATCTGTTGAGGCTGCGGCCTTGTTTTCTGTCGTGGTGCAGCCTACACTTGTGATTAGAGTGTTAGAGGCACAGAGAGGTGACCTTGAGGTAGAATCCATCCGAGAGAAGATCTTTAGTGGGAAAGTTGAGAAGGGTTTGACGGTGTATCCCGACCTGAGTGTGAGATACCGAGACCGTTTGTTTGTACCGGAGTCTTGCCGAGAGGAAGTACTCCGAGAGTTTCATCATTCGCGCCTTGCGGTGCATCCGGGAGGTACTAAGATGTATCAGGATTTGGGTCGCCAATTTTGGTGGCGGGGTATGAAGAGAGATGTGGCTGTTTTCGTATCGAAGTGCCTTACTTGCCAGCAAGTGAAGGCCGAGCATCAGAGGCCAGCGGGTTTGTTGCAACCCTTGCCTATTGCCGAGTGGAAGTGGGAGCATGTCACTATGGACTTCGTTGTAGGTCTTCCGAGGACTCAGCGGGGTAGTGATGCTATTTGGGTGGTTGTAGACCGGTTGACTAAGTCGGCGCACTTTATTCCTATGCGCGTGAGAGATTCGGTAGATCACCTTGCCGATTTGTATATTCGGGATGTAGTGAGATTGCACGGGGTCCCAGTGACGATCGTCTCAGATAGAGATCCTCGTTTTACTGCCAGGTTGTGGCAGAGTTTGCAGAGTGCCTTGGGCACTAAGTTGACCTTTAGTACGGCCTATCATCCTCAGACTGATGGGCAGTCCGAGCGTACTATTCAGATCCTCGAGGATATGCTTCGGGGTTGTGTCTTGGACTTCAGTGGGACGTGGGAGAGGCACTTGCCATTGGTAGAGTTTGCCTACAACAATAGTTTTCAGTCTAGCATCGGTATGGCACCGTTTGAGGCCTTGTATGGCCGACCGTGTAGGTCTCCAGTTTGTTGGGCCGAGGTGGGTGATGCACCTTTGTTGGGTCCGGAGTTGGTTAGGGAGACGACGGAGAAAGTTGAGCTTATTCGTAGGAGGCTTGTTACAGCCCAGAGTCGACAAAAGAGTTATGCCGACCGTAGGAGGAGGCCTTTGGCGTTTGAGGTAGGTGATCATGTCTTTCTGAAGATATCACCTAGGCGAGGCCTGATGAGGTTTGGGAAGAGTGGGAAGTTATCCCCTCGGTTTATAGGTCCTTTTGAGATCCTTGAGAGGATAGGTGAGGTTGCTTATCGGTTAGCCTTACCGCCGCAGTTGTCCGGAGTGCATGATGTGTTTCATGTGAGTATGCTTCGGAAGTATGAGCCAGATCCATCACATGTGTTGGATTGGACTGATTTAGAGGTAGATGAGGATGCCTCGTATGAGGAGAGACCGGTACGGGTCTTGGATAGGCGGGATCAGATCCTGCGTGGCAAGACCATTCCTTTGGTAAAAGTCTTGTGGAAACATCACGGAGTGGAGGAAGCCACTTGGGAACGTGAATTGGAAGTCCGAGAGAAATATCCGGACTTGTTTGTTGTTATGTAATCTTGTATTTAAATTTTACATTATGTTGAACTTAAGAGCTTTTATATATGTTTTAAGTTGTGAAACATTGAAAATGTTTTGGTTATTGGAAGTATGTTTTGGAACTTGCCTCTTATGGAAGTTGAAAGTGACATTATATGCGTTAAATATATTGTTGAAATTGGAAGGATAGTGCATAATGTTGATGCATGTTGAAAATACATATGTTGTTTACATATTGTGATATGTCTCTTGTTAAAGGGATGGGTTGACCGGTAATGGGTCGAATTGTTGAATGTTAAATTGTAACATTGTCTAAAAAGAAGGAAAACTTGTTTTGAAAACTTGTGCTTAATTTCGGGGGCGAAATTCTTTAAGGGGGGGAGGTTATAGCGATCCCGGGTTTACCCTTGTTATACCATGATCCGGACATGTGTCCGTGGATGTTGGTAGTTGTTTATTATTTTGTTTACATCCTTTTACTTCGTATTTGAGTTATAGGATGTGTTGGGCGGATTTGTTTCAGGTTGGTTGAGTTTAGAAACCAAAACTAGTTGCCCAGATTTTTGGCCTGTACGCTCGAGCGGAGGTGTTGGCGCTCGAGCGTAGATTACATCCATCCAGTATCTTGTTGTGCAGTGTCGTGAGCTCGAGCGTATGGTTGGGAGCTCGAGCGGAGGTCTGGTTCTGCAAAAGTGCTGAGCGAGTGCATTCTGCGCTCGAGCGGGAGGTTGGCCGCTCGAGCGGAAGTCTGAGAGTGGCCGCTCGAGCGGGGTGTTTTACGCTCGAGCGGAGACCTGGGTTAAAGTCCCGAATTTGTGACTCTTTAAATCACTTTTTCACTTTCTCTTCTCTCTCTTACTTTTCCAAAATCACCATTGTTGAGCCTCTCACTCTAGACTCTACCTTCTCTCTAGGTTTTGATCTAGTAGGAGTGATTTACTCACCTTTGGCCTTTACAAAAAGGTTGTTGATCGTCGAGGGCTTCATTTTAATCTGAAAATCTCGGGTTTTGGAGCACGTTGGGTTTTGTCGTCTTCTCCTTTGGGACTTCGAAATTGAGGTAGGGATATCCTACTCCTCTCTATGGGTTTTGTCTTTAAATTTTGGTATTTTGAGATGTTGGGCTTGGTTTAGTAATTTTGTGAAAGATTGGGACTTTTGTGTAATTTTACAAAAGTTGGGGTTTTATTCATAATAAACCTAGATGCATGTTTGGCATAGAAAATGGAATGATTGTTGAATCATTGATGAAAATGGGACCTAAGGGTTGAAATGGTAATTATGGAAAATGGCCTAATTACATTGTTTAATTAATTGGGATAATTAATTGGTGAGAAATGAGGAAATGAAATGTTGATTGAATATCCATTTGTGCATTTATTTTCTGTTTTAGAAATAACTGCTTTGGGCTATCGGTGGAGGATAGTCGAGATTGTTGTAGACAATGCATGATGATTAGGTAAACGGAAACTAATCAATGGAATGTGTCATGGAACCTGACGGTTGATAGAATACATTAATTATGTGTATTGTGTGATTGTATATAGAACCAATGTGTTTATATACGTTATGTGTAGAGGAGGAGATAGGGGATGTACTCCGCGGTTTAGGGGAAGATAGGGGATGTACCTCTAAACCGGATAGGTATTGGGAGGAGATAGGGGATGAACTCCGTAGACAGAGCTCATATGCTTGTCTAGAGAAGTGAAGATAGAGCTCATATGCTTATCTTTGTGAAGTGTGGATATAGCTTGTATGCTTATCTGTGGATATTGTTGATATACATATCTGTTGTAGAGTGTGGATACAGCTTGTATGCTTATCTGAGGATATTGTTGATTTACATATCTGTTGAGAATGTGGGTATAGCTTTTATGCTTATCTGAATGTGAGATATAGTTTTTATACATATCTGTGGAAATGATGATAGAGCTAGCATGCTTATCTGTTGAAAAAGGGAAAATGAAAAGTAATTGGGACTTGTAAGTCGTTGACATAAATATGTAATTTATGTGATTGTATCAGTGTTGACCAACTATCAATTGCTAATGTTTTAGTCATTGTCCATGGTTGGTTTAGTGTATTTCTACTGGGCTGTGGCTCACCCTATATGGGAATATCATTTTCAGGTACAGGAAGCATGCCACCTCCAAGGACATAGCTTGGGAGGCTAGAGGCGGACATAGTGTAGTTGTTTTACTTTTGATGTATTACGTGTAACTTCAAGCCAAGGGCTTAATGTGTAAACGAGTTAGTATTCTTTTGTTGAAACCAAGTGTTAACTTGGAAAGCTGTAAGCCCGTAGGGCATTTTGTTTTGATGTTAACATGTAATACTTATGTAATGAAACTCAATGAAATAAAGGAATGTGGTTAGTTTAATGTTATTATTTTGAGGGCGTTACAGCTTACAAACCTCACACGATTAATTTGGCTTGATCTTTCATACAACAATTTTGAAGGCCCAATTCCTCAACTTTTTTCCAACTTCTCGCAACTTCAATCTATAGATTTCTCATACAATCAACTAACAGGTCCCATTCCATCATCAATAACTGGCCTTCCAAATCTACACTATCTAGGTTTAGGCAGTAACTCAATCAATGGGACAATACCTTCTTCCTTGTTTCATCTTGCCAACTTCTCGCAACTTCGTTCTATAGATTTCTCAAACAATCAACTAACAGGTCCCATTCCATCATCAATAACTGGCCTTCCAAATCTACAGTCTCTATATTTAGGCAGTAACTCAATCAATGGGAGAATACCTCCTTCCTTGTTTCATCTTGTGAACCTTACCTATCTTGATCTTTTGTCAAATAATTTAAGCGAAACTGTTGAGCTGGACTCGTTTGCAAAGCTTGAATATTTGGATTCTTTGGATCTTTCAAACAGTGGTCTATCATTGACCACCACCAACTCCACTCCCTCCTCTTTCCGAAACATTAGGACATTACGATTGTCGTCTTGCAACATAAATAAAATTTCTGAATTTCTGAAAACCCGAATGGAATTGCTGGAGGTGCTAGACCTTTCGAACAACCACCTAAATGAAGAACTCAATACACTCTGCAATCTTCATTCTCTTAAAACTCTCGATCTGTCCAATAACCAATTGACCGGATTAATTCCTACCTGTTTGGGGAACTTCAATGGAAATTTAACCTGGTTAAATTTGCAAAGAAACAATTTCCATGGTAGCATCCCTCAAACACTTGGATATGCAAGCATGTTACAGGAACTTGACATTAGCCCCAATGGATTGCAAGGGGTGCTTCCAAGATCATTGGCAAATTGCACGAACCTAGAAATTTTAAATCTGGGTCATAATTTCATAGAAGATGCTTTTCCATTTTGGTTGGAGAACCTGCCCCAATTGAAGATTATTGTCTTGCGAGATAATAAATTCCATGGTCCCATAGAGCAACCAAGGAAGAGATTAGCCTTCACCAATTTACATATCATTGACATGTCTCACAATGAATTTACAGGCAATTTACCATCAGAATACTTTGAGAGCATGCATTCAATGATGATGGATTATGAAGACAAATCCTCCTTAAATTATATGGGCGTTGGTTATGGTTATTATTCAGTAACCATAATGAATAAAGGACTGGAAATGACACTCGTAAGGATCATCACCATCTTCAAAGCTGTTGATTTCTCGCACAACAAGTTTGATGGAAAGATTCCCATATCTATTGGAAGACTCAAAGCCCTCTGTGTCCTAAATTTTTCAAGAAATGGTTTCACAGGTCCGATTCCATTGTCCTTGTCGAATCTAACTGAGCTTGAGTCCTTGGATCTATCCCAAAACAAGCTCTCTGGTGAGATACCTCAACAACTAGCAAGCTTGACATTCCTTGAAGTTTTTGATGTTTCACAAAATAATCTAACTGGGATTATACCACGAGGCCGGCAGTTTGAAACATTTTCAAACACTTCATATGAGGGAAATCTAGGCTTATGCGGGTTTCCATTGTCAAAGAATTGTGGGAATGTCCAAATAGCAGAATCACCAACTTTACCATCCTCATTTAGCCACAATTTTAAGTTCAAATTTGATGGCTTTGGTTGGGAAGCTGTGTTGATGGGATATGGGTGTGGCGTATTGCTTGGTTTGTTGATTGGAAATTGCATTATTCGAAGGAAAGAAAAATGGCTCGTAAGGATTCTTGGTGTAAAAATGTGTCAACATGGGAAGAGATCAAAGAAGGTTTAGATGAAGATAGCTCATACAAAGTCAATTATAAATTGTTTGTAGTAAACATATTGTGTATTCTAATAAATTGGAGAAGTATTTGAAGGTTGCAATGCAAGGTAAAGCTATAGCGCAATTCCCTCACTGTGTCTTCTTTTGCCAATGCAAGTATTGGTTTGTAATCTCCAATGAACGACAACATGTGGAAGAAACATTTGTAATTTTTTTGTTTCATAGAGATGCAACAATCTTATCCTATATACTCTGACTCATTAATACAATATATTGTTATATATGTTTGTGTGTATAATGTATAAGAATATAAATGGAAGTTAGTTTCTGATGCAAACAGAAAAAATGGCCACTTGAACTTTTTTTTTTTTTGGTTATAAGGCCACTCAAACTTCGTACAAAACAACTTAAGTCTTGTATTTACTCAATCATTAAATTGGCGTGGAACACATTTGGAGTAAGGAGAAAATATACTATCAAAATGATCAGATTATGCCCTTATTGCGATCTTTGAAGTAGCACACTTCTTGACGATTTCTTTTGTTGATTAACAATTGATTTGTTGTTTTTGTTATGCATCTCTCTTCACTAATAGCCTTTTATGCGCCGTAGTTTCAACTGTAATTTCCCATCAACTATGTTTCAATTTGACTTATGATATGCATATCTAAGTTGTATTCATTTTCATTTTTCTTGTCTTTTTTCTTTTGCCTTTCCTAAATATTCACATTTTGGAACTTAGAAAGTGTTAAGAAGGTAGTTAGTGTCATAAGTTAATAGTTACCTTAACTTTTCCCTTTTTTTTCTACCCTAGTGGACAATTTATCTGCCTCTTTAACATTATCAGCCACTGTGTACTTTCGTTAACTATGATAGCCTTTTGGCTGGCCAAGTCACCGAATAACTTTTTTTAAAGGTAAATTATATCGTTGGTCTATCTAGTATGAGTAAAGTTTTGGTTTGGTCCTCATAATTTCAATTTGAACTTTATATTTCTAATTTTGTTACAATCTAATCATTCTATTACACACCGTTGAAATTTTATATGCAAAACTACCACATGCAACACGCATGAGATTCTTAGCAATTTCAACACAAGAAAAGAAATTGAATAAACTATACCAACGGTCTCTATTGTATCTTTTGAATTCCACTTTACTCTCTTTAGTTGTGCACGGGTTGTTTTTCTATCCAAAAAATAAAAGGGGCATGACAAGCGGATAATATTGCAACAAAAATAAAAGTATGGGATTTAAATGTTCAAATTAAGACTATGGAGATTAAGTGAAAATTAATTCGCTTAAACTATAGAGATTAATGGTGTAATTTATCTTCTTTCTTTGTCCTTCTAGTTGAATTTTTTGAAATTTTATCAACTGATACACCATATATTTAACTCATTCAATTGGACTCTACCCTCACATAACACACATTTTAACACACTCTTTAACACATCCATGAGAACACCAATTTACACTCTAAATTAATAGGCACTAAGCACTTAACACACAAACTTAACATCTCTATTGGAGATGCTATAAGAGAACTCCTATAGAGCACAATAGTAGTAGACATGTTAGTTGCGTCTATTTTATATAGTCTATAGACCACAAATTTGACTCCAGCATTCCATAATAGGTACCTAAGAGTTCAAACAAGTTAACTTATCAATCTTTCGACACAAACACAAATATAACACGATCGAATAATATGAGTATTAAACAGGTTAAGTTAGTGTTAAATTTATAAGGGTACTTACGTGTAGATCCTAATAAATAGACTTATTGTCTAATAGATCCTATGAAAAAATTGTCATAAAAAAAATCACTAATTATAAGTTTTAGCGACAATTAATAAAAATCATGACAAAAAAAGTCACTAATTGTAAATTTTTAGCGACATATATAAAAAATTGTCACAAATTATTTTTAGCGACAATTTTACTAAGACTTATTTTCAATAGGACTTGATGGAAATTAAGTCCAACTATTAGGACCTATTGGTAGTTTACCCAAACTTATATAGCACGAAATTGATATAGATAACTTGTTTAATAAATAATTATTTACATATTTCAATGTTATTTCTACTAAAAGGTACCATGACATTTTTGAATTGCTTATATAACTCCATCTAATTGATTAAAAAGTAAGTAAAATAGAAATTTTAAGGCTAATATTTTTTTTTCCTTAATTGAAGATAATTTTTTTTCCTAGTATTTTAATCTAATAAAAATATAAAATAATAGGATGTAATTTTGTAAATTAAGCACAAAAAAAAAATGAATTGAAAGCAAATATTTTTATGAATAATTTCATCCAATAATTGGTCTCTACACTGAATCTTTTTAACTAAGGTAAAAAAAAAAAATTGACATAACACGTTAATGCAACATGAACTGGACACATACCAAAAATGACATGACTCAAAAATACGAAATAATAAACATGTTACGTTAGTGTTGAAATAATTCAAATACAAACCTAAAATGAAACAATACAAACACAACATGACACCCACCACTAGTTCATATAAAGGACTTGTCATTATAGGAAAAAGCTATAATGTGCAAGCCAAAAAAGTGTGCACAAATTTGTATCCTCTAATTATGATGATGAGATGTGCACAAAATCACAACACAGTGTTCTCAAAATATGATATGATCTCATTCTGCAATAACTCCAATGACCCAATGAGTTACTCGGTGAGTCACTAGTGTTATTCAGTATGTCTGAAGTTATAATTTTAAGCACATTACATCGTAACTTTAGGCACATTGTCACAATTGAAATGAATGTGCATCATGTGCACCTTCTAGGTGCCTAGTAGAGATTGATCCATAATTACATGTTTACACACTAGTTTTTAAGTTGTACAAGTTAAAGATCTATGGAAAATCTAGGATTTGAACCAATTGCTCATATGAACAAATAAAATCAAACGAAACTAAATTTTGGAATAAATTTGATCAATTGTATAAATCTACTGCTAAAAACTAACAATTAATGACATTTTATGTGACAATTTTCTAAATCTATCACTAAAAACTAATAATAGCGACTTTTTGTGATAAAATTTTCAAATTGTTGTTAAAAACTAACAATTAGTGACTTTTTTTTTTTATAAAAACGCCATTATCACATGACCTATTAGGCAATAAATCTACATATTAAGATATGCACATAAATCTCCCAAAATGTAATTACCCCTCAAAATTATTCACTGTGAGAATGGAAACCATGCTTAAAATCTACCAAAACTAGCTTCATAGATAAGATACCTTTCTAGGCCTACTAGCCATAGCATTATAGATTTGTGATAGAAGCAAACATAACATATGCACCAACTTAAACTAAAACAGATAAACAAATGCAAACGGAGGTTGAAACTGCACGAGTGTGTTGCCCTTTTTTTGGGTGACTAAATAAGTAGTCAAACTGAATGAGAGAGGTAAAACACTTGACAATGCTCTTTTTATGCAACCATCAGAAGTATTTGGTAGGAAGAGGCATAGAAAGAGCACGCACTATAACATGATTAGAAGATTTCAAAAGATTTGCCACAATTGCTTAATGACATAATACGATGCATTAAAAGTAAACCTAAAACAAAGAAGAAGAAAAATTAAATGAGCACCATTCCTAGCATCTACCTCATTGTACTGTTACAAGTAACTAATTTCCTACTCTAAGGTCACAGCTACCATTTGAACAAATCGATCGCCACTTTCTACAAGATTCTCATCTGTGGAATCTGAGCCACTTCCAATTGTGTTATCTGAATTATCATCTGCTATCAGCATGCTTAATAATCCAGTCAGTGAACTATGGAGAGGATGCCAACTCAGCCACAGCATGTCAGGTTGATTCCTGGGTGAAATTCTCCCTTTTTTTTTGAAAACTTCTTTCTGTTGGGTGTCCTATGGAATGTTCAATAGTAATCCTGTTGATTTCTTGTCACCCCCTCCCAGTGGTCGGAGATATCACACCTGCAACAGCCAAAAACAAACTAATGAAACATGAATTAAAGGTCAATACCAATGCTATATATAGTATAATTTACACGAGTACCATTGTACTTAATAGACATTTTTAGAAAGATTGTCTGCATGAAACATCCTCAACAAGATTAATCCTCCCAACCAAAAACCTACTCTGTTCATTTCATTTTTATTATGATTACAATATCATGGTCAAAACCAAACCATGAAGAATGAACAGTAGATCATAGGAGCTCTGAAACTAACACCACATCAGGCAATACAAGCCAATAAATGTCAAGAACACGAGATATTTCAAAAGAAACTGAATATTTACCTTGCCAAGTCAAGCATGAACCCCACTTCTAATATACAAAAAAGAATATTGTTGTAAAGATAAAAATATAAAGAAAGTAGGAACAGTTTTAAAGAAACACTTACTGTTTGTTAATCTTTAATTCCCAATTTGTGCAACTACTAATGCACAAATTTGGATAAATTTATTAAAAACATAGACTTCTCTCCCATCAAAATATTTCTTGTTACATATTGTCATGTCCTAGTGTGTGTCTACATCCAATTTTGCTACAAATTCCACATCATACATCTCATTTAATGCTCCATGCTCCATAAAAACCATCATACAGACTTCATTAGGATAGCGAAACATAATTTTGTGGTCATTAATGCAACATACATTGAAAGGGACGGTCCAATTGCATGCCTACATTTAACCATCATGTTGCAGTCCAGACAGGTGATGATGTATCCTCAACTCAATTCTTTAAATCACTTATAATCTCAATTGAAAGTCAAGATAGAACAAAGTATAAAAATTTCAAGATTAAAGCTCATAATCTTAAAATCAACACAACAATTACTTAAAAGTAGAACATGTGTCTAACATTAGAGCTAGCATTGACTGAAACTGCTAGCCTAACAAACACATCAGCAATAAATGGCATCAGGTTGAACAAAGTTTATAAGCAAGTCAACACCAAGTTACCCACTTTGAACCTAAATGAAATTGGGAACGGTGTGGGCTCACCACCAGACTACTTCATTATCACCGCTACTTATACCTCATCAATTTTTATTTATTTATTTATTTTTATTTTTTTTGGATAAATACTTATACCTCATCATTTTAGGCATAGATAACCTTATGATCCCTATACAGTTCACTCGAATACATCTTTCTAAGGTAAGGAACACCAAAAATTATCACGAGCAAATCTGACCACAGAATCCCAAACAAGGTTTCATAAGCAGGTCAGCACCAGGTTACTGGCTTTGAACCTAAATGATGTTGGGATGGGTTTGGCCTCACCACCAGACCGTTTCAATATTAGTATCACTTATACCTTATCATTTTAGTCATAGATAACCATATGATCCCTGTGGAGTTAAACTCTCTTACCAGACCAATTTAATCACAATCTCGGAAACCCAACTAAACACCCTCTTTCACCACTTTCTCACTCAACCAGACACTACTGCCACCACCATACATTCTGTAATAAACACAGCTACCACAATCTTTTGCTTTCTCTCGTCCAAAAAACCTCCACAACTTCTTACTTTCTTTGTACACATATTTCTAGTGACGGCAATAACCACATACAAGGGTAAAGAAAGAAATTAACGAGGGATAAAGGGAGACTAGGAAATCTCGAGAGAGGAAACTTGTTTCCCTGTAAACTCATTTTAGGAACGGACACGGGACTAATGAAATTTTAAGGAAAACCTCTAGAAAACATCTCCAAAACAATCCAAGAATTCAAGTACAATTTACATATGAAAGGAAAAACTCCAACTCAATTTGAATAAGCTTGCAAGAAACTCTTTCAAAAAAATGTTCTAAAAATGCACTTTTCATAATTTTTACCATCTTTGAATACTTGCGAATACTATTTTTCAACAATAATATATGATTGCTCTAATAAGTTACTGTAGATATTGGGTAGTAGTAGTAGTAGCAGTATTTTAATTGATCATGAAAATATAAAAATAATTTACATTGCTGTTTTTAAATTTCTTAATAATTTTTTCTTACAAATATCCTATTCAAACTTTACTCTTTTTTTTTTATTCAATCTTTACATCACCTAATGTCTCACATTTTCCATTATATTTTTGCATGAAGTTTCAGTTTCCATTTCCCGCTTCCAAACCAATCCAATCTAAGCATTGTTTCCCAATCTACATCAATCATTTTTTGTCATTTTGCTCTATCGATGGCTACAAGTTCAAATAAATTACTCCCTCCATCCCAAAATAATAGTCCCTTTTGGGAAATCCAACTTTTTTTTTTGTAGTACAATTATTGCATTTTAAAAATATTATTTTTTCAAAATTACCCTTTGATAGTACATTTTTTTGGGAATATCAATTGTCATAATTGTACTTTTTGTATTATTAATGAATTTAAAAGAAGGGCAAAATAGAAAATTTATAGCATTTTAGTACTTGATTTTTTAGAAGGGACTTACATTTTTGGACAATGAAAAATGGAATAAGGGACTAATATTTTGGGACGAAGGGAGTAAATACATTTATATCTTTTTTTAAGACTATATCCCATGTTAGTTTAAGTCCTCCCCTTCCTCCAACATTTTATTTATAGAAATCATATCACTCTTCCTTGCCGTTGCATCTACATTTCTTCATTGTAAATGACCAAACTATCTTAACCTATTCTCTCTCAACTTATCTTTCAATCGGTGTTACTTCTACCATTTCGAGAACCAAACCAAACCAAGCCAAGCCTTAAGTCCCATTAAATGGGGTAGTTACATGAATCCTACTTCTCCACGTGGCCCTATCAAAGGCTATTTCATTAGTCAAATTAAGTAAATCCATATCTCTATTTACAACGCTAGCTAACGTTAATCTAGGCCTACCTCGTACCCTAACACTTCCATCTACCGTTACAGCATCGCATCTCTTCACTACCGTCTTTTGTTGGTCTCCATTTCAAGAATATATTTATTTCTAATTCTATCATTCTTAGTCTTACCACACATCCATCTAAGCATCTTCAACTCAACTACACTCATTTTATGGACATGTATTTTAGTTGTCCAATATTTGTCCCATAAAGCATCATTAGCCTTATAGTTGTTCTATAAAATTCTTCTTTCAATTTTGTTAGAATTTGTCAATCACATAATATGTCAAATGCACTCCCACACTTGAGCCAGCCTACTTTAATTCTATGAATCACATCATTTTCAACCTCACCATCCTTATTAATAATCAAACCTAGGTAACAAAAAAGTTCACTTTGTTATTTCTGATTTTCGATCTTCGCTTCTCTATCATTTCTATTTCTATTGTTGCTAAGTCACACTCTGCATATTCACTTTTATTTTTACTAATTTTAAACCCTTTTAACTTGAGTGTTTCTCTCCATATTTGTAGTTCAATGTAAATTTCTTCCTTAGTTTCATCTAGAGCAATATCATCTGCGAACTATCATCTTAAATGTGTTTAGTTAATTCATCCATGACCATGGTAAATAGGTAAGGACTCAAAGTTGGCCCATGATGCAATACAAGTGATTGAGAATTTACTAGTTTCTCCTACAAGTGATCTAATTGTGGTTGATACCCCATTATACATGCGTTTTATTGCATGCATATACCTTTCGATCACACCTTTATTCACCAACACTCACCATATTATATCCTATGAAGCGTGGATACTTCAAAAAGAGAAACGTATCCATATCATATATGTATTGGATACTAATACTCTTTGGATACTCGCGGAAACATATCTGACACTTATTAAAAGTATTAGATACTTCTTAATTATTTTTTCATTAATTTTGGAGCATCAGATACTTAATTTTGAAGTATCGGCTACTCCAAGTCACATATTATTCCGAATACTTTATTTAGTTATTTGAAAAGAACATAGCGAGAGTTCTTTCTTCTTTATTCATAGTTAGTGGTGGTTTTGTTTAAATGATTCTGAAAATATATAAACCAAACCAAACCAAGTCTTAAGTCCCATCAAATGGGGTCGGCTATATGAATATTTCGTCTCCACTCAACTCAAGAACATAGTGAGAGTTAAAGTAATAAATTTGTCAAATTGATGTATCTTTATTGTTTCATGCATGTCCTCTATAACTACATAGAAAGTAAAGATTAACAAAAGAATACAACAACAATAAAATTAACAAATTAACAAATAAATAAGCAAGTAAACTTGAATACAATATTTTTACTAATGCCAAAGGGGAAAAGCACAGAAACAAGTCATGTATTGCTCTATTATTGTAATATAAACATATTACACTTGATATTAAAATGAAATATTTGCAAGACCTATTGAAAATTTAAAAAGTAAACAAGCTACTATCTTAAATTAATACCTAATTTTTAAAGATTAGTGTTTTGCATTATAAAATTACAATGTGATCTCTCAACATTCTTGAGCTTATGTTTAACTCCCTAATAATTTTTTTTTAAATGTATACATGCATATTCTAGCCGTACCTCTATCCAACCTTTTAGGTTTTGTCGTATCACCGCATACATATCTCGTATCCATGTCCATGCTTCCTAGATTATATCTATAGGCACCCTATCGCAAGTTTTTTTTTTTTTTTTTTTTGAAAATCTATAAAAACCATATTTGGATCCTTCATCTTCTCTTTGTACTTCTCTATTAATCTTCTTAGTAAAAACAGTGTTTCCATAATTGATCTACCAATCATAAACCCAAACAAATTCTCTAACACTATTGTTATAACACTCAAGCGATGCTCAATTATTCTCACCAACAATTTTATTGTAATGACTTATCAACTTAATGTCTCTATAATTATTGCAATTTTGGATATCTCATTTATTTCTATATATAGGTATTAAAATACTGTTTACTCGTCAGCCATTTTCCTAGTCATTAGAATCTTATTAAATAATTTTGTTAACCAAACAACTACTTACCTAAGCATTTCCAAGCCTCAATAGGGATACAATCTAATCCTAATGCCTTGACTCTTTTTTTATTTTTTATGATAAATCTAATGCCTTGCCTTATTTCATCTTTTTTTAATGCAAATTCCATCTTAAACTCTCTTAATTCGATGATAGAACTTATATTCTCTAGTTCCATCAAGGCTATCATATTCCTCTCCTTCCAAGTTTTTAAAATGATTTTCACTTAACAATTTCTCAAAATATCATTCACACTTTTTCTTAATCTCCTCATCCAACCTCCTTATTGATCAACTTGTGTCTGAAAATTATTCCCATTTTTATCCTCTTTTACTATGTCTTATATCGCACTATTCAACCACCAAGTATATTTAGTTATAGGAGTTTTTCCCTTTGACTCTCCATGGCACTGCTTACGTTATTCTTTCAATGCATTATGCTATTGTATTCCACGTGTTATTAGTAACACCTTTCAAACCCAGCGTTACTACTTTAAACACTTTATCCTCAATTTCTTACTTTTTGATTTTGCTGTTTATTATTGTATATAATACTATATATTGAATATTGTTAGCCTACTTTGTGCCATTAACTTCCTTTGGAAATAACCTTGAAACCTTTACATATTCAGCGGTCTATTTTTCTTACAAGAAATGGATCTATCCAACTCTTATTTGACCCATTTTTAAAAGTTGTTTAACCCACCTTTTTTAAAAAGTTGTTGGTTACTACATGATCAAATGCTACTATGAAATCTAAGATGTTCTCTCCACCCTCATTACAATCACCAAAACCATATCCACCATGCATCCTCTCGTGCACTTGCTTATATTTTCAGACATGACCATTGGAATCTCCACCTATAATTATTGTCCCCTCTACAAATATTTGTTGTATTAACTTATCCGGTTGTCCCAAAATTTCCTTTCACTATGTTTCTCCAAGCCTATTTGGGGTGCATAGGCACTAATTATACTCTACAGTTACAATTTTAATTAATATTATTATGTAACTTATTCTCATAACTATTACTGCCTTATTTTTCAGATGCTTAGCTACACCATTTCTACATCTTTTTTTTTTAATAAGTAAATTTTATTGAAGAAGAGCATCAAGAAGACGCTAAAGATACAAAAACGTCCCCATAAAAAGAAGCGCTAGCCAATTACATCGTCAAGAAAATCAAAAATGGTAAACAAATCAAGATCCATACGCCTTGACACCCAACCACGCAAGACTCGCAAAAATCTATCTACTAACCAATATTTCCAGCATACAAAATGTTGTACTGAGTTTTTTCTATTTCGTTTACTTTCTCAGCTACTCACTTAGTTTCTTGAAAGCATGTTATACTTTCCTTCTAATCACAGAATCTACTAATTCCATAGTTTTATCTGTTAGTGTTCCCTTTTCCAAGTTGCTAATGTAAACAAACAATCCTGGGCTAATTTCTTCACAGGTGCTCATCCAAGAAAACATAAGGACCTTTTCCTATTTTTCATTGCACTAGGGCGCCGATGTAGTGATCCTTGCCTATTTTCCAAAACATGTTGCTTACAGAAAACATCCTAGCCCTTGCATGTTCATGTTCATAAAAGATCTGACAGGGAGTTTTACGTGGTAACTATGGAAGTGATCCATGATGTCAAAGGAAAATAAGAGGAAATAAAATGCTCTGTAGAAGCTTCAAATCTTTTTTGAAAAAATGTTTCAACAGACAAAACAAATATTAGGGAGAGAAAATGCAGAGTTTAACAGTGTACCTTTAACAGGAGAGTCAGACCAACCAGAAGATCTCCTTGGGCTGTTCCACAGTGTTCCCCGTGAAGCCACCATCCCTGACCTACTGAGAAATTCAGCATGATTGTGTCTTACATTTGCTTGTCCTCTACTCCGCCAAGGATTCCCATTTGCAGAATAAATTGAATCCCCAAAAGTAATGGTAGAACTACATACAAATAATTAGTTAAGATCTTGTTAAACCAAGCAAACAAAAGATTTTTTAAATCTATTATATCAACTGAGCAGACCTCTCTTCAATCAATATTCATGACCATTCATATATTAAATCAAGCAAACCACCCATTTGGACTAATCCAAAATGGATTTCAGCATCCCAACAGATAAACTCAAAAAGCTAATAAGATCTATTTGCTTTGGATTTAATAAGGTGAATAAATTGAGTTAAGCATCAATTATATGAACATTTATTTGGTACTATAATTACCCGTCCGCCAGCATGATGCAAGGGGAGAGTAGGGAAAAAATGGTGCAGGTAACTTACTCTGGACGATTCCACTTGAAGGAAGTGACAAGAAAGCAGATTGACAAACAAGAAGCCAACGCCCCATTGCCAAAGGAGTATCAAGAGTACTCTGACAGAATAAGAATAAAAAATTCAGGAATGCAAAGCAAATTGCACACTGATTTCCGTTTGGTCCAGAGATACGCAAGTAGAGCATTATCACACTATTTATTAACATGAACAGAATAGCCACCTGGAAGATAAATGTGGCTGCAATGATGTGCATGGCCCATTTCACAAATTGAGCTACGCCAACATCCACACTTCAATCATCTGAAATAACAAATTTCTGCACCATCCAATACCCTAGGGCAGCTCCTGCAGCAACAATCCCAAGTAGTACAAAAATAGAAACCTGTAACCAAACAAGATAAATAGTTTAAACAAATAAAGGAGGACATAGTTGAAAACTGAATCTGTAAAAAAAAAAATTAAAAAAAAAAAAAAACTCTGATTCTATGGTCTTGCAGTTATGAAGTCATTTGGTCTTGATTATGAATCATGTACTTGTGAGGCTTTGTGGTGGTCATACTTGGGGTTGTTGGTTATGAACTTGGTTGAGGCTTTGTGGCTATGAACAGAAGTGGCCTAAGTTACGAGGCTTTTTGGTGTTTTTGGTTATGAATCCTTATGACTGAAATTTTAAACGCATGCCATATGCAACATTTTTCCTTTTCAAAAAACAATAAAAATGAGATTCAAGTTGTTGTAGAAGAAAATAAATAAATGCTTTTAAAAAGAGGCAAAAAAAATGACGAAATTTTTAATAGATGTAAATGAGCTAACACAGAGATAATAAGGACAGTTAAAGGTGTTAGATGATGCTCTTTATACAAGATTAGACAAAATCAATTTCTATATTATTGATTTTTATTAGATAAAAGAAATGCACTAAATTGAGAGAAGCGATGAAGGCTTTAGCAAGGAGAGTCACTCTTTAGCTACATTACATAGACTCGGGTACAAGTGTCAAGTGTAGATATGTATCTAGGGGTCGGACTCGGCAAACCTCTAAATGAGCGTCCAACAAACCTTTTAAAAGAGCGATACAAGGGTACGTGTAAAAAGTACCCAAAAATTATACAAGGGTACGTGGATACGGCCAAACATGGACATGTTAAAAAAATATTATGTTTACAATAATTTATGGCTCAGAATGATTACATAGGTTTATGATGATGCTACACATTTGTAGTTAAAAAATATTGAATAAAAAATATATATAACATTATTTAAAATAATGAATAATTGATTATCCATGGATTCAAGTTAAATTCCAACTTAATTAGTATTAGGCCCAAACATAAGAAGCTCATGTAAAAGCCAGCCAGCCCAATAACCTTATAATTTTTATTATAAGGCCCATTTTATTAATAGACCAAAGTGTATCCTAAATAAGCCCAAATGTACCAAACCCTTTAATATAACCCTAGCAACCATCAACAAAGATGAATAGAGAAGATAGAGATGACAAACGACAATGACGATGAGGTCGCGAGCCATATTTCTCTTCTCCTCCTCCTTTGTTGCTGTTGTGAAAATTAGAAAAGAAAATCAACCGTATCCATTTGTATTTCGCCGCATTCCTCACCCATACTTGTGTCATGTTGTGTCGGCATGGGTACCTCTAAAAATACAAAGAGTCCGTGTAACGTAGCTCTTTAGATGGGATGGTCTAAGATTGTCCTTGAAGAGGAAGATGATAGAGATGGAGATGGCGACTTCCTGATGCTCAAAGCGAGAAGGCGAAACTTGAATCACTAGGTCAGACTGACGCATGAGAAGTTAGATTGGTCATGTGAAGTCCTTAACAAACTGATGTGTAGCGAAGGTGAGAAGGATTTTGTGACAAGGTAGTCGTATGGATGTTAGTTCCTTCATACTAACGGAGGAGGTTCCTTTGCATTTTGGTTGGTAAAGGTAGGAAATGGTGGTCTTCTTGCCAAAGAATAAAGGGCGTCCTCTTTGAGGGATGTGGGTAAGAAGTTGTCGAAACTCAAGGTGTAGAAGGAACCAACCAAGGTGAAAGAGGTTGATCTTTTATGTAGGTGCCTGAAATGGTGTATTTGACCACTATATCAAAGCACTTCTAGAACTAAGGTTGCAAGGGGAAAAGAGAGTAGTAAGTTCTATTGATGCCAAGAAAACCGTACATTTCTCGGAAACAGATTTGATGGGGAGGGTAGTAGACTAGTATAGGGGCATCCCCTCTACAACGAATATGCTAATCACCCTTGGAAGGTCTCGACCAGAGTTGGGTTTCATGTTAAAGATCTTTTTTATCTATTTTGTTGCCATCAAAAGAGGAGGCGAAAAAGGGTTTTGAATGAAAAAAGTTGAGTTCTTCTGACTGGTGGTCTATGGTAGGAGAGTGTTGTCATGGAAATGGTGGTCCAAAGGCCACTTGGGTTCACTTACTAGGCTGTCACTACACCTATAGAATGAGGAGGTTGTTAAGGTGTTTGTGGAAGTGTTCTAAGGGTAGACAAAGACACAAGCAAAGATGTCAATATCATTGGGCTAGGCTTCTTGTTGAAGATTACACAAGACAGTTTCTGACGACTGTAATAGTGGAGGTAAATCCTTGGCTTTTGAGATCCCTCTTCGGATAGAATTGGGGTCTTCAAGTGCATGCCAATCGAAGGTCTGCGTACCATACAATGATTGGAGGTGGTTGCATTGACCGAACGAGGAGGATAATGGAGGGTCACATGAGGTCAATACATGAGTTTGCTTGGCAAAAAAGCGTGCATTGTTAGTGCATAACAATTGTCATCTGGTTTAAATATGAATAGACAAAAGGAGAAGAAAATGCTATAGGTAAGGGTGTTCACGGGTCGAGTCGGCCCGGGTTGGTCCATAACCCGGCACCTGAGTTTCTCGCCCCGCTCGAGCATGGCTTTTCTCGCTCGAGCGTAGATCTTCAGCTCCCAGTATTTTGCGTTTTGCAGGCGAGCCGCTCGAGCGGGGGAGTTGCCGCTTGAGCGTGAACTGCACGCTCCCAGTAGTTTCCCTATAGCTTTGTAAAAGTTCTGCAACTTGTTCTTTTCCGCTCGAGCGAGGGAGTCTACGCTCGAGCGAGGGAGTCTACGCTCGAGCAGGACCACTTATTCGTGCCTTACACTCGAGCGGCAGAACTCGCGCTCGAGCGGGCTATCGAGGAGAGCAGATTTTAAATAGCGATTCCAAGCCCTTTTCTAGCCATTTTTCTATCCTCTCTCTCTCTAAATCTACCCTTTCTCAAACCCTAGCTCACAAGGCCATGGATTTCCATTGATTTCTCCAGTTTTAACTCAAGATCTATTTAAGATCTTGCAAGATTGGTTGTAAGACAAGTTAGATCAACACTCTCACCGGTTGTTTCGCTAAATCAACGAAGTACAAGCGTGTGTAGCCACTCTAGCATCTCAACTCAAGGTAGGGGTGCCTTTAACTCTCTATATCTTCAATTTGAATAGCTTGTGTAGTATTTTCTCAATCTATTCATGTAGATAGATGTGTATATATTTATATATATGTATATATATATATATATATTGGCTTGAGCTTGATGACTATAGATAGAATATGATGATGGTGAAATGTTGTGATTGTTGAAAGATTTGCACTTATTGTAGATGAAAATCATTGTTCATGATGGATAAATATTCCAATTGCATAAAAGAGTGAAAAACCCCAATTTTACTCAAACCCTAGCCTTCAAATTTTAAGTTATAAAAAGGGGTTTTGCTCATTTGATTTCTAAAACATGAAATTGAGTGTAAATACATGATTTTGAGATTGAAATATAAAATTGGAGATTTCTTCTTAAGGTAAACCTTGAGAAAAGGGTGATGATTGCTTGATGATAGATTCTTGGAAAATGAAATGTGAAGAGGTGGATTTATTATGAATTAATATTATCTTAGGAAAGCAATGCATCGTATATACACTCATGCATCATATTGCATTATTTATTTCTCCCTGGTTCCGCCATGTATAATTAGTTGAAAGTCAATAATGGGTAAATAGTCTGTGAGTTTAATTAGCGAGTTGGGTGGGAATTGAGTTGTGTATTGTATTTTGTACCCGCGCGGGGAGTCAAGGTGCCCAATTGCCCTGTCTGCGCTTATTGCCGGACGAATGTGGGAAAGCATTTTGGGGTGTCCACGAGCCCGCCGTTTCTGGAGTCAGCGAATGTGGAAACACAGATGGTTTTTGGGTGTCCATGTCCCTGCCATTTACGGAGCCAGCAAATGTGGAATGGTTGTGATAATTTGGGTGCCCATCACCCTGCCGTTTTTGGAGCCGACAAATGTGGGATTAATTTCTATATTTATGCTTACAGTTATCTACGTAGTATAGTTATGAAATGAGTTATGTGCAATGCATTTATTTCCTATAAATGGCATACTCTAATAATGTTTATAACCTTGTCATACACACACATGCATTGCATAAGCATAAGCTTTTCCAATGATTATGTAACTTGTTAAATGCATCATCTACTGAGCTTATGCTCACCCCAAAAACTAACAATTTTTCAGGAAATGAGGACGAGATACCTCTCAAGCTTTGATGTCTATTCTGCTAGCATCCTTTTGTTGAAGTTTTGTTGGGGACATTGTGTTGACCATTGTAATTGTTTTGGGGGAATTAATGTTTATGTCCTTATGAATTTTTTTTTTTATTTTTATTTTTTTTTATAACTTCTTCCTCTTTTCTTTTGAACTGTTTTCCTTCTTTTGGACTCCTACTTTGGAAGAATGTAATAGAATATCTAGGTAAAACTTTATTTTGGGGAATAGTTCAAGAGGAAAGAATGTTATGTGTATTGGACTCTATTGTTTTATTGTTGGGATCACGTGTATTGTAAATCTTGGTAGAGTGGTTGCCTGAGGTGAACTTTTCAGGGCATGACAAAAATTTACATCAAGCAAGAAGAAGCTCCATCAGATTCAAGCCTAAAGCCCCAAGGTTTCTTCACCAAAGCCGATCAATCTCCATAAAACATAAAGTTCAGAGATTCAAATCAAAGTTCGTCGTCAAACCTTACAAATCTATAGGCGTCTTCTACTAAATTGGAGGAGATTATAGAAATGTAATTTGGAAAAAGCCTATCAAGCCCTCAAATCAAAGTTCTACAAAATCACCGTCTTCTTCACGTTACTAGGAGGAGATTTCGCCACTCGATTCAAGAACAAGCTATCGAGCCCTCGAATCAACTAATTGAAGAGATGAAAATAAGAGGCTTTTCTTTGATTAGAAATTTTATCAAAGATTGTACTCGTTTTATTTTAAATCAATAAATTTATATTGGTTATTCTATTTTTCTGTCTTTATTTTTGCAGACAAGAAATTTGTGTATACACTAACCATTTCGGATTTCAAAGCTGACCATCTGATTTTGACCGAATCTCCTTTCAAAATCAATCTATTTTCTCTCTGCACATACGTAGACCTAAGAAAAACAAAAAGAGTTGAGCAGTAGTACTATTTGATCTAACCCAAATCAACCTCAACCATTTGATGAATACATAAAACTCACAAATTAGAGAGGGAGAGCAGTGATGGAGATCTAAGCGTAGGGGATTTCAAAGGGAGGGTTTAAAAATAATTCAAAGAACACCAAGTCAATATGCTTCAATACCTTAGATTCTACAAGTACATTTGGGTTCTTCCTTTTGATTGCATCGTTGAAAGATAGAGAGACAGAGCAGAGAGACAGAGAGAGAGAGATGAGATGCACGTTAGAGAGAGATTGTGTGTTAGAAATAGAAAGAGAATTGAAAAAAAAAAAGAGAGAGAATTAAACAATACTATTTAAGGAGAGAGAAGATTTCAAATACTACAAGTCATTTGAGAAGAAAGACAGAATTAATAATACCATTTAAGAAGAAAAAGAGTGATAGATTTTAAATATGAGTCGATTGAGAAGAAAGAGAAACAATAAAGTCATTTAAGAAGAAAGAGAATGAAATAGTATTTAAAAATTAAGAAAATAAAGATGGATGCCAGATTGAGAAGTAAAAAGATAAAAAGAGTGTAATCTCAATTTCCAAGGACACAATGGCACGTGTAATGAATATCCTATATACATACACATAAATCAGACAATTTGGGTGCAATCATTGTTTTTTTCCACATTCTGAGAGCCAACCAAAAATATAAAAAATTTACACTTCCAACCCACTACCGACCGTGCAACTTCACGAAACTGTCCGTAGCATGTCAAATTAGGTCAATTTGCCGAGTACATTGGGTAAGTCCCCTAGCTATAGGACAAGTGCATAGAGAGAAATGTGGCACATTGCCTAGGCAGAAGGTAGTGTGTCTGGGAAATCCCAACCATTTCGGCTCAGGGGTTGGATTGGTTCGGGTTTTCCATTGGCTCGTCACATGAACTAGTCCTTTCAGGTGGGAAGCACAAGCATACGCCTTCGACCGAACACTAGGAAAAAAACTGGACCAAATGTGTCATTCGGATTGCAATCAATTTCGGGCAGGTCTATTGGGTGATTCATTTTTGTCTATTTTTTTCTTGCAATCAACCACAACCCTAAGAAAAAAATCAATTGTAAAGGCAAGGAAGACCAAAGAGGGAAAAGGGGTGAGAGATGAGACTATGAAGATTAGATAATGGAGACTAGAGGGAGATTGAAGAGTGATAGACCGGATGAGGGTAAGGTAGATCAGCGAAAAAGAGTGAATACTGTCTCTACCTCCATCTTATCATAACTTGGCCTATGGTTGTTTGGTATTCATGATGCAACAAGACTGAGAGAAGAGAAACTGTGAGAGATTGCATATTGTAAGAAGATTTTGAGAGACTAAAAGCGATGATCTTCATTCACCAGATCATGGCTTCCGAAGGAGAGAATGAAAGACACAAACACAAAAAAAAGTGACACTGAGTGATTTGATGGGAGAGAGAGGACTCAGATATGACTATAGGTAAGAGGGAAAAGGGTAGTACATAGGTCTGGTCTTTTTTTAGATAGGTCTAGTCTTTAGAGATAAGATAATATGATAAGGAAAGTGACCCAAGAGCTAATACCAATGTAACACATGTAGATGCAATATGCTAAGTAAATACATTAGTCGGTTCGGGTGGAAGATTTTTGGACAGTAGACTCAACATCCAATCGGTTGATTGAAAAAATTAAGAACTTCACCCACCACATACCGTAACTGATTTCAAAACCATCCAATGATGCTCTGGTTAGGTCATTCGGTTGAACGATTTGGATAATTTTTTGAGCATTCTAGACAAGAGGATAGACTTTGTACTAAGCTACTTTCTATTGGGATGAGAAAAAGTGGTTTGATTTATTCGAGCTAGGAATAGAAAGGAAAATGGGCTACACACTATCCTAACAATCAAGCCCTACTTATGGACATAGAGTTGCATTTTGTCAAAAAATGGTCCTTAGTGCCATCAAGCTCTAGTGTGTTTGCTTTCGGGGGCTTATTCTTTTGATCCCAATAGACCTTGTGCAAAGAATCGGGCCTTATTCTTCTAGATGATCACCCCTTGTTATATGGTCATTTTTCAGCTCTATGGGGCATCTTTGTGGTTGTGAAAAGGAGGTGGTCTTTGTTCTCATAAGGGAAGCTCTGATTGCCAAGAAATGTGTGCTCGAGAAGGAACAAAAGAGGGAGATGCTTCAAGACATGAGTGGAGCAGTACAATAGCTCTGAATAATACAAAGGGAGGGAGATGATTAGAGTTGATTGTTCAGAAGAGGCTTTGCAAGTCTCTCTTATGGACAAGAGCAAGTAAGCTCCACAGCATTGGAGGAACTATGAAGTATAGGTACTTTGACAAACATGCCATACCCGCATCGGGTACTAATACTTTGCATTGTTATTCTGCATACATATCAGGTACACAAAACACATACCTAAATTTTTCTTCTTAATTTTTTGTCATTCCCTAGAGGTACCTAGTATATACCGAAGCCATACCGAAGCCGAAATAGTATTTTCTTTTATACAAAAGTGAATTCAGTTTCATTGGATTTTTTCATGCGTTGATTTTAAAATTAAGCTTTGGTTTGTCAATTATTCAATATAATGATATCTAATTTTGCTTTATACCTTACTTTTGGTATTAAATGTAAATTTTAAGTTGTATCTTAACCAACTAAACCATTAACTAATTTTTGCACTACTCTAAATTAAAAATTAATCTTTTTTTACTGACGTACCTAGCTATACCCGTGCTTTACTTTTTTTAGATTTTACCGTATCGACATACCCATACTCATACCCGTACACATGCTTCATTGGGTGGAAGACATAAGGAAAGATACCTCAAGGTATAGCATCAAGGCTGGAGTCTCAAGTCTCTATTCCTTCTGTCTTTTGTCGGGTGTAACGTGAGAGAACAAGGATGTTGTGGTAATTTTTTATTGGACTTCAGTGGTTATTATGGGGGATTATTTTTGTCCAAGAAGCACGGGTGGAGTGTGTTCACAGGGCTAAATTAGTAGTTCTTGCAAACAAAATGTAATACAACGCATGCAAATGTATTCTTCTTTACTTAGGAATGTTTTCCTGTTGTTTCTTTTCATACAACACATGTACTTGCATTTCTTCTTTTTTCTAATCTCAGGGAAACTGTATTGTTCTTTTGGCAGCAATGACAACATAAAACTTTAAGGATCATGTTGAAGGACAGGAAGAGTTGCTTGTCAACAATTTATCACAGTATAGAGCAGGTAATAGATCATGTGTTTGAACTCAACACCTACCCGATTATTATAATACTTGCACCCCTTTGGCCTGCTTTTGAAGGAGAGTTTGGCCACATGTGAGGGGCTTGTTGAGGATATAATTTATAAATAGTGAAGTCACCACTTTCTCCAACAATTTAAGCTTTTAGATGAGTTGACATTTATCAAATCATTTTGTTGAGTTTTAGTTAAAGGGTTGCACAATAGAAATTTGTCATACTTCAAAAGTGGGGTTGGGTTTAGAATATATATAATCTATGAGGGCTTCTAAATGCCACTACCTTTTTACTTTGAACCCTCCATTTTTTATATTTTATTTTATTACAATTTTATCCTAACATCAAATTCCAATTTTGTCCTCATCCTATCCTCCCAAGTCTAACCCTAACCCTAATCCTACCACCACTTCCACTCCCACTCCCGCCGGCGGCCTCCAGCAACCAACCCATCACCGTTATTTTTCTCCGTCAGTGAACCTCTCGCCACTACCTGTTGTTTACAGAACTATCAATGGCGCCGAAGGTTAGGACTTTGGCGGCAGCCGCGGAGAAGGAGCGACTGATTCGCTAACTCTCTTTCGCAATCTTCATCTTCATCTTCATCCTTCGGAACCTACTCTCTTCTCTTTTTTGTGCGCAACTCCCTCTCTCCTCATCGATTTATCTCTCTACCTCACAGGTAGGTGGATTTCTCTTTGTTCGGTTACATAGAGTTGAACTTGTTGAATATGTTCGGTACTCCACAACTGAACATATGCCTTTTGTTCGGCTATATAGTATTGAACATCATGCTTTTGTTCAAAACTGGTTTTCCGAATGGCAACAAACGAAGACAAAAGGATGGGTTTTCCGAGCTGGTTATCCATTAGGGGTTTTACCCGTAATTGGGGCATTTGTCAAATTGAGAGAGAAGACAAATGCCATAATTAGGGGTAAAACCCCCAAGGGCTAGAGAGAGAAACTAAGCTCTACTCCAATCACAATGTATATTCTTTATTCCAAAACTAAGTACAATGGGTATCACCGATTTATATACTACAACTAATAAGCTACTTTAGTCTATTTATTATACTACAGCATACTCTCCGTTTTTAAGAAACTTGTCCTCAAGTTTAAGTACCAACTAAGAAAACTCAACGTAATACTACTAATGTAACGATATGTAAGGAATAGGTGCTGCATTTCCTTGCTCAAGAACAAACATGATTCTCTCAACTTAGCCGTCTGCAAATACATTGAACTTCATCCTTGCATCCTTGGCTCAACAACCATAGGTGTATGATAATTGCCAAAATGTATACAGTTAGGCCCCTTAAAGTATACTTGTTAGGTCCTTTAATCATTGTTACTTGATGATTTTAATATGTTTGTATGTGTGTAGGTCACTCAAGTTTATGAGTAGAAATTGGACTTAATTTCATATTTGAAATCCGAGACCAAGCTCCAACTCAACTCTGAAGGCCTAGAAGAACCTAGATAATTTTAATTAAGCAATAAAAGCCCAACCCATGAGATTTGAAGAAAGAAAAGTTAAAATTGTTACAATCCCGCTATAGAAGTCACTATGCACAGCCTTCAGTATTTTGGATGTATCTCTCTCGTCCAATATCAAATTTACGTGATTCAAGCGGCATTGGAAAGATAACTCAAAGGGCTACAATTTTGGTGAAATAGGAATTTTCAAATTCTGACTTTTAATAGGTCAAAACAGGCCAACAAGATAGGCCTAAAAAGCTAGGAATAATTACATCCGAATTTTCCTTTCATTTTTGGAAATTCTAACCTCTTGGGTATTACTTAGAAGGCTCCTAATGTCTATAAATATAAAACCCTCTTCATTATTAGGGTTGTTCTTGATTTTAGAGAGAGAAGGAGGAGGCTACGAACACATGTGCGGCTAAGGAGCTCTCCTCTTAGGATTTGGATGAAACTCTAGTCAAGTAACAATGTTCTGTATTTAGTTTGGGGTTTTTATTATTGATTCAACAGTTGTATAAGATTAAGGCTTTTCTATATTATTACTTTGTTTTGAATCATTCTATCTAGCACATGTTCTTAGTTTCTGTGATTCTAATTGCATACTTATACAACGGTTTTCATTGATTTGCTTTTATTTGGTTAAGAAAGTCTATGCTAGGGGAGACGATTCGTGCTAGTACTAGACAGTGTATGCTAATCATTAAACTGCCAATTATCCTCTAGACAATACTGTTGGGACTTGTAGTCACTAACAGATCATAGTTGAGTTGAATAATAAATCTGTAAACTGTTACAGTTCATTGATTACAAGGTTATGGTGGATTCAAAACCCTGAGTCTCTTCTATTTGATTAATACTAGTTTAATTATATTTATTTGTTTAATTTAATTAAGCTCATACAAAATTCTTCTTTTCTACTTTTGAATTGATTTAAGAATTAATCTGAAATTTAAACAACTTAGCCTTTTAGTCCCTGTGGATCGATACCCGAACTAAACCACTATTCTATTGAATTAAGGTCTTAGTAAGGATTTATTTTTGGTGTACAAAATGACCTACCAGTGTCTATATCCTCTCGGTAAAAAACTCAGATAGACCCCCCATTTCCAAACCCCTTCACCTCTAACTTGCATACTGCAGAAGAGTACTCATTCTGTCAGAATGAGCCCAATGGTTGGCAAATGACATCTTCCAAAGCAAAGCTGAGAAGATTGATATAATGATAGAATGGACAATGTATCCACCAAGAAAAACCACGAGAGTAGTTGATCACGAGTTGGAATTTGGTTCTTTCATTCCTCCCTTGGCACAAATGTGAATTGAGCACACAAGCAACCCACTAAAGTCAAAACAACTTTGTAAAGAGGTATGAAAGAGTCCTGACGATAACCTTCAAATAATTTCTTTGAAGCTATAAAAAATTTCAATGGCAACTTGTGATGTAACAAGTCGTCCACTCATTTGCTTCAACTCATCTTTTTTATTATGAATTTTGATTTGGATTAGCATCAGTGTCCCTTCCAATTGAGAACTTCATCTCGGTTTCTTCACCCAAAGTCGGAGCATAAGCTCTACCACGGCCATTTCGATGACCTCGATCCTAATTAGCCATAACCAAACCCAATATGACCCACAAACAGTCTAGATATGCCGATCACAAAGATCACAGTTTCAGACCCAATTTCCCAATTGAGGACAACTCAATTCGATATCCATTCACAGCAGTATGTAGTAGCAAATAATCAAGATCCAATCCAAGAACAAGAATCAAGAATAAGATACATCGCGAATTGATTCAGGACAATTCCAATTGAGAAGAAAGCTGAGTCAAACATACCATAATTGAATTGAGTCATGTCGATCAACTTGAAAAACATAACCAAGTTAGATTTTGAATCACTTCTGAACTATGAGATCAAATCTTTGAGTTGATTTTTTTGGTAATCTGCAGTCGCAACTTCAAAAGAAGACGAGTTCACTACTCACATCAACTCGTTGCAGAGGGTTGCATCGCAACTTGCAAGTGATTGTCGAAGTCGACTCACAGCTTTGAACCCAAGATGAATCGAAGTGGTACAGGGAATCCAAGGGAGTTGGTTCACGAAGAGTTGATATACCTGATTCAGGGACAAACTGGAATCGAAGGACCAAACCCAGATCGAATCTCATCTTGCAAGTCAGATCGCAAGGCCAAACTAGGTTGAATTCAAAGTCTGCGAACTTGACTCAATAAGAGGATTCAAGAACTCCAGCGAACGCGAACTCAAATTAAAGAGCTAGGTTGAAATCACGATGAACAATAACAATTTCAAGTTTGCAATGGGTCTTCAAATCGCGATAGGTCTTCAACTTCAACTTCAGAGAGATTCTAGGTTTGAACTTTGAACCAAATGCAACCCAAAACAACTGAACAAAAAAAAAATCCCTCTTTCGTCCAATGGAATCAACGAAGCAATCTGGTAATATCGCAATTTCCACTTCGACTTCAGAGAGATAGTTATTCCTTGGTTTCCTAACATATGCAAACAAATGAAGGGCTTTAAGCTGAGATCTGAACTCGAAGGCTTCGAGATCTTGTTGCAATGTTGAATCACTAGTGTGAAAGGTCCAAATGCAAGTCACGACTACCAAATCTAGAGTCAACTCTTGATTGCGATGTCAAATCTATGGCTTCGGATCAAATCAATCACACTTGTGATGGCAACTTCTGGTGAGATGATCTAGGGTTCGCATCCAAGAATTAGGGTTTAAATTCAGAGTCAGGTATGTTGCTCCTTTCTAATTGACGAGTTGTATGTACAATTAGAAACAATGGAGTACAAGATCTTATGCTCTGATACCAAATAATGAAATCCAAATGCCAAATCACGATCAAATTGAGAGAGAGAAGAAAAATGCCCCAATTAGGGATAAAACCCCTAAGGGCTAGAGAGAGAAACTAAGCCCTACTCCAATCACAATATATATTCTTTATTCCAAAACTAATGGGGTATTACATCACCTATTTATATACTACAACTAATAAGCTATTTAACAAACATTTAGTCTATTTATCATACTAAATCACTAAAAAATTGAAATACAGTACATTCCAGACCAAATGAAGCCAATTACTTTGGGTAAACAAGTCTTCATTATATAAACATAATGTTAGAAGGACATACAGGGTTGTGCATCTCTTCACTCAGCCCAAAACTGACAAGAATTGAATTGACCAGCATTGAAAAGTGATGTAACAGGAAGGAACCAGCTCCAAGCTGACATGAAACGCTAGTCAATTCCATAAGATATTAAACACCAAAAAAAAGATCCTAACATCGCTATATAAAAGCAGAAAAGCACTTACCAACGATCCATATAGAGTGAGGTCGAAAACATTTTTCCTCCCAGTTGGTAATAATTTCATCCCCTAAACCAACTTCAGCAGCAGTCTAATGAGATATTTCATCCATAAATTCAGAAGCAGCATATGAAACTAGGAAGTAAAATGTTTTATAAAATTATAGCACTTGAATACAAAATGATAGTAGACCCATGCTCCAACAGTTGTAGCACTAGAAGAACGATAAAGGAGAAAGAGGAAGAGAAGAGAAGTAAGAAGAGTGTGAAGAGAGGAGAGAAAAGGGAAACAGTTCCAAAGCAAAATCAAATATATTCAATAATCAATATCAAAATCAAATCCGGAAATTCATTACACCAAATCAAACTAATAAGAAGAATCAAATATATTCCCCATCACCAACAATTCAGCCAGCAATAAAAACTCAATTGAAGAATAATGAATCTAATACAAGTCATAATGCTAAGTTTTCCTCTCATAAGAAGGGTAATTAGGCCTTTATGTAGGAGGATTATTCAGCGTTGAATAAGCGTTGAAAATTGAGAGCTGTATTTGAGTATTTTAGGGTTTGTTTTGTTTTCTGTGTGGTTTATTCTCTTTCTTCGGTATTACTATTCTTCGTTTCCGGTTGTTCTACAGCACTTGGCCCCAATTAATTGGCTTCAGGTACACGAATTTGTTTTCTTCTATCCACTCTATTCCAATCCATATTCTTGATTAAGTCTGAAGCAATCATGCAATTTATCACCGCCCCATCCTATGTCACTCCTTTTTTTCCCTTTTTTTCTTTTCTTTTTTTTTTTTTTTGATAATTCCATCCTACGCCACTCTTCTTGACCTTCCTCTACTTTTTGGCACCATGGACCCATATCAGATCACTCTTTACAGGAACATTAATTGGTCAACGTTAAACAACTATTAATCATTTGTATCTTCAAGAAGTGCCACTCTAAATTATGCAATACAGAGACAAGAAGACTTTTCCATCCTCTTCATCATTTAATTCTAAAGCTAGAGAAGGACAAAAATCTAAGCCCTATTTTTATTTCTTATCATTTCTTCTCCTTTGGAGAGACCATGAAAATATAAAATCCACACAGGTTATAAGATTTTTGGTTGTTATGGATCATATCGCCAATATTACCAGTGAATGCATATATTTTCTACAACCAGATTTTTGTCAAAGGTTGCAAAGATTTCATGTTGAAAACATTTCAAGATTTCTGCACAACTAAACAGGCCAACAACTTTGATTTTTGTTATGTGATTGAAATTGAATACAGAGCAAAATAAAAGGCAACAGATTTTTTTTTCTTTAAAAAAAAGACTACTATACAATGTACATCAAATCCAAATACCTGAAAAAGAAGGATAATAGAAGGGAACCCAAGTGCTGACCACTGGTGCCAACAGCAATAAAACAAAACCAAAAGCAAGACAAAAGAGACGACATCTTTGAATACGGCCATCTTGTACCTGTGTCGACACGACACAACATGGGTACTGAATACGGCTAGGACACAGGAGGAAGGAGGGAGAGAGAGAGAGAGATGGCTCGTGACCTCATCGTCATCGTCGTCGTTCGTCATCTCCATAATCTGTATTCAACGTCGTTGATGGCTGCTAGGGTTTGGTGAATTTGGGCTTAGGATACACTTTGGTCTGTCAATAAAATGGGGATCCTCTAGAGTGATCCTCTGAAGTGATCCTCTAGAGTGCAACACGTGTCCCATTAACGCATCCAACGGCTGAGATGATCCCTCACCAAAACGGCGTCGTTTTGGTGGGCTAGACCAAAAAAAAAAAAAAATTTACAGAGCTGCAGATCGAGTCTGAGAGAGGGGAGGAAGAAGAAGAAAATGGATTTGAAAGGAGGAGGAAGAAGAAAATGTAAGAAAACTGGAAGAAGAAAATGGATTTGAAGAAGAAAGAAAAGTTTTTTTGCTGTGTTGGGTTCATGGGTTTGGTTTGGTCGCTCAAGAAGTTCATCACCATGGATGAACTTCCATTTTCTTCTGTGAGCCAGACCAAAAAAAAAAAAAATTGCAGAGCTGCAGATCGAGTCAAGAGGGAAGAGGAAGAAGAAGAAAATCTATTTTTCTTTCTTCCTCAAATCTATTTTCTTCCAAATTCTCTCAATTCCATTTTCTTCCAATTTCTCTTAAATAAACAAAACCCAAAAAATAAAAATAAAAATAAAAATGAAACCCTAATTGGCAAAATAAGTGTTGCAAATTTGTAATTTGTATACATTCTTTGCAGTAGCACTGAAGGCGTCTCTGTGGCTAATATCTGGATTTCTTGCTTTAATGCGTTGAATTTCATCCCTGTAGATTGATACAACTTTGATTCAGTAGAGAGAGAGAGAGAGAGAGAGAGAGAGAGTGTGTGTGTGTGTATGTGTGTGTATTATTGAAGGTAGTGCTTGATGATTACTCACTTGATGAAGTGATTGTACGCAGAGGGAACTCTCTGCCTTTTCTCCGAAATAGATTTAGACCATTTGCATCTTCCTCAAATCTATTTTCTTCCAATTTCTCTCAAATCCATTTTCTTCTTCCTCCTCCCTTCAAATCCATTTTCTTCTTCTTCCTCCTCCCTCTCGACTCGATCTGCAGCTCTGCAATTTTTTTTTTTTTTTTTTTTGGGTCTAGCTCACCAAAACGACGCCGTTTTGGTAAGGGATCATCTCAGCCGTTGGATGCGTTAATGGGACACGTGTTGCACTCTAAGGGACCACTCTAGAGGAATACTTCAGAGGATCACTCTAGAGGATCCGGACGCTTATAATAAAAATTATAAGGCTATTGGGTTGGCTGGCTTTTTGAGCATCGGTAAATCAAAAATTTCATTAAAGTTTAATAAAATTTGATGAAAAGTTTTATTTAAGACCGTTCACTCTAATACTAAAATTATTTGTGTGTTTGTTTTGTGTTTTAAAATATATTTTTGAAAAAAAATTTCAAATTCAAAAACATGTTTTGTTACAAATTTTCTTTAAAAAATTCCATAATTACTTCTCTCTATTATATATTAATCAATCATTTTTTCTCTCTCCTCTCATATTCTCAATCACTTTTTCTCTCATACACATTTACTTAACTACAACAAAATATACAACCAAACAAATCAAAGAAATTTCTAAACTCTTCTCAAAAAAAATTTTGAAAATTTATCTCAAGACACCAACCAAACACACCCTATAATTTTCATCAGATTTTTTCCATCCCCAGTTGTTCGAGAGGACATACGGATTGATGTCCTAGAAGTCATCCGGACATGAACAAAAAAAGCTATCAAAGTTGCTCTTAGGTGGACATCCAGGAGAATGTCCAGCCGAATGGTAACAATTTAAATTTGATGGAAGATAAAAGCCTCCCTTCATTTGATAAAAATTTTGGTTCATCCCTTATTTGATATATGAGTTTGATGAAAGGGTTGGAGGTTCAACAGTTGTTGTTTTTCATCAAATTTAAATTTGATGAAATATTAGATGCAGCATTGGAGATGGTCTTACATGAGCTTCTCATGTTTTGGGATTAAATATTAGATGCAGCATTGGAATTTAACTTCTATCCGTGGAAAATAAAAATAAAAATTTAATAACATTATATATAATTTTGATTCAATAGTTTTTAACTACAAATGTGTAGTATCATCATAAAAATATGTAATCATTCTATGCCATAATTTGTTGTAACTTTATCAGAAAAATACATAATATTTTTTTGACACATCCATGTTTAGCCGTATCCACGTACTCCATATCCCTCAATTAGAGGTTTGTCGAGTCCGACCCCTAGATACATACCCGCACCACACACTTGTACCTGAGTCCATGTAAAGTAGAGTATGAGGGAGAGAAAGAGCATGGGAGTAAAAAAGTCAAAGTTCAAGGACATTTCACTTACTGGTGAAAACAAATCTAAATTTTGTTGTGAAGTTTCTCAAGAATTACTGCAAATGGGACCAATTTAACCTGATATCCACTGGCATAACTGCCAAGTTTCAATCTTGACTAACCAACAACTCGAACGCATTCACACAATAAAACAACTTTGGAACCATGAGAAGATGATGTATAACCATGAGGAGAGATGGAGTGACATCAATAACTGGATTTTCCAAATCAATGCATGCATTATTAACATTTAGAGGTGATTAATTATCAAAAAGAAATATATTGCCAACAAAAAAAAGGAATGTTGGAAGTAAATAGCAAAAACTAAGATAGAAAAGAAATGACGTGTTCTAGGAATTCCATGATAGACATCATGTATCACATCCCTTAAATTAGTATTTCCCATACCACATTACTCGAATGAACCACAAATTCAGCCTTTGAATTGACATATTCTCAAAATGTCATATTCTAGTTAGACAAGCCCAACCACTCATATAAAAGTTAATTATGTTGTTGTTGACCTAATACAGACTCTAATTCTATTAACAACTGTGAAATTTCCAAGTTACAAAACTTGGGAGATCTCATGTAAATGAAACTCCTTTATCTACATAAAGCACATTTAATATAACCATGAGGTTAAAACATTCATCTCATGAATCACGTCCATTATATATGAAAACCTACGAAGCACATGCACTCCATCTCTCCTAATGTATTAGTGTCCAACACGTCTAGGACACCGACAAGTTCGAACACATGACAAACACATGTCAGATATGCCCTCTCTTCTATCCCACTTTTGTTCACTTCTTTTAGTTGCTGGACACACCTCCAACACTCTCCGAACACTTCTCGGACACGATGATGACCAAAAATAAAATAAAAAAATCACTAATTTTGTTCATGCTACCTATAGGAACTCTAGATCTATGATTCACAGAGAAAGAGATGAAGGAAGAAGTCACACAAGAGACAATAACAGTATAAGAAGAAGCATACTGTAGACACCCCATTTTTTGACTGCCCTTAAGACTTGGGCGCCATTGATTGATCACTCGATGATGAGTTGTGTTGTGAAAATGTTCAATTTCTTCAGCAAAAAAAGTTCTAAATCCTAACCTTACACCCCATTTTGGACCAAAATTATTTTAGACCTTAAAACCCTCTCTTTCAAAATATTTTTGAAAATGTTTCTACGATGTTTCGAGGCTCGCATTTCATTAAAAATTACACTTTTTGGTAAACTGAGTAAGGACAAAGTGGAAATAAATGGAAGAGAGGTGAACACTTTCAAAAATCTTTTAAACCTCTTATTTATAGGGTTGGAGTTGAAGAAAGTTGGAGGAGAGGAAAAAAAACTAGTTGGGGAAGAAGTTGGGCTTGAAACCACTAAGAGAGAACTAGGCAACCTCACTAAATCAGGCCTATCATTTTGTACACTTGGACTTTAGTTGTGAGGTCACCACCATTGGAAAGGGGACTTCCGAGGCTACATATTTTAGACTTAAGAATCTCCTAAAGCCGAGTCCGGATGAGGGAGATATGGTTGTTTGAAGTCAGGCATCAATCCGATTAAGACAAAACTGAGCAACCTTCACTAAAATAGGCATGTCTCTTTGCACACTTAGAATTTAGATGTGACGCTGCCACCATTGGAAAGAAGACTTCTGGGGCTTCAATTTAGACTAAAGAATGACCTGAAAAGGAGTCCGGATGAAAGAGATATGCCCAATTGAAGTCGGGCCTGAAAGTATATTTTTTATGGCCGACCGGCCACTATTGATGGCCGACAATGCATACTTCTGGCCGGTCGGCCACTGGTGAAAAACCTAGATATTTTTGGCCAGCTGTCCTCCAAATGCTCCAGCTGTCCCAATTTAGATATTTTCGACTAAGGGACTATTTTCTCTATATATACTTCACATTCTCTCTTGGTTTTAAAGTTTAGAAATATTTCAGGAGGGTTAGAATTTTTTTGGAGCAAAAATTTCTCTCTCCCTACATTTCTCTCTCTCTCTCTCTCTCTCTCTCTATCTATCTTGCAAATTTGTGTACATTAGCCTACATACACTACACTTTTGCCTACATCTCCTTAACCAAAGTTGATCACCATTGGACTGGGGTTCCTTGAAGCCTTTTTGGAGCTCTTAAAGTTGGTTTTGGCTTGAATTATTGCTTAGGATTGATCTTTGCTTCAAGAGGTATAACACTTACCTTTTTAACTTACTTTGCATACTTGTTTTTCTATCTTTTTCCCACTGATTTTGGGTTATTTTGGGGCTGCAAAAAAAAAAAAAACTCTATTTTGTGTGCTGAAATTGGTGGTTTTAGGCCATTTAAAGTTAAGAGGTGGCTCACCCTTCTTTATTCCTTGTTTATAAGGCCTTTCCACCTTTGTTTCCCACTTTCAAGCTATCTTTTTTTAGACTTTTGAACACTGAATTTTAGAGTAATTTCAGTGGTGAAAATAATATTTTGAAGTCCAAATTTGGAGGGGTTAGCCTCCCCTCCTTGTGCCTTGTTTGCTAGCCTAGTCAGCTCTATGTGTTAACTTATTTTTCTAGCCATTTATATCTTAATTCCAGCATGTTTTAGGCTCTATTTTAGACTATTTTGCCTTTGTTTTTAGCTGGTTGTTGTATTTGAGTCTTGTATTGTATGCTTGTAATGTAAGTGTTCTCACAAGCTTGGTGTTTTAGGCCTTTAGACACCATTTGTTTGAGTTGATTGCATGTTTTAAGTGTTTTTCTCACTTAATTTCAGCAAGCATAATCTCTGCAACCTCCCTCATTTCTTGACTCTTTGTTTGCTTTGAGGGTTGTTTCAACCTTAGGATTGTTTAAGCTTGAGATTGAGGTCCATGCTTAATGGTTTAATCCTCTTTAGGGGATTCATTATCAACAGAATGACACTTCTCTCTTGCCTTAAACTGCCCCTTGTCTGACACTTCCTTCTCTTTTAGAGGACTTCTCACCAATGGACTTAATTGGTTAAGGAATGGAAGGGTAATTAAAATGAGTAAACAAAAGTTGAAACTAAAATTGTGCGAAGATAACAATTTGATTGTTTGGACATTAATTGAACACAAGGAAAATTGGGGCATTTCATACTCAAAGTGATAAAATGTGCCAAGTTTCCTAGGTCTCCATTACCCTTGATCATGCATGATAGAGTGAAGGTTGTGGGTCTTGTTTATGCATTCAATGATATTGCACACTTTGGTTCATGAGCCATCATGCAACGAAATTGCTTAAGTTGATGGTTTGAAGACCAAGGTTTGTCTCCCTTTGATTTGTCCATGAAAAGGGAGATGAATTGTGGAAACAAACCCTTGAGCAATACACTATCCTGCTCTGTTTTCTCTCTGTTGTAGCAAGGGAGTCCAGTCAGCAGTGGCCGATCGACCATCATCAGTGGCTGACCGGCCCCCTGTTGGCCACCAATGCAAATTCAGCAGTGTACTTCTGAGACAGAACAGAATTGGTCTGGAAAAGGAAATTAGTGCAAGTGTCCTATTGAGTAACAGAGGCATGCGGCAGCAGAACAATGGCTTTTCGGGTCGAAACCGCGTTCATGCATGAGTTCTTCATCGATCCTTGGAATCCGCATTGTAATAGATTGATTTTATGCTCAACTAGTGGCTTTTGTAATTAGTTAGAATAGCTAATTTGTAGTGTGTTGTAATTATAATTAGTTAGCTAAAATAGTTAATTAATTCGGTTTGTAATAATTAGTTAACTAGCATAGTTAGGTATTAGTTCAATTTGTTGTAATAATTAGTTAATTAGTTTAGCAAATTTAATTTGTGTTGTAATAATTAGCTTAGTTTAGCCTACTTAGCTAGCTAGTTAGTTTATTTGGACTCTCCTTCATGCGAGCGCAATATAATAAAGTGTATGTCTTCCAACCCCACGTCTTTCTCCCTTTTATTTATCAGCTTATGATGGTTAGATTAGGGACATCATGTTTCAATTAGCATATCACATGCTTGCATCTATTCATTTGTATTGTATGCACTGAGGCTCGGTTCATCATTCTAACTGCATTGTCATTTCAATACTTCTTTGAATACGTGCTTAGAACACGTGTTATCAAATCAATTCATATGCCATGCTTATTAGCTATCACGACCCAAACCCGCCCCTATGGATTTAGCATCGTAAGTGGCCAGTAACCCGTGATTACCGAAGGCCTGCTTAACAGTAATGACAGTAAAACAGAGTAAAGGGGCTGGCGGAAGCCAAAAACGTAAATAAAAGGTGTCCAATGAGCTGTGACAGTCTGAATGCGAAAAGACTTTTGTAAACAAACCGCATTCATAAACAAAACATATATACATGCGACATATACACAAACATCCATGTCAGGGACCAAATCCCTAACCAACTGTACAGTCAAGTCTTATTCATCTATTACAAAACAGAAACAGAAGGGTGAATCTGAACACCCCAAAAACAGCCATGGCTTGACAGACTTGGAACCTCGAGGCGAGGCACAATGGTTGGCTTTGACAAAACAGGAGCTAACCCGACGCTCCTAGCTCCGGTCCGGTGCCTGGACACCTACATATATATATAAACAGTGAGTTAAAGCCCAGCGAATAACAGTTGTGTAAAGAGGTTAAGAATGAATGTCCTTTCAGTATTTAAACAGTCATATCAATCACTTAGAAACCATAGCAGTCATATGTGGTACATCCAATAGCAAAACAGTACAGTAGGTCTTAACAGACCGAACAGTCAGTTGATGGCCATCGTAACAGTAAACAGTAGTAGTTCCGAACATTGGAACCGACAGAGATCTTTGTGACAGTAGTAATACAGTAACAGTAAATTGCTATGGATGCCACGAATACAGTTTACAAATAGGACAAATATTCATTCATTAAACAATAACGTTTCAGTAAGCAGAACAGTTGATCATTCAGAAAATAATCATAATTGAATATATCTTTACAACATTGTTACTCACAGAGCACTGGGCTATAGACAAGCTAACGAGCGTCCTCGGATGCCAACCGTATAGTTGCAGAATGAACACACACTCGGGATTAATAACTTAGCCCCTAATCATACTTGGTGTGGTTCTATAACATTATCCTCATTAAGATGCCTTAAACTTGGCCTAGGAATGCCTAGGATGGAATGAGGATGCAAAAATGTACTTTAAAACACTTTTCAGAATTTTTCAGAAAACAGAGGTCTCGCTCGAGCGTGGCTTTCTACGCTCGAGCGAGCTTTCCAAAACAGAGGGGTCGCTCGAGCGTGGACTTCCTCGCTCGAGCGGTCTGTAAAAAATGCAAAAAGTGCTGGATGTTGAAAATCTCCGCTCAATGCTCACTCGAGCGTGAGACACATCCTTCGCTCGAGCGTAGGTCTCGTCGCTCAAGTGTGCGTCTGCGTGCACCAAAAATCTGAGAGCTTGCAATCTACGCTCGAGCGGAGCTCTGAACAAAAGATGGTCGCTCGAGCATGGAATCCTTCGCTCGAGCGTGGAAGCCAAATTCTGGAATTTTCAGATTTGCCTCACAAGCTCAAACCAAGCATTCAACACCTCAAAACTCAACCTTTTGGGCCAATTTTTTGGAAAACACTTGAAAACCAACAATATAACATGTCTTGAAGATCAATTTGTAAAATCAAGCCCAAGGGTAAGTCAATTGAACACAATTTTAACCCAAATTTCAAGAACATGATGTAAATGCACCATGCATGTGTTTATTCGAAAACAAAGCTTCTAACACATGATCAAATGAACCATTGACTCCAAAAACAAGATGAATTCTTAGATTACAACCATAATCTAGACATGCATGGAAGAATTTAATGGAAAACAACGGTAAACTTCATGATAGGTACATGCATGCATACATAGCTACTCAATACAACACTTTGAGCCAATTCTAGACTCTAATCACCAACCTCCATGAACCATGCAAGAAATGACTTAAATCCACAAATGAGAGGATGAAAACTCTACCTTAGGTCCTGAATTCAAAGTATAAAAGCTCAATTTTGCAAATTCCCTTCAAGTCTTCTAAGTCTCCAAGCTAAATTTCTTGTTGAACTCAATTTCTCCCAATTTCCCTCTCTCACTCGGTTTGCTCAAGAAGATAAATGAGGAAATGATGCTAAACAATGTAAAGGGTGAGAGAAGTGGTGGCCTAGCACAATCCACTCAATGGCAAATTCGTAATAACTCAATCTAATGTAATTTAACGTTATTTAATCTAATTTAATCATTCCAAATTGAATTTTAATTAAATCTACCATAAAATCACATAAACTCTAATTAGCATAAAATACAAATCAATTTCAAATTCGGTCGCCGATAAGGCCTTCAATTTACAGTTCGAAATTAAAACATGAACAGATTCATTCAAAAATCAAACAGATAGAAATGCATTTAAAACAGTACACTCCTACAATCAATTCAAGATCTCATTCTAATTAGTTACTTATCACACTCAATCACAGTTTAGCACTAATCAGAGGTGAGTGTTGTCACATTAGCCGAGCCTATTTAAATTGCATATCGTATATGTTGCATTAGTCATCTTGCATAAGTTAGGAATCATGCATTTTTTTTTCTAACTCTTTTGTTCATTTTGGTTTGAAGTACTAGGTGAGTTTTTAGTGCTATAGCATACTTGCATAAGTGTAAGTGATTGCCATGACTAGCATGCTTGCCATGAGGCTAAGTGCTTACTTGTTAAACTGTTTGAGTGCTTGTGAATGAAAGCTTGTTGCTTGAATTGGAATGATTCAATGAATGTACGTTTAAGCCCACTTTGTCAAGTGGCAAATTCACAAACTTTAAGCCCACTTTGTTAAGTGGCAAAATCAAACTCTTTTCGAAAAACAAACATGACTTGAAATGTTCCAATTCGGGCAAACTAATCTATACCTTGTGTGAGCACATCACATAGTAAATGCTAGCCTAATAAACCGGAACAAAAGCATATAATGTTGATAAAAATCATATCATGATTAGTAGAGCCCGATCTTTGATCGGACGAGTAGGGTGCTCAATTCATGACCTTCCCCACTCGTACCTAAGTTCCCAAACCGAGACAATCTTGGTGATGACGGACACGTGGCCTTTGGCACGAGTCATGGGTTTTCTAAATTTTTCCAAAATAAAATATTTTGATGGCAACTCTGTATCTAGCAAAGCAGTCCATTTTTGGCAATTTGATTCGAAATCAATTTTCTAAAAGATTTGTCAGATTTGGACTCTTTGGTGTTTATCAATTTCACATTGCACTTGTGAGATTTGATTCAGAACTGCAGGAGTCCGAACTATAGGGCTTATTTCGAGTTTTCAAAAGGGGGGGGCCAAAAAGTCGAGCTACACATACTTACCCGGTTCTACTTCGTCTTCTTCGACAGAGGCATCCTGGGTTCAGATTCATTTTTATTTTTTTCCACTTAATGGGATAGGCTCTCTTTTTGTTGGTCTATTGTACATTGTTATGGGCTTTATGGGTGTTTCATTCTAAATTGCCACAGACCCAATTCATTGTGCATGGCTTTCTGCTTGGACTACGTCAAGCAAGTTTAAAAATCAAGCCCATCATGTCCAAGCATGATGTAGAAAAAACTATATTGCAAACCAATCCAAGAAAAGAAATAAACAAATAGTTTATTATAAATAAATCATATCCAATAAAAAAAATAAAAAAAATAAAGCACAAGATTGATTTAGTATTTTCTAAATTCATGAATATTTTAATATATATGACATAGATATATGAAAATATTGTTTTTTCATGTATCCCCCAACGTGTCGTGTCCTGAAATTTTGAAAAATTGTCGTGTCGGCATATCTGTGTCATATCCGTGTCTTATGTCCCTGCTTCAACATAAAATTTATTCCAATAAATAAATAATCAAATACATGAATCTAATTGGCTTAAAAACATATACCTTATGAAGCACCAATACTCCAAAATATGTGTTGTAGCAGTGTTGGAGACGGGGACACATAGGGGACTCGTGTGTCCCTTTATTTAATTACTTTTTTTTCAAGGAACACCCCAACTGGTTTTTTATCCACTTTTCTTAGTTCTTTTTATGCATGATGGATGTTAAATGATTATTACTTTTCGCTTAAATTTAAATAATTAATAGATGTCGATGGTGTGGTGAGGTTTCTTTGCAGTCTCATTTTCCATTGATTTTTTCTATTGCCATTGATCAGGAGGTTGTGGCTGTTACCTGGAATGCGGATTGTTCCGCTACATGGAACAGGAACATGAACATGCTCTAAAATGTGATACAATAGGGGTAAACTTGTATATATCACGCTTAAGAATTTAAGTTACACTAGAATAAATTTCTTTTAACTATTAGGCATCCAATAAATGTGGTTATTATTATTATTATTATTTTTTTTTTTTTATTTATTTATTTTTTTTTTTTTTTTATATTTTTTTCATGTAGCAAAACATTTCTATGAGCATTATGACTCATTTTTTTATGTTTTTGTCTTGTAAAAACTTAAGTCACCTTAGATTATAGTTCATTATATTTGATTTTTTTTCCTCCTAACGTAACATTTAAGGAAATATATTGGTAAAATTTATGGGATCGTTTCGGATCACTAAATTTATCGTTTTGAAACAGAAGTGAACGTGTATATCAATACGTAATTCGCTAAGGTATTAGCATTTTTTGGTAACATAGGGTTGTGGTGGCATCTTATCTAGATGGGTGATGGGTCGTTGAACACACAAAAAATAATCACTAAACTATACCAAATTCTTTTAGAATAATGGCAAGTCCAGGTATCAATCCACAGGGACAATTGTGAAATTAATCTAATTTAATTGTTAAATTCCCAAATTAATTTTGATAAAAAGATTGATGGTTCATAACCTAATTTAACAACAAATAAAATAAACTAAGGAATTAAATTATCAACTATAACTGACAGTGGATTTATTGAATTGGGGAAAAATCCTAGGGTAGAGAATTCACCACTAACCACATGAATGAAACTTAACATCAACCACCAATCGCAATTCGGTTTGAACAACCCAATATTTCACAACTACAAGTTTGAAATATTGATCAAGAGGGTTGTTGCATTCAATGTACAGGCACGAATCATCCCGAGGAGTACGAGTCATTTGCTCTAAACTATGTTAGCAAAACGACCCGTCTCTCATAGCATGACTCGTCTCGCACTTTGAATACAAACACAAAGAATACTAATGTATGGAAAGCATTAAACAATCACAGAGAGTAAAAAAGCTTGAAGAGAAGAACGAAACAATTATTTATGAACTTCTAAAACATCCATACATTCATTCAAACCAATTTACAATTAAAGCTCATGAAAAACTCCATTACATGGCTAAGGTTTCATCAAAACCCTAGAAAAGACGACTAGCCACTCATGGAGGAGTGGAAAGAAGAAGGAGATGAAGAAGAAACCTCCATGGAAGTGTCCTTCAAGCTTTGGTAGAAGCTTCTCTCTTTGGAACCCTAGCCTCCCTCTATTCTGTATTCAATTTTTGAACCCTAGGTTTGACTGATTTTCTGTCTTTTATTCGGAGCAAAACAGACCAAAAAGTTTGTGCACGCATCCCTAGGTGGGCCGCACGTGCGGTGAAGCTTGGCCGCACGTGCGGTGGTCTAGTGGGCTCGGATTTTTCACGTCTCGCTCGGAGAATCTGATTTTGCGCCCCCTTTTGATTGAATTTTCATATTTCCTGCCAAATCTGTACAAGTGCACGAAACACATCATCTCCACCAAATAAATAAAATTAAAAGACAACAAATGTAACCTAAGTGGCCTCAATGTGGTACCTTTTGGCCTACATCAATGGGGTTGGAGGTGCAATGGTTTGGGATATTATATTGCGTCGGCAGGTTCACGGTTGGGAGGTTGGGCAGCTGGTGGATTTACTGAGTTTCTTGTATAGGGTCCAGGTTTGGGGGGATGAGAGAGGATGTCTTGGGGTGTGGGGGGGGGGGGGAGGATCAAGTGCAAAAGGTGTTTTCTCGATTTTGTCATTCTACTGAGCTTTGTCTAGTGGTGTGGAAGGGGAGTTTCCTTGGTATCGTGTTTGTCTAGTGGTGTGGAAGGGGAGTTTCTATTTAATTATATTTTAAATCAATTCTTCATTATATTTTATATTTTAGAGCAATTCTTAATAATACTTGAATTTATTGAATTTTAATTAACATATTAATCTAATTTTAAATTTAGAGAAAATGGGGGTAAATTTGTCTTTTTGTTGTATTAATTTCACTTTAATTTTTCAGAAAATCAAACCCACTCTAAAAATTGGTGTGTGTAATACACCTTCCGTTAGTTTGGCTTGAAAAACTAACGTTGTGTTTGATTTAGAGATTTGGAAAGGGATTTGGAAAGGGAAAGAGAAAAGGTAGTTGAAATGTGAACAAAATATACCTACATTTCTCCTAATTTCACACCTTCACCTTTTCCTTTTCCATTTCCAAAATCCTCCCAAAATCCCTCATCCAAACACAGTGTACCAGTAACACTTTAGGCCAAAATCATATGGAGGTTTTCTAACTATATTTGAACCATAGGGAGATAAAGTGTGTAATAATTCGAATTCTAATACATATCGGGATTGGTATAGTTGGTGTCCATCACCTTAAAACTTGCATGGTTGTCGGACTCTTGGTATTGATGGGTTAACAAGTGAACCTTAAATATTATAATTGAGGACCCTTGGTAATGTTTGGAACCTTGATTGAAGTCTTAACAAGGTACTTAGGCAAGATTAGATCAAAAGCCCCAAAATTGAGTTTTTAGATTTGACCAACCTTCACTCCTTTGTCCTTTTCTCTCTCCATACTTTGAATTTGGATGTGAGGCTAGAACCATTGGAAAGCTTATTTTCGGGGCTTCGATTTGGATACAAGAACGACCTAAAATAGAGTTCGGATGAGAGAGTTAGGTTCGTTTGAATTTTGAGTTTTTGTGCTTGAAGTAAGCTCGCTCGAGTGAGACTTTCTTCGCTCGAGTGAACCGTGCAATTTTTAGAGATTCTGCGAGCTTCTTTTCCATGCTTGAGCGAAGCTTCCTTTGCTCGAGCGACCAGGTCGCTAACAGACATTATAAAGGGACTTTTTGGCCCAAGAACCTTAGTTTTTCTTCCTTTCTTCTTCTTCTCTCCTCCATGTCCGAAAACCTAGCCCTCAAAACTTTGATTTCATCCATTTTTACCAACAAATCCACCATGGATCTTGCATCAAGGATGGAGAACAAGAGAACATCAACATTTTCAACTGATTAGATTTTGGATTTTCGAAAGGATGCTCTTGATCTAGCTTCTTTGCTTCCAATCTTGAGGTAGGGGTGTCTTTAACTTGTTATATACTTGACTGAGACTTATATGTGGTATTTTCACTAGTTATTCATGTGGTATATGTATACATAGGTATATATATATATGTGTGTGTCATATAGAGATTTGTTGTGTTAATGAATAAATTGAAATACATGTGAGTAATACTTCATGGTTATGAAAGGAATCATACTTATTATGGATGAATATCATTCTTTATGATGGATAATTAACTCAATTTCATAAAGGAGAGAAAAACCCCAATTTTACTCAAACCCTAGTTTTCAACTTTAATTTATAAAAAGGGGTTTTGCTCAATTGATTTCTAAAACATGAAATTGAGTGTAATTACTTGATTTTGAGATTGAAATGTAAGATTGGAGATTCCTTCTTAATGTAAACCTTAAGAAGAAGATGATGATTGCTTGATGGTAGATCCTTGAATTATGAAATGTGAAGAGGTGGATTATTATTAGTTGATATCATCTTAGGAAAGTAATGCATTGTTTACAAATTCATGCATCATATGCATTATTCACCTCTTTTTGGTTTTACCTTTGTATAAACGGTTGAAAGTTGGAAGTGGGTAAATAGTTTATGAGTCCAGGTAGTGAGTTAGGTTGAAATTGAGTTATGTATTGTATTTGGTACCCACGCGGGGAGTCAAGGTGCTCAATTGCCCTGTCTGCGCATATCGCCGGACGAATGTGGGAAAACATTTTGGAGTGTCCACGAGCCCGCCGTTTTTGGAGCTGGCAAATGTGGAAAATAGATGGTTTTGGGTGTCCACGTTCCCGCCGTTTATGGAGCTGGCAAATGTGGAAGGTTATGATGTTTTGGGTGCCCATCGCCCTGCCATTTCCTGCATTGCATGATCATGTGTGTTTCAGTTAATTATATTACTTGTTAAATACATTGCCTGCTGAGCTTTTTGCTCACCCCAAAAGTTAACAAATTTCAGGAAAAGATATCGAGGCACCACCACAACAATGGATGTATGAAATGAGGTTGGATGAGAGCACGAGAGCTCTTTTGTAGATATTTTGTGATTTGGTTTGCACTATTTTGTATGGACTATTTGTATGAATGAATTGGAAACTTTTTTTGTATATATATAATTTGACAATGATGTATATTTGAGATAGTTCAATTGGAAAGAGGAGTTAGAGGATTGTATTAATGTTAATATTTGTTGTCTGTATGCGGGTATTATTGTTGATTGTATTAAGGTATCAGGGGAATTTAGAGGTATTTCTCTAGGGCGTTACAAAGTACCCCAACCACAAGGGGATAAAATGAATTTAACCCTTGTATTTATCTATATATATATATATATATATATTACCTGCTTATTTAATCAATTATTTATCTAATTAGTTATGGGTGATAATTGTGATACTTGCCCAATTCCTTAAAGACACGAATGTATGACCTAACCTAGCAGTTATATAGCCTACAATTGTTGGAAAATAATGGTTTGTCAACAACTTTAATTTGAAATTAAAGTGGGACCCAACCGCCGGTTGAGGTGGGTCTAAGTGGTTTTGTATTCTTTCAAGTGAGAAGATCACAATATAAAAATATTGAGCCAAAACCATTGAGTTATGAATGAGAATTGTCTCATAAAGTGGGCATCAATAAAATTGAGCTTAGATTTAGACTTAGTCTTAGTTTGGACTGGGTCTAGACTTGTATTTGTGCACGTGTTGGATTTGGTCTTGGACTTAGACTTGGACTTAATCTTAAGCTTGGGCTAAGCTATGTTGTGTTGGGCTTAGCATGTGCATGTGTTTGAGAATTGGGTTTGGATCGGGTTGCAACCCAACATTAGTATCCATTTTGTGACCCATCTAGTTGGTTTATTCAAACATCATTATATACATATTTATTTGTATATATTAAGTACATAGGAGGTTTAGACCTTTGTAACTCTCATCTTTTGATGATGGAGTTGATGACCATATTAGTGGCCTTAGGTTTTCAACCTTTGTAAATCTAGCCTTAATGGCTAGAGTTGATGGCCTTAGTTAGTGGCATTTGAGGCCTTATTGATGTATAACCTTCATGGCTAGAGATTTCCCTACTTATATAAATAAAGGCCTTTCCCCTTCAACTTGGAAGAAGAATTTTAGAGATGGAAAATGGTGATGGTGTTTTGAGATAAAAAGTTGGAGATGTTTATTGTACACCAAAGAAAATTTTTTCCTATCTTCTTTTGCTAGCCCCCTTCTTTGATTCTTGTTAGAGAGAGTGCATCCATTGCCAAGTTCGCCAAAGCTATTTAGAAGGTGCTTCTACATTAGCTGGTTTCAACTGTCGTGTCTTGGAAGACACACGCCAGCGTACCTCTAGCATCCATCAAGAGGCGGTGAATCTGTTTTAAGGAAACTATTTAGTGCAGGCTTCGATTTGCTTCTTTTCTTATCATTTGTTCTTAAATTTCTCAAAATTTCGTTTACAAAGATAGCTTCTAATTTTAAGTTATCCATGTTAATAATTTGTTCCATTAGTAATGTACTCTAATTCATTTCTATATTTTTAGTTGTGTAGTTTATTCTGTATTTCATTATTTAATAATAAAAAATTTTGTTTTGTCATTTCTATTTAATTTTTTTAATATATTTTCTTGTATTATTATAGAAAAATACCAACAACAACATCATTCATCAAATCAGGCATTATAGTCTTACACTGGTTAGAAGACACTTATCTCCAGAGTAAGTGTGTATGAGAAAAACAAAGTACAATTATTGAGAGGAATTCAGAGGATATTTACTCAAAAATCAATAATAGTTATATATAGAACCCATATTGTAAATGCACTCACAAATTACAAATTGAACTATTAGCATACCAAAAAAATAAAAATAAAATATGAATCCCCTATATTCTACAGCTTGAAGATCGCGGTTGATTAAACCTTTTCACCAAATCAATTAAACAAAAACTTCACAACATAACCCTGAAATCTTAGAGTTCTACAAATCAATTTAAAAAAAGAAGAAGAAGCACACAGATAGGATTTGAGTAGAGAAAGAGATGTGAAGTAAAAAGTACCTTTGAATGTAGTATCATCGCTTGAGCATGAAACGATAGAGAGTAAGACTGAGTGAGAGAAAATAAGAAGAGGTGGAGCTACAGAAGAGCTCATCGCTCCAAGGGAAAGAAAGAACGTGCCAGGCGCGCTTTGGGTTTGGATGGACCTTCTTGATGATTTTGGTTTTGAATTTTGGAAAACTACCTAGGAATGAGGAAAAAATATTACCAATATATAGGGGTGCAAATTACACCCCCCAGTCTTTTATTCGTACTCATTGTAAACACACTTGCCTCTTATGTATTTGTATTTTTTTTTTCAACTTCCACTTACATTTAGTTCTCCATTAATTTTTTGGTTTTTTTACAGAACTGAGATGAATTGAAATTTGGGTTTTTAGGGATGCATAAATTTGATCCTTTACACTTACTATGTTGGGCTCAGGGCATAATAATAACTGTTGTATCTTAATTTGAGGTTTATTATAGTTTATTTTTATAATTTGAATCGTTTATTTTGTAAAACTCGTCGAATACTTCAAATATGCCAAAAATTATATTAATCAGATATCAGTAACCATGTAATTAGATTACACTTATCATTAAAAAAATAAATAAATAAATAATTTTTTTCTATTAAAATAGTATAAAAAATATGCAATCTTCACGTAACTACCGATATCCGATCAATATAATTTTTTATATGTATGAAGTACTCAACGAATCCTACAAAATGAACGGTTGGGATCATAAAAATGAGTCCATAATAAGTCTCAAATTGAAGCACAAGAACTACTGTTGTGTCAAGGGCACAGTAGCAACCCATACCCTATTTTGGGGGCAATAATGCTACGCACATAAAGGACCAAACATAGAACCAAACATAGAAAGTATCCATTCGGGTGATCGACCGGATGAGAAGATGATAGTCGCGATTAACAAGATAACAGCCACAATTAACAAGATGATAATCGCGCTCAACAAGATGACAACTATGGTTGACAAGATGATAGTCCCAGTTGACATCCTTTGGCCGATTGACCATCCGGTCGTCCGGCCAGATGAACAATTTATGTGTTTGATTCTGTGTTTGGTCCTCTGTGTGCATTACTGATTTTGGGAGTGTTTGAGGAAGTAGGTTGGAAGCTAAAATAGTCAATAAAGACAAAATATACTAAAATAACCAATAAGACAAAATGTCATATCTAAATCATAATTATTTCATTTTTTCTCTCGCAACTATCAAATCAACTACCAAAAAAACAAAACAAAACAAAAAAGCAAACTTCTCAAACAAATTTTTTTTAGCCATGTTAAAATAGCCAAAAAGCTAACTAAAATAACTAACTTTCCAAACGAGGTTTTTGTAAGATAATAATCAATATATCTAGTGGAAGTTTTTGAAGATTTTTTTTTTTTTAAAAATGGCTTTATTAAACAAAATTATAAAAACCTATAACAAAATACATCTTAAATTTTCTAATTTGTCAATTTAAGTTCTATTTTTTTTTTATTCCCAATCTAAACTATTTGTCTATTTTCGTTACGATGAAAAAAATTTATATTTTAACCATTAAACTCGAAAAATATATTTTAGACATTTTATGTATACTTACATTTAATTTAATGGCTAAAATACTATTCTTTTTGGAGAAAATTAGTAATAAATCCAATTTGGAGAGTAACTAAGGCATTAGGTCAAGTGGATATTTTTTGTTAGTGAGAGGTCTATCCTTTGTGAAATAATTTGGTGAGATATCATTTTTATTGTTTTGAAGGACATTTTATTTTCAATTTTACCTCTTAATTTATGTATTGACTTTTTTTTGGACTATTTATTCAAATTTATATCTATCTATTCAAATTATTTTTTATTTGTTCAATTTTTTTTTCCTATCTGTTCAATTTTTTTGACTATATATTCAATTTTTTTTTCTATCTATTCAATTTTTACACCTCTATTTTCTCTCTTTCTCTATCTATTGAAATTCTCATTTTTAACTTATATGTTCAAATTCTCATTTTTAACTTATATGTTCAAATTCTAATTTTGAACAAATCAATCCACTGTTCAAAAAAATTATCTATTCAATTTTATTCTGTTTGTTAAAAATATCTGTTGATGAATCTACTATCTGTTGGAATCATTTCTCTCTCCCCCTATCGGTTGCATTATGTTTCATCATCATCATCATCAGTAGCAGCAGCAGCGACAGCAACAGCAACAACAACAACAACAACAACAACAACAACAACAACAACAAACAATCAACTATTAACAATAGAAAATAAAGAAGAAAAAAAATAACAGATCATTATCATCTTTATCATCTTTATCAACAACAGATCTAATACTGAGCTCAAATGTATAAAAATAAAAATAAAAATAAAAAACTGAAAGAGAGGGGAGAGAGAGGTCTCAAGTGTTGATTTATTTTTATTTTTATTTTTTAAATTTGTTACAATCTCCTCATATCTCTATCTCTATCTCTTTCTATCTATCTATCTATCTATCTATGGTTTCTTGACCTGAGCAATACCGTGAGAGTCACGGAGAATGACTCCGATCTACAATGGAGTCATGTCTTTTTTTGCAAACATGCAGGTGTTCTATTCAACCTACAAGATCATAAGAAATTTAAGTAGAAATATGATCAATCAGTGACCTTCACAACTTGCAATAATTGAAACCCCAAAAACAATAAATGAATAAAAATAAAATACAACAAACTCAGTTAATTAATGCATATTATGTGTGTATATATATTGAACTCACGACGGTTTTGACAAGTTCATCGAAGTAAGATTCGGTACGGATGACGGAGACACGAGAAGAGGCAAATCAGTAAGACGATCCAAGCCATTGATAAAAGGATTGGTAATTGATCCATTGAGATCTAGAGCAAACTAGGAGGGATTCGCTTGTGAGGTAGAGTTGAAGCGGACTTGCGAATGAAGGCCTACTAGAGCTTCGACAACTCTAGATTCGAGACGGCACAGTCCAATGACGCAGATGAGGGCCATATCTGAGTCATCATCATTGTCACAAAGAGATAGAAAAGATGGAGAGATCATTAGCCGGCACCAAGCGATGCTACGGTGGTGTCTCCGAAGCCACGGAGGAGGAGATCGACAACGGTTGCAGCGATGTTAAACAGAGAAAATGGAGAAGTGGAAAACGACGAGAAGGCGACAACGATACGGCAATGATGATGATCACAAGAGAGAGTGGGTGGATAGTTGATCATAGAAGAGAAGAGAAAGAGAGGAGAGATAGAGAAAGGGTTTGGTTCACATGTACACCACATACATATATATATACATAGAGAGCTAGAGAAAAGGTTTGGTTCACATGTACACCATATATATATACAAATGGGTAGTTTGGTCATTTTGGGGAGCTTGTTCTTACGGACTAGGGATGGCAATCTGAAACCGGCCCGATGGGGACCCGACCCCCCGATCCCGAATATAACGGTTATTCCCCGAAAATTATCCCCATAGGGCCGGGGATGGTATTAAAAATAAAATCCCCAATAATTTTCGGGCCGGGGACGGGGATAGGTTCCCCAACCCCGGACCCGGCCCGGCCCCGCCCCGACTAATCCCCGGCTCTATACATATGACTAATCCCCGTATATATATATATATATATATATTATATGTTTAGGTTATGTTGCGTCACTTCTCTTCTCTTAGCCTCTCTCTCACTCGCATTTCACTCACTTCCCTCTGCCTCTCTCCCTCTCTCTCTGCTGTGTAGTTCTTGAGATGAAGATCAATGGCGGACGAGCTCGTGCAGATGGGTGAAACAGAGACCTTCACTTTCCCCAACACAGTGACGTCGACGGTCCAAACGAACCAGGCCCTCTACCGACGACGACGAGTGCCATCTCCTCTTCCTCGTCCTCCGACGAGATCGATCGAGCATGGTGCAGATTTGCTCAAGATCTTCACCACTGCATGATGGATGGTATTACCAAATCTAGTTTCTCTCTCCCTCTCTCTCTCTCTCTCTCTCTCTCTCTCTCTCTCCCTCCTCCGTCGTCCTCTCAGATCTGTGTATCTTATTCTATCAATTTTTTTTTTTTTTTTTTGTAGTTGATCTGTTGTTGATGTTGGAAATCGTCCTCTCAGATCTGTGTACTGTATCTTATTCTATCAATTTTTTTTTTTTTTTTTTTGTAGTTGATCTGTTGTTGATGTTGAAAATGTATGTGTGTCTCTATGTTGTCGCTGATCTATTTGATGATATTGATGATTTTGTGCATCTCTCAGATCTGTGTTATTGTTGTTGTTGAAAATGTATGTGTAATGTTGTTATTGATGATGTTGAAAAAATTTAGGCCGGGTAATTTGCGGGGTCGAGGAAACCCGATCCCCGATCGGGGACGGGGATGGGGAGAGTAATAGGTTCCCCGTCGGGGATCGGGGCCGGGGACGGGGCAATGCTCACCATCGGGGATCGGGGACGGGGAGGGTGATCCCCGGCCCCGCCCCGCCCCGCCCCGTTGCCATTCCTATTATGGACAAAGTATTTTAGAGTGTGTGCCTTTGGACAAATAAAAAAAAATATAAATTCAAAATTGGACTTATAGACCAAATGCCTTATTTTTGTCGATTTTACTTAGCAAAAATAGATAAATAAGTTGTATTAAAAACAAATCAAATAATTAAGTTTTAAATGATTAGATAAATAGCTTGGAGAGCTCTTGCTTTTCCAAAGCTCTTCAAGCTCCTATGAGTGAGTCTCTAAAAAAGAGATATGAAGTGATTTCTTTTTTTTGTGGAGCTTTGGTGAGTGGTAGGTATTTATACACCCCCAAGATTAGCTTATGGTTTAAGCAACTGATTATAGTGATGCCACGTGTCAAAGGAACATGTATGGAAAAGATTTTTTCTAACTGTCAAATGAGGTAATTGTGAACCTCGAGGACTTTGTGCCTTTCCCTCAAATAATCCTTCGAGGATAATAGACAGTCCGACAGCATTATGAATTACATTGGTGATCCTTTGTCTTTAGCCACCAATCCAACAACTCCAACATCACAAAATAGGGTCAGCGGTAGTTCTAAAAAACATCTTGCCGCAAGGTTTGCCAAGTCCTGCAAGACCCCCCAAGTCTTGCCACCTAGACTTTAGGTATAGGCAAGTTATTTTAATTAGGAAGGGATATCTCTAAGTTCCACATCTTCAAGGTTTGCCAAGTCCTGCAAGACCCCCCAAGTCTTGCCACCTAGACTTTAGGTATAGGCAAGTTATTTTAATTAGGAAGGGATATCTCTAAGTTCCACATCTTCAAGAGAGGGTCACTAACTCCTGTCGCAACTTACCATTCTACGCATTATCATCGAAATAGCTCCAAGCCCTCATGTTACTATGGGACCCACTTTACTGTGCGACTTCTAGATTCCTAAAATATTGTGAAGCTAAATGCACTAATTTTTGGGGTCATTGGACCTTTTGTGTTTCGGCCACGTTTGGTTTCCGAGTTCATTGAACCTTTCAAGTCCCAAACCCCCTGAATCGGGGTTTTCACTTTTCTTCATCATACTTTTCTTGTCTTCCAAGAATCATGTATTTTACCCAAGAATTTTAAGGCCTCAACTTCTTTGAGCTATTCCTGCATTTGCAATTTGGTCTGGAATGCCTTCAATTTCCCCCATCTCACAAAACATAATTTTTTCAGCTTCTCTTTGAATATTTTCAATCACAATCATTTAGAACCACTTTTAGCCTGTCCAAACAGACGTTTCATCACCCAGAAATTAGCAATCCCTCTAGCCATTTTATGTATCGAAAAATTGTCACTATTCATTTGTTTCCTTTCTTATCCTCTACTTCATACTCTACATACCTTATAGTTTTGTATTCCAACGAGTAAGCACATACATAATTGTGGTTCGTTGACAATCTTCTTGGCATGTTGTGACTTGATTGTAAACCATTTCATATCAAGAGATAGATGCTAGTATTATGAAGTATCATGAGAAGGACAATTTTGTCTTAAAGAGAGAGCGTGAAACGCTCAACTTGGTTCGTCATTTGTCTCCCTTTCTTGAAGTGTTTTGTAAGCCTGTTGTTTTTTTTCTAGATTCAATTGTTGTTGTAATTTGTTTAATTTGCAATTGGTTTATATAATTAACAATTAAATTTGTATCAATTTGGTTTGTGCATTATGAGCTTGATTCTGTTTTATATTTCACACACAATTTACACGAGTGTATTGAGGTTTTCAACAATATATTCATATGTCATATGATCACTTTATTAAGATACATCATTTTTTACGTTATACTTTTAACTTAATAAATAAGCGACATGTGTCATTTAAGTAGAAATTTATTTAATAAATGACCTTTTTAATTTTTAAAATATGGGACATGTGTCATTTTGATATTCAAAATTATACGTTCACTATTGACTTTAACGATTTGGTTAGAGAATCAAATTGAAACATTTTAAAACATATTTTATATATTTGTTGACAAATTGGCACAATTTAAATATTTAAAACCAAAATAACACAAAACTCATACATTAAACATTAAAAATGTAATTAACCTACTGACACAAAAAATACAAAAAAATGCCAATTATTTATTATATCTCTATAAATTTATATCTGTCATTATTGAATTTTTTGGAGAAAATATCTCAAATATATATGCATACAGAGGCATATAGTGCATTGAAACTCTGCACTTTGAAATAAAAAATTGTATTAAATGAAAAAAAAAAGCACTAACCAAAAAAAAAAAAAATTTACTTATAAATCTCATTTCTAAAAAAAGAAATTTTACCCATAAATCTCATTTTAAGAAACGGTGATCCGTTTAGTCCTAAAGATTTTCTTATAGATCAATTATCCCAATAATTTTAGAAAGATAGATTTAATATATTATTTAAATTTTGAATTTACAGTTATACGTTATTTCTATTATGTGTTTTTTTTTTAATTTTTAATTTATTTATTTTTTAAGATAAGATACACAATTTATGATATTCAAATTTGGGATGAATTTCCATATGAAAATCTTTTTGGGGCGAATTAAACTAACAATCCCTATAGTTTGAGACTCGTGTCACTTTGGTCCCTAATTTTTCAATTGAGACACATTTGACCCTAAATTTTGAATCTTGTTCCAAATAAGGTTAATTGAAGATACCATTGCTCAATTTTAAGGGCAAAGTCGTCAATTTGATAAAATATAAGCTAATTTGGCAAAAATAAATGTCAAAAAAATATTTTTGAATTTTAAAAAATTATTTCTATCCACCAAAGATAAAATTATGTAAAATTGATAAATCTTTCGCACATTTATTTATTTATTTATTTTACCAAATTAATTTTTATTATGCGTTTGAATGATCATCATGTAATAGGTGGTTGTTAGGCTTTTAATGTGTAATCAATATATTTAATATATGAAATATTTTTAGTTTTAGATTTTTTGATTTAATAAATTGGTTTAATAATGATATCAAAGTTGTCGCCATATTTGAATTTTAGAAAAATAGAAACTAATTTAATGAAAATAAAAATAACCACCCATTGCATGATCATCATCCAAACACATAATAAAAATTAATTTGGTAAAATAAATATGTGTAAATGATTTACCAATTTTACATAATTTTATCTTTGGTGGGTAGAAATAATTTTTTAAAATTTAAAAATATTTTTTGACATTTATTTTTATCAAATTAGTTTATATTTTATCAAATTGACGACTTTGCACTTGAAATTGAGCAATGGCATCTTCAATTGTCCTTATTTAAAGCAAGATTCAAAATTCAGGGTTAAATATGTTACAATTGAAAAGTCAGGGACCAAAGTAACACAAGGCCTAAATTATAGGGACCATCAATGGGAAATTCTATTTCCACACACTCTTTCCTCTTTTTCCACATATTTTCTCAATACACACACTAAATAAATTTAAATTATCAACTTTCACTCAATACACATCTTACTATACCAAAAATACCCTTACCATCTTCATCTTCCAAACCCTAACCCTAACAAGCCACCATCGCTATTACTGCCACCGCCGGCACCTCTTTTCCTCCATTTCACATCCAGTCACTACCCCCACCCACTTCCGTGACCTCCATCGCCAAAATCAATCTTTGATTTCCTCTCTCTTTTAATCGCGAAGTAGGGCTGTTACCGGTGCCACCATTGCGACCTCGACCCTCTCCTCTTGAGATTGATCCATTTCTCTCTTTCTCTCTCTTACAGTCGTGAAGGGGGCAAAAAGTGGAGGCGACGGCGATTTGCTTGGCGGCGAGGAGAGATAAAGGCGAAGGAATATTGTGGTAGTGGGCAATGAAGGCGGAGGGAGATTGCAGTGATGCACCGATCTTTTTCTTAGGCAATAGAGGGTCGTAGTGGTGGGGAAGAGACGACGGGAAGAGTGGAAGAGGGGAGAAGCATGTAACATGCCCGGGGGGTACCCGTGCGTATTAACAGTTCGGACCCTCAATCTCTTTGATCTAATCTCACTAGTGCAATGCAAAATATAGATGGAGAGTCCAGATTTGGAAATTTTTAGAAAATCCATTTTATTGCAAAACATTTGGTCAGAAATGGACTGCATCATCAAATCTCAGAGTCGCCACCTAATATTTTGGAAAATTAGGAAACTCATGACTCGTGCCAAGACCACTGTTCGTCATAACCAAAGTTGTCTCGATTCGGAACCTTAGATATGAGAGGGAAAGGTCATTAATTGAACACCCTTACTCACCCGATCAAAAAACATCGGCCTTTACTAAACCATGATATGAATTTTATTTACTTTATATGTTTATATTCCAATTATTTAATAAATCCTAAAAATTACTATGTGAAGCATACAAGTATAGACTGTGTCATTCATTTTGGAATAATTTGATTTCATGTATTTTGAAAAAGAGTTTTGAAGGTGTACAACTCAAAGAAATTGAGTCTACAATCATGAAAAGCAATATCATTCCAAATTAAGCGACACAATCTCCATCCACTGGCATTCATAGAGTTATATTACGTAGGAAAATAGCCTCACGGTAGAATGCTAAACATAGTAAGAAAATTATGTACAAGCGGGATGTTAAAGCAAAACAACTTACATATTTACCGACGTCCCGTGAACAGCTAAAAAACAAAATTAGTAAAATGTGCATGATCCTATATACAAAATCCTAATACAATACATACACAAGAATGTTTCTAAAGATCCGGCTTCTAAAACATGACATGTGAAATATTGCAAAGCATGCGATAACGCACAAAATCATGTAATAATCAATTAAAGCACAGAGATACAAATTTAGCTGGATCTAGGCATGAATCATGTATGTGAAAGCATGGATATGCGTGGCATACAAGATATATACATATGTACAGCTAGGGAAAACGATTAAAGGATGTGATAGATAAAAAGTGGGGATGGAGAATTATTACAACACTTTAAATAAATTATTACAAACCGAATGAGAGAGAGGGAAAAAATTACAACAAAATAAAAACCTCATAAAACACTCAAATTAAAAAAGAAAAACAAAAATTGCATAGGCCTTGGAGATCATCTACCGAAAATTTGTTTGCTGCTCTATTTCACCTTTGGAAAATCATTTGGGAATTCTTGTTTTTCATGTAACAAGACCAAAACAAAGCAAACAAAACCTTTCCAAGAGAAATGATATAATATATACAAAAATTATCAATTGAAAAATCTAACAAATATTCGCAAATTATCTCATTTTGTTTATGGCCAAAATTAAAGCTTAATCCGACAATATTTAAAAATCATTCAAAATTTCACAATTCTAACTTTACAGTTGTGTCCGAAATGGCCCTTTTAGCTAGGAATAACTTTGCCGCATTTTCGGGGCCTTACTGAAAATCCTCCCAAAAAGTCGGGCCACACCATAATTATTTGAAAAATGTGGGCCATAGTGCAATTTTCAGAATTCATGAGATATTCTGTCAACACCAAGGAATATTCTGTGAAACGAGGAATATTGTATTTGCTGATGTTAGCGGTGCGTCATGCTGACATCATCATCCACAAATACTAATATACAAAAAAAAATGAAACAAAAAGGTGCGTCATGCTGACATCATCATCCACAAATACTAATATACAAAAAACAAAAAAAAAATGAAACAAAAAGACAAATATATTGCTATGGGGGTTTGAACCCATGATAAAAAGCCCTAACACCCAACATCTTAACCACTAAGCCAAACCAATCATTGTAAAGTATTTTCCCACACATAATATTTAGACAGTAATACTAGTAGGAAATAGCACCCCAACATATGCTTCAGACAACTTTCATGTTTCTTTTTATTTTATTTTCTTTTATGATAAATATAATGGTGGTTTCACCCACCACCGTACCAAAAACATATCTATTACAATATAATAATGTATTATATAATATAATTAGTAGAGAAATTTCATCAATCAACCATTTTTAGCAACCCAAGTATCACATATTTAAAACAAAAGAAATAGAAAGAAAATAAATGAGAAAATTGTAAAATTTCACCTTTGGAGGAAATGGTGAATTTTCTGATTATCAAACTTTCTTTTTTACACCCTCAAGGTTATGGTGTATGCTTTGGAATCTCAGCAAGAAATTTTAAATTTTAGCTTTAAAAGATGGTATGACAGTGAAGGTGGTATGTGAAAGGTATTGGAAGAAAATAATTATGAAGAAACAAACTCTCTCTGTTTATAAACAATTCTCTCATCCTCTCTCGTTTTATTCCTCCCTCTGAGCCTCCCCCCTCATTTTCTTCAGAAGTCTTACACCATTTATAGCCATGTAAAGTAAAAGCAAAAAAAATAAAAATAAAAATAAACAAAATGGCCGACACCCATCATCAAAGAAACATATTTATATATATTATATATAAAGGTAAGTATGATTAAATCAAGTACTTTGTCCCTTTCTTTATTTATATAATAATAAAATAATATATATATATATGCATGATTGAATTAGGTGCCCCTGTGCCGCACACTTCCTTTTTTTCTTTTTATATTATTTTTAAATATAAAAATACCAAAAATATGTACAAACACAGTCTAAAACAATTTGGCCAAAACGGTTGAAGGTTGAGATTAAAGCTTAAATCTTACTTTTCTGCTAAGAAATTCGTAATATAGCATATTCTAATTTTCAACATCGAGTGTTCAAAAGAAAGCATCCAAGTCTTAGGGCTTGTCAAAATTGGGTGTCTACAGTTGCCTCTCTTTGACAGAATTTAAATTCATTACTGACACGAGAGAATGTCAAAGCCCGAAGACGACCCTTTTGACAAGGCCGTAAGACTTGGGCAAACAAACAAGATGCATACACAAGTTGGTTGAACCCGAGGATTGCCTACGTATCCTTTTGCAAGGAATCAAACCAATGTAGTTCAGGGGCAAAATGCAAATGATATGCTCAAAATGCAATTTGCAAGTTGGACTTGCACGCTTCGTGAAGTCGGTTGTTTTGAAAATTCATGATTATGTAATAGATGTAATGAGCAATAATCAAGTCAACAGCATATGAATGAAAGAAGCCTCAACTTAAATCAAAACAAATATAGCCGTGCCTCACACAGAAAGGAGTAAGCAAATAACAATTCCAAACACGTTTCAAGTCAAAGGAGGGAACAATGTAATTAATAGGCATATCTCTCTGTAATTCATACGGAGAAATGAAAGGTTGTAACCAAGACAAATCAATAACTTGATGCGTCTCACGCAAAAGGAGGTAAAGGTGGCGTGAACAATAGGCACACCTGACATTTTTTAATCGAGTGAATAAACAACCTAACACGTCTCATGCGAAAGGAGGAAAGATGGTGGAACACCAGGCGCACCTGATGTTTTTAACCAAGTGAATAAACAACCTAACGCGTCTCACGTGAAAAGTGAAAAGATGATGTGAACACCAGGAGCACTTGATGTTTTTAACTGAGTAAATCAACAACCTAACGCATCTCACGCGAAAGGAGGAAAGATGGTGTGAACACCAAGTGCACCTGATTTTTTAACCGAGTGAATTAACAATCTAACGCATCTCACGCAAAAGGAGGAGAAATAGTGTGAACACCAGACGCACCTAATGTTTTTAACTGAGTAAATCAACAACCTAACATGTCTTACGCAAAAGGAGGAAAGATGGTGTGAACACTAGGCGCACCTGAGATCCAAACGCATCTCATGCGAGAGGAGAAAAGTGAACATGAGATCCAAACATGTCTCACGTGAGAGAAGAAAAGTGAACTTGAGATCCAAACACGTCTCATGCGAGAGAAGAAAAGTGAACTTGAGATCCAAATGCATCTCATGCGAGAGGAGAAAAGTGAACTTGAGATTCAAACGTGTCTCACACAAGAGGAGAAAAGTGAACTTGAGATCCAAACGCGTCTCATGTGAGAGGAGAAAAATGAACTTCAGATCCAAATGTGTCTCAAGCGAGAGGAGAAAAGTAAACTTGAGATCCAAAGGCGTCTTATGCGAGAGGAGAAAAGTGAACTTAAGATCCAAATGTGTCTCACGCGAGAAAAGAAAAGTGAACTTGAGATCCAAACACATCTCACGTGAGAGGAGAAAAGTGAACTTGAGATCCAAATGCGTCTCATGCGAGAGGACAAAAGTGAACATAAGATCCAAATGCGTCTCATGCAAGAGGAGAAATAGTGAACAAATCGCGTTTCACGCGAGAGGAGAAAAGTGAACTTGAGATCCAAACGCATCTCACGCGAGAAAAGAAATAGTGAACAAATCCAAACGCGTCTCACGCGATAGGAGAAGGGTGATATAATCAACAAACGTACCTAAACATATTTCCTATAGGAGGGGAAATATTTTAACGTCACATCCTAACACGTTTCACGTGAAAGGAGTAAAGTTGGTGTAACCAACAGGCATACCTAACCGTATCTCATACAAAGAGGGGGAATGTTTTAACCGGGTGAACATCAAATCCTAACATGTTTCACATGAAATGAGCAAAGGTAAATTTGAAGTCCAAACGTGTCTTACGCGAATGGAAGAAGGTATAGTAGAATGATTTATTTTATTTTATTTTATTTTGTTTTCAAAAATCAAATATTTATTTATTTATTTATTTATTTATCTATTATTTGTATAAATACCAAATATCATATACATATACACACCATATCCATAATACAAATATATATACAGGCACACACAGGCAAGCTATACACATACACGGAGACACACACACACACACACCCACAAACACACATATATATACATATGAACAAAAACACATACACAGACATATACGGTATACACATATTTATATACAGGCAAAAGACATTCAGATATGTACATACGGTATACATATACACATTCGAGGAATATTCCGTTATTGATAAGGAATATTCTGTTTGCTGATGTCAGCGTACTCAAAACACGCAAAAATAAGGGAAAAACACAAATGCGTTGATACGAGGGTTTGAACCCCCAATCTCAAGTTTAGCCTTCTAGTTCTTAATCGTCAAACCAAACCACCTAACCAAGCCACTCTTGTGACAAAATATTCAAACAAATATATATAATACATAAGTATACAATACATGTACACATAAAATCAAAACACAAAAAAGAAACACTCTCTGTTATGGGGGTTCGAACCTCTGACCTCAGGCTCAGCCTCTTAATCCTTGACCACTAAGCCAAACTAATTCTTTTTACAAAATATATACACAAATAATATATGTACAAGATATATGCATACAGACACAATACACATACATATTTATATATTTCCCGCCTCCATTGTTTTTTTCTCACTCTCCCTCTTCATCTTCTTCGAGCGTCATGTCTGGTATGTGATTTCAATAAACACGGCGCCTGGCCAACGGAGCTAGATCCTTACTGATTTACCCCATTGTCTTCTTCTCCTTCCTCGTTCATTTCTTAAACCGAGGCCTGTGAGAGAGGTAGAGCAAAAGGCCGCAAACTCTCTCTACCACCACTCTGTAACCCCTTTCTTTTACCTCACTCTCCTCTGACATGGCCTCTTTCTGCAGTTCTCTCACTCTTTTTCCAGACCTCAAGGAGTCTACAATAGAGATGACCGATTCCAACTCCTCTGAACCTCAACCACTCTCCTTCCCCTTCTTCTATTTTTAACTTTCCTACAATGCCAGTTGAACAACTGATGGCTGCTCAGTTTGAAATTGAGGCCAATTCTTTCAGGCTGAAAGCATGCGTAGAGACCGTGACTGTGGTTTCCAACCTGTCCTATCGCTTGGAGCGCAGGACGAATGACCATCGATTGAATGCAAAATTTTCTTTACTTCAATGTATGTACAAAGATTCTTCCAGGGAAGTTAGCGGATTGAAGAAACAAATCAAGGAACTGAAATGACAAGCAACTGTTACAACTCGTTATGGGATTTCTACCTTTGATGGCTGGCAATGGATCATCACTTTCGGCGTTGTTGTAGACATTGAGGCAAGGTCTTCAAGAGCCTGCCAAAATGAAGGTAAGAATAAGTGATCAGTGAGAGAATCAAGCAAGGAAGGTATCAGCAAGGGAGGTCGGCGTGTATCCGTCATCGCCGGGCCACTGCCTGAATTTGAGAAGATTGTTACCTCATTTGTTTTTCCTTTACTGTTTTCTCTTTGTTGTTGTTGTTGTTGCTGTTGTTTTTGCTTCTGTTTTTGCTTAGGAAGGAGCACCAATCCTTCAAACACTTCTCTCTTTTGTTTTGAAATTTCTTCTTCTTTTTGTAATGCTGTAATCGGCCGGGGGGGGTTCACCTTGGAATTTGAAAAAAAGAAATTTCATTTTTGCACGTCTTGGCGTGAATGACTTTGCACTAGATTTTGAAAATATTTTATTGAATTTGTATTTGAGAATGATCGAATTTAAATGAAGTCTGAATTGGACATTGAGCCCTCAATTGACTAGAAATCAAAGAATGACTCAATGGAAGAAGAACAGAACAAAAACAATCCAAACAAACTATTTACACTCATTAGAATGAAAGAGACTTAAAAAAAAAAAAAAAAAAAAAAAAAAAAAAAAAAAAAAAAAAAAACTAAAAGACAAGCCATTGAGCTTTATACAAATTATGCAGTTCTCACATTTTGGGTTCATATATTGGCCTACCGGCAGATTGAGTGACCGACTGGCTGACACAAATAGGAAACACACCTAGAGTCAACTAAAATCTGGATGGCCGACTAAATGGTTGGCCGGCCAGCTGAAATATGAACATAGGACTCGAGAATGCGGGGAGAAGACAGAATTCCTAACTCGATTATGCCCCTAGTTCATTGTTTTGATCTTCTTTTTTTTTTTTGACTAAAAAGATTTTGAGCAACATGAGAATTAGATTAACATGTGTGTTCCACTCTCTGTTTTGAAATCATGTAAGTCAAGCTATGAGCATTGAAATTTTTTCCCTTTTTTAAGTCTAAAAAATGGTCTGGTTTTGCAAAAATGGAATGATTTTCGAGAAAAATTAGTCAGCTTCATTCAAAATAATCAAAAACCTATTTTTGAAAAAGGCCAAATCAACTATTAGGCTGCATAGTCCCAAGCCAGATAATCGCAAATTGATTTTGTTGTAGCAATGGTGATAACCGAAACTGAACGAAGCCGAGCAAAACTGGACTGAATCGAACAGAACAGAACCGAACGGAGCCAAGTTGAATCGAACCGAACTGAACCGAGCGGAATAGAGACAAGCCAAGCAAACACGGATAGGACAACCAAGTCGACTAAAGATACATCAGATAATATGGACGGGATGAGTGAGTTGAAAATAGCTATGGCCGAACTTCAGGATGAAGCTGCCTATGTATCCTAAAGATAGGAATCAGGCCTTACGTAGTTCCGGCTAAGGTTCACTCGGGTATTAACACTTTCCTTTTGTGCTTTAACTTTTTCCAAAGCCGCCCTTCTAAGTTTTCTACCTTGCGAGCTTTTTCATTATTTTTTTATTTTTTGTTTTTCTGCTCTAACTTTTGCCTGGGTCGCTCTTCCAGGTTTTCATCCCAACGAGCCTCTCAAGGGTGGTGCTTTCGTTTTAGCTTGTCCATGTTAATTTGTTGTGCGATCTCTAGGCTATCTAAATCTATAAGAATGACTGCTACACTCCAAATAGACATGATGATGTAGGGACTAAGCTAATTGGGTCTGAATTTTCCCCTAATGTAGCGGATAGGAATTTGATTGTCCTTCAGTAATAAAACTCATTCTCTCATATTTCGGGATTGGACTTCTTTTCCAGTCTTCATTAGCTTGAGAAACGATCCAGTTTGAATCTTTGTCACATTTGACCTTATTGTCCCTAATTCAAGGGCTGCTTCTAATCTGAATTACATCCGACCTTATTGCCCCTAGTTCAAGGGCTATCTCCATTTCGGCTATGCAAGCCTTATACTTTGGTTGATTTTTGAACATTTTGAATCAAGGTTTGAAAGCTAAGGAGGTTGGACCTCAAGTCGAGAGGGATCCTATGCTGTACAATCTCAAGATTAATTCCAGGCATGTCTTCATAACACCACACAAAAACATTTTTTAAAATCTTTTAACAAAGTGACTAATCGCTCGTGCTCTTACGAAGACAATATAGAACCAATCTGGACCAAGCCAGGATCCTTCTAAATACCCACATTAACAGAAATGATCTCATTCATCAAGGGCGTAGCACACCTCTCTTCCTCTCAGTCAATCAAAATTTACAAATCCTGAGGAATTTCTTCATCTTCATTTTTATCAGAGTTTTGAATTTTTTTTTTTTTGTAATTTTTGGTCAACGCAATGAATTAAAGGCATAGAGAAGTAGGTAGAATCTATGGCACTTTCATTGAAAAGAAACTACGACTTAGCGATGACAACTGACTCAAAAGAAAATGACAAAGAAGACCTAGACAGGACAGAGATGTCTAGGTTAGCATTCCCAAAATCAAAAGAAAATGACAAAGAAGACCTAGACAGGACAAAGATGTCTAGGTTAGCATTCCCAAAATCAACAAACTCTGACTCACTAGAATGACTCGAGCCTGATCCCAACTCTACAAACTTGGTGGAATCAAACTTAGACTTAATACTCAATTCAGAACTCAGAATAAAACCATTCTCAAATTGCTAGTCAAAGTGTGGGCCATCATAACATTCAACATAAAGCCCGTGCAATCAACAGGTGGTCACTCCCCAATCACATAAATGGTTAGATATCCCACAAGTTATATTTATGTACACTGGTAGACTTTGTAGGATATCGAACTTTTCTGAAGCAATGGTGCTATAACAACTTAGCAAAAACAAAACGGAACTTCAAACCAGAACTATGGCGGCACTTTAGCCTAATTAACATAACTGATCGTTGTATGCCCCCCACTGAAAAAAACTGAACCCCACAAACTGACATGCCTGAACCACTATTCAGAATTTGAGAACCTCAGATCCCATACATTGCAGATATTAGGAAAAAGAACAAACAATCCTATGGGGGCTAGGGTTACCCTGTCCTAGCTTGAAATGATCTAGGGCTTCACTATTCAAACAAGCGGCATTATACAACCTAGAAATGGGAGAGCATCCTGTCTTATTGTTGGAAGGTACTAGAGCTCACTATATGTGTAAGGTTGGTTGTACTCTAGGGGTTGAAGTCAAGGTGACGTTACCAAAGAGTCCTTTCGGTCATAACTAATAAAGATCCCAAGAAATCAGAAGAGTCAATATAGCCTCTCTTCAAAGACTGAAAACCTTCAGATCTCAAAAGGTTATAACAAAAGGCCTCCAAAGTAACGTAGAGATAGGTGTAGTGTCACAAAAAGTGTGCTTGTGCTCTCACTAGTATCTAAGCAACACAGGGACTTTAAGTGCACCAATGCATACAATGCAATAAACATATAATTGAAAATAAAAGTCATATCATCGAGTTCGAGTCAAGGTTTCATAAAAACCCAAGTAGAGTCACAAGAAACTATAACATGCCCGGGGGGGGGTACCCGTGCACGTTAAACAGTTCGAACCCTCGGTCTCTTTGATCTAATCTCACTAATGCAATGTGAAATACAGATGGAGAGTCCAGATTTGGCAATTTTTAGAAAATCCATTTTATTGCAAAACATTTTACCAAAAATGGACTGCGTCATCAGATCTCAGAGTCGCCACCTAATATTTTGGGAAATTAGGAAACCCATGACTCGTGCCAAGACCACTATTTGCCATAACTAAAGTTGTCTCGGTTCGGAACCTTAGGTATGAGAGGGGAAGGTCATTAATTGAGCACCCCCGCTCACCCGATCAAAAAACATCGGTCTTTACTAAACCATAATATGAATTTTATTTACTTTATATGTTCATATTCTAATTATTTAATAAATCCTAAAAATTACTATGTGAAGCATACAAGTATAGACTATGTCATTCATTTTGGAATAATTTGATTTCATGTATTTTGAAAAAGAGTTTTGAAGATGTACTGTGAGAACCCGAATATAAAAATAAAGTAAATAATTAAATAATAATAATATTACAATCTCAAATAATTTGATGGTGAATCCTAAAGTGCAAATTAAATATTATTGGAGGGTCTTTTAATTAATTTAAACCTAAAATAAATTTATGGTGAAAATCTCTAATTTAGAGGCAAAATTTACTATTAAAATAAATAATAGTAATAATGTTAAATAATAATAATAGTAATAATGTTAAATAATAATAATAGTAATAATAATAATAACAACAACAACAACAACAACAACAACAACAACAACAACAACAATAATAATTAAAAAAAAAAAAGAAAAGAAAAGAAAAGAAAAAAAAAAGGTTAAGGGAGTTAGATTATTTGAAGTGTGTGGGTAACCCTAAACTCTCATTATATTGAATGAGCAGCCGTGAAGTCTAGGGAGAAGAGGAGATAGGAATGAAAGGTACTAATTAGGTGGCTTCAATATCTAATTATGAAAATATAGTTGTTTTGTATAGATGTTTCTGTGCATTCTTTGGAAGAAGAAGGAATGAAAGGTACTAATTAGGTGGCTTCAATATCTATCAGGTTAATGGTTGGTGTGAAATAGTGTAATGGGTATAGTGGATGTATGAAAAACATGCATATGGCATGGTTATATTCAATGAGTGTTTTTGCTTGTAATGGTGGACCTTGTGAGTGAAACGTGGGTTAGGTAGAGTACTTGGCCACCAATGTTTGTGAATATCATGGTTTTTTATGTAGTTTAAGGAATTAATCGAGTACATAAAGTTGAGGGTGCAATTTATGAGCATGAAATTCTGCGTATAGCTACAAACTTTAAAAATCAAGAAACCATATCAAATGAATGAATTTTGAATTGAAATTTTTACAGTAGATTAATTACATATTGAATTGCATATCTGAATTTTCTCATAATTTTTGGGAGCCGAAATCTATATTAACTAGTGTGTTCAAATCTGTCTAGAAAACTGGTTTAAAATAGTAACTTCAGAAGTGTCATTCTCTTTGGGTATAAATTCGAAAATTATCAAATCAGCGTCATTAGAACTAATTACAAGTCTAGATTCTTACATTTTTGGCCTTCCGTTGATTGCTCGTGTCTACTAAGAGAACCATTAATTTCTTTAAAATTGTAAATAATTATTTTGTTAAGCAAATCAAGTGAAACCATTTGGGTTTGAAACTTAGGATATATTAATTGATATCTGGAGAGTTTTGGAATTTTCCAAACAGTGTGGAGTGGGTTTTGTAATTTTCAAAGTTAGCGAATAGATTGGGAAAACTTGTTTAAAACTCTGTTTTATCTTCAAGTTACTTTTAATTAAGTTTCGATCTGAACCCATGTCTTTGGTAATTTTAGACTTTGAAGAACATGAGCTTAGGTAATATTTAAGAGTAACGGTGAGTTGGGTTGAGCCGTGTTAGTGAGCTTTAGTTTGGGGTCACTTAGTTCTTATTCTTTAGTATTTTTAAATTAGTAGTGACGTGTAGTTTTCATACTTGGTTTAGGGCACTAGTTGAACTCTTATACTCTATTCCAGGACTACATTGTTCCGTTTTCAGGTGAGTAGTTGCATGCTACATATTTTTATAAATGTTCCCCTACCCTGAATTGTTGGAAAATTGAATAGTTGTTTCAGGACTAAATTGTTTTGATAAATTATTATAGTATCAATGGAATTAAATTATTTCTGAAACATGTGTAAACCTGGCATACTGTAAACTATTTGTTATGGTCTCATGTTTATAATGGTGAACTACCATGTTTTGCGAAACTGAATTTTATTGATTATCGGGACCATCTGTATATTTAGTCCTGGGAAATTATTCCACTATGTGTGGTGACTTTGGCCACTAGGGAAACGATTCGGGTTGGGCCGTGATGACTCTAGTGCTCAACGATTATAAGGAAAAGACCTGGGTTGGGCTAGGTGACCTTCAATCGGATCGTCTTAGAGAAAAGGCCCGGGTTGCCACTCTGAGGATGACTCTTAGTTCGATATTGGATCCAACGAGCCTATAGCCTTGAGAACTGTGTGGCATGTTACTTGTTATTCTTGGTACCCAGAAAATTATTGGTGTTCATGTTGTAATCTGTTTTAAGTGAAAAATGTCATTTATCATGTTTTTAAGAGACATGAGTATTTTAACTGTGGAACCTTCTTTTTGAAACAGATTATTTTTATTAAAAGTGTATGTCAATCTAGTTTCTGTGATATATATCTTATTTTGGAATTGATTCCTGTTTTCAAAACTGTATATACTATCCATGTTGCTACTCACTGAGTTATCAGCTGACTTCGTTGTTTATCATTTCCCAAGTATTAGAAGGACTTAGAGTAAACTCATGGCGTAGTAGGGACTCAATTGCATGGACCTCTAGGACATTCATTTATTTTGTTTTAGATTGTTATGTCAAGTTTGTGCATATTTATTTTTATTTTTATTGAGATTCATTTAGGATTATTTTGATATGTAGGCTGTTTATATCCCATAAGTTTGGATGGTATTGATTACAGTTGGTTTTGCCATTTATACTTGTGGCGTGTCACTGGATTGAGTTTGGTTATTTATTACTGGACTTTTGTATAGTTGTTCAATGTGATTATGGATTCGTGGTTAGGCTTACGTGTGCCTTGGGCTAAGGCCCTGTGGGCCACTACCAGTCATACCTGGTTTGGGGTGTGACATGTACAACTCAAAGAAATTAAGTCTACAATCATGAAACCCAATATCATTCCGAATTAAGCAACACAATCTCCATCCACTGGCATTCATAGAGTTATATCACATAAGAAAATGGCCTCATGGTAGAATGCTAACCACAGTAAGAAAATTATGTACAAGCGGGATGCTAAAGCATAACAACTTACATATTTACCGACATCTCGCAAACAGTTACAAAACAAAATTAGTAAAATATGCATAATCCTATATTCAAAATCCTAATGCAATACATACACAAGAATGCTTTTAAAGATCCGGCTTCTAAAACATGACATGTGAAATATTGCAAAACATGCGATAACGCACAAAATCATGTAATAATCAATTAAAGCACAAAGATACAAATTTAGCTGGATCTAGGCATGAATCATGTATGTAAAAGCATGGATATGCATGGCATGCATGATATATACATATGTACAGGTAGGGAAAGCGATTAAAGAATGGGATAGATAAGAAGTGGGGATGGAGAATTATTACAATACTTTAAATAAATAATTACAAACCGAATGAGAGAGAGGAAAAAAAATTACAACAAAATAAAAACCTCATAAAACACTCAAATTAAAAAAGAAAAACAGAAACTACATAGGCCTTGGAGATCATCCACCAAAAATTTGTTTGTTGCTCTATTTCACCTTTGGAAAATCATTTGGGAATTCCTATTTTTCATGCAACAAGACCAAAACAAAGCAAACAAAACCTTTCCAAGAGAAATGATATAATATATACAAAAATTATCAATTGAAAAATCTAACAAATATTCGCAAATTATCTCATTTTGTTTATGGCCAAAATTAGAGCTTAATCCGACAATATTGAAAAATTATTCAAAATTTCACAATTCTAACTTCACAGTTGTGTCTGAAATGGTCCTTTTAGCTAGGAATAACTTCGCCACATTTCCGGGAGCCTTACTGAAAATCCTCCCAGAAAGTCAGGCCACACCATAATTATTTGAAAATTTTGGGCCATAGTGCAATTTTCAGAATTCATGAGATATTCTGTCAACACCAAGGAATATTCTGTGAAACGAGCAATATTGTATTTGCTGATGTCAACGGTGCTTCATGCTGACATTATTATCCACAAATACTAATATACAAAAAAAAAAAAAAAAAAAAAAAACGAAAAGACAAATATTTTGCTATGGGGGTTTGAACCCATGATGAAAAGCCCCAACACCCAACATCTTAACCACTAAGCCAAACCAAACCTTGTAAAGTATTTTCTCACACATAATATTTAGACAGTAATACCAGTAGGAAATAGCACCCAAGCAGATGCTTCAGACAACTTTCTTGTTTCTTTTTATTTTCTTTTCTTTTATGATAAATATAATGGTGGTTTCACCCACCACTGTACCAAAAAAAAAATATATATTACAATATAATAATATATTATATAATAAAATTAGTAGAGAAATTTCATCAATCAACCATTTTTAGCAACCCAAGTATCACATATTTAAAACAAAAGAAATAGAAAGAAAATAAATGAGAAAATTGTAAAATTTCACCTTTGGAGGAAATGGTGAATTTTCTGATTATCAAACTTTCTTCTTTACACTCTCAAGGTTATGATGTATGCTTTGGAATCTCAGCAAGAAATTTTAAATTTTAGCTTTAAAAGATGGTATCACAGTGAAGGTGGTATGTGAAAGGTATTGGAAGAAAATAATTATGAAGAAACAAACTCTATGTGTTTATAAACAATTCTCGGCTCCTCTCTCGTTTTCTTCCCCCCTCTGAGCCTTCCCCTCATTTTCTTCAGAAGTTTTACACCATTTATAGCCATGTAAAGTAAAAGAAAAAAAAAACAAAATGGCAGGCACCCATCATCAAAGAAACATATTTATATATATTATATTAATTATTATATATAAAGGTATGTATGATTAAGTCAAGTGCACCTCAGTCGCTCACTTTGTCCATTTATTTATTCATATAATAATAAAATAATATATATATATATATATATATATGCATGATTGAATTATGTGCGCCTGTGCCGCGCACTTCCTTTTTTTCTTTTTTTATTATTTTTAAATATAAAAATACCAAAAATATGTACAAACACGGCCTAAAACAATTTGGCCAAAACGGTTTAAGGTTGGGATTAAAGCTTAAATTTGACTTTTCTACTGAGAAATTTGTAATATAGCATATTCTAATTTTCATTATTGAGTGTTCAAAAGAAAGCACACAAGTCTTAGGGCTGGTCAAAATGGAGTGTCTACAAAGCGACAGCCATGGATGGTGATGGTGGAAATTGATGGTTTGAGAGAGTTAGAGTTAGGGTTTTGGGAAAGGGATATTTTGGTAATTTAATTTTAGGACAAAAATGTAATTGAAAAAAAAAATCATTAAGTTTGTGGAAAAAGAGGAAGTAGTGTGTGGAAATAGAAGCTCCCATGTCAGTGTAATGCGCCCATCTTTTTTACTTGGAAAATATTTCAAAAGTAATACAAAAATAATTAGAAATATGAGATTTTTCAAACATTCAAAAAGGATATGGGATTTTTCGAACATTTCAAAAGGAGTACAAAAACTCTTTGTTAAGTTTTGAGCAAATATATAATTTCAAATTATAACACTCCAATATAATATTACAAAAAAACTTCTTAGTGTACTTTTTATAAATATAATACTCTAATGTAACATACAAAAAAACCATTTAGTGTACTTTTTTTAAACGAAACACTCCAATGTAACACTTCCAAAAAAGAAGGTGTGATTCTTCAAATTATTTCAAAAGGATTTGAGATTCTTCAAACCATTCCAAAAGTAATACACAAATTCCTTAGTAAGTTTTAAGCAAATATATAATTTTAAACTGTGAGTGTTACGTTTAGGAAAAGTACACTAGGGAGTTTTTTTAAATGTTTTTGTATGTGTTATATTGAAATATGTTACGTTTGGAATTACATTGATTGGAGTGTTATGTTTGAGAAATGTACAGTAAGAAGTTTTTTTTGTATATTACATTGGAGTGTTACGTTTTAAAAAAATACATTAATGTTGTGTCTGGTTAGGGAATTTAGGGAGGGATTTGGAAAGGGAAAGGGAAAGAGAAAATGTGTGTGAAATATAGATATGCTTTATTTACATTTCATCTACCTTTTTTATTTTCCTTTTCAAATCTCTCCTCTAATCCTCCAACCAAACACAACATAAGGAGTTTCTTTTAGCGTTATATTATTACATTTGAGAAAAATACACTAAGAAATTTTTTAGTGTTTTTATGTGTTACATTGAAATGTTATATTTAGAAAAAATACACAGTTTTTTTTAGTATTATATTGTTACGTTTGGGAAAATTACAATAAGAAATTTTTTACTACGTTACATGGGAGTGGTACATTAAAATGTTACGTTTTTGTTCGAAATGTAGGATTTGTCCAAGAATGAGAGAAAATCTAAAATCTTTGTAGTGTAGATTGCCCAAATATGTAATTTTATATTTGGAGAACAACAATGCTAGGGATACTTACACATTTACTAACAATTTTACTAATACATTCACAAGTTTTAATAAGATCAACCATCATTTGATATGAGACCCACATCAATTTGTGAGTGTGTTAGTAAGATTATTAGTATCCCTACCATTTTTCTTTGGAGAAATCCACACAAAAATTAAATCCAAACTTGTAAGTGACTACTCTTTTTTTTTTTTCTGTGTGTAATTTCTACTTTAATAGGATCTTTAAGTTCATAAGAAGAAAAAAAAGGCTAAACAATTTATAAGATCATATTTTAAGATTTATTGATATTTTACTATAAAAAAAAGCATTTATTACATATACATATATTGCATTGAAACTCCATTTATCAATGGGAACTCTTACAAGCAGTAGTTTTAGGGCTGAGCAAGGAATCCGTGAAATCCGTAATCCGATCCAATCCAGTCCAATCCGATAGGTTTGGATTGGTTTTTTGAATCCGCAGTTCAGTTCTGGATTGAAGAATTAAAAATCTGTAGTCCACGGATTGGTTCCGGATTGAACCCCATGGTTCCGGATTGGAACAAATCTGAACCGTATACAAATAGTCTATATTTTTATTATACATCCTCCCCCATAGTATCTTCTCTTATTCTATATAAAATCCGTAGTCCACGGATTGGTTCCGGATTGAACCCCACGGTTTCGGATTGGAACAAATCCGGACCGTATACAAATAGTTTATATTTTTATTATACATCCTCCCCCATAGTATCTTCTCTTATTCTATATAAAATCTAAATTCAAACCTAAAACCGTATAATATCTTCTTTTATTACTTTTGTTTGTTAGTTTTTAGTTTTAATTTGTAATGGTCTAAATACTTATGGTGAAACTAGTTTTTTTATGTTTGTTTAAATTGTAGAACAGTATGTCACTATTATAGAAAAACATGTTGCTATTGTGGAACTGATATAGCGCTATGTTTATATTTTTATGAAATTAATATGTTATATATATATATATATATATATTTGTTATTTAATTATGTGAATCCGTAGTTCTAAACCGATCCAATCCGTATTTAAATGGATTGGTTCGGATTGGTTTCATGATTTAAACGGATTGGATTGGTTCTAATTTTTCAGGAACCGTAGATAACGAATTGGTCCTGGTTTTACCCCAATCTGGTCCAATCCGGACCATGTTCACCCCTAAGTAGTTTCAGTGCCGTTAACTTAAGCCTCCAATGGCGTCCCATTAGCAATACTTCAAGGAAAAGAATTGAACTGTTCGTGCGAAAGAGCAATTGTTTTTTGTGCAAGGAGGTATCGAAGAGGCATCGAGTTTTGAATAGGAATTTTGCTAGGTCTTGGTGTTTTGGTGCGAACAACAATGGTGATAATGACGGAGATAGTAGCAACAATGCATCAAACGATTCGAATTTGGCGACAACGACATCGAGAGACGAGGCAGAAGAGAAAGCACAAAGCAACTGTGGGGATATATTTTCTGAGTACCAACATGTGGCAAGGTGATGCCGACGTGTCAGCCGAGGTGCCATGTGTCTTGGTCGTTGTGCCGAGGTCATCTCGGCTAGGCCGAGGTTGCCTCCGAAGATATCGGAATCTGAGATAAGCGGATAAGGGACAAGAGTCCTAGAATGAAGAGGGAACTCAACCTGGATATGGACAAGAGTCCTAGATTTGAAGAAGACTTCAGTTTGGGTAAAGATAAGACTCTTAGAGAGTTTATCCTAATCCCACTGGGAGTCCTAGATTAGCAGTAATTCTAAGTCCATTAGGGCCAGGCTCCTATTGGGACTAGGATTGTATTGGCTATAAAAGAGAGGCACCCCCATGGGTCTAAGGTATGCTTTTGATACTCAAGCTTGTGAATTTAGCACTTGATTTATCTTTGAGAGATATACTGACTTGATCGTCGGAGTGGCCCCGGGTGGACGAACCACCGCCGGAGTCTTCTCTTTCTGTTGTAGGTCAGCCAGGTGCCATCTATTCTGTCGGTGCTCTCCAGCTGGTTACTAAGCGGGCAGTGTGGTTAGAAAATCACCCACACAATTTGGCGCCGTCTGTGGGAAAGAAAAAAGAATAGATGGCCAATGACGGACAGAAGGATCAGATTAGAGACAACGCTCCTGCTGGAGGTCGGAGACCTATCGATCTCGACGTTGAAGGGGACGACCTCAACACAGAAACTCGTGACCAGAGGCACGGAGTGAAAGACGTCGGCCAGAAAGGTAACGCACCAAAGACAACAGATCGAAGCGGATACTATAACGAAGATGACCTCCAGGTATGGAAGGATAAATACCTGCGGAGGAACGAAGACCCTTCCAGAAGGGATGCAAAGACAGGGGGCATGAACGCTCCCAAGGAGATAACATTCAAGTATAGAAGAGCTCAACCTGAGTGAGCAAATCTTGGATCCTAGATCCCAGAAAACATGATCTCGGCCTAGATAAGTAGGTCCGAGAAAAGAAGAGCTCAACCTGAGTGAGCAGATCCAACATTCCAGAAGATAAGATCTCGGCACCTGAGTCCGAGAAGAGAAGAGCACAATGATCAGATCTCAGATCCCAGAAGATAAAAAGGAAACACACAAGATCAGACTAAAGTTGGCCAGAATTGAGAAGTATGCTAGGGCCGAGGAGGACATGCCGGGAACAAAGGCGTTGGAACAAGAAAAGAGAAACGGCTCGTCGATGCGAGGCCGAAAATCAAACTCAGGTTGGAGCCAAGTAAGATCAATAGAGAAACCAAGGCCAACAACCTCGGCTTGAATTCAACCTCAGCGACAAGGTCGAAACTACATATATGATGAGAACCCAAGTGGATTTTAAGTTCACACTGGGGGGGGCAGAGAGAAGAAGAATGTGTTTACCACTTGTTGAAATTTGTAGCAATTTACAAGTTGGTTAAACCGATATGATGTTTAACGCTTGTTGAAATTTGTAGCAATTTACAAGTTGAAGTTAAACCGAAGTGATGCTTAACGCTTGTTGAAATTTGTAGCAATTTACAAGTTGAAGTTAAACCGAAGTAATGCTTAACGCTTGTTGAAATTTGTAGCAATTTACAAGTTGAAGTTAAGCCGAGATGATTGTTTATCTTCGCTTTTTGAAATTTGTAGCAATTTACAAGTTGAAGTTAAACCAAAGTAATGCTTAACGCTTGTTGAAATTTATAGCAATTTACAAGTTGAAGTTAAACTGAAGTAATGCTTAACGCTTGTTGAAATTCGTAGCAATTTACAAGTTGAAGTTAAGCCGAGATGATTGTTTATCTTCACTTGTTGAAATTTGTAGCAATTTACAAGTTAAAGTTAAACCGAGATGATTGTTTATCTTCGCTTGTTGAAATTTGTAGCAATTTACAAGTTAGTTAAGCCGAGATGATGTTTATCGCTTGTTGAAATTTGTAGCAATTTACAAGTTGAAGTTAAGCCGAGATAATTATTTATCTTCACTTGTTGAAATTTGTAGCAATTTACAAGTTGAAGTTAAACCGACGTAATGCTTAACGCTTATTGAAATTTGTAGCAATTTACAAGTTAGTTAAGCCGCGATGATGTTTACCGCTTGTTGAAATTTGTAGCAATTTACAAGTTGGTTAAACCGATATGATGTCTACCGCTTGTTGAAATTTGTAGCAATTTACAAGTTGGTTAAACCGATATGATGTTTACCGCTTGTTGAAATTTGTAGCAATTTACAAGTTGGTTAAACCGAGATGATGCTTAACCGAAGTTAAGCCGAGATGATACTTAATCGAAGTTAAGTCGAGATGATTCTTAACCGAAGTTAAGCCGAGATGATTCTTAACTGAAGTTAAGCCGAGATGATGTTTAACCGAAGTTAAACCGAGATGATGCTTAACTGAAGTTAAGCCGAGATGATGCTTAACCGAAGTTAAACCGAGATGATGCTTAACCGAAGTTAAGCCGAAGATAATGTTTAACCGAAGTTAAATCGAGATGATGTTTAACCGAAGTTAAACCGTGATAATGCTTAACCGAAGTTAAGCCGAAGATGATGTTTAACTGAAGTTAAACTGAGATAATGCTTAACCGAAGTTAAGCCGAGATGATGTTAAGACTTGAGAAAAGTTTACAAGTTAGGTTAAACCGAGAAGATGCTCAAACACTTGTTGAAACTTGAGAAGAGTTTACAAGTTGAAGACTATGGTTAAATACTTGTTGAAATTTTTTGAGCAAAAATTTACAAGTTAAACCAAGGTTATGTTGAAAGAAGTATCTACATACTTGCCGAGAATACCATATTGCCAAGACTTGGAAGAAATTTGAAGACAAAAGTCTTACTAAAAGTGAAGTATCAAGTTGTAAATAACACTTGTGGAAATATTATGATAAATATTTTCAAGTATTAGGTCAAAACCGAGATAAACTGATGAATGGGTACAACCGAGGTGTTACACCCCGAGGAGATTGCACAGTTAAAGGTGTATGTTGAAGGCGGGCATATGACTCAGGTCTGCAGAGCACTAAAAGCACACTTAGAAGATCTGATGAGGCAAGGCCATCTGAAGGGACCTCGTCAATGAGACCAGAACAAGGGAAGAACAGGCAAAACTGCCTCAGGCGCTAGCAGCTCCGCCTCCTCCAGCACAACAACCTCAGGCAGGAGGACCTCGGGCAATTAATCTAATTCACTCGAGGGTCAACGAGAACAGGGGGGAGACTCAGGAGGTGAAGCACCTGCAACATGTCTACCAAGTCAGGGACAAGAGACATTGGGCAGATAAGTGCTTGGGACCAGTAGTGTCTTTTACCAAAGCCGACCTCGAGATGGTCCAGCACCCGCATAATGATGCTTTGGTAGTATCCCTCCAGGTTGGGAAGTGCCAAGTGAAACGCGTCCTGATTGACCAAGGAAGCTCTTATGACATCATGTATGTCCGATGTTACAAGGAGCTCGACCTTCATCCAGACGATATGGAGTAACCCAATGGCCCAATGGTTGGGTTCAATGGAACACCGACATGGCCATTGAGAACAGTAAGCTTGGAGGTGCATGCTGGCACCAGAAAGATCACAACAGAATTCACCATCATCGACACTCCATCTCCTTACAAATCTTAGGAAGATCATGGTTGCATGCAATGGGGGCAGTTCCCTCAACATTGCATCAACTATTGCAGTTCCCAACAAAACATGGAATTGAAGAAGTCAGAGGGGATCAACTGCAGGCGGAGAATTGCTCCATGGCAGTAATGAAATCCACCTGCAGCATTCGAGAACCAGAGAAGGCAAAGATTGAAAACGAGGACATAGAGGTCCTAGATGATGTCGGCAAGGAGCCAGTCGAGAAGAGTGAAGAGGCACTGAAGAAAATCCTCGTCCAGAAGGGGGATGAAGAATGCTTCTTTCTTCTCGGCTCAGGCTTAGTCGAAGAAGAAAAAAGAGAATTAGAAGCTTTTTTTTAGAACAAACATTGAGGTATTTGCTTGGACACCTTACGAAATGCTTGGCATTGACCCCAAGGTCACTTACCACCAACTAAACGTCGACAGGTTGGCCAAACCTGTAATCCAACGAGCAAGAGGACCGACGTTGATGCACGTCGAAGCAGTAGAGGAAGAAGTAGATAGACTTCTGGAGCCCAGGGCCATCCGAGAAGTCAATTACCTGACATGGCTATCAAATACAGTGGAAGAAGGAATGATAATCAAAGAGCAAGGAATGTTAACATCGGCCAACAACAGACATTTTTCAGAAGCAAAAAAGGTTACATATGCAAAGAAAACAAAAGTACAAAGATGAAAACCCTAAGAACTAGGGACTAAGGCAAGAACGTCGGACTAATCTACTTCAACGGTTGACGGTGGTTCAGCGTTGGCAGTCAGCTGGGAGAGCTTCTCTACCATTATCTCGGCAACAATTTCAAGAATGGACATGGTTCTGAGACTATGCAGAAAACAGAAACGAAGGCAAGAATCTGGAAATACAACAAGAAAAACAAGAAGAGAAAAATCAGAGTCAAGAAGATGACAAAGTTCAAAGAATAAAGCCAAGTACACAGACACTAAGTAAGTATGTGAAGAACAAGAAAGTAATGAACCATACATGATGCTAGCAACAGAAAGCGGATATGACAAGAACAGTTCCAGGCATTTTAGCTATAAAAAATCCAAAACTTGAAGACAGACGAGAACAAAAGGCCACAGATGGCAAATAAATAGATTCAAAGTAAATCAGAAGAGTTATGAAAGATTGAGTTTAATAAAAAGTGAGAATTTATAAACCTACCAAATGAACGCCGATATAAAGATCGCCGGAGTCAAATAGGTGACTGGAAATCAGGAAACCCACCGGAGAGTATGAACGGAGCAGTTGCAGAAAGCTTGAAAAGAGATCGATGAAGGATTGGGGATATTTTTTGAAAAGAGAAAAGTTTTAGCATAGAAAGCACATGAAACAATGCAAAATAAGAAGACAAAGGGAAAGAGAGAAAGCTTTGTTGAAAACTCAAAAAGGCGACAAAGGAGTATTGAATTGTACCTTGGGGGACGTACCTGTCAGGTAGCGTACGCAGAAACGACACAAACCTAATAAACGCATACAAGCCAGTAAGGGATGAACGCATGAACAAAACGGTTGAGGAGCGTATGCATGGTAGCTCGAATTGATGGAACCATAAACCTCGGCTAGGAGGTGCGATCTCAAGTAGCCTGGAAGACATGAATCTTGATACTTGACATAAGTGGATAGTAAGGTCCAGGGAACTTTGAGGTCGGCGAGTTTGATCTCGGACAGAGGGGCACAGATGAACGAACAATGTAGGTTCCATCACCTCAGAATGCCGAGGTAATAGAACCTAGGGGGCAGTTGTGGGGAAATATTTTCTGAGTACCAACACGTGGCAAGGTGACGCCGATGTGTCAGCCGAGGTGCCACGTGTCTTGGTCATTGTGCCGAGGTCATCTCGGCTAGGCCGAGGTTGCCTCCGAAGATATCGGAATCCGAGATAAGCGGATAAGGGACAAGAGTCCTAGAATGAAAAGGGAACTCAACCTGGATATGGACAAGAGTCCTAGATTGGAAGAAGACTTCAGTTTGGGTAAAGATAAGACTCTTAGAGAGTTTATCCTAATCCCACTGGGAGTCCCAGATTAGCAGTAATCCTAAGTCCATTAGGGCCAGGCTCCTATTGGGACTAGGATTGTATTGGCTATAAGAGAGAGGCACCCCCATGGGTCTAAGGTATGTTTTTGATACTCAAGCTTGTGAGTTTAGCACTTGATTTATCTTTGAGAGATATATTGACTTGATCGTCGGAGTGCCCCCGGGTGGACGAACCACCGCCGGAGTCTTCTCTTTCTGTTGCAGGTCAGCCAGGTGCCATCTATTCTGCCGGTGCTCTCCAACTGGTTACTAAGCGGGCAGTGTGGTCAAAAAATCACCCACACAGCAACGATGATTTTGATTCGGACAAGTCTAAGGCTTCTATTTCATCAAGGGTGAGATTTTTTTCTATCTATCTCTTATAGTTTGTTGTTTTTTGGTTAATTAGTGTGTTTGAATTGAAAGTTGTACCTAATTTAGGAAGAGTGCTACTCCATAAATTATTTTGGACCCCTTAATTTTTAATTTTTTTTATTATAATAATAACCTTAAATAAAATTACTAAAAAGGATATCATTAATTTTGGAACACCCCATCTCATAATTAAACTTACACACTCACTACATCATGAATTAGGGTTTATGAGAGCACCCATCTCCATCACCACCCATCCATCTTCCTCAAATCCCACCTGCAAAACCTATCCACCCTCAAAACCTTGAAAACCCTTCGGCAGCAATATTCTGGCGGTAACAGTAGCAACCATTTGACTACCTACACTTCTCCGGTAATGACAATGAGTGGTAGTTTTTATGGTAACCACAACTCCATAAGCCGAGGGGAGTATAACAATAAAAGCTTAGAGGAGGTTCATAGCATTGATGTTGTTCTTAGCTCAGAGGAGATTGGCCTTGTAAGGGTAAGTTTATTGAAAAAATGGAAAAAATAATAAAATATGTTTGTCATTTTTTCGAGATTGAACTCCCGAACATATGACCGTCAGGAACACAGACCCGAACATTGTTTATTTGTTCGAAAAGGCGTTCCCAAACAAATAAGTAATGTTCGGGAATACAGGTCCAAACATGGAAATTTCTTAACAAATGGAATAGTCAAAATTGTTAACGCTTGCAGAAGTTTACTTTTTTTCAAGTTCGGGAATACAGGCCCGAACATTACTTATTTGTTCGGGAAGTTCATGAACAAATAAGTAATGTTTAGGAATGCAGGCCTGAACATGGAAATTTCTTAACACATTGAACGGTCAAAATTGTTTACGCTTGCAAAAGTTTTCATTTTTTCAAGTTTGAGAATATAGGCCCGAACATGGAAATTTCTTAACATACATTGAATGGTCAAAATTTTTAATACTTGCAGAAGCTATCGGAAGTAGCCCAAATCCATTATCAGGTTCAAAAGTTAATCCTTCATCGCGTAGCTTTGCTAATATTGCTGCATGGTTGTCTGCTAATCTCACAATTTTATAATATCTACCAACAAACCCAACCAAACCAATTCTTATAATTTTTTTTCCTGCAAGAGAAGAAATTATTATGAGAAAACTAAGAAATTATGTATATATATACATAGAGAGAGAGAGAGAGAGAGAGAGAGAGAGAGAGAGAGAGAGAGAGATCATACCAACTGTGACAAAGGTGGATGAGGCAGAACCGACAGTAATCACATTGGCTCATCTTCTTCTTGGTGGGTTTTGTTAGGGTTTTTTGGAAGAGGAATTTTTTTGGGGTGTGGGGGTGTGCATTCAATGGGTGGAATGTTTTCATAAGGATAATTTTGGTATTATTTTGGAGGGAGGGAAGAAATTTTGAGGGTTTTAGAATTTATATGTGGGGGGTCCAAAGAAATGGGGGGGTCCAAAATAATTCATGGGATGCTAATAGCACCACTCTTTGGGCAGGGATGATGAGAATGAAATCTATTTGGTAGCTGAAAATGCAGGAAATGAATTGGTTCTAATTTTTTGAAAATTAAGGTTTTTTTCTTTAATATCTTTTTTTAGTGTTTTTTTTTTCATGTTTTTTTTTCGTAAAATTTTTAAGTAAATTTTTTACTCTTTAATTTAGATGTAATTAAAAAGTAAAATATTTATAAAAGTCAATAAATATACAAAAATATAAAAATATATTGAATTTTTTTATTTTTGGTATTTAGTGTTTTTTTTTATTTTAAATTTCACATATATTATACTTTTTAATTGTATTTATATTAAGAGGTTGTTTGACATGTTCCAAAATAGCTAAAACAGCAAGCTATTTTAGTATATTATCTTATTTAGATCACAATCATCTTACGAGGGTCACATCACTTCTTATTTGACTCATATCACCTCTTTACCACATCACTTTAATTCAACCCCAACTCACATTTCATTTCACATTTTTTCGTAAAAAGTAAAAAAAAAAAATTCTAATCTGACATTTCCCAAACAACCCCTAAGTGCATCTAAAAACTAAAAAAAAATATTTAAAATATTAAAAAATTCAGTAAAAAAAATATACGGAAAATAAAAAATTTAATTTTCAAAAAATTGAATTTATAAAATTGGAAACAAACAAGGTGGAAAAAATTGACAATTTTGATGGAGAATCCAACATTAAAGCACCATTTTAGAAAATGGTTATTAAAAAATTATTGAAAATATCTTTATTTGACAAATAATTCAAAATATATATATATATGTATATATATATATATATATTTGTGTGTGTATCCAAGACAAATTTCATTAAACCAATGGGCAAATAGTACACATTAATGTGTGTTAGTGTGTATCGAAGACAAATTTCATTACTTTATTAAAATCAACTTTTTATTTGAAGCACGAACTCTTCTAAGGAGTTGTGTCATGTTGTACACGACACTTTATGTAAACATCTAAAAGCAGGTCTAGTACTTTCTTCAACATGTTTGATTTAAAAATTTAAATTTATAATAGAACACTTCACATAACTTTTCGGACACTTTGGTGACATTTCTTGAACTGTTTGAATACATGCTATGTAATGAATCTCATCACAGAGACAATGTTTTGCATTATTTGAAATGCAACTTATGCACTTTAAATATGTGTTGGAACATTTATATGATCAGTACATCATGTTTATTTCAATGTTCTACAATTATTTTATATTTTTAAAAATGTAATTGTGTTATATGAATGATACCTTGATGTTTAAGTAATAAAATATGACTTTTTAATTTTAATTAGCGTATGTTGCTTAAAGAAAAAAACAAAACTGTTCATATATTTGACTTTTATAAATCTATAAAAATATAAATTTTTAACAGTTCCCACTCGTACTATGTTCTATATTTTTTGAAAATCGTCCTGTTGGTGTGTTGCATGTCAGTGCTACTGTAGGTTTGATAGTGGAAATTAGAATCAAAAGCAACTTTAAAATATCCGAGCAAAATAGAAAAGATTGAGAATGAGTACAAGTTGTTGAGTGTGGTATTGAAGAGGTATAAAGTTTTTGTGCATGAGTGGGCATATTAGAATATGATTGTGTGCATTAGAATAATCTGCCAAGTAATATATGATTAAGTATGTGATTTGACGAAAATTTGGATAATCTACTTGTAAGATTCCTGAAAGCTTTTCTGTATCTTGTATATTCAATGTGTGAATGATTACAATCAGACCTTAGATTATATAGCCCTAAATCCTAAACCAAAAGGGAAAATACAATTATGCCTCTAATAGGATTGTAACACAACCATACCTCTAATAGGACTCTAATTTGTACAACCACAATCATGTCTAATTTGGAAAATAATAGAAAATATACAATATATTCTCACACTCCCGCTCAAACTCAAGGTATTTTAGCAGAAAACACTGAGAGTTTGCTAAGAAGAAATTGAAACCGAGTGGTAGTGTGAGTCTTGGTGAAGAAGTCCGCAAGTCGCAAAGCCGAAGGGATTAAAGGAAGCGAGATAGAGGCAAACTGCAGATGTTGGCGAACAAAGTGACAATCAATCTCAATATGTTTCATCCGCTCATGAAAGACAGTATTGTGAGCAATCTGAACTGCACTGCGATTGTCACAATAGAGAGAGGTCGGAGAAGACTGAGAGACACCCAAATCAGACAAGAAACAACGAAGCTAAACAATCTCAGCAGTGGCATGAACCATGGCACGATACTCAGCTTCGGCAGTAGAGCGAGCAACGACTGATTGTTTCTTGCTTTTCCAAGAGATTAAGGAATCTCCAAGAAATATACAGAAACCAGACGTAGACTTACGATCAGTAACATCACCAGCCCAATCAGAGTCAGCATAGGCCACCAAGTCCAAAGAGGAAGTAGAGGACAACAATAAGCCCTGAAAGATAGTACCCCTGAGATAGCGAAGAACTCGAACCAAAGCAGCCCAATGGGTAGAGCAAGGAGCAGAAACAAACTGACTAACCACATGAATAGCATAAGCAAGGTTAGGACGAGTGACAGTTAGATAAACTAAACAATCCACAAGCTCGCGATATAAAGTGGGATCATCCAAAGGGACACCATTAGTAGAGTTAAGCTTCACATTAAGCTCAATAGGTGTATCAGAAACCTTAGTATCAGTAAGATCAGCACGATGAATGACTTCATTAGCATACTTAGCCTGAGACAAAAAATAGCCCTTGGGAGAAGAAACAACCTCAATACCAAGAAAATACCGTAATGGACCCAGATCCTTCATTTGAAAGGTGCGGAAGAGATGCTGCTTGACCTCAGAGATAGCAGAAGAGTCCGAGCCAGTGATGATCATATCATCCACATAGAGCAAGAGAGCAACAAAACCAACCGAGGTATGTCACAGAAATAAAGCAGAGCCAGAAGCAGAAGGATGAAACCCAAGCTCAGTAACAGCAATTTGAAATCGATCATACCAAGCACGAGGAGACTGTTTCAGACCATACAGAGCACGCCGAAGACGACAAACCTGTCCAGAGAGATGGTTAAGGCCAGGAGGAGGACGCATGTAAACCTCCTCAGTGAGATGGCTATTAAGAAAAGCATTCTTAACATCCATCTGATAAAGAGGCAAAGAATGAAATAGCAGCGACAGAGATCAAAGTACGAACAGTAGTCATTTTGGCAACAGGAGCAAATGTCTCCTCATAATCAATACTATACTCCTGAGAGAAACCTTTGGCAACCAGACGAGCTTTGTAACGCTCAAGAGAGCCATCAGAATAAGTCTTGACTTTGTAAACCCATTTGCAACCAACCAGGTTCTTACCAGCAGGTAAAGGAACCAACTCCCAAGTACTAGTTTTCTGTAAAGCAGACAACTCATCCTCCATAGCTTGAACCCAATCAGGATCTTGACAGGCCTCCTTGTAAGACTGAGGTTCTACAAAAGAGTGAATAGTAGACAAAAAAGTACGATAGGAAGTAGAAAAACAAGTATTAGACCAACCCAACCTGTTTGGAGGATGACGTGCTCGAGGAGGATATCGGTGTGCAGTAGGATCATAGTCGTCAGAAGTAGGAGGATCAACAGTAGGAGTGGAGACAACTGGTGGAGGAAGAGCCTTACGGTGAGAATAAACTAACAACGGAGGAGGAGAAGAAACTGAAGAAGGAGAAACAGCCAGAGGTAAAGTAGGAGGAGAAGACGAAACAAGCTCAAGAGGAATTGTGGAGATGTACTCATCAGACGGTTCCTCAGAAGGAAATGGGTCAATGTGAACCAAATCCTCTTTGGAAACTGGAGCAGTGACAGGAGGAAGCTGAAAGTAAGGCAGACGTTCGAGAAAAGAAACATGACGAGAGACATAAAGACGACGGGAAACAAGATCGTAACACCGATAACCTTTCTGAGTAGGACATAACCCAAAAAGACACAGAGGACAGACCAGTTACTAAGTTTGGTCCTATCTTTACGGGGAAGAAGAACAAAACAGGCAGACCCAAACACACGAAGGAGGGAATAGTTAGGAATTTGGGAGAACAAAGCCTCATAAGGAGACCGACCAGAAAGAAGGGGAGTAGGCATGTGGTTAAGAAGAAAAGCAGCAGTAAGAACTGCTTCCCCCCAGGATGGAGCCGGAACTGAGGTAGAGAGAAGAAGAGACCTAGCGGTCTCAAGAAGATGACGGTGTTTACGCTCGGCTCGACCATTTTGGGTAGGTATATCTGTATAGGAAGTTTGGTGAATGGTACCCAAATTGGCCAAATACTCACAGAACTCATTTTTAAAATATTCCCCACCCAAGTCAGATCGTAACACTTTAATTGTAGACCCAAACTGAGTAGTAATCATAGACTGAAAGGCATGGTATATCTGATAGAAATCGGATTTATGAGTCATAAGATAAACCAAAGTGTAATGGGTGCAGTCATCAACAAATGACACATAGTATGCAGAGCCCCCTTTGGTGAGAACAGGAGAAGGGCCCCAAACATCAGTATGAACTAAAGAAAACGGTGTATCAGATATAGAAGTACTTTTACGAAAAGGTAAGGCTATCATTTTGGCAAGTTTACACCCCCCAACATTCAGTAAGTTCACTAGGAGAAACTTTACCCAAAATACCTGACTGAGCTAAAGACCGTAAGCGGTCAGCAGACAAATGCCCTAATCGAGAATGCCATAAGTAGAAAGGACTAGACAGAGAATCTAACTGAAAAGAGGAAAAGACAGTCAAAGAGGTTACTATAGACAGATGCAAGTTCTCCACCACATAGAGGTCTCCAATTCTACGGCCGGTCCCAATCTGCTGCTTAGACATTTGATCCTGTACAGAACAGATAACAGAAGAAAAGATAACATCAAAACCAGCGGCATCAAGTCGACTAATAGATAATAAACTGACAGATAACTGAGAAACATAAATGGCAGATGGAATAGAGACAACAGACATAGCAGACGGTAGGATAGACCCAACAGATACAACAGACATACCAGATCCATTAGCCGTATTGACAGTAATAGGAAAGGGAGGAGGAGTACAATTGTGAAGTAAGAAAAGATGGGGAGTCATGTGATGAGAGGCACCAGAGTCAAAAAGCCAGACAGACGAAAAGATATCTAAAGAAGACCCAAGCAAACCTGAATGAAGAGATGAAACAACAGAAGCAGATGGAGATGGCTAGGAGGTAGACAATATATGTTGAAGTTGACTAATCTAAGCAGTCAAGGAAGCCAAGTCAAGATCAGGAGTCAGAGTAGATGCAACATACGCAGTGGGAGAAGCCCGGAAGTGGTTTTGAGATTGCTGAAAAAATGAGACAGGCTGACGTCCCTTCTTGGGAGAGTGGTACTTCTAATGGCCCTTCTGATGACAGAAGGCACACTCATCAAAAGCCAGAGACATCGTAATAACTAGAAAATTGAGGGGTTAAAGTGTAATAAACCCTATATTCAACAAAATAGCCAAAACAGGGGTCGAATGGTAATACACAAAAATCTGATGGGGGTAAGGCCAATAAATCCAAAACCATAATGTAATAATCAGAAGAGTGTTAGGTTTGAATGTAAAATATAAAAACTAGTTTTTTTTTTTTTTTTTTTTTTTATTTTTTTTTTTACGTTGACCCACAAATATTAACTAGAGTATTGAAGTCGAAAAAACCAGTCTGAAGCCGAGAGAACCAAATCAGAGAAGAGTGAGAGAGAGAGAGAGAGATTAAAGCCGAAGTCAAGGAAGAGGGAGATTACGATGTGGTTGGTGGTGCCCGCTAGGGTTTTGTAGCGTCAATGGCTCCGACACGTAAACGTGGAGCGAGAGGAGCGAAGGGGAAGAGTGAGTTACGTCTCGGTGATCTGGTTCTCGCCAAGGTCAAGGGAACTTCGATCGATCAAAGGAGAAGATTTGAGAACCAGATTTGATCAAGGGAGAAGATGACCCACAACTCACACAGAGACTGAAGAGGAAGACAATTTCTAGGGTTCTGGTGGTGGCTCTGATACCATGTAAGATTCCTGAAAGCTTTTCTGTTTCTTGTGTATTCAATGTGTGAATGATTACAATCAGACCTTAGATTATATAGCCCTAAATCCTAAACCAAAAGGGAGAATACAATTATGCCTCTAATAGGACTCTAACACAACCATATTTGTACAACCACAATCATGCCTAATTTGGAAAATAATAGAAAATACACAATATATTCTCATACTACCTTCACACATATCTTCATGCTTGTAGCTTAAAAGTATATAGACAATCAGTCATCAGATGATTCTGTGGCCAATGGGGCTAGCATGGGTCACATGCTAAAGCACATGGATGATGGATGTGATTACAACCAAGGTCATCTGAGAGAAACAAAAGGAGGGTTGGAAATGGGATGAATATATAATATTACCAACGGGTACCATATACAGAAGAAGATAGGTTGTTTATAATTTTGCTTGACACAACAATGATAATGTTGATTCTAATATATTTGATTCCCTTCTTTAGCCACCAACAATTTCAACTGTTGGACCATCTTATAATAATTTCCAAGTCGACTCTTTTAACCAGAGAAGGTTGATCCTACCGATGTAAAGCTTATTAAGAAAAACCTTTTTGGCTATTCCACCTTCTGGGTGACCAAAGAAGAGCCATTTGGAGATCTAGGAGAGGGCATTCTTTTTCTTGGCAATCTAAGGGGAAAGAGAGAGGAAGTTTTTTCCAAACTTCAGAATCAGCTGGCTGAACTCATGGGCGATAAGTACAATTTATTTATGGTAGACCCCGTGTTAGTTTTGGTATGCTGCGTAAAGAGGTTTCAGAACAAGGACCAACAACACTATGGCAATATGTGATTGCTCTATTGTTATTCGTTCTCACTATTGGTTCCTCGGTGGAGCTAAGAATTGCATCTCAGGTATTGCTGATTACTTTTACACTTGGACATTATTGTATTAAGAGAAGTTATGATCTCCTTTTCATTTATCAAATCCTTTTCATAGAGTAGATTATTCCATGTGTATGTGTTCTTTCATTGCATTTTTCATGAAGCAGATAAATCGACTTCCACCAGAGGTAGTCAAGTACTTCACAGATCCAAATGTCATTGAACCACCAGATATGCAGCTTTTATTCCCATTTGTGGAGCTCTGCCCTGGCATATGGTGTCCTGGGGGTTTAGTTATTTCACGTAAGAAGAATTTCTCTCCTTTTGTTGATTTAGTTAAATGAATGCTTTTTCTTGAGGGGAAAAAAAATGTTTCTTGTGTATTACTATTTCCTGTGCTGGGCTTTATGCAGAAAATAGTCCCTTTAACCTTCTTTATTTGTAATTTCTTATCATAAGATTATAAGGGCTTAAGCTTATAAACTAAACTAGCCTACATTTAATCTTTATCAACTGTAGACTAGTAAGTAAATTTCTTTAACAAAAAAAGAAGTTGCCCCACGAGATAGTTATATACATCCATTCCTCCATCTTTCCCATTCTCCTCTTTATGACATTGTTAATTGTTTTAAACCACTTCATCTGGTAAAAGTCCAAGTTTCTGACTTGAACCATAGATAATAGGTCTTTGTCCAATGCTATATGTGCCCTTTTCAGCCATCTGCTTCTCATCTTAGAATCATAAACTGGTCCTAATGCGCACATTCTCAGTATTTCGTCCCTCTCCAGTTGAAATAATTGGTGGTTCTTTATTGCATTTCCTGATAGCGTCACCTTCTACGAAATTCTACTCTTGTATTCATATCATATGTTTTTTAATCATCTTAAACAATTATTTTAGTAAAACCGATCTCAGTAAGATCTTTCACTTAAAAGCCAACTATACGTATCAGTGTGTAAGACAAAAACTATATTTCATCATGATTATTTTTGATGCCCACTCATTTATTTTGATTCGAATATGTGAAAGCACAATAGAACAAGCACCAAAAGAGGAGTTTAAAAAGAAAAAACACAATGCAATCACATTGTTTTGGCCCTAATCTCCCCTTTTATAAGCAATAGCCAACATATGCTTCATACATGGCACAAGAATTGCTAAAAAAAGAAAAAAGAAAAAGAGACGCAGCAAGGCTGCTTATTCTTTGGGCTACCAAACTCCCTTTTTGTGAGCCACCTGTCCTGGGAAGGACAGCAGAGGTAGTGCGCGCATAATCTTGAGGCTGCATAGCCAGCCTTGAAATAGGGAGGAGGATGAACGTTAGAGGTATGCAATCTCTTTCTCTAAAAAAAAACACTCTCTTCCTCATCTTCTTCTTCAAGTGGACTGACTTGATCGTCGGAGAGTCTATCCGGCACACCACCGCCGGGCAGCTCACCGTTTCTGTGTCGCCAGGTTAGATGCTGTCAAGAGAGGCTTGGAGTGCAAGGAGTACGGAAAGCAGAGGATATTTCGCCCCCGTACAATTGGCGCCGTCTGTGGGAATCCTTTGATACTCAACCCTTGCTCTTTGAGCTTCTTCGACCACTTCCACGGCCGACAACGGCGAAGCCCCACCATCCATCGTCGATGGTGTCACACCTGAGTACGTCCGCTTGAGAGAAGGTCCTCCGAATATCCCAGCCATGGCGGGCCTAGAAAATTCTTCGCGAGGTGCGTGAGACAAACGCGGGAGGAGTATTGATCGCCCGCAGAGTCCGGAGAGCCGCCGACGCCGGGGGGAGTCCTATGCGCAGCGCCTGGAGCACAAACTCAAGGACCAAGACGCCCTCATTCGCAAGATGGCGGCGGAGATGGAGCTGCTGAAATGCCAGATTAAAGGGAATGGTGTTGTTGGAGAGGGTAACCTCAGTGAGCGCACCCCGTCCCCTCTTAGTAGCAGTCGCCGCCAGGGGAGGACTCACTCTCTCTCCATCACCAGGAACTACGGGGTTGGAGATTCCGACCAAAGAGAGGACAGGTCTCCTTCTCGTGACAGCACCTACCGCCCCTCACGCTCGACGTCGACGTCAGGATCCTCTTTCTCCACACGTTCCAGGGATTTGAGGGATGTATTGGAGGAGAGGGCGCGCCGTCGGGAGGCCCGGAGTGCCGGCATTGCAGAGGTTGAGCGCTCCAGTTCGTTGTAGTGAGGAAGTGGCGATGCCAGCCCCCAAAGTGATGGCTTCTGCGCTGGTGGACAAAGAGCTGGCACGACTTACAGCCACGCCGCTGTCTCCAGAGATTGAGAGTACACCACTCCCCGCCGGATTCCACCAGCCAAAGTTCACTTTGTACGACGGCAAGACGGATCTGTACATGCATGTGAGCCATTACCGGCAAGTAATGGCTGGACACCGGCGCAATGATGCCTTGATATGTCTCATATTCCCAGCAAACTTGGGAGAGCTGGGTTTGAAATGGTTCGAAAGGCTCCCGGATGGGAGTATTGAGGGGTGGCAGCAATTAGCGGAAGCCTTCGTCACCAGGTTCAAAACCAACACACGAACGCTGAAGGAGGTCAACCATCTCCTGGGCGTCAAGATGGAGTCTGGATGTTCGTTGAAGGCATACAATGCGAAATACTGGGAAACTTACAATGAGATCCTCGGCTGCCCCACTAATCTGGCAATCACTCAATACAAACGGGGTCTCCCAGTCGGACATAGGCTGCGCGATTCACTCACGATGCATCAACCCACGACCATGGAGTCATTGATGCAACAGATCAATGAGCATATTCGTGTGGAGGATGATGCCGCCTCTGCGACCAAGAAGGCTAATCCGGTCACGGCGGACAGAAGGGTGGCGGGAAAAGTTTACTCGGTTGGGTAGGAGGATAACCACCCAAACAACCGGTCAAAAGATCAGCGCCATGGTTCGAACCGTGATGACAGAAAAAAGGGTCGCCGAAACGATCTGGCTGACACTCCCCGCGACGCAGTAGAGGATGCCAAAAGAAAATTAAAGGCACGAACTAGAATCACCACGGTATTTAAAATCCCCATCTACTGCATGTTGAGCGAGATTCGAGGTGAACCCTTCATCCGTTGGCCGGCCAAGTTGGGGAGCGCGCAGAGGGGCTTCAATTCAAAATATCGCTACACCTTTCATGAAGAACGGGGGCACCGAACAAAGGACTGCTTGCCGCTCAAACAACACTTAGAGGAGTTGGTGGCGGTGGGGCATCTTGACCAGTACATAGATGGGGGCATCAAGGCCACGACGGCGGACCAACTCGAGCCAAACGGCCTGGCCGCCCTAGAAGCGCCCCCGCAAGGTGTAATCAACGTCATCCACGGCATCATTAAACCGGCCAAGGTCTGTGAGCTGAGAGGGATGATCAAGAAGGCCGAGCACATGAGGGAAGTGCTCTCAGTTCAGCCCGCCGTGAAGAAGGGAAAGTCCGAAGAAAGGGACATCCTTTCATTCTCGACCAAGGACTTGGAAAGAGTTTAGATGCCGCACAACGATGCTTTAGTAGTCACTCTTCGCGTCAAAGACTTTGACATCAAGAGAATCTTGATCGATCAGGGGAGTTCGGTAGAAATTATGTATTATGACGCGTTTAAACAAATGAAGTTGGAAGACAAGGACTTGGCCCCCGCAACATCCCCTTTGGTCGGCTTCAACTCACAGCCAGAATGGCCAATTGGAAAGATTATTTTGCCGGTCAAAGCGGGATCGGTCGTAAAGCAAGTAGAGTTCTGGGTGCTCAAAGTTCCATCGACTTACAACTTGATCTTAGGGAGGGGTTGGCTGCACGCCATGCAAGCAGTTGTTTCGACCTTCCACCATGTCATGCGCTTTCCGGCACCAAGCGGGCAAATAGAGGAAGTTTGGGGGGACCAGGTGATGGCAAAACAATGCTTCGTTGCGGTAAATGGTAGCCGAGCGGCCAAAGGGTTCGTCCAAATGATTAAGGGGCCCGAGGGCAAAGAAGTCCTTGAAGACGTAGGGAGAAAGGCCGAGGAAAAATTGGTCAAAGATTTGGTGGAAGTGCGCATTGACGAAAACGATCCAACTAAATTCTTCCTCTTGGGGTCATCCTTGACTAGCGCCGAGTGGATGGACTATGTCAACTTCTTGTTTTCCAATTTGGAGGCCTTTGCCTGGACGCCTTACGACATGCCCAGCATCGACCCAAGCTTCATTTGTCATCAGTTGAATGTCTTCCCCAATGCACGACCAGTCATTCAAAGGACGCGCCTCTCGGCCTTGCACCATGCTGAAGTGGTGGCAGAAGAAGTGAAGAATTTGTTGGAAGCTGGGGCCATAGAGGAGGTGCATTACCCTCGGTGGATATCCAACACGGTGGTTGTTCCGAAGAAGAACGGCAAGTGGCGAGTCTACGTTGACTACAAAACCGTCAACCGAGCTTGCCCAAATGATAGCTTTCCCCTCCCACGAATTGACCAGCTGGTGGACTTAACCACTGGCCATCAGAGATTTAGTTTCCTGGACGCATATCGCGGCTACCACCAGATAGCCATGTATAAACCAGACAGAGAGATCACGTCGTTCACAACTCCCACAGGGTTATATTGCTACAAAGTCATGCCGTTCGGACTAAAGAATGCCGGGGCGACCTTTCGGCGGATGGTAACAAAAATGTTCACTCCTCTCTTGGGCCGAACAATGGAGGCTTATATCGACGATATGGTGGTGAAGAGTAAGGAGAAGTCTCAACACCTCGCCGACCTTGCAGAAATGTTCGCCATACTTAAGCTCCACAAGCTTCGTCTGAACGCCATGAAGTGCGCCTTCGGAGTTGGCACCGGAAAGTTTCTGGGTTTTCTGGTCACAAATCGAGGGATTGAAGCTGACCCATCATAGATCAAGGTCATACAAGACCTGGAGCGCCCCAACTCCACAAAGGACGTGCAGCATCTTGCCGGGATAGCAGCCGCGTTGAACAAATTTATTAGCCGGTCTTCTGATCGTTGCAGGCCCTTCTTTAAAACTCTGAAGTCCAAGTTCTTCTGGGATGACGAGTGCGACCGCGCACTAGCAGACCTGAAAGCATATCTCTCCTCAGCCCCTATTTTGGTCACACCTCAGCCAGGCGAAGAATTGTACCTCTACTTGGCTGTCTCTCAACACGCAGTCAGCGCGGTATTGGTGCGTGCTAAAGGCATCCAACACCTGCCGATCTTCTATGTAAGAAAGACTCTTCTCCCAGCCGAAATGAGATATCTTCCCTTGGAAAAATTGGCGCTGGCCCTAATGATGGCGTCAAGAAAGCTGGCACACTATTTTCATGCCCATACAATAGTTGTGTTAACCGAGTTCCCGCTTAAAGTGCTTTTTGAAAAGGCAGACTTCACTGGGAGCATTTTGAAATGGACCGTGGAATTAGGACAATATGACATCAAGTTCCGACCGCGCACCGCAATCAAGGCTCAAGCACTTGCCGACTTTGTGGCGGAATTTGCCCCTGGAATGCATCCAGTATGCCCGGTTGATTTGGTTGGCGCGGATTTAGCACAACCTATGGTTCGGGCAACAGAAACGGGTGTTGGTTCGCAAGTAGGAAAAGGGACGAGCACGACCGGACTAACAAAGTCCAACGATGATGAACCAAACCAAGACAAGGAAAAAGACCAGAATTGGCTGACTAGAGACTTGGAACTGAGAACCTCCCAAAACCCGTCTGATTGCTGGAAGCTGTTCATTGACGAGATGTGGAAGCTCTTCGTCGATGGGGCATCCAACAGGCATGGGGCTGGGCTGGGCATAGTGCTGACCTCACCGGACGGGCTGATCATCGAGCATGCGATTACACTCGGCTTCCCAGCATCCAACAACGAGGCTGAGTATAAAGCCCTCCTTGCCGGACTAAGGAGCGCGCTGAGGATGAAAGCCACGGCCCTTATGGCGTTCAGTGATTCCAAGTTGGTGGTCAATCAGGTCTTAGGGGAGTATGAAGCGAGGGATGAGAGAATGGCCAAGTATCAGGCGCTGGTACGCGCAGAGATCAAGAAGTTTGCTGCCATAAGGATGGAACAAATCAACCGCGAAGAAAACAACACGGCTGACGAATTGGCTGGACTCGCTTCTGCTCAGACAGCTTTTCCCAACCCCTTAATGATAGAATTTTTACCCCAGCCAAGCATTGAGGAACTAGAATCAGCCGAGGTACTCTGCGCCGACTTGGGTCCTTCCTAGATGGATCCCATCATCACCTTCTTGAGAGATAGAAATCTACCAGAAGAAAAGAAGGCAGCACACAAGATCCGGGCAAAGTCAAAGCGGTTTTGGCTCTCCCCATCCGGGGCCTTGTACAAAAAATGTTTCACCGGGCCGTATTTGAAATGTGTCCACCCAACCAAGGAGGAGGCTTTCCTCTACGAGATACACGAGGGCATCCGTGGCAGCCATACTGGGGGCAGATCCTTGGTTTACCGAGCAATCTCTCAGGGATATTGGTGGCCGCGCATGCAGGCAGATGCGCAAAAATATGTTCGCAGGTGCGAAAAGTGTCAAAAGTTCGCCCACCAGATCCACCAACCGGCTAGAGATTTGCTCCCTCTCACAAGTCCTTGGTCGTTCGCGCTTTGGGGGTTGGATATTGTTGGGCCACTCCCAGCTGTTCCGGGCAATCGCAAGTTCTTCATCGCCGCCACTGACTACTTCACGAAGTGGGTTGAGGCCGAGCAGTTGGCGACCATAAAGGAAAAGGATGTGAAGAAGTTTGTATGGCAAAATGTTATCACCTGTTTCAGTATACCCAAGGCCCTCATCTCGGATAACGGCACTTAGTTCGATGGAAAACGCTTTCGCGGATTTTGCAAAGAGTTGAAGATCGAGTTCTACAATTCGACGCCGGCCTATCCTCAGTCAAATGGTCAAACAGAGGCCTCAAACAAGACCATCCTGGACGGGCTGAAGAAGCGGCTTGAGAAGGCTAAGGGCAAGTGGGCTGAAGAACTCCCTAATGTGCTCTGGGCATACCGCACTACGCCAAGGCGGTCAACCGGGGAAACACCGTTTGCTTTGGCCTACGGCATGGAGGCCGTCATCCCATTGGAAATTGGCATGCCAACCATCCGCTCTGAAAGTTTCCAGCCAGATCTGAATAGTGAAGCGGTGGCATTGGAGTTGGACCTTGCTGAAGAAAGGAGGGAGCGAGCATTGATCCACATAGCGGCTTATCAACAAGAACTCTCCAAAAAATACAACAAGGCAGTACACCCCAGGCTATTCAAGATTGGGGACTGGGTCTTAAGGAAGGTGCTTGGCAATACGGTGTTCCCCGGCGAAGGAAAGCTCGGTGCAAATTGGGAAGGACCATACAAGGTGATTGGTCTTGCTGGTAAAGAGGCATACCATCTGGAAGATTTAGATGGCAAGGCTATCCCTAGACCATGGAATGCGGCCAACCTTAAGGTTTTTTACTTTTAGGATGTAATCTGCTTGTGTTGTTTAGATTTTCTAGACCTTTAGCCTTTTTGACACTTGATGTAAACGATAGCGATGTTTTTGTAATGAAAAATAGCCCTCTTGTTGTTTGGTATTACATCTTTGTACAATGGCATCGCAAGGACGCAAGGCAATTATGGATGCCAGGGGCAGGGAGACCGACCTGAATGGGACCGGACTGATGCATGCACGTCGGAATAAAAGCAGACCGCGCAAACAGTTGGTGCCTTGTCCGACGATGTAATAGGCGTATGGCCCAATTCGCATTAGGGCCGAGCTGGTTTTGCTCGCCCGGTTGAAATGTTGGCGTCATGATCGACTTATCTAAAACATTGGTGTTTTGCCCAGTGTAAGGGCCGAGCTAATTTTGCTCGGCCCAATCGACATATTGGTGTCTTGCCCAATATGGAAAACAAGCGGAATTTGCTCGGCAGAATTCGCAATGTTGGAGTTTTGTCCAACCGATGAGAAGCCGAGCTGAATTTGCTCAGCCTAAAGGAAATGTTGGCGACTTACCTAACTTAAAAGGCGAGCTGATTTTGCTCGGCCACGTTGGAATTCTATATAGTGTACAAACGAATTACGGCCAAGCAGATTTTGCTCGGAAGAGTTAAAATGTCAGTTCATTTGAAAGTTCATGGAACCGAACTACTAGTTCTGATCAGAAAACATGTGAGGTGATTTTAGCTCGGCAAACCGTACGGCACAGCCGACCTGGCAGTTGTGAATTGTCAACAATTGAATCAAGGAATTCATGCAGATGCAAACCGAACAGAAATAGAAGGTGAGCGAGCAAAAAGTCCAAAATTTTCATTGATAAAGGGAATTTAAGTACAAGACGGGGGGCATAGCCCGGTTACATGCCCAAAAAAAAAAAACAACAACAAAACAAGATCTTCAGTCTAGGTCGACAGTTTGTTCGGCTGCCTCCACCGTCTGCTCGGCGATCTCAATGGTCTGCTCGGGCAAGTTTTCCTCGGCGTCATCGTCAGCTCCCTCTTCCACAGCAACATCCCGATCAGCCACTTCATCTTCCGCATCTCCTGATGCTTCTTGAGAAATTTGCTCGGGTTGTTGCGCGGCGGCGGCTTCCTCCTCGGCCTCCTTCCTTGCCTCCGCGATGAGCCGATTTTGAGCGGCATTGGCGTACGCCTGCATATAGACCGGGATATACGCTGTGGGGAGATTCAAGAACATATCAGCGTCCTGACCAAGGCCAACTTTCTCCACGGCTGCTTTCCAACCGCACTGGAAAAAGATGTCCTTGGTCGCTTCAACTTGACGCTCATAAGTCTTCTCCCCCTGCGTATATCCACGGTCCTCTGCCTCGTCAACCGCCTTGTCCCTCTCGGCCTTGTGGGCATCGCGCAGTTTCCTCAGCTCGGCAAGGTACTGAGCCTTGGTCGACTTCATGGCCTGTTGTTTGTCCTCGTTAGCTCAGTCGACTTTTTGGCTTAGGATATCTTGCTCCGCCACGACCGCTTCTTGCGCGGCCCTGAGTTTTGCTATCTCGGCCTTTTGGGCCTTATTCTTGGCGATGGCCTCACGCAGACTCTGCCGCACCTTGATCATCCGGTCGTGGGCCAAGTAGTTATTTTGCGCGGCCTGAAAACAAGCGAAAGATCGTGAGTATTCGAGAAACCGAGCAAAAATCGAGCAAACAGTTCGAAACAAAAAATGGAGAACTTACCAGTACAATTGATTTCGCCGCCGAGCGGAGGACCTTGAGGTCGGAAAGCTCATCGTGTTTCTTCATATCCGCGGGCAAGATCAACCCCTTGGTCAAATTGAAACCAAGCGTGTAGTCCTTGTCCGCGTAGACCGAGTCTTCAGCAGAAACTGCTCGGCCCTGGTAGTTGAACTCGGGCGCCGAGACCGGGGGAGTGGCTGGGCCCTTGGATTTGCCGGTCTATGGTTGCTCGGTTTGGTCCCCGAGCTCGGTAGAGTCTTCATCTGCCAGACTCGGCCCGGTTTGCTCTGTCCTCGGCCGCTTTTTGGACCGACCAGCCGGCTGCTCGCTGGCAAGGGCCAGTACTGCCCCTTCTCGTTGCCCGGCGGGTGTGGAGGAAGTCCCCCCGGTTGCCTCTGGTGGTTGGGACTCGCCTTCTTCCCCGGTGATCATGGACTTGATGGCCTTGATTTTCGCCATTTCTTGCTTGGCGGTGAGTGGAACAAGTCTGATCGGTGGTAGGTTTGGATCTGGTTCTGGGGACGGCGCACGCAGAAAGTCGGTAACCCGGCTCCTTCGCGGTGCGGTGTAGTTGTAGGTCTGCTCGAAGCTGAGCAGTTTCGAAGCCTCCCTCTCCTCGGCAGGATGGCGCAGCAGGGTTCTGATGGCCTCTTGGTTGGCCTGGTGGTAGTCTGCTGCTAGGTGCTTATTTGCAAAAAGAAGACAAGTGTCAGATCGGCATAGAAAGTAATGAATGCATAAAGAAAATAGCGCGGTCAGCCGAGCAACTCACCCGCACTGCCAAAATCCTTTCTAATATACCATCCCGGTATGGGTGCCTCGGTGTCCTCATAGCGACCGGACACCCACAAGAAGTCGTCGTCGTTGGTCTCCTTGTCCGGGTTGCCCTCTATGAGTTTTGCTCGGCCCTTCTTCACTTTGAGGTACCAGCAAAAGCCGCTCTTATTTCTACTAAGACTATAATGGTGGAAAATTTCAGCCAGACCGAGATTGAGACCGAGCCTCCGGTTCAGTTCGGCGACCCCGTTTATTATTTTGTAAGTGTTATTTGAAACTTAGGTCGGGCAAAGCCTTGTCTGCCTCAAAAACTCGCAGATCAAAGGCTGGACCGGGAAGCGGAGCCCTCCCTCTACTATTGATACAACGGTAAAGGGGCACCGGTCTAGGTCCCCCAAGAGGTGTCTCCCTTTTTGGCGAGCTCTAAGACGACATCATCGGGGATGTTATACTCCCTTCGAAACTCCGCCATCGCGCTGGGCGAGCTAACCATAAATCGGTACTTCCCCATTTATCTCGATTTTATTTGGTTTATTGACTATCTCGGTCAAAAAGGATAGTGTATTTGCTCGGACCTTGAGCTCCACCAATGATGGTTCTGGACTGGCCTAGACGGTCCTAGTGTGTTCTGCATTATTAAAAATAATTTCGAAGGGTTAGCACGGCAAAAATTGCGCGGCTCTTATTGCAACTAGCTCAATAAAAGGGTCACTAGTGTTTGGCCGGTTCGACCCCTACCTCAGCTAGACCACTTTGTCGATTTCCTAGCTCGGTTCACTCCTATTTGCAGATCTAATGGAGTATTCAGCTCGGCTATGGTATTCAGCTCGGTGCGTTCCTATTTACCAATCTAATTAAAGTATTCAGTTCGGTTGCGACCTCGGTAAGAAGCCACAAACCAGTTTTTGCTCGGCTATAGCTCTACCTATGGATCTAAATGAGCGTTTAGCTCGGTTCTACCCAGATTTAAATTGTTCATCCTAGAAGTGGGGCGAACTCGTTTGAACCAAGGAGGAACAGGGGGCTCAGAGGCCCCTTCCATTCTCAAAGTTCCCATTTTCCCTAGGGTGTGCAGGTTCTAAGCAAAGAAAGGGGACTCTGGTGGTCACAAAAAAAAAAAACACACACACACACACACACACGAAGCACAGTGGCACGGAATCGAAGAACATGTATAAAGAATTTCGAGAAACAGAAACAGAAAATGCAAGGGAAGGTAGTGTAGCTTACCAGGGGGACAGATGCGAGGTTGAACGCAACCTCGAGAGCTTGATCGTGGCCTTCGAAAGGATCTGAAATTGAGGATGTAGCACTGAGACAGTAAGGGCAGTGGTCTGGGGGGTTCGAAGGTTTGAGAGGTTTGGGGTTTGTGCGGAAGAGAAGGTGAAAAGTGAAGAATTGTAGGCCCTTCGTTGGAATATAAAAGAGGGGGAAATGAACCCCAAACAGCTGCGCCGTTTGAATTCTGCGCGTGCAGGACAGCTGGCTGCACGACCCAATGGCGTGATGCCACGTGGCACTGGAAACGCGGCTATCAGTATGGCTGTACGACCTTTGATGAGACTGCGGAGAAAATAGCCGACCAAACAGGATAGCTCGGCGATAGATATGCCCCCAATCATGCTCGGCTTGGTGATGGCACAACTCATCGGTTAGCTCGATCACCATGGTAACCCCAGTCACGACTAGGTCGGATGGGGTTAAGGGGCAATTGAGAGGGGAGATTTGCGCGCTAGTACGGCCGAGTTACGATAACGCCGATCATGACGAACTGCACGCCGCCGAGCAGGAGACCGGCCAGAGACGAACTAATGCCTGGCCGAGCTATAACGCGGCCGTGGGCGTAGCAGTGTCTGATGACCAAGCTAGGAGCAACTCGGGCTAGACTGTGGACGCGGTTAGGGCTGGCATGCTTCTGACTGACCAGCCGAGATAAGTGGACTTCGTGTGACCGAGAATGAAGGTAGGACGGGTGGAGGCCGGCATACCTCACAACCGGTTAGCCAAATGAACCGGTCAATATCAACTTGGCCATGAGTGCCGCCCTTTGGCCCCTTCACGAGGGACAGCCTGGCGGTGCATAGCTCAGTGGTGTGCATGCGATGGCAACTCTCCACGAGTGATAGGTCGGTCACGGTATTCTGGTCGAGTGTGCCACCTGGACCAATGGCATGAGGGATAGAGGAAATCAGCTCCAAGCATGCGCCAATACCGTTGGACAGTTCTGCGTGTACTAGTGGGAGGACTAAGCCTTTACACGCGTAAGGTGGTAAGAGGTGAGCACTACCACCTGTCCTGGGAAGGACAGCAGAGGTAGTGCGCGCATAATCTTGAGGCTGCATGGCCAGCCTTGAAATAGGGAGGAGGACGAACGTTAGAGGTATGCAATCTCTTTCTCTAAAAAAAAACACTCTCTTCCTAATCTTCTTCTTCAAGTGGACTGACTTGATCGTCGGAGGGTCTATCCGGCACACCACCGCCGGGCAGCTCACCGTTTCTGTGTCGCCAGGTTAGACGCCGTCAAGAGAGGCTTGGAGTGCAAGGAGTACGGAAAGCAGAGGATATTTCGCCCCCGTACAGTTATTTACTATTGGTTGTTTCACAGAAAGCATCACTCATCTCGAGTTGGCAATCTTGAAATTTTATGCCTGTGTCATTGTTTCCTCTAGCTACCTACTGTATACATTGTGCATTCGGTGCATGAGATTGTTGGAAGCTGCATATGTATTGAAATATTACTGATAATGGATGCTACGAAAGAGAATGTCATAACTTGCACTTCTTGTATTCATTGGTTGCATAACTTTGTTTTGATCTGCATTGTAACTTAGTTGTTGTTTGGTTCGTTGTGTGTTTCTTGTTTTTTGAAAAAAAAAAAAAGAAAAAAAAAGAAAAGGAAAAGGAGCATGTTTTTGTTTTTTCCCAAGAGAGTTTGAAGTTTAATGGGCTTCCTTTTATTGTTAATACACCAAAATAAGTTTGAAAAACACTACTTCTTCTTCTTCTTCTTTTTTTTTTTGGTTTCATTCTCTGTATGTGTGTGTTTATTTTGGAGCCTTGTTTGGAAAACAATTTAAAAAAAAAAAAAAAAGTACCAAACATGTTTTAAGTATATGTTCGGTTATGTTACTGTTTTTTGTTCTTGTTTTGACAACTGTTTTCATTTCCAAAAAATGGAAACAATTTTCAAATTTTACAAAATTCTAGGAAACACAAATTTTGTGTTTTCACTTGTTTTGAAAATAAGTTTTCATTCCCGCTTCCCTCTCCCACCCCCTCTGGCAACCACACCCTTTGGCAAATCTCCAAACATGTTTTCTTGTTTATTTTTTTGGGTATTTTAAAACATGTGTGTACCAAACATATTTTTTGTATTTGTTTTTAGCAAAAAAATAAAATAAAATAAGGTGAACATGTTTTCTATTTTCTGTAAACAAAAAATGGTAAATGGTAAATGCTACCTAACCAGACTGAACCTTATTTTTTCTCCTCCCCGAGGTTAATTCCACCCTAATTAGTCATTCATGTAGTATGTTATCTTTTGAATATGCATATGAGAAAATTCAATTGACGCAGAAAGTAGGGCATTTTTTGGCTGCTTTCCCAAAGAAAGTAAAACTAAGCATTCCATTCTTCATTCCTAATATTACTCTTGGAAGCTTTTGTGCAATTACTCAGGTAATTATGTCTACTTATCACTTGATGGATGTTAATTTAAATGAAGTTCTTATTATGTTATATATTTCCATACACTCTCCCTATATATTTTATTGTATTTTTTTACACATATACCAACATTAACCACCGCCCATGGGCTAGCTGTTAGCATTTTCCTTTTTTAAATAATTTGTTGTATCAAATTTTAGAGAGTTTGAATTTATCTCAAGTCTGCCATTTAACAACATCTTCTTTCATCAATAAGATAATGGTCCCATTACCATTGATAAATGAGATCAACTCTATTCGGTAAAAGCACTTTTTTGTCACGACATTTTTCTGTTTTTTGCTCTTTTGATTTGATCCATGGATGCAATTTTTCTACCTATATCGTTGAGAGTTTATTTTATTGTTTTTTTTCCTTTCATTTTTTGATTGGAATTATGATCTATGTCTGTTCTATTTGTTTGTAAATTTATGATATACCTCATTTTTATTGCTTAAAAAGCATCACATCTTGGCTTCTGCAGGTCAAATCTATTCTCCCTGACCGAAAGACAAAAGTTGATATTTCCCTTGCGGGTCCATTTACTGGTGCTACATTGTCTTTTTCTATGTTTGTTGTTGGCTTGCTGCTTTCATCAAACCCAAATGCTGCAGGGGATTTGGTGCAGGTTCCTAGCATGCTATTTCAAGGTTCTTTGCTTCTTGGATTAATAAGCAGAGCCACTTTAGGTTATGTGTAAGTTTTTTCTCTGCTTTGATAGCTTTGATTGGCTGATAAATGATACATATGCAAACTATCAATAAATCCTAGACCTAATTGTTATAATACCCCTTTGGATTATACCTCATACCAAATATCCTAGATGGGACTCTTGATGTGCTAGGGTCTTAATAAAAAGAAAAAAGAAAAATAAATAAAAATAAAATATGCCAAATCAAACTAAACCTTGTGTCCCAATCAAGTAGGATTAGTTGCATTAATAATTTTTCGCCATTTTGTTCTATGAATGGTTATATGCTCAATGAAACCAAAAAAATCACTATTCTTTTTTATTACAACATCCCATGTCAGTTTAGGTTTGTCCATCCTCGTAACATTTCCATTTATAGAGATCATATCACTTTTCCTTACTATTGCATCTATAGATCTTCGTTCTATATAATCAAATCATCTTCACTTGTTTTCTCTCAATTTAACTTCAATTGGTGTTACTCCAACCACTTAATGAATATATTCACTTCAAATTCAATCTTTCTTAGTTTTACCACAAATCCATCTAAGCATCTTTATCTCATTTACACACATTTCATGAATGTGTTGTTTCTTAGTTGCCCAACATTTTATTCTGTAAATCATTGTTGCCCTTATAGCTCTCTATAAACTTTCCCATTCAATTTTGTTAATATTCATAGATGACATAATAAGCTAGATACACTCATTCACTTGGGCCAATACACATTAATTATATGGATCACATCATCTTCAATCTCGCCATTCTTATTAATAACCGAACCTATTTAATAAAAATGTTCACCTTTTGTTATCTTATGATTTTTAATATTCACCTCATTATTTCTCCTTTAGTTGTTACCAAAGTTACATTCTGGATATTTAGTTTTATTATTACTACTTTAAAATCATTTTGACTCTGGTTTTTCTCTTTAGATTTCTAATTTGGTGTTATGTTCTTCTTTAGTGTCATCCACTATAACAATATATCATTTGTGAAAAACATTTATCATGGGATATTATCTTGAATGTGTTTAGCTAACGTGGGTATCTATATTGTGTTTGGCACGTGGCGAGCACTACGGGTGTCACATCATCACCGTCACACATCTATGTGGCAGACCCCTGAGGTAACTAGGTAATGACTCAAAGTTGACCCTTAACATCCATTAAAAATTCATTAGTTTGGTGATCTAGTTGTAGTCACAACCTCATCATGCCTTTTGTCACATCAATATATCCCACACTATTTTTTTCCCACACCCCCTATATTATATTTCTAAGCACCCTAATTTGAGCTTTTTCAAAAACTATTAAAACTATATGTATATCCCTTTTTTTTTCCAATACTTTTCTATTAACTGTCTTAATAAATGTGTTCTTGCCTTAGTTGATCTGCCATGCATAAATTTAAGCTAATTCTCTAACACCTTAAGCATTGATCACGTACTCTCTCCCATAATCTCATTGTATGATTCATCAACTTAATGGTTTTTTAATTATTGCAATTTTGGAAGATAAATAAATAAAGTATAACTATTGTAAAGCTGAAGCACTGAATGTTATCTCAATTATCTTCTTTAACTTAATTAAGTGTCAGTTTGATATATAATTTTTTGTTCAAAACTGAAATTATTGTTGTCTTGACAATACTGATTGAGATTTTGCTAATGTGTCCCTGTAGAGCAATGCATACAGCCACAGTTTGGGTCCATCCTCTTGTAATTGCAGGCTGGTGAGACACCATTCTTGAACATTGTTTCTTTATTACGATGTATAGATTGCTAACCATTCAAGTCCTTGTTGTAGGTGTGGGTTAACTACGTCAGCTTTTAATATGCTTCAAGTGGGATGTATTGAAGGTGGAAGAGCTATACAGGTATCCTTTGTTTTTATAGTTTGATGAAGTATTAAGGTTTATGGTAAATCAGGAAGCATGAAGGAGCTTGGACAATAATTACAGGCTAAGCTCTTGCCATGCTAATTGCTAAAACTTGTCTTAAAATTAACAAAAAGATCAATTTGTTTTGTGGAGCTTTTTAAGGGTTGGACTTTGGTCATAATACACGATACATAGACGGAGAACCACAAGTCTTAGTCGTGATGCTGGCTTCAGGATTTTAGGGATTGAGCAGCTATATGCCACACATGTTTATTAAGTTCATGCTTTAACTGTCATTTCTAGTTTTAAGTTTCAATGTCATAGGCCCTTAGCTTGAGAACTAGGATGTAATACAAGTGCGAAGATTATATTATAAGCAATTAAGCATATGTTGTTAGGATTATTCCACCCATGTAATAAAGGTGGGTCCCATATGATTATTAGGTTGGTTTATACATGTATTTGTGTTAGGATAGTAGAGTCTGGAATTTACTGGGGAACCTAATATATGTAGGATTTGGTTACCTAATTGTATAAAATTAGGATTCTCATGGGTGGACTATTATAAATAGTCATGTGGACTATAGGATTTTCTTGAGAGAGATTGAGAGATTGAGGGGCGAAAAAATAGAAATGTAAGGGGTGAGAGAAAAAATACCGTGAGAGCACCGGGGTGAGCAAGGGCTCAACTACCCTTGAGCATGGGGTTCGGTGGTGTGGGTTTTTGAGTATTTTTGCTATGTTACATATATTCTCTATTAAATGGTTTAAAGGAATTGGATAGATTTGACGGTGATCAGGTTTGACCGCGGGTGATAAAGGATGATCTAGGAGTAATCTGATTCAATCAACAAGGAAGTTCAGTCATTGTGGGGTTAATTAGATTGTGTTTTTCTAATTGGACATCATGATTGGTAACTTGTACAGGTTCGTGGAATATCTTGTGACAAGAGGGGAGTTACTATCAAACATCAGACAAGTAATATGAGTCGTGGGTGAATAGTGGTGAGCAACAGTTGCAATGATATTTGGTGGTCACCAAGAGGAAGACGACAGGTTGCTGGATGTTCACAAAAGGAAGCTTTAGGCATAGAACTTGAGATAGTTTTGCGGCGAAAGGGTGTACATCAATGGAAGTTGGGTCGAAAGTTGTGCTCTTTCTATGAAGGTTTTGGTTCGTGGCAATGGAGACACCTACGGAGGTGTGACAAATTCCATGAGCCCAAGCATGAGGACAAAGGAAGCTACAAAGGACACGTTTAAAGCACTATGGCATGAGGTGCAAATAACGTGGGCACTTGGTTGAAGGGGGTGCAACATTATGTAGGTGAAGGTGGAGTGTATCATGCAAATTAGAACACTTAGGTTGGAGGGTGCACATAACATTTGCCCCATATGTGTTGAAGGAGTGATTGCTAGGATTAGTCCACGCATGTGATAAAGGTGGGTGGTCCCATACAATTATTAGGTTGGTTTATACATGTATTTGGGTTAGGATAGTAGAGTTTGAAATTTACTGGGGAACATAATTTTTGTAGAATTGTATGGAACTAAGATTCTCATGGGTAGACTTTTATAAATAGTCATGTGGATTATAGGATTTTCTTGAGAGAGATTGAGAGGAGGAAAAATAGTGATGTAAAGGGTGACAGAAAAAATATCATGAGAGTGCCGGAGTGAGCAAGGGCTCAATTACCCTTGAGCATGGGGTTTGGATATTGGTGTGGGTTTTGAATATTTTGGCCATGTCACATGTATTCTTTATTTTTATCATAGTGAAAACTTTCTCTCCCATGGATGTAGGCATTTTGGTCTGAACCACGTAAATCTGTGTGATTGTTTTTCCTCTTTAGTGTGTGTGGGTGTGCTTCTGTATGCGTTGGTAGGATGCGGTATAAATCCCAACATATTCTTTAGTTAGTCTTAGCTCGGGAAGCAGATGGTTTAATTTCCAAGAGGCATTCTCTTGTGGCATCTCTCCACAGAGATTTGATATTACAAGGGATTGGACAACTATCAAAGGCTTTTTTAGATAAGAAGGTAAATAGGCCAAACGACAAAACCTAATTGTTAGTCAATACTTTGAATTAGGGAACTACTTTGTTTGTATTTGCTCATTTTGATTTACTTCAAGAACCTGGAAGGTTCATCTCTAACCCCCATCTATGTTACATGGACTCGGGTACAGGTGTTGGGTGCGGGTATGTACCTAGAGGTCAGACTCATCAAACTATAAATTTAAGGGTATGCGAACTCGGCAAAAAATGTAATATTTTTATATTTTTAATCAAGTATGTAAGATAAATGATGTTATATGTAACTTACAGTATCAAAAAAACATTTATAGTAATTAAAAAACAATATGTACATATAATAATAGTATTATATACAATTATACAAGAAGTGTCCGTTGAAATGTATCCGACACATATCCCATACTTGTCTAAGTGTCGAGTGTTTGACACAAATATTTGATTTACTTTAAAGAGTCCGTATAACACAAACCCCCATAACAAAATTAAATGTTAAAATATTTTAATTCCATATGGGGTAAATACCTCTCTATGAGCATCACTAATTTTTTTCCCTTTGTAATCAACCGAGTCCTAGATTCTTCAATTGCTATGAAAAGGAGAGAATAGAAGAGCTCCTTTCCTTTGACACCCTGGAATTCTTTATGATTGTGTTCTATAACTTCTATAGAATTTGAATTTCTTGTTTTATAGGGTGCCTTTGGGAAAAATGCACTAATTGGATTTGGTTTGACAACCTACACATTGCTTGGATTGGGAGTGGCATGTCCACCCTTTTGCTTATTTATATGTTTCTTTGTAGAACTCGATACCATTGTCATATACAATCCATTTTAATTCAATTTCCTCATGTTATTTGTATATGATGCTTTTAAAAAGGTATATGGTTTTAGTAACCATTTATAAGTAGTAAATGAATTTCAATTTGAATTAACATACGGAGTTTTATCTACGGTACATGGACTCAGATACAGGTGTTGGGTGCGGGTATGTATTTAGAGATCAGATTCATCAAATCATAAATATAAGGATACGTGAACTCGGCAAAAAATGTCATATTTTTATATTTTTAATCAAGTATGTGAGATAAAATGATGCTATATGTAACTTACAATATGAAAAAGACATTTATAGTAATTACAAAACAATATGTACGTATAATAATAGTATTATATACAATTACATAAGAAGTGTCCGTTGAAAAGCATCCAACACATATCTCATACTTGTCCGAGTGCTGGGTGTCCACCACGGGTATTTGACTTATTTTGAAGAGTGCATGTAATATAGAGTTTTATTGCTTACAAATGTTGCATCGCTTCAAATATGTTCTTATTCAACTAAAGCAAATTGAAATGAAAGATAGTTTTAGAACACACTAGTCATAGATTCATTAGTTCCACCCAAAAAGCGCTACTTTAGACGGGTCTTGGTTTTCCAAATATCTTTGCAAGGGAAGGAAGAATCCTCCTCTTGACATAGCTTCTTATAAAATAATAAAGCATTCTTGGAAGCTTCCCAGCTGAAGTATCTTGAGCCGCCTCTAGACTAAAGCCAATATATTATCCCAAAGATGGCCTCCACAAACTCCACCTTTGAATCCTTCAACATCCTCCTCCATTGTCGGGTCCACACCACCCCTTCAAAACCCATCTACCAAAATTCTAAATAGGCCTAGAAAACCTCCCTCAAAAGTTGATGCCCGATAAGTATCATGCCAAAACCAAACTTCACAAGCATTCCCCACCTTGAAAATTATGAAATTGATAAATTCTTCCTAACTCATGTGATTTCTTTCCAAACTTCAAACCCATGAACTTGTCTGACCACCCTGGTGCACCAATTTAATGCCTACCTTTCACCGCAATCTCTCCCTTCTGAAAACAAATATCCTCTACAACTTCACAAATAAAACTTTGGCCTTGTTTAGTGGAGTCTTTTTAAGTTAAAAGCTGATAATCAGAAAGCAGAAACTAAAAGCACCCCTACTCTAGCTTTCAAATAATCAACTTTTTTCAACTTATTGAAGCTATTTCTGCCTTATAAACTATAAGCCGAAGCTACACCAAACAGTCTGTCACAGACTCTCAAATCAAAATAAGCTATAATCATCCCCAAAAGCTGTAACAAACAGTCCCTTTGTTGAACAAGTCCAACTTTCTAATGCCAAAACACCACCTTTACTGGCAAACACACCTCTTCCCAATAGACAAGATGAGACTTCAATTCTTTTCCTGTGCCTCCTTACTGGGAGTACCTTTGTAGCATCTCACTCCTCCTCCTTGTCATTGATATAGCCTAGGGATCAGAAAAAGAGACATGAAGCATGTAGTTCACAAGGCACTTTTAATGAGAGTTTTTCAGACAGAGCAAACCTCCACAGCCATTAGCCCAATAAGACTTTGTTAAACAAGTATTGTATTCTGACACCCCCTTACTTTTATGGTTTGTGTATTTAACTACTTGTAGATGATGATGTTTCCAAATTGTAAACCGCCATTAAAGTGGCATCCTATGATAATATTTTGTTTGAATTAAAGTTTACTTTCGTGATTTGTTGTTTTCTCCTTCTAGCTTGGTGGACCTTTGTCACTTCCTTGGGGTCTGTATATGTTGATGCGTCAGGTATGCAATCAGTAGGTTATATATGAACAAAATAGCTAGATTAAATTTGAATCACTATTTTGTTATTTATTTATTTTATGAAAAACAACACAAAATAATGGTTCACATGCCTAATTTTATGCAAATACTACATGCACAGAGGGCACCAGAGAAACCATGCTTGAATGATGTGACAGATTGGAACATGGAGGAGACAGTTCTTACAGTGGCTATTTTCCTGGTTGTGTTGACACTCCTTCCTGTGTGGGATGAGCTTGCTAAGGAGCTGGGTATTTGTAACTGCATTTTGATGTAAATACACAGCAATCCAATTTTGACTTTTTAAAGCTAAATTAGAAATAAAGGAATTGATGGCTTAAGCGAGTCATATTCATTGTATCCCCACCCGATAAAATTATTCTTATTATTAGGTGAGCACATGGTGACATAGTAGGACATACCTACTAGATAACCTCTTCCTACCCACCCACTTTCTCTTTATATGTTCGTAAGATGTACATGCATTAATAATTTTGTGTTCTTTATATGTTTGTAAGTTGTACATGCATTAGTATTTTTGCGCTTAACAATATGTTCTTTGAATGCTCTAAAATTTTTCTGTGTGTTTCTATTTTCCAATTTTTTGAAACTTGATTTATGGATAGGGAAGAAGGAATGTTCTTCTGGGCTTTTGATTGAGAGATTGATTGAAGTCTGTTTCAGGTTCTAACCAAATGCAATGCTAGTCTTAACCGACTGTGAGTAGTCTAATTAGTCAGAACCGTTACACATCTCTTTGAATCTTGTCCTCCCCTTCAAAGCTATCGACATACCAATACCAATATTAATTTGGGGGAAAAAAAAAAGGGTCTAGCTCCTCTCCAATCCTAAACAGACTGGACGGTGACGTTATGTTACGGGGGGTCTAAGTTCGGGTCCATCCTGATAATCTAAATCGTTCAATGTGTAGAGTTTGCCAAGTACATCCTCTTTGTAAAAAATCATGTTAATCGGACATTGATAGCCACTTAATCAGATTGCAACTGTGTTTGCGATTTATTTTTAAAATTATAGTTGTCGTTGAAACAAATACAATCCAATAAAATAGCTATCGATATCTGATCAATATGATTTTTTGCAGGGATGATGTACCCAACGAGCTCTATACATTGGATGATTTGGATCATCAAGATGGGCCCGAAAATTGGGCCTACCACGACTTAACAGTATCGTCTAGTCCGATCATGGACTAGATCGCAGCTATGGCCAAAAAGAAAAACCCTCAACCTACCCCGTTTGGGGACATTAGTTTTTAGTTTAAAAACTAAAAAGTTATTACAAGTTGTCATATTACACTCTTTATTTTTCTATACATTTTTTTGTAAAAAGTTAAAAAAATCAACTAAAATAGTTAAGCTTTGTTTGGCATTGACTACGGTAGTCAATTTTTTTTGTGTTAGGGCTTTTTTAACCTCATTTGGTTTTTATTTTTGAATTTTTTTTACTTTTGTGAGAGAAAAAGTATAATAATTATGGTTTGGATACAATATTTTGTCTTATTGACTTATATAGTGTATTGTCTTTTTGTGCTTTTTTTACCAAACGAGGACTTAATTACCAAACAGGTTGCATTAAGTATCTCAAAAGGAGAATTCTATTATACATTTTCATACTATATGTACATTTAGTTATACTATTTTCTTCTTTTGTTAAGACTAAATTTCTTTTTTAGTTATGACATTATTTTGAGATTTTAGTTATGATTTTGTGTGTGTGTGTGGGGGGGGGGGGGTTATGATTAAGAAAATATGAAATTATGTTATTTTCTTCTATACTTATAAGGTGCATATGATATGTACCATAATCTTTCTCATCTCAAAAAGGTGCCCCCCAAAAAAGGGTTGGCTTTGCAAATTAATTGAGTTTCAAGGGCATTGGAATCTATAACTTTGTACTACCTCCTTATTTTGTGGAGCAATTCTACTTACACAACAAAAACAGTTCATTACACCCTAACTTTTCAAAATAAAATGATTACACTTTTACCCCTTTCTAAAATTATCAAAAAAAAAAAAACCCTCAAAACCCTAACACTAATTTCATAGCACACCAGTGTTTTCCCACCATCTTTACCAGCCACCTTCATTGTAACTGTTGACTCCCACCATCGCCTCTCGCCGGCTTTTATCTTCTCTTTTCTCATCTTCTGCCTCTTATCGCCATCACCCCAAAATCATTGCGACCCAGCCATACTCCTCACTTCCCTCTGTTGTGCTTTCTCAGTCTTCGCCACAACCACAACTAGCGCCACCGTAAACCAGTCCGACACCATCACACCAAACCTCTACTACTATAACCCAACTCATCTCCAAAATCCAACACCGTGAACGCGAGCGAAAGAGAGAGAGAGAGAGAGAGAGAGAGAGAGAGAGAGAGAGAGAGATCCAATGAGAAGATGGAAGACAAACGACGGTGTAGACTGCCCGAACTTCCTCTGCGCGCCTCCCTTTCAGAGAGGGCACGAATTGGGTTCATGCTACTACAGTTCGGACTCCTGTCACGGTTCTGAATCTAATCTCACAAAGTGCAATGTGAGACTGATAAGCATCAAAGAAGTCCAATCTGGCAAATCGTTTTGAAAAATCAGATTTCAAATCAAATTATGCCAAACAGGACTACTTTGCCAGATTACAGAGTCGCCACCTAAATATTTTATTTTGGAAAATTTAGGAAACCCTGGCTCGCGCCAAAGGCCATTTGTCTGTCATCACCAAAGTTACCTCGGCTCGGGAACTTGGGTACGAGAGGGAAAGGTCATGGAATGAGCACCCCTGCTCGCCCGATCAAAGGATCGGCCTCTACTACCATGATATGTTGTTTTATAAACACACGTGTTCTTATTCCGGTTATTATTCTAGCTTTACTATGTGATGCGCACAGCATACAAGTATAGACTAAATCACTCAAATTGGAACAAAACATTTCATGTTTGTTTTTGAAAAATGGTTTGAAAGTGCTACTCGCAAGTAGGCTAAAGCGCAGATTTGCCACCCTCAAGTACGCTTTAAAACATGATGATTTGCCACCCTCAAGTGGGCTTAAAACTTGCATTTGATGAATTGTCCAAATTCAAGCAATGAAGCCTTCATCCACAGGCATTCATGCAGTTATAGCAATTAAGCAAATAGCCTCATGGCAAGCATGTTATCATGGCAACACTCACACACATATAAGTATACTAAAGCGTAAATACTTACAGTGTACTCCAAGCCAAAACAGAGAACTAGTTAGAAATAATGCATGATCCTAGCTATGTTAAAATGCCTAATGCAACACATGCAAAAATGCAACTAAATAGGCTCGGCTATCTAAGATGGCATATGAATATAATGATTTGATGCACATATTCAAATAGGTGTTGAAAGTCAATGCAGTTTGAATGATGCGCCGAGCCCGGTGCATGCAAGACAAATAAATGATGCAAACATGCGAGCATAAGGTATGCTAATCAAAATGTGCCCTAAACTGACCATCAAAAGCGGTTAAGTAAAAGGGAGAAAGACGTGGGATTGGAAGACATTCGCATACACACGCACCCTTATTGCAACAATGCACTCTCGCGAAGAAGGGTCCAAATGAGAGCTAAGCTAATCACCTAATCTAATTAAGCTAATTAAGCTAATTAGACTAATTCTTACACAACAAAACAAATAACTAGTAAACTGCTCACTAATTATTACAACACTTTAACTAATTAACAAATTAATTAAATTACAAAGTCAGGCTAACTAACAAGTAAATCTCTAAAGTTATACTGCCTCAGCTCTATTTGAAGAAGTTGAACATGCATGCCTTGGTTTCTATCCTGAAAAGCTCTCTGATTGCTCTTTAGAGGCTCTGTTTGCAAAGTGCTCCAAGAACCTTTTGCTGAATCTTACCAAACCAATGCTAGGGAGTGCACCAATGGCCTGCCAGCCATGAGAAGCTGCTGCCGACCCCCCTGCCGGCCACTGGTGTGCTGTGACACCAAACTCCAATAGAGCACAAAACAAAGGAAATGGAGGGTCTCCCAAGAACATGTATGTACTATGCCCCTCCATGTCATCTCAAAACATCTAGGGAAAGGCATAATTAGATCCAAAACCATCAACCAAGCATCTCAATGCATGATAGCCAAAGATCTAATTTGCACAAATTCAATAAATGCAATGCAAACAAGACTCTAGGGCCATTACCTTATCATGGGAGATCAAAGGTAATGGAGACAAAGGGAATTGACTCATTTTCGTCACTTTGAGTATGAAATCGACCAATTCACCTCGTGTTCAACATAACGTCCGGTTGAACACGATGCAATGCAAACATGCAACATGCTTATCGTGGCACATTTTACTTGATTGATTTTGTTTACACATTTTAACATTACCAATCCATTCTTTAATCGGTTAAGTCCAAATGTGAAAGTCCTCTAATGATAAGGGGTCAACCAAAAAGAGGAGTTTAAGGCATGACAGGGATGCTGCCTTTGACTAGGAGGAACCCTCAAAAGAGGGTTAAAGCCATTTAAGCACCAACCCTACCTCATGTTTAAACACAACCTTGAGGCCAAACCACCCTCAAAGCAAATTGAAGAATGAAGAAATGAGGAATGTGGCAGATATTCAATGCATGATATGATAGGAGAAACAAGACTCTAACATGCAGACAACGTATGCACAACATGCTAGACGACTTAGGCATTGAAACTAGTGAAGGACACAACACTAGAACCATGCAACACAATGCTCAAAGGACTAAACCAGCCCTAAATAGACCTCAAACATGCCAAAACAGTGGCCATAATGAGCTGAAATGATAGCATGAAAGGCAAGAAATGCATGCTCACGCATTGACCCACAAACAAGGCATAAGGTACAACCCTCAAAAGCACTTAAAGAGTGAAAAATATGGAAATGTGACAGAGATATATGCTCTGAAATAACATGTCAAATGATGCCAAAACACGCAAATACCTCAAGCTTAGCATGGTAAAGACTTCGAAACTCAAAACTAGTCAAAGCCATTTACACTATAGCTATACAAAGCAAGCCTCATATGACCTAAACCACTCAAAACAGAGTTAAGGCATGCTAAAACATGAATAAAAGCATGTTGGAGTAAAGCCAAAATAAGCTAGAATGATAGCCTAAAGTGGCAAGCATGCAAAGCTAGTTAGCAAGGTTACACTACAAGTGTAAGAAGCATGCAAGAGGTGACTCAACCAAGCCAAAACAGAGTTACAACATGCCAAAATAACACCAAAAACATGCTTGAACTAAGCCAATTCAAGCTACAAAAGCATGCTACTTTGCAAGGCTAATAAGTAGGATTACACTACAAGTGCAAGAAGCATACAAAAGGTAACCAAGACAACCAAAAATAGAGTTATGACAGGTCTAAAAAGTCACAAAAACATGCTTAAACTAAGCCACAAAAGGATAGAAACACATGCTTATTTGGTGAACCATCAACACATGTAAGCAAGACAAGAGGAGAGGGGACCATCCCCTCCTATTTGGGACCTCAAAACCACCTTTCCACCACCGAAATTCCTCTAGAATTCAGTGGTTAAAAGGCCAAAAAGAGATAGTTTTAAAAGCCTTAAAAGATAGCACAAAGCTTAGCAAATAAGCTACAAAAAGGAGAAAAACACCTTTAACTCCAACAAGACCTTAAACAACCATTTTTAACACTAAAAAATAAAAGTTTTTATAGTTGAAAGCTAAGCCAAAAGAAGCATGCAAAGATAGCCAAACACTTGATCAAAATAAAGCTTAAAGAGGGAAGACACTCACCCTTGAAGCACAACTTTAAAACAGCAAGTAATCAGCCAACTTCTGAGCCAAAATCACTCTAAGGAGCTCCAACAAGGCCTCCAAGAACCTCAAGCCTAAGGTTAAGGTGTTTGGCTAAGAGTGCTAGTGTAAATATGAAGAGAAAACACACTTTCAAGGCTAAAATGTAGAGAGAGAGAGAATTCTAGAGAGAGAGAGAGAGAAATATCTTTGCCAAATTTTTTGTAACCCTTTGCATGCAAGAGGATGGCTTCAATATATAGGAAATACAAGAGCAATCCAAGAAGATCCAGCCATCCACGTGCAAGAAGATGGTCCATCCTGAAAACAGCTGGCTCAAAAATATCTAAAATATAACTGTTAAAATAAGGGTGGCCAACAGTGCCTCATTGATGGCCGGCGGGGCCTATTTGTGGTCGGAAGGGCAAAGGCCATGGCCGGTAGTGCCATACCATGGCCGACAGGCCATCAAAAACACCAATATGCAAAGACCAACACATGGTCCAAATATGAGATAAAATGGAAATAGGGTCTAGAAGGATCAAACCTTGAGCATTCCATCGCGAAAGTTGAGTACTCGACGAGCGATCAAACTTGTTGCTGGATGTACCCTGCAAGAACATCCAAGTCTTGAGGACGGTAAAAAATGGGATGTCTACAGTTGCCCCTCTTTGACAGAACTTGGAAGTCATGAAATGACGAGAGTGAATGTCAAAGCCCAGAGACGACCCATTTTTGACAAGGCCGAAGACTCGGACAAACACTTAAGATAACAATAGAGATGCACCCACAGGCTAGGGCAAAATGCAAATGACATGCACGATGCAAAAACATAACTTATGATTATGCAAAGAGGGCTGTAATGGAGCATTTATGCAAAATAAATACAACATTTTAAGCAAACCTACAAGTTACAGAAGTCTCAACATTTCAACAGAAAAGCTGTAAGAAAATCATGCAATCTTCACTGCGTCTCACGCAAGAAAGGCTAAAAGTGACTATCGGGAATACCCGAAGTCTCAAACGAAACACCTCTTAGCGTATCACACGCGAGAGAGGGAAAGGAAGCAACTCTCAGCATATCACACATGAGAGAGGAAATGAAGCACCTCTCAGCGTATCACACGCGAGAGAGGGAAATGAAACACCTCTCAGCATATCACACGTGAGAGAGGGAAATGAAACACCTCTCAGCGTATCACATGCGGGAGAGGGAAAGGCAACACCTTTCAGCGTATCACACACGAGAGAGGGAAAGGAAACACCTCTCAGCGTATTACACGCGAGAGAGGGAAGGGAAATACACGCGAGAGAGGGAAATGAAACACCTCTCAGCGTATCACACGCGAGAGAGGGAAGGGCAACACCTCTCAGCATATCACGCACGAGAGAGGGAAAGGCAACACCTCTCAGCGTATCACACGCGAGAGAGGGAAACGCAACACCTCTCAGCATATCACACGCAAAAGAGAGAAGCACCTACGAGATGTTGTTGCAGACATCGGGAGTACCCGAATGTCTCTAACCAACGAGGTGTGGTGTAAGCACCGAGCGTACCCAGATGCTTCTAACCAAAACAAGGTGTTCAAAGGATAGGAATGATCTTACCCGGACTCCCTTTGAATGAACCGTACATAAAATATCGTGCATGTATGAGAAAGAAACTTGATAAGGATAATGCAATACAATACATGTCTCACGCGAGACGAATGATCGCAACACGATGCCAAGGCATGCTGAATGCTCGACATGCAAGAGATGAAACCGAAACATGTTCTATGCGAGATACTCAACGATGCATATTCAAAACAAGATAATCAACGATGCATAATCAATGCAAGATAATCAACGATACGTAATCAAAGCAAGATAATCAACGATGCATAATCAATACAAGATAATCAACGATGCATGGTCAATGCAAGATAATAACCGATGCATGGTGTATGTGAGAATTTAGAATGCATGTTCAATGTAACGTGCAAATGCTATGTGACAACAAAAGCATGCTCGATAAAGACAACTCGAAGGCAACTTCCGGTTTACCTCCTGGGAGAGATGCAACGTACTAAAAAGGATACACCTTGTGTGTGTTGATAGGCGATGACCACCGCACACTAAGAACACGATTCTGGGCTTCCGCAGAGGCATTTTGAATCAAAATTTGAGCATATCTGGCATTTCTTGGAACCCAAGGACACATATCAAAGGAAAAGAGGCATAGAAAGATGATGGAAGCCTGCCAACCATGGGGGGAGGCTGCCGGCCCCCTGTCGGCCATTAGTGGCCACTGCTGGCCATCAATAAAGGGGTGTCGACCATCAATGTGCCACTGCCGGCCATCGATGCCAACTTTGGGCAAAACTGTCTTTTCAACCGTGGCTCTTTAAGTAGGGGCAAAATCACTTCATTTCCTCACAACGCCTTGCACAAAAATCATTTCCCTTGCTCTCTAGGTGTGCCTTCCCTCTAGATCTGTGCGTTCTGTGCGTTTCTTAACACCCTAGAAACATTTTCTTCGCAAAAACCCTCTAGTTCTCTTCAATTTGAATCAATCAGAATTTGATTTCGACACTTCTTCCGTCATTTCCACCATTCAAGGATCATTTGCGCGATCCTACGAAGACCTGTGTGGAACCGCTCTTGAGATTGTGCAGCCTAGGATCGCTCTCAGCCTCGAGACTCGACCCCTCAGTTTCAAACCTTGGACTTAAATTCAGAATGGTCAATGGTCAACTATCAAAGGAGGCCTGTGTGGCCGTATTTAAAGTAGCCCTCGAACTAGGGGCAAGAAAGTCAGATCAAGAAGATCAGATTTCATCAGAAGAGGCTTGTGAAGCTAGAACAAAAGCACCCCTCGAACTAGGAGCAAAAATGTCCGATATGCTCGGAGAGCCGAAGATGGATCCTTCAGTAAATCAATGCAACGGCCACTCTCTTGGATACAGATGGCTGCAAAGCCCTAAAACCAATTGGCATGGATTTGTTACACTTTTACCCTTTGAGAGGCTCGCTGGGCCAAAAACCCGAAAGGGCGACCCAGGCAAAAGTTAGAGCAAAAAAAAAAAGAACAGAAAAAAAAAGGAAAAGAAAATAACAACAAGAATAAAAGAAAAAAAGAGAAAAAAAAAATGAAAAAAAAAAAGAATGAAAAAGAATGAAAAGATACAAAATTTGAAAAAAAGAAGAACAAAGCTCGCAAGGTCGAAAACCCGCATTGGGCGCCTTGGCAAAAGTTAGAGCCTGAAAAGTGAAGGTTAAAATACCCGAGTGTACCTTAACCGGAACTACGTAAGGCTTGATTCCCATGTTTGGGATACGTAGGCAACTTCATCATGAAGTCCAGCCCCCAACGCTTTCATAGCGTCTCAGTCCATGCAATGGTTTCAAGGTCCAGTCGCCAACGCCTTCAAGGTGACTGTGTCCATATATTTGTTATGACCGTCTTCGTCATCTCTGTGTCCAAGAGCTCGACCACCGCCAATGAAGACTGTTTGCGGACTGTTGCGACACCATCCAAACAAGGGGCAACTTTCCGTTGCCATCCACCCCCCTTTTAAACCAGGGGCAATTTTCCATTGCCTTCGATCCGAGGTCGCACATCTCAAAGAGTAAGTTCCATGCTCGTTGAGCGTTGACTGTTTGCAAAATAGTTTTTGAAAATTTTTACTGAGGTTGACTATTTTCTCGAAAACTATTCCATTTTCCAAAACTGGACCATTGTCTTGGACCCAAAAAGGAAAATTTTCAGTGCTCATCGCCTGACTTGCATGATTTTCAAATCAAAAATCGAACAAGTACGTTAATCCGACTCTCATCTTGATCAAAATTGTTTTAGTAGAAAACCAAAAACAAAAAATGGTCAAAGTGATGAACTAAGGGCACAGTTGACCCAGGCGTTCTGTCCCTCCCCCCGTCGTCAACGTACTTGCCAGAAGGGCACTCTACCCACCAGAAGAAATAGCCGTGAGCTAACGGTGTTGAGCATGAACCCACACCTTCCTATTTATCCATCAATCACCCTGTGGAGGGATGAAAAATGAGAGAATAAAGAACAGAGAGGTGTAAGTTGAGAAAAAAGTGAGGAAAATGGTTCTGAAAGAAAAACCGAGCCTGAGGGTCGAGTGATGTGAGAATCACAAATGAGAAAATGATGGAAACAATACCCAGGGAAACTGGCTCCTCGTGATCTGAGGTCCCCCGTCTTCACTGACGCGTCTGTGTGTCGTGTCTTTTTGATTTATCGATCTCGTCTTTTGTTTTTCCTGGGCATGTCTCGTTGTGTTTAGGTCGTGTACCTTTGTTGAGTCTTTCCCCGCTGTGTTCGGTTGTAGGCTCGATACACCGGTTTAAAAAACCCTTATTTAATTTCAAAAATCATTTATACTCAGAATGTTGTGCCATTCTCTATATACGAGCGTGCTTCAACTCCAACCGGTTCCATCTTTGAGCTCCGTCTTGTCAAATTGGGCCGTTCACTCGGGATTTGCTGTGTGCAAAATGAACTGAATGCTGTGTTTTGGGCTATATACAGATCAATCCCCAGCAGAGTAAGGGCTATGTATCCAGAATCAGGCACTGGGCTGCTGGGTTTATTTGGTTGTTAGCTGTTTAATTATCTGATTATTACAGTGCAAGTGTTCAATTTTCAGACAACCAATCAATTCCATTTACATTGAGGTGTAACATGATGTGATGTGATGCAATACATGAGATATGTAAATGTAACACTTTTTAAGCAAAAAGTTTGTTCATTTCATAATCTTTTTTTTAGTACAAAGTTTTGGAAACAAAAAAATCTGCCTACGGCAGTACATGGTAATCTAACTACCAACAAAAAGGAAAAGTACAAGAAAGAGAAAGAAAAAAAAAACAACAAAAATCTATGTCAAGCGACTCCGAGGGCTATCAGTCTGTCCTAGTCCTCTTCCTGGACGAAGGTCCAGGAGCATCATCAGCATCGTCGTCAGAGCCCGAGCTAGTGCCGCCTCCGGTCTCCTCCTCCGATGACTCCGCCTCCGACTCTGCCTCCGCCTCCGACTTGTCATCGTCATCGTCATCATCAGGGACGGGAGCCCGCGAACTGCTCCTGACATGAGTACGCCCCGCCTTGGAGCGGGGGAATACTCTGCCCTCCTCATCTCTCCCTCGGGCGAGGACGGAAGGTCCAGTTGGAGCATCTCCTACCACGGGAATCTGGAAGGGAGGCTGAAAAATCACAAAGGACAAATACATCAGAATAATGTGAGCAGTGCAGAATGCAGTATACAGTATGAGAATGCCGAAGGCAGTATATCAGTGCAGAATGCAGTGTACAGTATGAGAATGCCGAAGGCAGTATATCAGTGCAGAATGCAGTGTATGGGTACAGTATGAGAATGCCGAAGGCAGTATATCAGTGCAGAATGCGGTCTATAAGTATAATGTATGAATGTCGTGGGCAGTTTATCAGTGCGGAGTACAGTGCAGAATGCAGTGTATACAGTGCAGAATGCAGTGTATGCAGTGTATCAGACACTGTGAGATCAGTGTATCAGGTGTTGTGTTGTGCATCAGATTACGTGAATCAGCCTGTGAGTGATTTGAGGCCGTGATCAGAAGAACATGCCGGAATGCTGTAGAGGGCCAGGAGATCAAAGGTCCGCTGTAGCATCCCCATCATGGAGGCATTCATCTCCAATGACTGCCGGGTGTACTCAGAAGAAGCCTGCAAAAGTATCAGATGCATCAATATTCTGTGGAATATCGAATAAATTGAAATGAAATGACTGTACAAAAATACAGTAATACATACTGGAGGCAAGTCGGGGACACCGACAAACTCGGGGCGAAGAGGACCTGATAGGTCGCCCCACCCTACCTTCGGAAAGTCAATGAAGTGGGCAGAACAGGCCAACCGGTCCCCCGTCCTCCCTGAACTCCGCCCCTGCCACGGACCCGGGCCCTCCTCGAAGCTCCTGCTCCAGCTCCTGCTCCTGTCCTAGCTGCTGGCGCCCCGGGCCTGGCTCCCTCAGCTCGACGGACGCCGCTCAGAGACCGCATAATGTACGTCTGCACGTACTCTCGGTAGTCGCCGATGCCTTTAAAGCGGGTCGCCTCCCAGCCAATGGTATAATCGGCCATCTGCTCGGTGGTGAGCCTCTCGGTCTCCCTCATGTCCTCAGGAGGGTGAACCAGGACTATCTGCTCCGGTAACCCTAGGGTCTGGCGTAGGAAACGCTCACCCAGGTACCAAGCCCGACAGGCTGGGCCCTCCAGTAAGATCTGGAAACGCGAGGCCTCATCGGCACCGGCAAACCGATCCCGCGTCATGGCTGGCAAAGGAGCCTAAGGCTGCCAGGTGATCTGAAAATGCAATATAATTTGTTATCTACTGTTATTGAAATATGCAGTGGAAAGGCGAAGCTTAAATGAACTGCAAGTAAAACATACCTCTGCGGGGGTGATGGTGTCGAAGAAGCGGCGGAAGAAGCTGAAAGTCTCTCGCGGCCTCCGGGTGTATCTCCCGTCAAAGCGACGCGAAAAAGGGACGACCAGAGGGGTCTCCGTGACTGGCACGGGTGCAAGCCTGGGAAAGTAGGCGTAAACCCACAACTGCAGAGAAAACATCAATATGATTATCAGATAAAGCAGAATACAGAATAAAGCAAAAATGGCAGGGCCATGTGTTGTGCAGTGTATTGTATATGGTGTACAGGGTAAGCAGTGTACAGTCAATGTAAAGCAAAATGTATGCGTGTGCCGTGTGTACAGTATACAGCAGGTGTAAAGCAGAATGTATGTGTGTGCCGTGTGTACAGTATACAGCAAGTATAAAACAGACTACAGTGTGTGCAGTGTACAGAGTACAGAGAATATAGAACAGAAATGAAAGGCAGAAAAAGAAATGTACCTCCCAAGCACGCCAGTAGCCTCCGAGCAACTGTCCGCTGCCGCGGGAAGCTGAGCTCATATATCCGTAGAGAGTGGCCAGAGCGGCGCCACCCCAGTCGTAATGCAAGATCCGCCTGACGTCCACCAGTGCGCTGAGCAGGCAGAGAGGCACGGTGTTCGCCCGGTCGGTGAAGATGGTCGTCCCAAACAAGAACATGAGGAAGCCGCGTGCGTATCTCCCCACGGCCTCCGGAGTCATCGGGGCTGCATCAACAAGGGTGGGCTGGACCCTGAACTGCACCTCGAACCAGGAATATCGGACGTAGCCCGGACGAGCGAGAGGGGGCACCTCACCGAGCAAGTAAATCTGAGCGGCAGTCCACTCATCCATGTCAATATCAAAGGGGATCGGATCACCCCCTACCCCGATGCCTGTGAGCATCGAGAAATCGTAAGGGGTCATCGTCATGTCCCCTGCCGCGGAGAAATGGAATGAATCGGTAGTGTCCCACCACCTCTCCACCAGAGCGGCGAGGAGAGGTCTGCATGTAGTGAGCCTGGAGAGTCCTCTGCAGAATGCGCCAAAGCCCGCCTGGTCCACTATGCGACGGACCGCATCGGGAAGCTCGGCATACCAGTCCCGGGCACCGGTGTTCCCATACCCGTGGATGGTATGGGAATCCCCCTGTAATCAAAAGCAACAATTGCAAGTCAATATTCAAAATGCAATTTTAAGAAGCTTACAGTGAACTACAACGTGTGATACGCCAGCGTGTTTGGGTGGTTCAGAGCAAATGTAGCATGTGTGCAAGTTTGACAGATTTAAACAAACACCGGGTACCGGTGTGCTTACAGTGAACTACAACGTGTGATGTGTCAGCGTGTTCGGGTGGTTCAGAACAGATGTAGCATGTGTGCAAGTTTGACAAATTTAAACAAATATCGGGTACCGGTGTGCTTACAGTGAACTATAGCGTGTGATGCGTCAGCGTGTTTGGGTGGTTCAGAGCAGATGTAGCATGGGTGCAAGTTTGACAGATTTGAACAAAATACCGGGTACCAGTGTGCTTACAGTGAACTACAACGTGTGATGTGTCAGCATGTTCGGGTGGTTCAGTACAGTATAGCATGTGTGCGTGTTTCCAGACTCAAGCAAATATTGGGTGCCAGTGCGTATGCAGTGAAATACAGTGAGCGCCGTGTGTTTGGGTGATTCAGGGCTAGTGCACCGTGTGTGCATGTGTCAGTTTCAAGCAGATATCAGTTGCACGTATGTTTACAATCAACTACAGTATACAGGGTACCTGAGCTAAAGCAGTTAAAGAGCACAACTAGCTACTACAGTTTTGTATCCTACATTGTAAAAAGTAAAGCAGAGAAAGACAGTTACCTCGGAAGCGCCGAAGGACAAGTGGGAGGTAGGCTCATGCAGTAATAGCTCGGGCGGCACGTGCCTCTCGAAGCTCCGAAACTGGCGCAGTCCGTCAGGGGGAAGAACATGAATCGCCGGCCGGTAGGTCGCCGGGTCGAACGGGCGCTCGCTCAAAGGTAGAAGCTCGACCCCGGGATCCATCTCGTGATCCGGGGGAGTCCCGCCCTATGGAATATCGTCGGCCATGTCAAGAATGATGAGAAAATAGCCGGAGGAAGGAAAACCGGGCTAGAATATGGAAAGTCAACCGAAAAGTCAACCACCGAGAAGGTCGAAAATGGCCGAAAATGGCGGGATGTGAAAAGGTACAGAAATCAAGAGGAAAGCGAGGGGAACAAACCCCAAAAAGGTGGGAACGACAAAAGAGGCACCGAAACAAAGATTTGTTCGGTTGAAAATGTCCGAAACGCGAAGAAAATCGCGAATCCGACGACGAAACGGGCGTAGAACGCGAAGAAACAGAGAAAAGAGAAGAGGAAAACACTCTAGAGAGAGAAAGTGTGGAATTTCGGTGAAGGAGGAAGTGAGAAATAGGGTTTAGAAACCCTATTTTAAAACACCCATGGTGAAATGTCGAATCTGCCCCGACTCAGGAACTTTTTGCCGGTCGGTAACATTTTGTGCCGGCCGGCAGAATATTGTGCTGATGAAATTATTTTGCAGCCAGTGGACAGCCGGTGGCTTCCCCTCTCGACCGGTGGTGTTCCCACAACCTTGTTTAGGCCAAATGAGTAGTTTTTGGTATTCATAGCTCAAGAAAGTGCAAGAAAGTGTATCTCTGACGCTCAACCGGCCTCCGTTTTGACCTCGGACCGCATCTTCTGTGCGTAGCACTCCAACTCATACAATGTTGTATCCTTTGGTATCCCTTTTGCCTTTTACAAGATCCAAAAGTTATCCCGTGTGCGTTGCACGCGTTCATCGCATTATTTCGATGCATTACGTCGCGCTATCATGCACCTCACAGTTGCATTGTTATGCACATACTACATGCGTTGTAACACGCACCCCTTGCATTGTCATGCACATCTCTCATGCATTGTCATTGCATTTTTATTACAAGCATTGTCATGTATTTCAATACATACGTCGCCTCGCGCATCGTTCGCGTTGCCGTGCATTCCCTTACCATGCATTGTCATGCATTCCGAAACACGTGCGTTGTTACGCATTTTGTCTCATTTGTATCATTTTGCATCTTATGAGGCATGCGTGTCTCATTTGTATCATTTTGCATCTTATGAGGCATGCGTGTCTCATTTGTATCATTTGCATCTTATGAGGCATGCGTGTCTCATTTGTACCATTTTGCATCTTATGAGGCATGCGTGTCTCATTTGTACCATTTTGCATCTTATGAGGCATGCGTGTCTCATTTGTATCATTTTGCATCATATGAGGCATGCGTGTCTCATTTGTATCATTTGCATCTTATGAGGCATGCGTGTCTTATTTGTACCATTTTGCATCCTATGAGGCATGCGTGTCTCATTTGTACCATTTTGCATCTTATGAGGCATGCGTGTCTCATTTGTATCATTTTGCATCTTATGAGGCATGCGTGTCTCATTTGTATCATTTTGCATCTTATGAGGCATGCGTGTCTCATTTGTACCATTTTGCATCCTATGAGGCATGCGTGTCTCATTTGTACCATTTTGCATCTTATGAGGCATGCGTGTCTCATTTGTATCATTTTGCATCTTATGAGGCATGCGTGTCTCATTTGTATCATTTTGCATCTTATGAGGCATGCGTGTCTCATTTGTGTCATTTTGCATCTTATGAGGCATGCGTGTCTCATTTGTACCATTTTGCATCCTATGAGGCATGCGTGTCTCATTTGTACCATTCTGCATCTTATGAGGCATGCGTGTCTCATTTGTATCATTTTGCATCTTATGAGACATGCGTGTCTCATTTGTACCATTTTGCATCTTAAAGGCATGCGTGTCTCATTTGTATCATTTTGCATCTTATGAGGCATGCGTGTCTCATTTGTATCATTTTGCATCTTATGAGGCATGCGTGTCACATTTCCATTGGCATGCGTGTCACATTTCCATCGGTATGTGTGCCCCATCTTCATCGGCATGCGTGTCACATTTCCATTGGCATGTGTGCCTCATTTCCATTGGCACGTGTGCCCCATTTTCATTGGCATGCGTGTCACATTTTCATTGGCATGTGTGCCCCATCTTCATCGGCATGCGTGTCACATTTCCATTGGCATGTGTGCCTCATTTCCATCGGCATGTGTGCCCCATTTTTATTGGCATGCGTGTCACATTTTCATCGGCATGCGTGTCACATTTCCATCGGCATGCGTGTCACATCTCCATTGGCATGTGTGCCTCATTTCCATTGGCATGTGTGCCCCTTCTTCATCGGCATGCGTGCCTCATTTTCATTGGCATGTGTGCCCCATCTTCATTGGCACGTGTGCCTCATTTTTATCGGCATGTGTGCCTCACTTTCATCGGCATGCGTGTCTCATTTCCATTGGCATATGTGCCCCATCTTCATCGGCATGCGTGTCTCATTTCCATTGGCATGCGTGTCACATTTTCGTTGGCATGCATGTCACATTTTCGTTAGCATGAGTGTCCTCATTTGCATTGTCTTACATTCCTTGCGACCTGCGTTGTCTTGCTTTCATTGGCATTATCTTGCATGTTGATGTACCTGTTAAGTTTGTTTTCTTTGTAGGCGTGATATTGTATGTACGGTTCATTTGAGGCTGGAGCGACCAGACGAACCGCACAGGTATTCCGACGGTCTAGGAGACCCTAAATCCTCTGAAGGTGCAAGTCCTTCGGTGTTTGTCGTGCCCAAACGACTTTTGATGAGTTGCATTATACATGTATTTCAAGCGACTCACGTCGTCGCATATTTAAGTTCACATGCATCTCAAAAGCCGCGCTTTGTCGCGCATTCCATGCATCGTGCATCATCATGCATTTGCATTTAAAAAACAAAACAAAACAAAAAATATAATTGCATTGTCATGCATCATCGTAAATAGTTGCATTGTCATGCATCATCGTAAATAGTTGCATTGTCATGCACCATCGTAAATAGTTGCATTGTCATGCATCATTGTAATATAGTGTAGATATTACATTGTAACTTGCATGCATTCACTGCATCACTTCTATCTAAGGCTTGCGCCTTTCCATGTTGAGCTTGGTCTGGTATGCGTCCATACTTTTCACGTCGAAACATAGTTCAGTGGACCGTTCTATGTTAGACGCGGCTTGTACGTGTACATGCCTACCTAGGCAAGATTTGGTTTGACCCGCAGGCCATATCCGTTGTATCCATTTCCATTGCATATTTGTAGATATTGCATTGTAACTTGCATGCATTCACTGCATCACTTCTATCTAGGGCTTGCGCCTTTCCATGTTGAGCTTGGTCTGGTATGTGCCCATACTTCTCGTGTCGAAGCAGAGTTCAGTGGACCGTTCTATGTTAGCCGCGGCTTGTACGCGTACATACCTTTCCTAGGCAAGATTTGGTTTGGCCCGCGTGCCATATCCATTGTATCCATTTCTATTGCATTGTAGATTGCATGCATTCATTGCATCACCTCCGCCCACGGCTTGCGCCTTTCCATGTTGAGCTTGGTCTGGTATGTGCCTATACTTCTTATGTCAAAGCATAGTTCAGTGGACCGTTCTATGTTAGACGTGGCTTGTATGTGTACATGCCTTACCTAGGCAAGATTTGGTTTGGCCCGTGTGCCATATCCATTGCCACCTCCCCAGCATATCCACATATATATATTGCATTGTAGTGTAATTTTTGCATCCAGCATTAGGATCATTGTCCTTTCTCCAGCGGGTCGTTTCCCCACTTGTGTCAATTCCCCCCCCAATACTCGTTCTTGTGTCTGTCTACGTTGCTCATAGTTCAGTAGACCGTTCTATGGTAGACAGACTTGTTACCTCCATCAATCTATTTGACATAGGTGTGGTTCCGAACCACTCGTGATTGGATCATGATTCAATTGCTTTGAATATAGTTTGCATTGTTTTATATTACATTGCATTTTCATTTTCGTTTGCGTTATTTATACATTGTTTTGTATTTATTGCATGATCATAAGTTGTGTTTGGCTTTGTGCATTGTCTTGCATTTTGCCCCTGCCTTCGGGCGCGTATCTTGTTTGTCTTGCATGTTTGTCTGAGTCTTCGGCCTTGTCAAAAATGGGTCGTCTCTGGGCTTTGACATTCACTCCCATCATTGTTATGACTTTCGAGTTTTGTCAAAGAGGGGCAACTATAGACACCCCATTTTTGACCGTCCTCAAGACTTGGACGTCACCATTGGAACACTTGGTGATTACCCTTGTTTGTGTTCGTTTGGAGTTCCCGGAGGTCTCGGCTCGCGCGCCTTGCCTCAGGATCTCCAAACTCGACTGTTTAGTGTCTAGTTTTGCACCAAACACTTGTGTTTTGCCTTGGAGGAGGAGGGAATGCCTTGTGAGGCATCCCCACACACCACCGGCCATGACCAGAGGCCACCGGCTGGTTTTTGTTTCCATCGGCAATCTTTTTGCCGGTCGGCATCTTTTGTTGCCGGTCGGCACTCATTTTTGCCAAAATGGCATCTTTGGCCGACCGACTACTATGCATCTGCTTTTGCAGATATTTTATCACAGCTGTCTTGCATTTGGCTCCCCTCCATACACGTGTATGGAGGGATCTCTCTCTTTAGAAGCTTGTCTTGTAAGCTTTACAAGACAAAAGGCTCTATAAGAGAGAGTCTTCTCTCTTTGCCTTAGAGGTTAGAGACTTTAGACATTTTAGAGAGTTTAGACAGCCATTCTTAGGGTTTGAGTTCTAGGGTTAGGGATTCATACATATCTTATCTCTATATCTCCCTCTTGTGTGTGTTCTAGGTGTTTTAGTCCATACTATTGCATACAAACACCTAGTGCTTCACCTTCCTTTAGCTACTGAGGTTCTAAGAGGCTGGTTTTGGTGTTTTGGAGCCAGATTCAAGCCAAAGAGGGCTGTTGGAGCACCATTGTTGAAGGGATCTTCAAGGGTAAGAAACTTGCCTTTATATTCCCCTTTTTTGCGTTGTTTTTCTACCTATCTTAGAGCTGTTTTTGTGCTTAGTGTATAACACAAAAAAGTTCTATTTTTTAGCCCTCTTGATTGTTTATTAAGATTGTTTTGTGGTTTGGGTTTGTTTGGCCCCTCTTAGGCCTTGAAAGGCCCCCATTTTGTGCCATTTTGAGTGAGTTTCGAGACTTTGGTGTTTGGGCCTCTTCACCACTGAAATCTTAAGGGATTTCAGTGGCGAAGATGGTGCCTTGAAGTCTCCAAAAGGGGAGGGCCACCCCCTCTCCTTGTTGTCCTTGAAAGGGACCCTTTTTGGCCTCTTGAGGGAGCATCATGTTAGAGTGTGTATTGATCATGTCTTGGCTGCTTTCCATGCTTATTATGCCATGATAAAACCTTGTTGTGTGTTGGTTTTGGTACACCATGCATACTTAGCATACCTACCATGTAATGCCTTGTTATTGCCTTAATATGCTTTAGGTTGTTAGCCTTTGTTCAAGCATGTTTTAGGCTTAGCTTTGTGAAGCTTTTGTGCATATTTTGCCATGTTTAAGGTCTGTCCTAGGTTGTTGGGGTCGAATTTGGCATGCTTAGTATAGCCCCTTTGTATTCCGGCTTGTTGGCCTTAAGTGTATGAATGTATATCATGACATTCTTGCATTGATTTAGTGGTTTGGAAGTATCCACCATGTCATTTCAGTCCCCTTTGCATGCCTATATGTTTGCTTTGGATGTCTCCTTGATGCTTTGAAAGCTTGTGTTATATGCTCCATGCTTTGGCCATTGTACATGCCTTTGAAATTTGAGCCACTTAGATGCCATCTAAGAGTCCCCTTTGCATGGTCTAGGTCTGCCTTGAACCTATTTTAAGTCCTCTTAGCCTTGTGAGGCTTGGTTGGCTTGGTCATGGTTCAAGCCCCTTTGACTTGCTTCAAACACTTGGGCCATTTATTGCATGTTTGGTCTATTTTGTTTGCTTGGTTTGACACCATCTTAACATGATTTTCAATGCTTATCTTGCATGCCATATGTCCATGATTGCCTTCTTTCAAACGTGTTTGAGAGTCGTCCCATTTGTGCCTAAGTGTTGGCCCCCTTTAACATGTGCACGTGTGTATGTGTTTAGTCCTTTATTTTGGTCACCTTGGCCACTATTTTGGGCCTTATTAGAGTTGCCCAAATCATGTTTAAGTCCATTATTTGTTTGCTCGTATGCTTACCTTGCATGTTTGTTTGCATGCTTGCATGTGCATCTTGCATTTCCATGTTGCATCCTTAGCTTGTATGCCTAGGTTGCATTACATTTAGCATGCATGTCTTGCTCCTTGATCTAGTGATAGGATTTGGACTTTGGTTTGTTGGTTTGCATTGCATTTGACATCAAAATGTGCACACTTGGTCCTTTGGGCCATCACGCATGGAAATACGCGATTGATGGTCCGAGAACCAAGGAGCATGTCCCTTTGAGTCATTAACATGATAAGGGACATGATTGGTGCATATATGCCTTGAATTGTATTGCCATGCTCTGCCTTGCCCTCTGTTGCTGCCAATTGCAGATTCTGCAGGAGCTTTCTGCCGACCGGCAGTGATAAGTGTCGACCGGCAATCCTCCCTCTGCCGATAGCTTCAACAATGGCCGGTGATCACATGCCACTGCCGGTGAGCATTCTACCCAGCCGATGGCATTCTCCAGTATCCAGAGAAGCAATCCTGAGGTTTTGGCAGCCTCCAGAGGAGTACATCAAGGAAAACAGAGGCAGCATATGCATGGCCGTGCACTTCCGAGCAGGACCCGAGCACGCGCTGCATCTGGCTCTCCTCCCGAGGCGGTTTACTGCTTTTCCTAGCTTAGTTAGTTTGTTAATTAATTAGGCAATTTGTAATATTTAATTAGCTTGCGTAGTTAATTAATTTGTATTATTTATTTGGTCCCTCCGAGCGAGGACGAATCTGTAATAAGTGTGTGTGAGTGGTATGTATGTCTTCCAATCCCCACTTCTTTCTTCCCTTTTATTTACCTGCTTTGATGGTTAGTATTAGGACACGTTTAAATTAGCATACCTTATGTTATGCATGCGTGCATCCATGCATTTGTGTTGCATGCACCGGGCTCGGTACATCACGCTAACTGCATTTGTATTTCAATTCCAAATTGAATACGTGCATAAATTGGTTGCATTTCATATGACATGTTTAGATTAGCCAAGCCTATCCTAATCACATTTTGCTTGTGTTGCATTAGTCATTTTAACATGAACTAGGACATGCATGTTTGCTAACTAGTTTATTGTTTTGGCACGGAGTACGATGTGAGTATTTTTCATGCTTTAGCATACCGCATGCGTGTGAATGCTACCATGACAACATGCTTACCATTGTGGCTAGATGCTTATGTGATAAATTGTTTGAATGCCTGTGGGTGAAGGTTGGATTGTTTGAGCTGAAAAAACTCGTTGAAATCCGTGTTTTAGCCTACTTGCGAGTAGCAAATTCCAAAGCGCTTTTCAAAACAAACGGATATGCAATGCTTGTTTCCAAATTAGGCAATCTAGTCTATACTTGTTTGCTGTGCGCATAACATAGTAATTCTAGGCTAATAACCGGAATAAGAACACATAACGTTTTCAAAATCGGATATCACGGTTAGTAGAGGCCGATCTTCGGATCGGGCAAGAGGGGGTGCTCATAGCTGACCTTCCCCAATCGTACCCTAGCTCCCGAGCCGAGGTAACTCTGGTGATGACGGACACGTGGCCTTTAGCACCGAGTCAGGGTTTCCTAAATTCCCCTATAAAAAATATTTAGGTGGCGACTCTGTATCTGGCAAAGTAGTCCATGTTTGGCACTTCTTTTCAAAAAAATCTGTTTCTCAAAACGATTTGCCAGATTTGGACTCTTTGGTTCGAGATTAAGAACCGTGACACAAATCGAGTCCGAACTGTAGCGAGGCCCACGGGCGCCTCTACAAGGAGTTGAGCCTGAGACTGTTGAGCAGACCAAGCAGTACGCTAAGGACTTTCTCATGTTCCTCTTTGGTACTACCTTTTTCTCGAACAGGTGGAATATCGTAGGTTTGTATTTGCTGAGCGCATTGGTGGTACTGCAGCGAGTCCCGTTCTATGACTGTGGCGGAGCCGGTCTCATCACTCTATACGGATACATGAGCTCGACCTCTCGGATGTGCGGGACCTTGATCGGCGGCTACTGGCGAGCCTGGGAGGTACACAGCTTAGTTCCCCCTCTTCACTTTTACATTTTCTACTCAGCATTTCCTGTTTTACATTTGTGCAACACATGTACTTTCTGCATTCTCTGTATCTGCTCTTGCACTGTATGCTTTTTGCTTTGCATTTTTCTGCACCATGTTCATACACTGTATTGATCACATTTTCCTTATAGCTATGGGTGTACGCATACTTCCCAACTCTTGCTTCGAAGCCTATAGAGCAGACCCCAGCGACGGTTCCGTTCTCTTGGGTATACGACAGCCAGCTCCACCGTAGGACCCGGGAGAACTTCATGTTTTTCCGTCAGTACTTCGACACGGTCACGGCACGCGAGGTAATGTAGAACAAAGCAATCTGCTCTTCAATGAACTTGATACAGATATCGGTCAATTGGCAATGACTGATCATTTGCTCATTCTCTTATTTTTCAGATCACATGGCAGCCATGGGACGTGATACCGTCAGGGTTCAGATTCGCATATAAGACTGCTAGGGTCGTGGCTCGCTACCACATCCTTCTTGAGGGACCGATCTGTCGCGCTTCTTGAGTGAGTGCTTCGTGCGCCAAACCCTGAGCTTGCCTGCCCAGTTTATACCGATGGCAACTCCCACATCAATGAGAGAGACACAGAAGCTTTCTGAGGAAGAGGTAATCCAGTTCATGGTAGGACTAGATGCAGAATTTTTCCGTATGGAGGGCGACTACGCGACCTTTATTCAGACGCATCTGATGCCGCCTCTGACCGGCATTCACGGAGGTGAGGGAGCTAGAGCTCCAGCTGCGAGAGGGAGGGGCCGAGGGACCGGGGCAACCAGAGCCCGTAGCAGGAGAGACCCTGAGGCGAGGCAAGGCAGGAGACTAGGTGGCCAGAGCTACCTACTACGTTGACTTACCGAAGACGTTCTGGGAAGACTTGCCAGATCCCCATCGAGCCTGCATCAGCTGGGCGTGCACTTGTCAGAGTTCGAGGCCCGACTCCAGTATGTATCAAACTTTACATTTTAGTTCTACATATTCACTTCGTTTCAATTATGCTGATAGAGTACTAATCCCTTCAATGCACTTGCAGGCACCCATAGAGTACACAGGGCAGGCCCTTGAGCTAGTGGCTTCCTTGACAGAGATGGCACAGACGAGCTTGAGTCTGCTTAGCCTCTATAAGATCCCAGTAAATTCCTTCAAACTGCATTTCATGCCACAAAACCTCCTGTTGACACACTAGCACTTACACAGTTGCACATTACACTAATCTGATACTTTGCACTAAAACACTACATTGATACACTGTTCCCATACACTGCTCATGGCATGCATATACTACAATCATTTACTGCCCACGGCACATCATTTTTTGTATTCAATATACTTCACGGACTAATGCGTTCTCATAAATTGTCATTTTCAGATTCCTTTCGAGATGCCAGCCCCGTCATACACCCCAGCAGGAGTAGAGGCAGGACCTTCAGCACCTCTCCCATCAGCAGAGAGGAAAGGGAAACAGGCTCAGGCATATAGCCGAGGCAGAGCTAGGGGCACCCGTAGCGAGAGTGGCCCTTTAGAGCCCGTTCTGGGCGAAAATGATGACGAGATGAGCGATGAGGAGGGTGAGGTGGCGAGTGCACATTCAGAGTCCTCTAGGGATGGAGATGGCAACGCCGGCTCAGGTTTAGAGGGTGGCGACGATGCAGAGGAGGGCTCCGAGGATGGAAGCGGAAGCGGACCTAGTTCGGGCTCTGGCTCAGTTTCGGGCGGTGGTGCCAGTGGCGATGGTGCAGAGTCTACTTAGCCGAGGAAGAGGATGAAGAGAGCCTCTGAGTCCTGAGGTGGTCGGCACTAGTTCAAATGCTTTTGCTTTGTTTTTCTTTTTGCTAGTAGTATTAGCACATTGTATAGCCTTCGGCAGTTTCATTTTCTTAAAACTTGTACTCTTGTAAAAAAGAATCCATGACTGGAATGAAAACAACTTTTTAGTTCAAAAGGTGTTACATTTTACATTCTAAGTATCGCATCGCATCGCATCATATCGCATCACATCACAGAGTATCAAAATGAGATTAATCTTTGAAAACTGTGCAGTCAAAATGCGTTGTCTTAATTAGGTAGTGAACCAACTAACAACTGAAAAAAAAAACAAAACAACTCGATAAACAAAACAAGGCCTTGATAGGCTAAACAAAGTAAGTACAACTCGATAAACAAATTGTGACTACTCGATAAACAGAATACGTAGAACTCGATAAGCAACAAAAAGAAACTTAACTAACAAAACTGAATGATTACAACTTAAACAGGCATGCTCAAGCCCAAAAAGAACCAAAACAAGACCCCGAAAGGTGCCGATAACAGAATACAACTGCTGAAAACAACTGGACCTTCACACAGGAGATCACTGAGCATGAAGGGAGGCTGCCGGCCATGAGGAATGGCCAGCTGGCCATCAGTGTGCCACTGCCGACCACTAACGAGCCCCTACCGGCCATCAATGAGGCACTGCCGGCCATCGATGGCAGAACCTCTAAAACGTCGACATCTTTCCTTCACTCACTGGCTTATCTTTTAAAAGAGTTCCAGCTTCGTGTTCTCTTCAATTTAGCTCTGTTTTGATCCCAAATGGAGCCATTTGTTGCCCAAAAATTCTCCGATTGGATTGCAAACTTTGAAGACTCGAAAAAGTTGAATTTCTGGGGCTTCGGGATAAATGCACTATTCACGCTGAGCCGCACCCCGCTGTGTTTTCTATTCCTTCATGCCGCGGCTAGGTTTTGGAATCCGGTAACTCACGTTTTTAGCTTTGGCGGACAAGAGATATGTTCCACTCTTGAAGATTTCCAAATTTTGATTGAATTTCAGCGCGATGAAGAGATCTTGCCCCAATTCCGTTTCGGCCATATCCAAGTTTTAGGACAGATGTGTGGGCTTACTTTGCATGACGCTTGGTCTTTGACTCGCGATGGAGAACTGGATATTCCAAGCTTGATTCATTGGTTTTCTGATGCCGGTGACCGCGACGACCATTTTTGGCAGAGTTTTCGGCAACATGCCCTCTATTTGTGCATGTTGTCTCATTTCTTGCTTGCCCCCGGCTTCGGAGGGTCTAGCGTCCGTCTGATTAAGATTTTCCAAGGCTTAAAAGAGGGCAAGAGCTGCATCGGCACAACACTAGCCGAGACTCTGATGGGTTTGGATGCCTTCCATCGCCGGGACACAACCAAGTTCGCAGGAAGTCTACTACTGCTACAAGTAATGTTTCTCACCCTTCTCATATGTGTGTCTCACATCACTCGGTCCTCAGGCTCTATTTTTCTCTTAAAACCCTTTCTCACTTTTCTCTCCACGTACACCTCTCTATTCTTTAATCTCTCTTATTTTTCATCCCTCCCCAGATATGGCTCATGGATAAACTGAAAGTAATGGACTCATGCCCAACATATTTAGCACGTGACTATTTCTTCCGGCAATGACTAGTTGATGCCCCAGATGAGGGATGGTGGTGCGAATGGATATGCAGCCTATCTGCTATCAATATTGCTTGGCGCTGCCCCTGGCTTGATCTGCAGGCGATGAGCTACAGCATGTCTCACCAGCCGGGCATTCAGTCGATTGGCCTGACACATTGTGTCTTTTACTTTTCATTCCAGTTCCAGCGTCAGTTCGGCCACGACCAGACTCGCCTGGAAGAGGGGGTGGAATACCTAGCTTCATTTCTGATCAAAGGCTCACATTTAGCTCGGTATGCCATAGCATGAAGGACAAGAAAGCTCCTGGCCCCCGCTCCCACTTTCAGTTGCACTCTTTCAGACGAGTGTGTGGCTTCGCTTGATGAGGAGGCGCAAATTGGGCCTACTTTGGCATCTGAAGCTTCTACAAGCTCGGGGAAGGGGCGTAGGAACACCTGACTTGACTATGCCCCAAATTTATTGCTTTAATCTGTACTTTCAAGTTTTCTTTCTGAATGTAATAAAAAAACAACTTCAATTTGTATCGAGAGTGGGAGAACTCTGTAATGAAATCAATGAAATTAAAGGTTGTGGATACTGAAAATCTTCCGTTTTGGTCCAAAAATGGTCTAAGTTATAAAAGATTAATTTGAGCAAAATCAACTTTTATTAAAACTTTCCAAAACCATTTTCGATATGGATCACAACTAGACACACCGGAGATCTATCACTGAGATGTACAACCCCGGATCCAACAACTGGAAAGTTGCCCCTAGTCAGAACACCACTGCACCGTAGCTCACAACTGAACTCTTGGATGCAGAAAAGACAAAGATGGCCAAAACAATCACATGGACAAAGTTGATTTGAAGGTGTTTATGGCTAGACTTCAGAATGAAGTTGCCTACGCATCCCAAAGATGGGAATCAAACCTTACATAGTTCGATTCAGGTTCACTCGTGTATTAACACTCTCCTTTTGAGCTATAACTTTTGCCAAGGCCGCCCTTTCTGGATTTTCAACCTTGCGAGCTCAGTTTTTCTTATTTCAAAAATTGTTTGTGCTCAAACTTTTTCCTAGGTCTCCCTTTTGGGTTTTCGACCTAGCGAGCCACTCAGGAATAGTATTTCTTCAACTTGTCCATGTTAATCGGCTGGGAGAATTCAAGGCCATCTAAATCCATCAGAATAGCAGCTCCACCGGACCAGATTGATTTGATGATGTAAGGGCCAGTCCAATTAGGTCTGAACTTGCCTCTAGGGTAATGGATAGGAGCTCGGTTGTCTTTGAGCACTAGATCTCCTTCTTTCAAATTCCTGGACTTAACTTTCTTGTTAAAAGACCTAGCAATTCTGCGTTGATAACCTTGAATGTGGTACAGTGCTTTCAGTCTTCTTTCGTCAAACAGCATGAGTTCTTCGAATTTGTTTTGCTGCCAATCTGCCTCAGCTATCTGGCACTCAGCCATTACTCACAACGACGGAACCTCAACTTTGATAGGTAGAATAGCCTCCATTCCATAAACCAAGGAATAAGGAGTTGCCCCAGTAGATGTTCGAATTGATATTCGGTAGTCCCAGAGAGCAAATGGCAGCTTATCTAGCCAGTCCCTGTAAGTTTCCACCATCTTCTGCAGAATGTGCTTGATGTTCTTCTTGACAGCCTCAACTGCTCCATTGGTTTGCGGCCTATATGTGGATGACTTATGAAAAGCTGCGTTATATTTCTCCAACAAGCCTATCATTTCCTTTTTGAAGTGGGAACCATTATCCAAGATAATCTCATTCGGGACCCCATACCAGTAGATAATGTTATTCCTGATGAACTTAGCTACATGTGACACCTTCAGCACTGCATAGGATTGGGCCTCGACCCACTTTGTAAAGTAGTCTATGGCCACTAAGATGTACTCATGCCCGTTCGACCCCTTCGGAGTAACTGCCCCTATAACATCAATCCCCCGGACTGAAAAAGGCCACGGTGAAGTCATGTTGTATAGCTTTGATGGCGAGATATTCATACGGTTTGCATGGATCTGACATTTGTGGCATCGCCGAACAAAACCGATACAATCCTCCTCCATGGTTGACTAATAATAACCTTGCCTGAGAATCTTCTGGGCTAGCATTACCCCACTCATGTGTGCTCCGCACTCTCCTCCATGGATGGTCTCCATCAGGTGCTTCGACTCTTCAGTATCGACGCACAGTTTATGCATTCCCAGATGGCCCCTTTTGTACAATTTCCCCCCACAGATGATGAACTAAGCAGCTATTCTTCGAATTGCCCTCTTATCTTTGGCATTTGCCCCTGGTGGATAAGCCTCCTATTCCAAGAAGTTCCAGACATCAAAGTACTAAAGGTTTTGATCTTGTGCTTCATCAATGGCGGCAATCAGTTCATAGGCCGGCACATACCTCTGTTCAATAATTATCAGACGCATCCTGACTCCGAAAGGGATGTCTATCATAGAAGATAGAGTTGCTAAAGAATTGGTGAACCTATTGTTCTCTCTTAACAGATGGGCAAAGTTCAGCTTCTCAAACCGAGGAATCAGAACGTCCAAGGTCTGGTGACAGATTTTCATTCTTTCTTCTTTAACTTTCCAATCTCCTTTTGCTTGAGATGAAACCAGGTTCGAGTCTCCGATGACGTCCAACCGTTTTGCCCCTAATTCCAGAGCGGCCTCTAGTCTGACGATACATTCCTTGTACTCTGCTTCGTTATTCGATACCTTGAACCGGAGCTTGAAGGCTAAGGGTATGCGGGAATTGTCAGGTGCTATCAGCAACACCCCTATCCTATACCCGTACTGGTTTGACGCTCCGTCAAAGTACATAGTCCAAGTTTCTTCTTCAACCTGCAGAATGGCCTCATTTGGGAACAGATATTCTACTGTTTCGTCTCCTTCTACTGGGTGATCGGCAAGGAACTCCGTTACCACTCTCCCTTTCACAGACTTGCGAGTCACATACTTCAGATCAAATTCGGAGAGAAGAAGCAACCAACGAGCTAGCCTACCCGTAAGTGCTGGTTTCTCGAAGAGATATTTGATGAAATCTAATCTCGAAACCAGTATTATGGAGTGAGCTAACAGGTAGTGCCTCAACTTCTTGGTAGCCCATACCAAGGCCAGACAAGCCTTCTCAAGCGGAGTATAACTGGTTTCATATTCCAGCATCTTCTTGCTCAGGTAATAAATAGCCTTCTCCACTTTGTCCTTAGACTCTTATGCAAGAATGCAGCCCATTGTCGTTTCGGTTACTGACAGATACAATATCAACAATTTCCCCGGCTCTAGCAGTGACAACACGAGTGGGTTCTGTAGATACTGCTTGATCTGTTCAAAAGCAACTTGGCATCGGTTATCCCATTGAAATTTCTTTCCTTTCTTCAGGAGACCAAAAAGTGGTTCACAAGTCAAGGTTAATTTTGCGATAAACCGTCTTATGAATTGCACTTTACTCAGAAAGCCTCGCACCTCCTTTTCAATCCTTGGTGGTGGCATTTCTAAGATGGCCTTAATCTTGGAAGGATCGACCTCGATACCTCTTTGTGTGATCAAGAACCCTAACATTTTCCCTGCTGTAACACCGAAAGTACATTTCTGAGGGTTTAGTCACAACCGATACTCTCTGATCCATTGGAAAAATTTCTTCAAGGCGGTTTAGTGGCCCTCTCTTTCCTTGGACTTAATAATCATGTCGTCCACGTACACCTCAACCTCTTTATGGATCATATCGTGCAAGATTGTAGTTGCAACCCGTTGATAAGTAGCCCCAACATTTTTCAAACCGAACGGCATCACCCTATAACAGTAGGTCCCCCACGGGGTGGTGAAGGCAGTCTTCTCTCTATCTTTGGGTGCCATCAAAATTTGGTTGTAGCCTAAAAACCCATCCATAAATGAGAGTAGCGCATGCCCTGCAACGAAGTCCACTAATTCGTCGATGTGCGGCAATGGAAAGTCATCATTCGGACTGGCTTTGTTCAGATCCCTAAAATCCACACACATCCGAATTCTGTCATCCTTCTTCGGCACCGGAACTATGTTGGTCAACCAAGTAGGGTATTCAGATGCTCACAGGAACCCTGCATCAATCTGCTTGGTGACCTCTTCTTTGATTTTCAGGGCCTAGTCCGGACGGATCCATCGGAGCTTTTGCTTAATGGGTCAGGCCTCTGGGCCAAGAGGGATCCGGTGCTGTACAATCTCAGGATCGATTTCAGGCATGTCTTCGTAGGATCACGCGAAAACATCTTTGAAATCTTTTAACAAAGCGACTAAGCGCTCGCGTTCCTCCGAAGACAACGTGAACCCGATCTGGACCAGACGCGGATCCTTCTCAGTACCAACATTAATTGAGGTGATTTCATCAACCAAAGGTTTTACAAACCTCTCCTCCTCTTGTTCAATCAAATGTTTCAAAATTGGAGGAATTTCTTCCTCGTCATTTTCATCAAAATTTTGAAAATCCAGATTAATGCAATAAACTAAAGGCACAGAAAAGTACTCAAAAGCCACAGCAGCGGTACCATTCTCATTAACTTCCTGATCGTCTGATTCTTCGGTTACAACAGACTCAAAAGAAAGTGAAAAAGATGACTTGGACAGGATAACGGCATCCAGGTTATCATTCCCAGGAATACCGGACTCTGACTCAGAAGAACTGGAATTTGATTCCAACTCCATAGACTCTGTGGAATCAGATTCTGGTTTACTACCTGACCCAGAACTACAAGATAAAAAGCCTTCCTCGTATTGCCAGACGAGGGAAGGTGCGATGAATGCATCCAGAATGCCAGAAGAAAGGCCCGTAGCCGAGTCATCTCCAATCATGGAAACTAAGAAGTCATCCCCAAGCACTCCGGTATGATCTGAGGATCTAAGAGGAGACAAGCCAGTGCTACCCCCATTTCAAGTTTTGTGCTCTTGGACTCATCCTCCTTGCACTGCTCAGTCTCAGCTGGTAAGTCAATCTGCTCTTCCCCAACTTCATCCCTAGGTAACTGAAGGTCAAAAAAGATTTCGAAGCCGGGCAAGCGCTGCTTCTCTGAATTTAGCCAGGGCTCCGGAAAGTCGCAAAACGGGAAATCTTCCCCCTCCCAGACAAAGCGTTTGTTCAAGGTTCCTTGGATAAGTCTGTGCACCAGCTCATAGTGCTTCCCTGCTTGCTTAGCCTTGGCTCTTCCAGCCATTTCCCTTCCTTTCCTTGCTCAATCCTCCTTGGTAGGTGAGTAACCTAAGCCAAAGGTATATGGGTTATGCGACACTCCGGTCAATGCTGCAACGCCCTTCCGGCCACTCTGTCCTAGTCCCATTTCGGGCATGTGTTGAAGTTTGTTCATGAGGTAGACAAATTGTGCACTGACGTACAGTCCCTCATCAACAGCCAGTAAGTCCTGTACCACCCGAGCCTCAGCCAAGGTGAATCCCAACAGAAAGACATCCTCCACGCCATGCTCAATCTCCAGAACTGGTGTAGAAACTTCTGGCGGTGGCTATATTGAGGAGTTCCCAAAAACTATTACTACCCCCTTCCCATGGGGGTACTTCAGTATCTGGTGTAAGGTGGAAGAGACAGCCTTCACTTGGTGCAGCCACGGCTGCCCAAGGAGTAGATTGAAGGTAGCTAGAACATCTAAGACATGAAACTCAATGTCCTGGTGCCCCGGGCCAACCTGAGTTTTAATCCATACCGTTCTCATCACCTCCCGACTGGTGTTATCATAAGCCCGTATCACCTGGGCTGTAGGAACGAAATCTGCGGGCTTCAACCCGATAGCATACGTCGTTCGCGACGGACATGCATTGATTGCAGATCCCGTATCAACCAGGACCACCAGTATCCACTTCTCTTTGCACTCTATAGAGACATAGAGCAACTTGTTATGATCAGAGCCCTCAGGCGGTAGTTCCTTGTCTGTGAAGGTTAAGGTCGGTGAAGCCCCACCCGGGAAAACCAGCCCTACCAACTGCTCGAGCGTTGTATCAATCGAAAGCTTGGCCCTGTCCATGCCTGAAAAGACAGCTTGTCTATGTACCCTAGAGGCCATAAGCAGTCCCCAGATGGAGATGTCTGCTTGGATTTTCTTCAATTGTTTCAGCACTGCCTCCTCTTCCAGCTGTTTTTCCTTCTACTTTTCTACTTCTTTGTCCTTCCCAGATGCCCCTGGCTGATCTAGGTGTGGGGGCTTGAAGTACCGCCCACTCCGGGTCATATGATCCACTTCTTCGATGTACCAAGTGTCATTTGGTTGATTCTGCCCCTAGTCCTCGTCGATGTGGGCAAGACGCAAGTCATCGTCTTCCCACCACATCCCATCAGCGACCGACAGACAACTGTTCGATTCCGCTATAGTCGTTCCTGTGTTCGCAACACATTCTGTCCCCACAGGACCCTTGGCCTTTCTAGCCCTATCATCACTCTCGATTTTCTCTTGTTCAAACTGCCTCAGCGCGTGCTCCTGTTCTGTGTCTGCTGCGCACAAACTACCCAAGTCCCGAGCAAAATTCTTCGCATCGGTGCTCTCCGGCAGTTCTTTCTTGTTCTTGACCATTCCAGCCACTGTAGATGTTCCAGTTTCTGACTGCCCCTGTTTCGATTAAGACTCCTCAACAACATCTGGCCCGTCACTGAGCCACCTTGTAGCATCTGTCGCTCCATTCAGGTCAAACCAGTTGACGCCCACATCCTCTGGATCCTACTCGTTAAAGAACTGCAGATTGGCAATGTCCTCCTCCAACTCTGCTAGGTCATCTAGCCCATGGCTTGGCCCGTCATCCCAAACCACATTAACCTCTGCCCCAGTTGACAATTCCATCCTTGGCTTAGCCTAATCTGTTGACACAATATAACCGTACGGGTTGTATGCTTTCTCAGTAAAGCTCCCAGATCTGTCAGGTTCTGAACCAACATTCCCATTCTCCTCGAACATCATCCCAGTTCTGTCTTTGACAGTCAGCACCACTGGCTTGGGTGAGATCAATGACGTGCTCATCATACACAAGTCTATGCATTCCGGGATGAACGCCGTCGGCTTAGGTAGGTGGGAGGGAGTGATATATATGCTAGGGTCATGTGGAACGGCCGTAGTTTGAATCAGGTTTATCTGTCTGGGTGGAGGAGGGGGGTTATTATGTGGTAGGAGAGGGTTAGTGATGACATTTGGCTTCTCAGGAGGTGCAATCACCTTATTGTCAATGAGATCTTGAATCTCATGATGCAATCTGAACCATTGGTCGGTGTCATGACCGTGCTACTGGTGAAAGGCGCAATATTTGGCCGGGTTATGTGTTGGAGGGAGGTTATTTGGTAGTGGGCGTGGTTCCAGAGGCTTCAAATTCCCTTTCATAATCAAGACCTTCAAGGCTGCTGATAAAGACATGTAGAGCGGGGAGAAAGTCCTCTAACCCCTTGGTGGATTTTTTGCTAGTTGCGAGCTGGTTCCGAATGCATCGGTGAAGGGTGTAGCTGTTTTTGGCGTGGTGGTGACCATGCCGACATCAGAAGTTCTCGCGACTGCACTACTACCTGTAGCTGCATTCGAACCGCGTGCAAATTCCCTCATGGGCTGCTCCTTTTCCGAGTCGACCAGACCTTGCCTCATAGCATCCTCAATCTATACCCCTATCTCATACAAGTTAACAAAGGTGGGGAGGGGTAAGACTATCATTTTCTGCATCAACTTCGGTTGTAGGTTGCACACAACCATTCTTATCTGATCTTTTTCAAGTGGCCGAGTTGTCATCATGGAGGCCTTGGCCCTCCATCGAGTAATAAAGTCAGAAAAGCCTTCCTTCGGCTCCTGCCGGGTCGCTTCAAGATCACGAGTCGTGACCTCAATCTGGGTATCGTACGAATATTGAGCGACGAAGGCCTCGACCATCTCCTCCCAACTCCTTTTCACTGAGTCCTCCAGCTTGGCGTACCAAATGGCCGCAATACCTGACAGGGTCCAACCAAAAAGGGAAAGCTTTTGCAATCTAGAGAGGCCCATTGGCCGTAAGATATCCGAGAACAACCGCAGATGTACCATAGGATCTCCAGAACCGTCAAAACAATCTATATGCGGGATTTTGAACTGGTCCGGCAATGTTACTGCCGAATCTGTGTAACCATCCTCTGTGTCTAGAATGGAGTAAATGACCTGAGCCCTCTTAAACAACTTCTCTAGCTTGCTCACTTTCAGAGCAGTTGGATCAACCTCAAATTCAAACGACGTGTCCACTGGATTAGCCGATGTTTTAGACATCTGATGTAGGATTGGCAGTGGGACTGGCCCTGTTGGAACGTCTATATTTTCCTGGACGTTTGCAATTTCCCCGGGTGTTGGAACCCTAAGTGGGGGTGGGGGTGGGGGTGGGGGTGGGGGTGGATGCGAAGCAGATACTCCGGCTTGTTGTGGTTGCTGTTGTTATTGTTGAAGCCTAGTAATGAGTTGAGCCTGTTGGGCTATAACCTCTGTTTGGCGAGTGGTGGCTTCCGCCTGACAAGCAGCATCACGCTGCATGGTCTTAACTGTTTGTTGGAGTTGACGCATCATTTCCTCCATGCTGGCTGAAAAAATTTGATCTGTTTGACTTTGTATTCCTTCTGAAGCAGAAGCAGAAAACTAAACCCTACTACGCACAAGTGAAACTGATAACGACCGCTGAACTGGCGACTGCTGTACTGGTACTTTATGCCTGACTGCCCTCCGTCTCGTAACCGGGGGTAATGAAACAAACACTGGTTATCCGTTAATAAGATCCTCAGATCTATGAAGCCTTCTACCTTTAGTCCAGAGTGCTGGGGGGGTATCTGCCTTTTCGGAAGCAATTGTGATACACTATCTTGCAAAAAGAAAATAAAGCAAAAAGAAAAGAAACATCAATCAGGAAACGGACAGCATTTCGGCTTAGATAGTAACAACATACAATTGAAATCATAAGCTGAATAGTCTGTTCTCAAACACTGATTTTTGCGCCCAAACATTCTACCTCAAAACTGATTCCCTCAAACTGATGTCCTCAGACTGATACCCAAACTTGTAATTGATATATACATTCTCTGCAGAGTCACACTCTAAAAGCACATATCAAGTAAGAGTGAGCCAAAACACCCCTATGGTGGGGTAGGGTTTCCCTTCCCTAATTTCATCAGGAACTAGGGGTTTACTACGCAAGCAAACAGTTTCAAACAACCTACATTAAGGTGAGCAGCCTGTCCTAGTTTGGAATGGTCTCTATGGCTTCTGATATGCAACTAGGTCGAATGGTCAAAAAGGGTTCCTCGACAAAACTGAGGTTTGTGTTCCCATCGTGGCAGAGCCCGTAATCGGTTAGCCTTATAGCACGTTTTTCCAAGCAAGCCTTCAACAAACTGTTCAGGAATAGCAGATTGCAAACACTGTGACTTAAGCGCACCAATGCAAATGCAATGCAAAGAAACACATAAGTGTAGATAAAACAACATATCATGAGTTCGAGTCATGGTCTCTAAATCCCCAGCAGAGTCGCCAGAAACTGTAGACTGCCCGAACTTCCTCCGCGCGCCCCCCTTTCGGAGAGGGTGCGAATTGGGTTCATGTTACTACAGTTTGGACTCCTGTCACAGTTCTGAATTTAATCTCACAAAGTGCAATGTAAGACTGATCAGCACCAAAGAAGTCCAATCCGGCAAATCGTTTTGGAAAATTAGATTTTAAATCAAATTATGCCAAACTGGACTGCTTTGCCAGATTACAGAGTCGCCACCTAAATATTTTATTTTGAGAAATTTAGGAAACCTTGACTAGTGCCAAAGGCCACGTGTCTATCATCACCAAAGTTACCTCGGCTCGAGAACTTGGGTACGAGAGGGGAAGGTCATGGAATGAGCACCCCCGCTCACCCGATTAAAGGATCGGCCTCTACTACCATGCTATGTTGTTTTATAAACACACGTGTTCTTATTCCGGTTATTATTCTAGCTTTACTATGTGATGCGCACAGTATACAAGTATAGACTAAATCACTCAAATTGGAACAAAACATCTCATGTTTGTTTTTGAAAAATGGTTTGAAAGTGCTACCCGCAAGTAGGCTAAAGCACAGATTTGCCACCCTCAAGTGGGCTTTAAAACAAGATGATTTGCCACCCTCAAGTGGGCTTAAAACTTGTATTTGATGAATTGTCCCAATTCAAGCAATGAAGCCTCCATCCATAGGCATTCATGCAATTATAGCAATTAAGCAAATAGCCTCATGGCAAGCATGCTATCATGGCGACACTCACACACATGTAAGTATGCTAAAGCGTAAATACTTACAGTGTACTCTAAGCCAAAACAGAGAACTAGTTAGAAATCATGTATGATCCTAGCTATGTTAAAATGCCTAATGCAACACATGCAAAAATGCAACTAAATAGGCTCGGCCATCTAGGATGGCATATGAATGTAATGATTTGATGCACGTATTCAAATAGGTATTGAAAGTCCATGCAGTTTGAATGATGTGCCGAGCCCAGTGCATGCAAGACAAATGAATGATGCAAACATGCGAGCATAAGGTATGCTAATCAAAACGTGCCCTAAACTAACCATCAAAAGCAGTTAAGTAAAAAGGAGAAAGACGTGGGGTTGGAAGACATTCACACACACACGCACCCTTATTACAACAATGCGCCCTCGCAAAGGAGGGTTCGAATGAGAGCTAAGCGAATCTAAGCTAAGCTAATCACCTAATCTAATTAAGCTAATTAGACTAATTATTACACAACAAAACGAATAACTAGTAAATTGCTCACTAATTATTACAACACTTTAACTAATTAACAAATTAATTAAATTACAAAGTCAGGCTAACTAACAAGTAAAGCTTTAAACTTATACTGCCTCAGCTCTGTTTAAAGAAGTTGACATGCATGCCTTGGTTTCCGTCTCGAAAAGCTCTCTGGTTGCTCTTTAGAGGCTCTATTTGCAGGGTGTCTCCAAGAACCTTCTGCTGAATCTTACCAAACCAATGTTGGGGAGTGCACCAGTGGCCTGCCAGCCATGAGAAGCTGCTGCCGACCCCCCTGCTGGCCAAGGATGTGCACTGCCGGCCAAGGATGAAGGGATGCTAGCCAATAATGAGAGGGTGCCGGCCACTGGTGTGCTGTGACACCAAACTATAATAGAGCACAAAACAGAGGAAATGAAGGGTCTCCCAAGAACATGAATATACTATGCCCCTCTATATCATCTCAAAACATCAAGGGAGAGGCATAATTGGATCCAAAACCATCAATCAAGCATCTCAATGCATGATAGCCAAAGATCCAATTTGCACAAATTCAATAAATGCAATGCAAACAAGACTCTAGGGCCATTACCTTATGATGGGAGATCAAAGGTAATGGAGACAAAAGGAATCGACTCATTTTCATCACTTTGAGTATGAAATGGACCAATTCACCTCATGTTCAACATGACATCCGGTTGAACACGATGCAATGCAAACATGCAACATGCTTATCTTAGCACATTTTACTTGATTGATTTTGTTTACACATTTTAACATTACCAATCCATTCTTTAATCGGTTAAGTCCAAATGTGAAAGTCCTCTAATGATAAGGCTTTAACCAAAAAGAGGAGTTTAAGGCATGAGAGGGATGATGCCTTTGACTAGGAGGAACCCTCAAAAGAGGGTTAAAGCCATTTAAGCACCAACCCTACCTCATGTTTAAACACAACCTTAAGGCCAAACCACCCTCAAAGCAAATTGAAGAATGAAGAGATAAGGAAGGTGGCAGATATTCAATGCATGATATGACAGGAGAAACGAGACTCTAACATGCAGACAACGTATGCACAACATGCTAGAAGACTTAAGAATTGAAACTAATGAAGGACACAATACTAGAACCATGCAACACAATGCTCAAAGGGCTAAACCAGCCCTAAACAGACCTCAAACATGCCAAAATAGTGGCCATAATGAGCTGAAATGATAGCATGAAAGGCAAGAAATGCATGCTCACGCATTGACCCACAAACAAGGCATAAGGTACAACCCTCAAGAGCACTTAAAGAGTGAAAAATATGAAAATGTGACAAAAATATATGCTCTGAAATAACATGTCAAATGATGCCAAAACACGCAAATACCTCAAGCTTAGCATGGTAAAGACTTCGAAACTCAAAACTAGTCAAAGCCATTTACACTATAGCTATACAAAGCAAGCCTCATATGTGCTAAACCACTCAAAACAGAGTTAAAGCATGCTAAAACATGAATAAAAGCATGCTGGAAGCCAAAATAAGCTAGAATGATAGCCTAAAGTGGCAAGCATGCAAAGCTAGTTAGCAAGGTTACACTACAAGTCTAAGAAGCATGCAAGAGGTGACTCAACTAAGCCAAAACAGAGTTACAACATGCCAAAATAACACCAAAAACATGCTTGAACTAAGCCAATTCAAGCTACAAAAGCATGCTACTTTGTAAGGCTAACAAGTAGGATTACACTACAAGTGCAAGAAGCATACAAAAGGTGACCAAGCCAACCAAAATTAGGGTTATGACAGGTCCAAAAAGTCACAAAAACGTGCTTAAACTAAGCCATAAAAGGATAGAAACACATGCTCATTTGGTGGGCCATCAACACATGCAAGCAAGACAAGAGGAGAGGGGACCACCCCCTCCTATTGGGACCTCAAAACTAATTTTCCACCACTGAAATTCCTCTGGAATTCAGTGGTTAAGAGGCCAAAAAGAGATAGTTTTAAAGGCCTTAAAAGATAGCACAAAGCTTAGCAAATAAGCTACAAAAAGGAGAAGAATGCCTCTAACTCCAACAAGACCTTAAACAACCATTTTTAACACTGAAAAATAGAAGTTTTTATAGTTGAAAGCTAAGCCAAAAGAAGCATGCAAAGATGGCCAAACACTTGATCAAAATAAAGCTTAAAAAGGGAAGACACTCACCCTTGAAGCATAACTTTAAAATAGCAAGTAATCAGCCAACTTCTATGCCAAAATCACTCCAAGGAGCTCCAACAAGGCCTCCAAGAACCTCAAGCCTAAGGTTAAGGTGTTTGGCTAAGATTGCTAGTGTAAATATGAAGAGAAAACACACTTTCAAGGCTAAAATGTAGAGAGAGAGAGGATTCTAGAGAGAGAGAGAGAGAGAAAAATATCTCAACCAAGTTTTTTGTAACCCTTTGCATGCAAGAGGATGGCTTCAATATATAGGAGATACAAGAGCAATCCAAGAAGATCCAGCTATCCACATGCAAGAAGATGGTCCATCCTGCAAACAGCTGGCTCAAAAATATCTAAAATTTATGTATTGAAATAAGGGTGGCCGGCTGGCCATCAGTGGTGGCCGGCAGTGCCTCATTGATGACTGGCAGGGCCTATTTGTGGCTGGAAGGGGAAAGGCCATGCCATGGCCGGCTGGCCATCAAAAACACCAATATGCAAAGACCAACACATAGTCCAAATATGAGACAGAATGGAAATAGGGTCTGGAAGGATCAAACCTAGAGCATTCTGTCGCGAAAGTTGAGTACTTGATGAGCGATCAAACTTGTTGCTGGATGTACCTTGCAAGAACATCCAAGTTTTGAGGACAGTCAAAAATGGGGTGTCTACAGACGGCGACTGATTTGGGCAATAACAAAAGGACCCAGTTCATTCTTAGGGTTTCTCTCTCTCTATCTCTCTCTATCTCTCTCTCTCTCTCTCTCGCGCGCGCGCACAATAGTGGAAGCTGTGAGTTTGGTTCGCGATAGGTCTAGGGTTTCAAAGCTCAAGTTGTGATGGGGCAATGGTGAGAGCCAACGGAGGGAGGAGAAACGATGGTAAAAAGAAGGATCAGCGGCCTGAAGATGAGGTGATGACAATAAATGATATCGTCGGTGGGAGTGGGTTTGGATGTTGGAGTCGAAGAGGGTACCTATGGCAACTATGAGAGAGGTCGCCAGTGGGGCTGAGTCTGAATGTTGGAGTTTGAGGTGATGGTTGTGGCTGCCGGAGGTAATGGTGAGGGGTGGAGAAGAGTTGGGATTTGTTAGGTTTGGGTGTAAAGATAAGCGTATGATGGGTATTATGATGATTGTAAAGAGAAAATTGAATTTTTGTGGATTGTGTAATATAAAATTGAGTGTAATGACGAACTTTTGTTGTGTAAGTAGAATTACTTTATTTTGTATTGGATCATACTAATATCAATTCTATAGGCACTCATTAGAGTGGAGCAAATGTCAAAATAATTATACATTGAGCAAATTACCTTGATATTCCAGGGATGTTATCAAAACTACAATTCTTCTAACTAGTTTGAAAAAATGACACCGGCCTTCCTAAAAAACTTAATTGATTGTGTCACACGTAATTGCATGCAGTACCGTTTGTTTCGTGGATGGAAGTTGTTGACATGATCGATATTTAAACAAAAATATCAAAATTTTCCTTTTTAATTATTTTATTTTATTTGTGAGAACCAGTTATATTAAGGTTGATAATCACTTAATGGGCGATCATTAGTATTTTTCTCAGCATTTTAACTTTTCATTTTTGGTGGGCATGTTCTCTCTGTCATCCGTTGGGTGAGAAGGAAATCAACTTTGAAAGAAAGTGCAAACATATAGTATAATTTTTATTTTTCAATTAAAAAGTTGGAGATAAAATTAATATTTATTTTTAAAATAAGTAAAAACTGTATTTTTTAAAATTATAAAAATTAAAAAATCAAAAAAATATGGAAACTTATTTTAAAATTTTTAAAATTTTAGAAACTGCTGCACACCAAAATGAAAAAAATAACCTATTATACTATTATTTATGTAAAAGGTTAGAGTTGGTGTTCACACTTTATTTTTTGAATTATTTTTTTTCTTCAAATCTTTCAATTTATCTTTCTAAATTTATTTTTATTTTTAAATTTTGAATTTAATTATTTAATTTATAAACTTGTTTTTCATAAATAAAATGATTATATGTGCACACGTCGTTGTGTGTGTCGTCACTTTTAATACTTTTATATATTAAAAAAAAGGGACTCAATTTAATGTTTGTCTCATTCTTTTTTAAATTTTTTTCAAAATACCCTTATAACAATTTAGTGGATAGTTTTTCCCTAAATTTATTTATTTATTTATTTATTCTAATCACTCAACTTCTAATTTCAGTTTAAAAACAATTATACAATTTATAATCTTATTTTTTTTAAATAAAATGATCTCATGCACCACATCTTCTAGTAATAATAATAAATACGCAAATATCACATTTTATTTCACAATTTGACCCGTCTAACCCAAAATACTAGGGTGGTGTGTACCAAATATAAGTTATATTATTTATGAGTTTAGTCATCACAAATAATATAATGAGATTTACAACTAAAAAAAAAAGGATTATGTTAACAAATGTAGGGTACAAGAAAAATATAAAACAAATTTAGAATCCAATGCACTTTTCATGAGTTTTATAACACATTTTCATTTTTTCGTCATTTCTAAAACACTTTTTTACATTAATTTCTACATTAAAAATGCATAAGGATACTTATTATCATTTGCTTTATAAAAAATTAAAAAAAAAATTGAGTTATAACTAAATATTATAATCATAAGAACCAAAACAAAATCATAAGTTCATAACCAATATTATAACGTGTCATAACTACAACAATATGTTATAACTAAGATTGTTAAAATGGGGATCCTATGTGAGATTGTTGGAAGGGATTTGTAGATCGGATTGTAGAATCAGACCGAGAATCATAAGATTCTATTTTCAATATAAAATAAAATAAAAAATTATTGATAATGATAATATATATATATATATTGCTTTATTTTTAAAAAAAAATAAAAAATGATAATGTCACGCCCTCAAAATAATAACATTAAACCCCCAATATAGACATGCACTTATACACAAAAGATCCACATCCTTCTATTCATCAGAATGTCCCATTACAAAAGTATTACATGTTAACAATAAAAGCAAATGCCCTAAGGGCTTACAGCTTTCCAAGTTAACAATTGGTTACAAAAGAGAGTACTAACTCAATTACACATTACGCCCTTGGCTTGAATTTACATGTAATACATAAAAAGGAAATAAGATAACAAAAGTCTATCCGCCTCTAGCCTCCCAAGCTATGTCTTTGGAGGTGGCATGCTACCTGTACCTAAAAATGATGTTCCCATATAGGATGAGCCACAGCCCAGTAGAAATACACTAAACCAACTATGAACAGTGACTAAAAAATTAGCAGTTGATAGATGACTAACACCGAATCCATTCACTTATTTTACATTACAGTTTCTCGACATGCAAGTCCAGGTTATATTTCATTTCTTTTCCATTTCTTTACAATTCTCAATTCATAACTATGGCTCAGAACCTGGCCAACAACTTATATGAGACAGTAACTCATATTCAACATTTTCTCATTTTCATATTAGATAAGCATACTAGCTATATCAACACATCAACAGATAAGCATATGAGTTGTATCAACACTTCCATAGACATGCATAAGAGCAATATCACACTTCCAATGACAAGCATATGAGCTGTGTCAACACATCACTAGATAAGCATATGAGCTCTATCTATGAAGTCCATCCCCTATCTTCTCCCAAACAACATCCGGTTTAAAAGTCCATCCCTTATCATCCCCTAAACCATGGAGTACATCCCCTATCTCCTCCAACACAACACAATGCATATAAACAATTATTATACACATCATCAATCAATACATAAAGTTAATGTATTCTTTCAACCGTCATACTCAATGACACATTCCAGTGATTAGTTTTAGTTTGCCTAATTATCATGCATTGTCTACAACAATCAAGACTATCCTCCACCGATAGCCCAAAGCAGTTATTTCTATACATAATATAAATGCAACAAATGGATATATAATCAACATTTCAACTAGGTGAGCGATAGATAATCCAACTACACCCTTTAATCTCATACATTCCCAATCTCAATATTTCCAAATCAATTCCTTATTTCTCACAATTAATTAACCAATGTAATTAGGGCATTTTCCATAATTAACATTACAATCCTTAGGTTCCATTTTCATCAATGACTCAACATTTATTCCATTTCTCTATGCCAAACATGCATCTAGGTTTATTATAATTAAAACCCCAACTTGTGTAAAATTACACAAAAGCCCAAAGTTTTCTCAAAATTACACATCAACTCCCAACATATCAAAATACTAAAATTTAAAGACAAAGCTCATAAAGAGGAGTAGGATATCCCTACCTCGAAGTTTGAGCCCAAACGGAGGCGAAGACTCAAAGACCAACGTGCTCCAAATCCCAAGTTTTTCAGATTAAAATGAAGCTCTCAACACCCCTCTATCTTTTTAACAAAGGCTCTAGGGTAGATTCACACTCTAGGGAGATCAAATCTTAGAGAGAGAGTAAGTTTCGAGAGAGAGAGAGTAAGTTTAGAGAGAGAGGGTCTCGGATTTAGGGTTTGAAAAGAAAAGGCAATGAAAAAGTTATGTTTAAAATCGCTGCTGTCCGCTGATATAAAACAGGCTCGCTCGAGCGAAGACTTGGTCGCTCGAGCTACCAGACACAAAAAACCCTCGCTCGAGCCAAGAAGGTCTCGCTCGAGCCAAAAACTCAGGAGCACGCTCGAGCGAAAGAATGCTCGCTCGAGCCAACAATTCAAAGCCTCAGGTCTGCAACCAGACGCACGCTCGAGCGACGGACTGCACGCTGAAGAAGAAACCAGACTGCTCGAGCGAAGAAAAGCTCGCTCGAGCTAAGAAATGCAACTCTCAGGTCCAGAACCAGACGCAATCGCTCGCTCGAGCGAAGCCACTCTGGCTCGAGCGAAGCCACTCTGGCTCGATCCACCAGATACAAAAACTCAACTCTTGCTCGAGCTAACAAATCCTGGCTCGAGCTAAGGACCAAAACAAGAAGCTCGCTTGAGCGACAAACATCTCGCTCGAGCGAAGGTCCAGAAATCTGGGCAGCAACACTTGACTCCTAAACGCAACCAACCTGTAACAAAACCTGCCCAACACATCCTATAACTCAAATACAAAGTATGAAAGGATGTAAACAAGATATAAACAACTGCTAACATCTACGGACACATGTCCGGATCACTGTACAACAAGGGTAAGTCCGAGGTCGCTATAACCTTCCCCCCTTAAAGAATTTCGTCCCCGAAATTAGGCACAAGTTTTCAAAAACAGGTTTTCCTCCATTTTAAACAATGTTACATTTTAACATTCAATAACTCGACCCATTACCGGTCATTCCATCTCTTATCAAGAGGCATTTCATAACATATATTACAAGTGCATTATTAACATGCATTTCTCTTCAATTTCCAACCATTTTCAACATACATGATTCACAGTTTATATCATAATCAATATACATGATACAACTCCATTTCTACAATATAGCCAACATATGCAATATTATAATCAACTCTCATATCAAGGTAAGCTCTACAACATACTTCCATTAAACCAAAACATTATCAATGTTTTACAACTTAAGAAATATATAAAGCTCTTAAGTCCAACAATATTACAAAATCTAAGTGTAAGATTACACATCAATAAACAAGTCCGGATATTTCTCGCGGACCTCCAACTCATGTTCCCAAGTGGCCTCCTCCACTCCATGATGTTTCCACAAAACCTTCACCAAAGGGATCGTCTTGCCACGCAAGACTTGATCCTGCCTATCCAAGACCCAAACCGGTCTCTCCTCATACGAGACATCCTCATCCACCTCTAAGTCGGTCCAATCCAATACATGCGATGGATCCGGCTCATACTTCTGAAGCATACTCACATGAAACACGTCATGAACTCCGGATAACTGCGGCGGTAAAGCTAAACGATAAGCAACCTCGCCAATCCTCTCAAGGATCTCAAAAGGACCAATAAACCGAGGGGATAACTTCCCACTCTTCCCAAACCTCATCAGTCCCCGCCTAGGTGATATCTTCAGAAAGACATGATCACCCATCTCAAACGCCAAAGGCCTCCTCCTACGGTCAGCATAAGATTTTTGACGACTCTGGGCTGTAACAAGCCTCCTACGGATAAGCGCAACTTTCTCCGTCGTCTCCCTAACCAACTCCGGACCCAACAAAGGTGCGTCACCCACCTCGGCCCAACAAACCGGAGACCTACAAGGTCGGCCATACAAGGCGTCAAACGGTGCCATACCGATGCTAGACTGAAAGCTATTATTGTAGGCAAATTCCACCAATGGTAAGTGCCTCTCCCACGTCCCACTAAAGTCAAGGACACAACCCCGAAGCATATCCTCAAGGATCTGAATAGTACGCTCGGACTGCCCGTCAGTCTGAGGGTAATAAGCCGTACTGAAGGTCAACTTAGTGCCCAGGGCACTCTGCAAACACTGCCACAACCTAGCAGTAAAACGAGGATCTCTATCTGAGACGATCGTCACTGGGACCCCGTGTAACCTTACTATGTCCCGAATATACAAGTCAGCAAGATGATCTACCGAATCTCTCACACGCACAGGAATGAAGTGCGCCGACTTAGTCAACCAGTCTACAACCACCCAGATAGCATCACTACCCCGCTGAGTCCTCGGAAGACCTACAACGAAGTCCATAATGACATGTTCCCACTTCCACTCGGCAATAGGCAAGTTTTGTAACAAACCCGCTGGCCTCTGATGTTCGGCCTTCACTTGCTGACAAGTAAGGCACTTAGATACAAAAACTGCCACATCTCTCTTCATGCCCCGCCACCAAAACTGGCGACCCAAATCCTGATACATCTTGGTGCCTCCGGGATGCACCGCAAGACGTGAATGGTGAAACTCTCGGAGTACCTCCTCTCGACAAGACTCCGGCACAAACAAACGGTCTCGGTATCTCACACTCAGGTCAGAATACACCGTCAGACCCTTCTCAACCTTCCCACTGGAGATCTTCTCTCGGAGGGATTCTACCTCATGGTCACCTCTCTGTGCCTCTAACACTCGAGTCACTTGTGTAGGCTGCGCAACAACTGAAAACAAGGCCGCAGCCTCAACAGATTCGCCCAGTAGCAAATCAAACTCGCCAAGTGCTCCAAACATCTTCCACTCCCGGATGGCTATACAAGCTACATCACCTATGGATTTCCTGCTAAGGGCATCGGCCACAACATTGGCCTTCCCCGGATGATAATGCAACTCGAAGTCGTAATCCTCAATAAACTCCATCCACCTCTTCTGCCTCAAGTTCAAGTCTTTCTGTGTAAACAGATATTTCAGACTCTTATGATCCGAGAACACCTCGAATCTCTCACCATAAAGGTAATGCCTCCAAATTTTCAAGGCAAAGATCACAGCCACTAACTCTAGGTCATGCGTAGGGTAATTCTTCTCGTGAATCTTCAACTGACGTGAGCTATAAGCTACCACCTTCCCCCCTTGCATCAACACACAACCCAAACCCTCTCGTGAGGCATCACAATAGACTGCATAACCCAACCCTCTCTCCGGAATAATCAAGACCGGAGCGGTGGTCAATCTAACCTTCAGCTCTTGGAACGACCTTTCACAAGTCTCACTCCATGCAAATTTGACTCCCTTCCGAGTCAACCTAGTCAACGGCGAAGCTAACCTGGAGAAATCCTTCACAAATCGGCGGTAATACCCAGCTAAACCCAGAAAACTGTGGATCTTACACTCTTAGGTTGTGCCCAATCTTGCACTGCCTCAATCTTGGAGGTATCAACAGACACCCCTTCTCCAGAAACCACATGGCCTAAGAACTTGACTTCTTTTAGCCAGAACTCACACTTTCCAAACTTGGCATACAGCCTATGGGCTCTAAGTAACTCAAGCACCAGTCTCAAGTATGCCTCGTGCTCCTCCTCCGAAGGTAAATAGATAAGAATGTCGTCCACAAAAACGACTACAAAATGATCCAAGAATTCCCAGAAGATCTGGTTCATCAAGTCCATAAAGACTGCCGGTGCGTTGGTAAGCCCAAATGGCATCACCAGAAACTCATAATGGCCATACCGTGTACGGAATGCCGTCTTCGGAATATCCTCCTCCCTAACCCTCAACTGGTGGTAACCCGATCTCAAGTCTATCTTAGAGAAACAGTGGGAACCCTTCAACTGGTCAAACAAATCATCTATACGGGGCATAGGGTACCTATTCTTGACTGTAGCCCGATTCAACTTCCAGTAGTCAATACACAATCTCAAGGCACCATCTTTCTTTTTAGCAAAGAGGGCCGGTGCTCCCCACGGTGAAACACTAGGGCGAACAAAGCCCTTATCTAGCAATTCCTGGAGCTGAATTTTCAACTCAACCAACTCTGTTGGAGCAAAATAGTAAGGTGCCATAGAAATCGGCATCATGCCGGGCACAAGATCAATAGAGAACTCAATCTCTCGATGGGGTGGTAAACTAACAAGATCCTCGGGAAAGACATCCGAGTACTCACAAACCACCCTTGGCAACACAATCTGGGTCTCATCACACTCACCACTCTCAAAGCTAGCAAGTAGACCACTAAGCTCACTCTGCCCTCACGAATCATACCCCGGTGGCAAAACACTACCAACCCAGTCCCCCAAGAAATGGAACCACTCCCCGCTCAAGGTACATAATGTGACCCTCTGGCGGTAGCAATCGATAACGGCCCGGTATGACGATAGCCAGTCCATACCCAAAATAACATCAAAGCCCTTCATAGGCATAACTACAAAAGGAAACGGAAGCCTATAGTCGGCGACCTCTATATCACAACCTCTACAACCCTGTTTCAGAATCAACTCAACCCCAAGAGGTGACACTACACAAATAGGAGATGCTAACTGCGCCAACTCTAACTCCAACACATATGCAAATGCAGCAGATACAAAAGAATGAGATGCACCCGTATCAATCAACACACAAGCAACCGAGTTGCAAAACAAAAAGGTACCTCTCACTACTGATGGAGCCGGTACTAGATCCTGTGCAGTAACAGCATACACGCGCCCTGTAGGCCCCTGATCCACCTGCTCACCCCTCGGAGCATACGACTGCTGCACTGACTGGGACAACGAAGCCCCCGGATTGGCCCTCGAGGCCTGCACAGACTGAGCTGGCCGAAAACCCTACGTCTGTCTAGAACCAGACGCTCCTAAAGTGGCACTCAACTGTGGGCAGAACCTCTTCAGGTGCCCAGGTTGTCCACACTGATAACAAGATAAGGGCTGTGCGGTCTAGCTGAAGAAGAAGCAGCTCTCTGACCTCTGCCCTTCGGGCAAACCGAAGACTTGTGACCCAGCTGGCCACAAGTGTAGCAAGTCAAACCTCCCTGATTACCTCTCCCCGAGCCTGCACTCGGCACCGGAAAGGTTGATCTAGCAACTCCACCTTGAGACTCCTGAGGGTTATAACCCCTCTGTCTCCTGCCATCACCCTGACCATCTTGGCCCCTCTTGGAGCCTCTATGTTTCTTCTCCTCCTCCTCCTGCATCATAAGCTCCATATGAGCTGCAGCATCCACCAAATGTCTATACTCTCGAATGTAAGACCCACCAACCCTCAACTTGAGGCCACGCCTCAACTTCCGCTCAAACTCATAGCAACGGTGTTCTTTGGACGTCACCAGTTCAGGTGCAAACCTGGACAAGCTAGTAAAAGTGCCTCAAACTCTACCACAGACATACCCTGCTGATTAAGCCGGCTAAACTGATCCCTTAGCTTCTCTCTAGCAACTGCAAATAAGAACCTCTCCTGGACAGCATTTACAAACGCCTCCCATGTACCACCAACACGAGCCTTCTCGTATTTCCACCATTGACCCGCATCTCCTTTCAGCTGGAAGGATACCAAGGTCACCTTCAGTGTTCCATCCTCGATGCCAAGCATCTCGAACGTCTTACTCATTTGCTCCAACCACTCGTCAGCCTTCAGTGGCTCCTTCGGATCCCCAATAAACTCATCCGGGTTAGACCGAAAAAACTCCCTCTTCAAGAAAGAAAGCCCTACCTCAGCAACCTGATTCTCAGCTCTGAGAATACCCAAAGCCCCTTCTATCTCTCGGGCCAAGGCACCCATAGCCTACTAACCCACTGGCTCGGCCATATTGGCCTGGCCAACTCCCTCCTGCACAGCCGGAATATCATCCGATAAAGGCATCTCCTGCCTACCACGCCTGCCACGCCTAGCACCTCTTCCTCGACCGGACATCCTAATAAAGGTAACACAGAACGTTAGCATATTCATAAATGTGCCGAAACTAAACACTCGCGCCCTAATGCATGGACAACTATAATTCACTCCACGTAAGCACATAAACACATAAGCACTTACGAATTTCATTTCCGGATAATGATAGTCCCGAGGCATTACTAGAGTTCCGGTTAGAAACAGCATTGATCAAGTGCCTTTCCAACAATACTCCTAAAAACCCAAGGATCCAATCATCATCCTAGAAATTAAATCCCATACCCAAATAAACACATAAGCATGTTATCAATTAAACACATAGCATATGACACTACATCTAAGTCTCTATCAAGCGAGACAAACCCATTGTGATACTAATCACTTCCCACGTACCCAAAGTATTCAAACCCGGTAGTTCTGATACCAAGTTGTCACGCCCTCAAAATAATAACATTAAACCCACAATATAGACATGCACTTATACACAAAAGATCCACATCCTTCTATTCATCAGAATGTCCCATTACAAAAGTATTACATGTTAACAACAAAAGCAAATGCCCTAAGGGCTTACAGCTTTCCAAGTTAACACTTGGTTACAAAAGAGAGTACTAACTCAATTACACATTAAGCCCTTGGCTTGAATTTACATGTAATACATAAAAAGGAAATAAGATAACAAAAAGTCTATCCGCCTCTAGCCTCCCAAGCTATGTCCTTAGAGGTGGCATGCTACCTGTACCTGAAAATGATGTTCCCATATAGGGTGAGCCACAGCCCAGTAGAAATACACTAAACCAACTATGAACAGTGACTAAAAGATTAGCAGTTGATAGATGACTAACACCGAATCCATTCACTTATTTTACATTACAGTTTCTTGACATGCAAGTCCAAGTTATATTTCATTTCTTTTCCATTTCTTTACAATTCTCAATTCATAACTATGGCTTAGAACCTGGCCAACAACTTATATGAGACAGTAACTCATATTCAACATTTTCCCATTTTCATATTAGATAAGCATACTAGCTATATCAACACATCAACAGATAAGCATATGAGTTGTATCAACACTTCCATAGACATGCATAAGAGCAATATCACACTTCCAATGACAAGCATATGAGCTGTGTCAACACATCACTAGATAAGCATATGAGCTCTATCTATGGAGTCCATCCCCTATCTTCTCCCAAACAACATCCGGTTTAGAGGTCCATCCCCTATCATCCCCTAAACCGTGGAGTACATCCCCTATCTCCTCCAACACAACACAATGCATATAAAAAATTATTATACACATCATCAATCAATACATAAAGTTAATGTAGTCTTTCAACCGTCATACTCAATGACACATTCCAGTGATTAGTTTTAGTTTGCCTAATCATCATGCATTGTCTATAACAATCAAGACTATCCTCCACCGATAGCCCAAAGCAGTTATTTCTATACAGAATATAAATGCAACAAATGGATATATAATCAACATTTCAACTAGGTGAGCGATAGATAATCCAACTACACCCTTTAATCTCATACATTCCCAATCTCAATATTTCCAAATCAATTCCTCATTTCTCACAATTAATTAACCAATGTAATTAGGGCATTTTCCATAATTAACATTACATCCCTTAGGTTCCATTTTCATCAATGACAGAACATTTATTCCATTTCTCTATGCCAAACATGCATCTAGGTTTATTATAATTAAAACCCCAACTTGCGTAAAATTACACAAAAGCCCAAAGTTTTCTCAAAATTACACAACAACTCCCAACATATCAAAATACTAAAATTTAAAGACAAAGCTCATAAAGAGGAGTAGGATATCCCTACCTCGAAGTTTGAGCCCAAACGGAGGCGAAGACTCAAAGACCAACGTGCTTCAAATCCCAAGTTTTTCAGATTAAAATGAAGCTCTCAACACCCTCTATCTTTTTAACAAAGGCTCTAGGGTAAATTCACAATCTAGGGAGATCAAATCTTAGAGAGAGAGTAAGTTTAGAGAGAGAGGGTCTCGGATTTAGGGTTTGAAAAGAAAAGGAGATGAAAAAGTTATGTTTAAAATCGCTACTGTCCGCTGATATAAAACAGGCTCGCTCGAGCTACCAGACACAGAAAACCCTCGCTCGAGCCAAGAAGGTCTCGCTCGAGCCAAAAACTCAGGAGCACGCTCGAGCGAAAGAATGCTCGCTCGAGCCAACAATTCAAACCCTCAGGTCTGCAACCAGACGCATGCTCGAGCGACGGACTGCTCGCTCTAGCGAAGAACAAACCAGACCGCTCGAGCGAAGAAAAGCTCGCTCGAGCTAAGAAATGCAACTCTCAGGTCAAGAACCAGACGCAATCGCTCGCTCAAGCGAAGCCACTCTGGCTTGATCCACCAGATACAAAAACTCAACTCTCGCTCAAGCTAACAAATCCTGGCTCGAGCTAAGGACCAAAACAAGAAGCTCGCTCGAGCGACAAACTTCTCGCTCGAACGAAGGTCCAGAAATCTGGGCAGCAACACTTGACTCCTAAACACAACCAACCTGTAACAAACCTGCCCAACACATCCTATAACTCAAATACAAAGTATGAAAGGATGTAAACAAGATATAAACAACTGCTAACATCTACGGACACATGTCCGGATCACTGTACAACGAGGGCAAGTCCGGGGTCGCTATAGATAAATTAGATATAATACATCTTTTATGTCAACGTAAATTAAAAAACACGGCTAAAAAAAAATTTATAGTCAAGTTTTTTATATAAATATATACATATACATACATATAAGAAATAAATAATAACAATATATATATAGAATCAAAATAGTTTGTGATTCTTCACAATTTTATAAGTAAAACCATGCAACTCGTTTGATCCAACTGAAATACAAATCAAAATTGTGATAAACATGGTTATAACCAACACCAACAACACGGCGTTTTTTCCCGACTATGCCAATCTGATAACTTTATTCTCGCTCTGGGGTAGGTTTTTTTCTTTTTTTTTTTCTTTATTTTCATTGTAGGTAAACTTGCTTTACCAATATTGTTTTCTGGCAAACGGCTTTACCAAATCCATGTTTCATGATTAAAAAAAATAATAAAATTTCAATGCACAAAATTGACTTTTCAAAAGCCGTTTTTAGTTAACTTCTAATTAAGTCTGAGTTAATTAAAAACGGTTTTGATAAAACCGTTTTCTCCACATTTTTTTTAAATTTAGATTTTGAACATAAATATTTATTACAAAAAATATATCTAAAACATAAAATGGCTTTAGAAAAACTGTTTTCATTTCTAAAACGGTTTTATGAAAATCATTTTCTGGGAAATATTTTCTTTTTCTTTTTTCTTTTGTTTTCGGGAAATATTTATTACGAAAAATATATTTAAAACATAAAACGGCTTTAGAAATATTTCTTTTTCTTTTAGTCAGAATGAGGACCACACTGATGGGAAGTCAAGGAATGGGGGGTTCACGAAAAACAAAATTTGGGTGCTGAAAAAACAATCTCAAAGACAAGTGGGTGGTTCGCTGAGACCTGTAGTTCTCGGAAGGAATGGGGGCCAATACAGCGCAAATACAAGATAAACTCTCTTGCAGACCACAAGAAGCAGAACACCTATCTTAGTTCAAAACATCCGTATCTTGGGGTTTAGGGGACGAAGGCCCAGGGTACAGATGAACTACAATCTCAGACAGGGCAGCAAAAAGAATCTACTGTTAATGTCTGGAGTCCCAAACAAACCTAATTTTGAAATTGAAAATCCCCAATAAAAAATGAAAACCCTAATTTATGCAAAACAAACCTCAATGTGGATGATGGAAGGGAGAGGTGCGAGGATGTTTGTTGGTCTTCGCCTTCTTCATTCTTGCTACAGCTCTCGCGATGGCCTTTGTCTTCTTCTCCTCCTACGCGATGCTCTTCGCATCTCCCTCCTCTTCGTTGTTTGATGAAGTACAGTGTGTGTGTGTGTGTTGGACTATTGGAGCAGAACAAAAACGTGGGTAAAGATCAATTAAAACCCAAACCAAAACAAATACAAAAAAAAAATAATAATAATAATAAAAAATGGCGAAAACGGTTTTTGTAAAGCCATTTTATATAAACCAGCTTTTTTAAAACCGTTTTATGTATTAAAAATGTTTTTCGCAAACATATTTATTTTCAAAATCTTTTTTTTTTTTTATAAAAAAAGTGGAGAAAACGGTTTTACCAAAACCATTTTTAATTAACTCAAAATTAATTAGAAGTTAACTAAAAATGATTTTTGAAAAGCCAATTTTGTGCATTGAAATGTTATTATTTTTTTAAATCATGAAACATGGCTTTAGTAAAGCCGCTTTTCAAAAAACAACATTGGTAAAGCCAGTTTACCCTACAATGAGAATAAAAATAAAAATCCATCCTAAAATAAAAATAAAATTGTTAGATTGGCACAATCAGGAAAAAAACGCCCCAACAACACAAATATCGTAACATGATACAAATGCTACACATGCCCAAAAATTTCCAAAAATGGCAAACCCAAATCACAGAGCAATCAATCAAATGGAAAAACTTTCCAAAAAGAAAGACCAAGTACTCCAAGTCGAAGAAGAAAAAGAAAAACGGGAGGGAGGTCTGTTCAAGTGTGCTCACATCCTCCTCTCATAGCTACACCCTACAGAACTAGCTTCCATCACATCATCCTGCAAAACCCTAAACCACATCTCCAACTGCATCACCGCCTCAAGATCCTTCGATGCTTCCAGAGGCTTTAAGAACCTTCCCATCCCTTTCTTTAACCCGGTTGACCACCATCCCTACTCCTACTTCAACTACACTCTCATTTAGACCCCATGCCCTGACCCAATTGACCCATCTCGTTCTCTTCCGCAGCCTTGGGGCTCCGACCCGATTATCACACCCGGTCCGTTTTCCTGTTAGGTCTCTGATGCTTGTGGGTGCGAGTGCGAGAGGTGTGATGATAGGGACTCAGGATGCTCATGCTCGGACCTGAACTTGTCCGCGTTGACTCACGAGTACGGGCCATTGGGAAGTGGAGTGTGGAAATCGGTTGACTCAGAGAGGGGTCTGTGTTCGATTGAAGATTGTGAAAAATGGAAGGAAAAGTCGGGGATTGCGTACCGGTAAAATCATTGGGAGTGGCCAATTTGTTTATGAATATGCAGGTATGAACTGTAATGTAACAATTTGATTTCACGTTTATAATGTAAAAAGAAGCAAAAAGAAAGAAATTTTAAAAATTAAAGAATAATAAGAACCATCATGTGATATTAATGCAGACTAAACTAGGATCGACTAGGCACACCTCAACTTTGCAAATCGGTGAAGCTCGCTGACCGAGTAGCCCATTCATAGGAGTTGCTCAAACCAGCCGAGCAATAAATTAACCTTAGTGGACACAATAAAATCGGGATAAATGGGAAAGTACCGATTTATAGTCAGTTCACCTGGAGCTGTCGTCGAGTTCTGTAGAGAGTTCAACATTCCAGATGATGTTCGCTTTGAGCTTACCAAGAAAGGTGATACTACTTAGGGTAGATTGGATGCCTGCCCTTTCACCGTCGTGTCCATAGTAGAAGGCAGCTTCCGCTTCCCGGTCCAGCCCCTAGTTTGTGAGTTTCTGAGGCAGACTAGGTTATGTCCAACCCAAGTGTCAAACAACACTTATAAAATAATAAATGGCATCACCACACTAAATCGTATTCTCGGTTTGAACCTCGGTCTGGCCGAGATATTCCACCAGCATACACTGAGCAAAAATAAAGGAGGTTTCTGTTGGTACCTCAAGGTTAGAAAAGGCCGAGCAAAACTTGTAGAGGACGATGACTTTCTATGGGTGTCTAGGAATTATGAAGATGCCGAGGCGTCTATACCAGGCTGGTAGATATGTAAGGATTTCGAGAGCGCCAGTGAGCATAATAGCACGGTCCTGATTTTCTTCTGAATGAATATCCTCACCAATCTAACACTTGGCTTCATTTTTTGTGCAGATTATAAACACTTGATAGACAATTACTCGCACGACGATCAGCAAGCCATCCGAATTACGTTGTGACATCTGGATCGTGAGTGCCATAAATTGCTGGAGTACGAGCCAAGCTACCAATGCAGTGTGCTGCGCAAAAGTAGGGTTACTGATTTTTTACGCGCCCCCCTCTCTAGAGCTTGATCCAACCTTCTTGAGATCAATCTAGTGCCGCTAACTGCCGAGCAAGAAATGGCCAAAATCTGAGCCATTAAATCTATGATCATCGCAGGACCGAGTGATTCTCGACCGGTCGAGACAGCTGAGGGCCAATCTTCGCAGCCGGTCGTGTAGGAAATTGGACCGATGCTGGCCCTAGCTAAGGAGCCGGGTTCTTCTCAGCCCAAAAAGAGGTCGAGGCAAACAGTGGCTGAGCCACATCTGGTCAACGAGGACTCGATCGAACTGCCGGTTGCTGATAAAGGGGAAAGGTCCACAGAAGTCATAGCCAAGCAATCCACCCACTCTACCGCCCCACAGTGTGGTTGCCCGAGCTAAAATACAAAGGCCGAGCGGTGACCACAACTGATTTCGTCTATGCTGACAAGGACAACTCGCTAGGTTTTAACCTGACCAAGGGTTTGCTTCTTCTGACGAACATGAAGAAACATGAGGAGTTGTCTGATCTAAAGGTCCTTAGGTCGGCATCCAAATCTATAGTTCTAGTAAGGTCACTTGCTTTTAACTTGTGTAAGTTATTGTTTGGTTTTCTTGTACTAATGTGTCACCTTTTGTAGGCCGCGCAAAAGAACTATGTCACGTACGAACGCATGATCGCTGTGCAGCGAAGTCTGCGTGAGGCCATCGCAGATAATAAAGAAAAGATGGCTGAGCTGTTGAAAGTGAAAGCTACTCTTGTTGCCATTTCGGCCGAGTGAGACGAGTTAGTCGAACGAATGGCTAGGGCGGGGGAAGAAAAAGAAAAGGCCATGCAAGCAAAAAAATGAGGTATATTGCCAAGATGAAAAAATATCGAGATGCTCACAAAGCCGAGCTAAAAGAGAAGGTTGAAGACGCAGAGGATCGTGGCTTTGTGAAGGGTGAGCGAGCGTATAAATGGCAGGTGGAGGCCACAAGAGACATATTCTTTCAGTGCGGTTGGAAGGCGTCCGTGGAGAAACTTGGCCACGCGCCTGATTCATAATTCTTTAAGAACCCTCCACTGGCCTTCATACCGCACACATGAAAACTGTCACGCCCCGAATTTTAATTACTCGAAAATATTACCAAGCCTGTAAATTTAGGTCCATTTTTTTATTTTTTTTGTTTTTATACATATACAAATATCTATTACACTTGAGTAATAGAAATACAATGATACATGTTCTCTCTCTCTCTCAATGAATATTAATTTGACAACAATACATACCAGTCTCCTACTGTGCTACAAATAAATAAATATAAATACAAAATTTATTTCCTTTACATCTACTATGAAGTTCTAAAAAGGGACTCAAGATCTCCATAAATCTTCAATCCAATAATCCAAACTTTCTTCTTGTAAAAAGATAAAACAACAACGGGGTGAGCACAATACCCAGTAGGAATCTCATAGTTCTCAATCAATAACTAACACACAGATAGAAATGATCATACATGCAGGGTGATATCATATAGTAGAGTGACATTTTATAATTTCAAAATACCATAAGTAAGGTACCTTTTTCTCAAAAACTATTTAAACATTTTCAAGAAAAACCTTCAACCATTAAAATCATCCCTTAACCTTAGAAAAACATAGACCTTTGTGAAACAACCGTATTTAAGAAAACAATATCATTAAAAAGTTATTAACTAATTCCCAAAATATTTCTCATTTAGTTTCCATTTTTAATGTTCCTCTTTTTCTTTCATTCTTCCTTTTTACTCATTATATTTATTTAGAACTCCATAACTTCAAGTTCAAGTTTCCTTTTTGATTCACTAACAATTCTCCTATACTCAATTCACAACGTTATTTACACTCTCAAATTTCATTTCAAGGAAACACAAGGTGAACAAACCCCTTTCAATTCAGTCTCTTATTTATTTTACAGAACAATACCCATAATTTACCTTTATTGTCACAACTAATTCATTAAGTTTACCATCACCAATCCATAATCCAATTACCACTTCAATTTCCATTCTTTCAATTGATTTCATATCAAATACCGGATCCAATCACAAGTCATCTCCATGAGTCACACGCTTTACCGGTCACAAGCCGGAAGGAATGCGAAACCTCACGCTTTACCGGTCACAAGCCAGAAGGAACACGGAACCTCACGCTTTACCGGTCACAAGCTGGAAGGAACACGGAACCTCAACATACCACACGCTTCATCGGGCGCTACTCCGAAAGGAAGGCGGAACCTATCTCAAGCGCCACGCTTTGCCGGCTCAAATACGGCGGGAAACGGACCCCAAGATAACGTCACAATCCATCATTACAATTAGTGGACAATGCCAACACATCTTCCATTATTTCCGTAACACATTAATTCAATATACATCCACCATATATTAAAATTACATTCACATAACAAGTACAAATATGTTCCACGACCTTCTTCATTATCCATTAAACCATTCATTGTTTTGTCACACAAAAATATAACAACACCTCCATAGAGGCAAAGATTCATCTTTAAAGTATTCACAATTCTTGGGTTCAAACTATTTCTTTACTTTTCCATATTATCATCAAGTCTTCAAATTCAATTTTTTTTTTTAAACACATTGATTATCAATTACTACCTATGGTTATAAATTAAATCTCTAACATTTAATTTTCTTTGATACAACTCCTTCATATAACATCGTCATATTTCACAATCTCCCAATTATCATTATTCACACTCATCTTAACCCAAAATAGACTTAGTTTCATAAATTTAATGTTGATTGAAGTATCCTCATTTTCCAAAATGAAGCTCCATAACTATTGTTAAATATAAAGTTTGACTTTTAGTTTTGAGGTACAGAATCACTTTCTAATTACACAATAAAATTCTTAAATCTTCACTTCATCATCTTATCACAAGTTTCGTATCATCTTTCAACTCCTCCCCGCAGTTACCAACACAACTCAACTCAACGCAATTCAACATGATTCAAACACAATTCATCATAGTCCAACACAATTCGATTCAACATTATTCAACACAACCCAACATAATTAACACTATTCAACATAAGCAACACTATTCAACATGATTCAAGGTGGACTCTTAAACCTCTATTTCATCATTTCACCCCAAGCCTTATGTCATCCATATCATTAATAAGTCATTTCCCCAATCTTGATTTCATATTATAACATAATTTACAATATCCACAACAAAGGTTCAATCGCTAATTTTTAACATAATTTTGAAACATCTCCAAAATCTAATTAAACTTGTACATATAGAATTCAACTTACCAATTTCATGATTCTACTTTCAATTTGGGAAAAATCATTATTTATCATCATGAATCAACCTAGGGTTTCAAGAAAATTAAGAATTTCAAGAAAAATTCAAACTTCTTAAACCACCACTTTTTATTCCAATTTTTCCATTGATTAAACACCTAAGATTCATAACCCACCACATTAACCCAACAATTGAACCCACTAACACTTCAAACCCTAAACCCCCAAATCTTAAGATGTACACTATATGCTCAAAAATGTGGGTTTTATATGAATATAATCAAAATACCACAAATCTATCTATTTATGGAAGTATTAAGGAAGAACTAGGACCCCTACCTCAAGAATCAAACAAAGGAGCAAAGCTTTGATGAGATTCTTCCACAAATCCGAACTTCAATTGGTTGAAAAGTATGATCTTCAAGCCTTCTTCATTTCTTTATAAGAGATCTTGGCCAATCCTTAGGGAAATGGAAGGTATTTGAGGTCAAAACCCTAGGGTTTTCGGACCTAGGGTGAAAGGGATGAAGAGAGAAGGTAGAAATGTGAAGAATGATCTAGAAAAGTGATTTTAAACTTGCTAAATTCGCGCGGTTCGCTTGAGCGAATAAAAGCTCGCTCGAGCAAGCATGCTTCCAGCACAGAAACTCAAAATTCGAACAAGTGTAACTTTCTCATTCGGACTCCGTTTTAGGTTGTTCTTATGTCCAAATTGAAGCCCCAAAAACAAGCTTTCCAATGGTTCCAACCTCACATTCAAATTCGAAGTATGGAAGGAGAAAAGGGCAAAAGAGTGAAGGTTGATCAAAAACTCAAACTCAAACTTGGGGCTTTTTATCTAATCTTACCTAAATACCTTGTTAAGACTTCAATCAAGGTTCCAAACATCACCCAAGGGTCCTCAATTATAACATTTAAAGTTCACTTGCCAACCCATAAATATCAAGAGTCCGACAACCATACAAGTTTTAAGGTGACGGGCACCACTATACATCAATCCAATATGAATTACAATCTGAGTCAATACAAAAACCTACACCACGACCGTTCAACAGAAGATGATCGAGGCTGCGAAGGTTGCCAATGTTGCCAAAGTACTTGCCGCCAAGCAAGTTGGTCTATTTTCCTCATCGGCCACTTCTAGGGAAGGCCTGCCGAGTAATGGTGGGGTCGAGCTGGAGGCTAATCTGACCCTTGCAGTTGACCCAGAGATTACGGATGGTGTAGTCGGGGAAGGCGCGGCCGATCTGGATCAGGCTGTGTTTCCTCCCGGTTAGGGAATTTAGCTTCAGGGACCCGAGTAAAAATCAGCTCGGTTAAGGAATCTCAACTCTCCTTCCAATGAGCAAAATCAACTCTGTTAAAGAAACAAAAAATTAGCTTAGTTCAAATTGCAGAAAGTTAGGAAACACCATCTTTCTCCCCAGCAAGCAAAGTCAGCTTGGGAAGGATGAGCAAAATCAGCTTGGTCTGATGTTGGAAACAAGCAAAAAATCATCTTGATTTAAATTGCTAAAGTTGGGGAAACCACAAAATTTCTTCCTAGTGAGCAAAGTCAGCTCAGTGAGGTGAGCGAAATCAGCCCAGAGACATGAGCGAAATCAGCTCGGTCTTAAATCACAAGCTGGGGAAAACACCAACTTTCTTCTCATTAAGCAAAGTCAACTCAAGGAGGCGAGCCAAATCAGCTCGATTTTTAATTTGGAGTTAGGAAAAACACCAACTCTCTTTCCGGCGAGCGAATTCAACTCGAGATATACGAGCAAAATTAGCTTGGAGACATGAGAGAATTCAGCTCGGTCTTAAATCACAAACTGGGGAAAACACCAACTTTTTGGCCGGGGTGCTATGTCAACTGAAGGGGAGTTTCCCCTAATGCTCAGTTGCACACTGCAATACTTTAAATTTACATGAAATGCCACAGTATAAAGAAAAATACAAGGATTCCTTTCATTGCTCATCTAGCATTACATATAGTGCTAAAAGACTACGTTTGAACAAAGAGGTATGCTTAGTAAGGGAAAAAGAGTTACATTTTAGAAGTAAAACAGCTTGAGGTTGGCTGCATTCCATGGTCTTGGAATAGCTTTACCATCCAAATCTTCCAAATGATATGCCCCTTTGCTAGCAAGGCCAGTGATCTTGTATGGGCCTTCCCAATTTGCATCCAGTTTGCCTTCCCCAGGGACCATAGTGTTGCATATTACTTTCCTTAATACCGAGTCCCCGACTTTGAATAGGCGCGGATGCACGGTCTTGTTGTATCTCTTGGAGAGCTCTTGTTGATAAGCTGCAATGTGAATTAGTGTCCTTTCTCTTCTTTCTTCAGCAAGGTCCAATTCCAGGGCAATAGCTTCACAGTTCAAGTCTGGCTCAAAGTTTTCAAATCGTATGGTTGGCATGCCAATCTCCAAGGTAATGACCGCCTCTATGCCATAAGCCAGAGCGAATGGAGTTTCGTCGATAGAGTGTCTTAGGGTAGTTTGGTATGCCCATAGAACGTTGGGGAGTTCCTCAGTCCACCTCCCTTTAGCTTTCTTAAGCCGCTTTTTCAGCTCGTCCAAGATAGTCTTGTTTGTAGCTTTAGCTTGTCCATTTGATGAGGGTAGGCCGGTGTAGAATTATAGAATTCGATATTCAACTCTTCGCAAAATTCGCAAAATAGTTTCCCATTAACTGTGTATCGTTATCCGAGATGAGGGCCTGTGGGACTCCGAACCGAGTAACAATATTTTGCCATATGAACTTTTTTGCATCTTTTTTCTTGATGGTCGCCAACGGCTCAACTTCCACCCATTTAGTGAAGTAGTCAGTAGCGGCGATGAAAAACTTGTGATTGCCCGGAACTGTTGAGAGTGGTCCTACGATGTACAGTCCCCAAAGGGCAAATGACCAAGGACTTATCAAGGGGAGTAACTCTCTGGCCGGCTAGTGAATCTAGTATGCAAATTTATGGCATTTTTTGCATTTTTGCATATATTTTTTGTGCGTTGGCCTACATGCAACGGCCACCGATAACCTTTAAAAATTGCTCGGTATGCCAGCGATCTTCCCCCAATGTGGCTTCCACACATGTCTTCATGAATTTCGAAGAGGATAACTTAAACCTTGCTAAGATGGATGCATTTCAAATATGGCCTAGTAAAGGATTTTTTGTACAAGGCACCAGATGAAAAGAGCCAAAATCGCTCTAACTTACCTCTTATCTTGTTGGCTTCCTTCTTTTCGGTGGGCAGGACTCAATTTTTGAGAAAGGTTATGATGGGGTCCATCCAAGATGGCCCTAAGTCAATGCAGAGTACTTTGAGTACCTTAGGTTCTTCAATGATAGGTCTAGGCAAGAACTCAATCATCAAAGGGTTGGGAAAGATGTTTTGCATGGATGCTAAGCCGGCCAATTCATCCGCTTGACTATTTTCTTCAAGGCCGATTTGCTCCATTCTTATTACGGTAAACTTTTTGATCTCAGCGCGTACCAGCGCTTGATACTTGGTCATCCTCTCATCCTTAGTCTCGTATTCTCCAGAGACTTGGTTGATAACAAGTTCAGAGTTGCTGAATACCATGATCTCGGTTGCCCTCATCTGCAGAGCACTTTTTAGGCTAGCTAGGAGGGCTTCATATTCTGCTTTGTTGTTGGATGCTAGGAATCCAATCATGATATCATGCTCAATGGTTAGTCTATCTAACGAACTTAATCCAACCCCTAGCCAAGCGCCATGTCTATTTGAGGCTCCATCAATGATGAGTTTCCACATCTTGCCAATGAATAATTTCTAGCAGTCAGATGGATTTTGAGAATTTTGTAAGTCTAAGGTTTTGGTCTCCTTTATGCATAGCTTTCTTGCTTGCTCGTCTATCTTGGTGTTCAGTAGGATGGCTGTTTCTTCCTCCGTCTGCTCATTATTGTCTTGCCTTTCTATTGCTTACATCTCACGTCCTTCTGGTGGCATTGACGCCGTTGGCTGTGCTAAATCTGCACTAGCCAAATTGATTGGGCAAACTAGGTGGGTGCTTGAGGCAAATTCCGTCACAAAGTCAGCTAGGGCCTGTGCCTTGATTGTTGTTCACGGTTGGAACTTGATGTCGTATTGCCCTAGCTTGGCCGCCCACTTCAGGATTCTGCTAGAAAAGTCTGCCTTCTCAAATAACACTTTCACTGGGAATTCAATTAGCACCACAATTGTATGAGCATGAAAATAGTAGGCTAACTTCCTAAAAGCCATCATCAATGCTAGAGCTAGTTTCTCCAGTGGCAGATATCTTGATTCGGTGGAGATCAATGTCTTTCTAACATAGAAGATAGGGAGGTGTTGAATTCCCTCAGCTTAGACAAGCACCACGCTCACCGCTTGTTGAGAAACGACCAAATAGAGATAGAGCTCCTCTCCAAGTTTAGGGGTGACCAAGATTGGGGCAGAGGAGAGGTAAGCTTTCAAGTTGGCCAAGGCGCAGTCGCATTTTCTGTCGCAAAAGAACATGGATTTTAAGGTTTGCAAGAATGGCCTACAACAATCTAATGACCGGCCGATAAACCTATTCAGCGCGGCTACCATTTCGGCAAGATGTTGCACGTCCTTCGCTGAGTTCGGCTGTTCAAGCTCTTGTATTGTTTTTATCTGTGAGGGGTCAGCCTCTATGCCCCGGCTCATAACCAAAAAACCCAAAAATTTCCCCGTCCCTACTCCAAAAGCACACTTGGAAGCATTCAAACGCAATTTGTGGTGTTTGAGTACGGCAAACATTTTAGCTAGGTTGGCGAGGTGCTGGGACTCATTCTTGCTCTTCACCATCATATCATCAATATATGCCTCCATAGTATCGCCTAGCAAATGGGCGAACATTTTGGTTACCATTCTTTAGAAGGTTGCTCCAGCATTCTTAAGGCCAAAAGGCATGACCTTATAGCAGTACAATCTTCTTGGCATACTGAATGATGTGATCTCTCGGTCTGGTTTGTACATGGTTATTTGGTGGTAGCCGCAGTATACATCAAGGAAGCCGAACCTTTGGTGACCAGCGGTAAGATCCACCAATTGGTCAATTATTGGGAGTGGAAAGCTATCCTTAGGGCAAGCTCGATTGACCGTTTTGTAGTCGACGCATACTTGCCATTTCCTGTTCTTTTTCGGTACTACCACTGTGTTAAAGATCCATTTGGGGTATTACACCTCTTCAATTGCCCTAGCCTCCAGCATGTTTTTGACCTCCTCTACCACTACCTCGGCATAGTGCAAGGCTAAGCGCCGAGTTCTCTATATGACAGGTCGAGCGTTTGGAAAGACGTTGAGTTGATGGTAGATGAAGTTTGGATTGATGTCAGGCATATCGTAAAGCATCCATCCAAAGAATTCGATGTTGGAGACCAAAAAGTTTACATTGTCCATCCGCTCGGTGCTGGACAATGATGAACCTAAGAGAAAGAATTTGTTCAGATCATTCTCATCAATTCGAATCTCCACTAAATCTTCTACAGATTTCTCCTCGATCTTTCTTCCCACATCTTCCAAAACATCTTTTCCTTCTGGCCCCTCTATTATTTGGACAAAGCCTTTGGCAGCCTCCTTTTACTGCGACAAAGCACTGTTTGGACATCACTTAGTCCCCCTAAACCTCTTCAATCTGTTCGGCTGGGGTAGAGAAGCGCATGACTTAGTGGTGGGTTGAAGCCACCGCTTGCATGGCGTACAGCCAGCCCCTCTTCAAGATCAAGTTGTAAGTCGAGGTAGGGATGTAATAATGGCCCGACTCAGCCCAAACAGGCCTCACGGGCTCCCTTTTTTTTAGCGGGCCAGGCCGAGCCGACCCATGTACCAAAAAGTGGGGCCCAGGCCTAAGCCCATTCGTAATAGAGCCTAGGCCGCGGGCCTACGGTCGCAAGCCGATCCTAGTCGGGCCTTTTTTTATTATTTATTTATTTATTAGGAATAAAAAATAAAAGAAAATTTGTACTAGAGTATTTTAGTTAAGATTAATGAGATGTTTTGTTTGGTTATGTTTCATGGAAATATTTAAATTTAATTATGTATGACTTATATTTTTTTAATTATGAACTTATAACTAAAAAATTGTGCAATTATGTAATTTTTTTTCTTTCGAAATGAATAATTTTATATATATGAAAATGAAATTTTCAATATTACAATATTAAATTATTTATATAACATTTATTGAATGAATAATTTTTATTTCAAAATAAAATAAAATATGTATAGATTATTGATGATGGTAGAGCAATTGCATCACTATAGGTCAAGTACATCCTAACTAGACTGGCACCTACTAGCCTACCAATCATTTGCATTATACTCCACCTCAATAATCCAATACCAAAAAATAAAAATAAAAAATGAAATGAAATGAAATAGTAAAAAACAAATTATTGATCAATCATCGGAGGAGATAGACATTTTAGTCGCGTTGCCTGAGGATATGCCATCCAAATCATTTTAAATTCGCTCATTTTCACTATAATTTTGTCTTCCTGTAAGCGCATGCATATGATCTCTGGATATCATCAGTGCCTCAACCATTTGGGGTGAAAGCTTGCTCTAGTAATCGCTCAGCACCCGTCCACCTGCATTAAAAGCTGTTTCCGGAGGAACTGTAGAAATAGGAATGGTTAGTATATCACGGGCCATCTATAAAACCACAGGCCATATAGTTTCATTTTGTTTCTATCATTTCAAAATGTCAAAATCACTGGAATCATCCACGTACGTGCTTTTCCAAATAACGTTGTAGTTCAGAACTACTTACACTTGTATGTTGAGATATTCTTCTACTTTTTATTGCTGAAAAAACACTTAATCTCCCACCTCGAGATGAGACTACTAGTGTAGTATGTGTAGGTGTATTTACAGATGCAGCTGCCCTGTGTTTTTCAAATAATCTGTTACATGTTTGCATAATAGGGGCAAACTGTATTTGATCAACGAAAAGACGTTCTAAAAATTTTTGTAAACCAATTTCTTTACACCTAGGATCAATTATCATGGCTAAACCTAATAGATGAGGCAAAGGATCAAAATATTTATCAAATTTTGCTTTCATTGAAGTAATAATGGTTACATAATATTCATTAGCCATATATTTTACGAAAACTTTAATTATTTCTGCTAACATATGTAAAACAAATGGTGAAGTAGAAATATATATATATATAAGAAAATAATTTTGTTAAAGTATCAAAAACTTTTAAAAAATCTTTATACACGGCTACTTGGTGCCAATTAAGTTCTGTGGGAGTCAGTAATCCTCCAATTGATGTTTTTGCAAAAAATAAATCCATTGCTCTTCTTTGTTTACAAGTTATTTTTAACATATTATATTTTGAATTTCACCTACTATCTACATCTAAAATTAATTTTTAAATGACATATTTTCTTATTGACAAATTTTTCTATATTCCGAAATTCGATTAGCAGAAAACATAATAGTAACAACTGCATTTTTTATTACAAGTACATAAGTCTCCTATACATGCATAACTTCTTTAACAATCAAATTTAAAATATGGGCACAACAACGAACATGAAATAAATCACCATCAACAAGTAATTGTAAAGTTGATTTTAAATGGGTTACAGTTTGATTATAATATGCTACATTATCTAAACTAATCGTAAATATTTTATTTTGTAAAGGCCGCTCATATCATACATTTGTTATTTCTACACCAAGCGAATGACCAGTGGATGGAAGTTCAACTAATTTAAATGAAATAATTCTTCTATTTAATTTCCAATCATTATCAATAAAATGTGCAATGATACATTGATATTCAAAACCATTATTTGACTGGATCAGATGTTAAACAAACTTTTCCATTCAAATTTTTAAAGATGTCAAATAATTTTAACATCCTCAAATTTCTTTAAAATCCTGTTTCTAGTGGTATTTCTTAAAAAACTTTGATATTGCGGTGCAAAACTTTTGTGGATCATTTCAATAAAATAAAGACATTCACTAGTAGTAAAATGTTGTTCAACCACAGAATTTTGCACATGTAGAGGATCATATGAAAATGTTTGCAAATTACCAGTTAATGAAACCCCTAATTGCATTTGACTTCGAATAAAAGGTTGTTGACTTTGTAAATGTTTGTTAGCGTACTTTTTTAGATAACTGGTACCCACTGCAGATGCAGCACTAAGTAAATATGTAGAATATTTACATTTTTCTTTAAACGTGATTGTGCTATCAGGATTATTTATAGATATTTTTTCAAAATATTCCTAAACATTACTACTTCTGCTCTTAGATGATGATCCAACTGTTAGAAGAGAGATATTAGAAGAAGAATCAACAAATTCATGCTGTGTAGTATATGTATCAACATCGACATAAACAGTAAGAATATTAGGATCCATAGTAATGTAAGTAAAACAATAAATAAAAACTAATAATTAATTTAAATAATGTGTCATTGCAATAAGTAAAAAATAATAATTAATATATGTTCACAAATAATTAATAAAAAAATGAGTAGCTAATAAATTTAATTAAAATAATTAATGTTACTGACTGGTGAATGCAATACAAAAATTAGTTTCTTCTGATAAAAGTTTCTTGTTGCACAATTGCAATTGCCACTTAGGGATGGCACTTCAAAATTAATTCAAAGTTGAGGGAGATTGAGAGTTTAAGATAAATTGATAGAGTTTAAGAGAGAATTATTTGTGAGATTTATTTTCGAAAATGAGAGATATTTATAGTAGTTTGAAAGATTGAAGTAAATGTATAAATAAAAAAAATATTACCGTTGTATGAAACGGTAATATGACCGTTAAATTTTTTTTTTTTTTTAAGTCTGCAGAGGTGCAGACGTTTTTTTTTTTAAATTGCAATTTGCAACTTAACTTCATGTGGCATACAGAGTGATATGACACATGATGCAAAGGAAGGGCAAGCACTGGTAAGGGGTAGGGCAGGGACATTGGTCAACAGGTCACCTTTTGACAATTTGTTTGTTTATATATACATATATATATTTTTTTCTTTTTCATTGCAAGTAGTTACTACTTTATTTTTTTTCATTGTTTTGTTTTGTTTTTGTTTTTTATTTTTTTTTTATTTTATTATTTTTTAAATTATTTAACTGTTGTAAGTTGCTTTTTATTTTTATTTTTTTGAAATTTGACCTTTGGCAGAGAGAGGGCCTGTGGGCTAGGCCGAGCCAGGCCTAGTGGGCTCCCCGTAGGGCCTGAATTTTTTTTTTGGGTCGGGCTAATAGGCTGGGCTGGGCTTCAAGTAGAAAGCCTAGACCCAAGGTACTGGGCTGGGCTCGGGCTCGGGCCTAGGCCTAATCAGACCAAAATAGACCAAGCCCAACTCAAGCCTCGGGCTAGCTTCGAGCTTCCCATGAGCCTCGGGCCATTTTTACACCCTTAAGTCGAGGGCACCTTCAGCACCCGGGACTTCACCTGCTTCGTGATTGACCTTGCTTTGACCGGCAGTATGATCTTCCCAATCGGCCATTCAAGCTGTGAGTTGAAACCAACCAAAGGGAAAGTTACTGGAGCTAAGTTTTTGTCCCCCAGCTTCATTTGCTCAAATGCGTTATAATACATGATCTCGACCGAACTCTCCTGGTCGATCAAAATTCTCTTGACATCAAAATCCTTAATGCGGAAGGTCACAACTAAGGTGTCGTTGTGAGGGGTTTGAATTCTTTCCAAGTCTTTGCTCGAAAAAATCATGATATCTTATACCTCGGTCTTTTCCTTCTTCGCGGCAAGCTGGACGGATAGCACCTTCCTCATATGCTCAGCCATCTCAATCATTTCTCTAAGCTTGTGTACTCGCACTGGCTCAATGATTTCGTGAATGACGTTGATAACTCCTTGGGGCGCTGCATGTAGGACGACTAGCCCATTTGGCTCGGCTTGCCCTTGATGAGGTGCCCTCATGCCGTTGTCAATGTATTGGTCCAGGTGCCTTACTACAACCAACTCTTCCAAGTGATATTTTAACGGCACGCAGTCCTCCATGCGGTGCCCCCTTTCTTCATGGTAAGTGCAGCAATATCTAATGTTAAATCCCCTCTAAGCATGTCCCAATTTTGCTGGCCACCGGACGTATGTCTCACCACGGATTTCACTTAGAATGCGATACATTGGAATTTTGAAGACAATGGTAATGCTAGTCCGTCCCTTTAACTTTCTCTTGGCATCTTCCTCTTCGTTGCGAAGAGCGTTGCCCGGTTATTGCCCCAACCCTTGTTTCTATCATTGCGGCCAGCGCAACGGTGTTGTTCTCTGGCTCGGTTATTAGGGCGATTATCCTCCTGCCCCACTAAGTTAACCTTCCCAGCCGCGTGTTTGTCCGCTGCCATCAGATTCGCCTTCTCGGTAGCCGTGGCGGCATCATCCTCAACTCGGATGTGCTTGTTAATCCGCTGCATCAATGATTCCATGGTTGTAGGCTGGTGCATCGTAAGCAAGTCTCGCAGTCTATGTCTGACTGGTAGGCCTCGTTTGTATTGAGCGATTGCCATGTTTGTGCGGCAATCGAGGATCTCGTTATAGGTCTCCCAATACTTGGCATTGTATGCCTTCAATGAACTGCCCAATTCCATCTTGATACCCAAGAGGTGGTTGACCTCTTTCGGTGTTCGAGTATTGGTCTTAAATCTTATGACGAACGCTTCGGCAAGTTGCTGCCAGCCCTCGATACTTCCTTCCGGTGAACCTTTTCAGGCCCAACTCCCCCAAGCTAGCTGAAAAAATAAGGCACATTAAGGCATCATTATGTCTATGCCTCGCCATCACTTGCCGGTAATAACTAATGTGCATGTACGGGTCTGTCTTGCCATCGTATAGCATGAACTTAGGTTGATGGAATCCGGTGAGGAGTGGTATGCTCTCAATCTCAGGGGAGAGTGGGGTGGCACTAAGCCTCGCTAAGTCTCTATCCACTTGCACAGAGGCCACCACTCTAGGTAGCGGCATGGCCACTTCTTCACTGCAATGGATTCTGGGATTCATCCTCTGCAGCGCCAGCACTCTCTGGGCCTCTCTGTGGCGTGCACGCTCCTCCAAGACGTCCCTCAAGTCCTCCAATCGGGTGGACTAAGAGTATCTCGACGTCATCGACGGACACGAGGGACGGTAGTTGCTATCTTGTGTACAGGACTTCTCCGCCAGCATGTCAGAGTCTTCTACCCTATAGCTCCTAGTAGTGGAGAGGGAAGGTGTCCCTCGCTGGGATTGGGTGCGCTCACTGTGGTTTCCTACTCCAGCAACACCCTTCCCTTTGATCTTTCACTTCAGCGCCTCCATCTCAGCTGCCATCTTCCGAATGATGGTGTCTTAGTCTATCAGTTTGTGCTCCAAGCATCGAGCATGCGACTCTCTCCGTCACCGGTGCCCTTCAGGACTCTGTGAGTGGTCAGTGCTCCTCGCGCGTTTGTCTTGCACATCTCTGGACGGCCCTCTAGAGGAAGTCTCTAGGCCCGCCATGGTCGGGATGGCTGGAAGGCCATCTCTTCTCCAGACTGACTCTAGAGTGATGTCATCGATGACAAACAGCGTGGTTTCGTCGTTGTTTTCCATAGAAAATGATCAGAAAATCTTGGAGGATAAGGATTTGTCTGTCGAAGGTTCCCACAAGCAGCGCCAATTGTACGGGTAGAAAATATTTGTCGCCTTTCGTACTCCTTGTTACCAAGCTGGAATCACTCCGATAAAACTCTGTCTCATTGCAAACAAACAAAGGCGAGCTACCCGGTGGGTGGGCTGCCCGAAAACCCCTCTGACGGTCAAGTTAGCTTTCTTGGGAGATAAGAGAGAATACAAAGCACTGTAGAGAGAGAGAGAAAGTGGCTAAAAGTTGTTTACCCTCTGAGTCTACTCACACCACCTTTTGTAGGCTAGGCATGCAGCCTTAGATTGTGTGCACACTACCTCTATTGTCCTTTGCTGGACGTATGGCTATACTGCCCTCTCTATTTCTTACACGTGTATATGTATGTACTGCCAAACAATGTTAGCCAAACTACCAAACGATATTGACACACACCCAGAGCGGTTTCCTCCGCATTGGTCCACGTGGAATACCAAATCGCGCTATTACTTAGGTTGCACCAAAGACATTACCTCTGAAGACACCAATGTCGAGCTAAGCTAGGCCGGCCTTTGAGTCATAGCCGCGCTCGGTCAATACTTTAGCGGCCTTTCCTTAGGCCAGTCAGCCAGGAGCGCACGGTTAGTCATCTTGGTTGAATAGCGTGGCACTGCGCCATGTTTAACCAGGTCGATCTTGTCACGTAGCCATGACCTCTGCAACCACGGTGCTAAAAGATGGCTTGGTCCATGATTAGGGCCCATGCTAAGGTAGCTTGGCCAAGATAGCTCACCACAACACCAACTTCGTGCTGGTACAGCTCAGCCCAACACTACATTTCATGTTCCTCTCGCACAGCCCAACACCATATTCCATGTTGGTATAGCTCGACCTACCATTCAGCACAAATCTCCCTCTCACTATTATTTATTTACTTAAATAAAATATAATTAAAGCATATATAAAGATTAAGAATAGAAAGTCATACAAAACTAGGCATAAAAGGAACCCCTTCATATCCCCTAACCAAAGTATATCATAACAAAAGGAAAAGGGTCTCAAAGGAAACAGTCAATATACAAGGAAGAAGAATAAAATTTAACAAGAGAACCTGCAGCTTGGTTGCCTTTCCTGTAAGCTAATTAGGGATGTAAACAGTTCAGTTCGGTTAGTGTTAAGAGTATATTAAATATCAAACCGATCTTTTTGGTTTTTATGATTGAGAAACGGATACAGACCATATGCTATGGTTCGTTTTTATCGGTTTTGTCGGTTTGATGTAGAAGAAAAATTTACATGAAATTTTAAAAGATTTTATAGTAGATTATAGAATTTTACATTGAAAATATATGAAAATTGCTCCACAAATGTTTTTCTCCCTAATTTTTATCACAAAAGTATATTATATTAGTTACTTCTCATATAATATTTAAGAAATTATAGTATAAAAATATTTAAATATAATATTCAATCGGTTCGGTTTACATCGGTATAAAAAGTTTCTAAACCGAAACAGACTGTATATTATGAAAAACAGACTGAAAACTAAAATTTATGCCGTTTTGATCAGTCTGCTCGATTTTATCGGTTTTTCTTACATCCCTAAAGCTAATATTATAGAATTCAGTCAATTATTGGATGATGTAGTCCTGAAGAGAAGAAGAAACTTCTTTTCCTATTGCTGTGTTTGGCACTTGCGAATATCATCAAGTGAAATCGTTACAAAAGGTCTATGTACTCATCCTGTTCAAAGGGTTCAAAATTTTTTTGCAATGTTTGTTTGTAGTGATGCCCATAAGCGAAACAAAACCATATTAAAAACGATCTTGGTAATCTCGGAATGCTTTGCCTGAGTTTCCTTATGAGGAGCCATGCCATCTACGTTGAGTTTAATGAAGAACTGAGAGAATATTTGTAAAGATTTTTCCATTTGAGATTTGAAAAATTGAATTGCACATTTTTTTAAAAATATGTTTCCAATGCCGCTACATCTACACAATTTTCATTGCCCAAATCTGCTTGAATGAGACTATAACCAATAAGAGTCTCCCATTTCGAATGTTAAAATACAATGTATAAAAAGAAATAGAGAATTGTATTATTTATTGATGTATTGATTGTTTGTTACAAGCTATTATATAGGAGAGGTGTGAGGTAAGTGAGTGGTGGTAGTGGATGGTAGTGGAGGTGGTGGGTGGTAGTGGAGATGGTAAGTGTGTTAGGTTTAGTGGGGTGGATGTAGTGGGTTAGGTTAGTGGGTTAGGTTTAGTGTACATTAACAGCCCCCCTCAAACTCAAGGAGGATAGGAACTAACCAACTTGAGTTTGAAGAGAGTAACAAAACAGAAAAGTAAACTGATAAATAAAAAACAAAACAGGATAGGAGACACGGTATGGTCGTGTCGGACCGTTGTAGCAGACAGTTTACGGGGTCATGTCGGACCGTTGTAGCAGACAGTTTACGAGGTCATGTCGGACCGGTGTAGAAGACAGTTTACGGGGTCATGTCGGACCGTTGTAGCAGACACTGTGTGGTCGTGTCAGACCGATGTAGAAGACAGTTTATGGGGTCATGTCGGACCGTTGGAGCAGACAGTTTACGGGGTCATGTCGGACCGTTGTTGAAGACAGTTTACGGGGTCATGTCGGACCGATGTAGCAGACAGTTTACGGGGTCATGTCGGACCGTTGTAGAAGCTGTGGTGGTGCACCGAGGAGGCGACTTAGGGAGTGCGCCATGAGCGACTTATACATGATACTGGTATAACCCCCCCTCAAACTCAAATAGGTGTGAAGATAGAAACCTATTTGAGGTTGAAACAAAGTGATTGATAAAGCTGGCTGGTGTAGAAGACACTGTATGAGTGTGTATATAGGCTGCCCAAAAGATATACATGGATGTAGATATCGAGCCCGCAAAAGTCGTGCCCTCAAAAGGTGTGTCATCAAAAGGCGTGTCATCAAAAGACGTGCCCGAGTCATGAAAAGGTGTGCCATGAAAAGGCGTGCCAGGTTGTCGGTGTCAAAAGGCGCGCGATGCGCGTGGCTGTCTCTGTGTCATGGTCGTTATAAACCGAAGCGGAGGAGGCAGAAACTGAGACAGAAAAACTGAGAGAAACCTCTGAAAACTTCTTCATTTTGCTGAGAAAGAGAGGTCGTTTTGCTGAGAGAGATAGGCTGTAACACTCTGTTGCTGTTGCCCAGAAAATGGCTTCGTCGTCCCGTGGGCTGCTCACTCTCTTTCCCGATCTCAACGAGTCCACAGGAGAGAGAACTGGTGCGGTGTCCCGTGAACCTCAACCAAACACCACTGGGTTTGCTCCGTTGAACTTTCCGATGCAGTCGGTAGAGCAAAAAATGGCAGTGCAAACGGATGTGGAGGCTAATCAGTATACTTTGAAGGCATGTGTGGAAAGCATGACGGCGGTCACAAATTTGTCCAACCGGCTGCAGAGTAGAACAAATGAGGTGCAGCATTTAAACTCCCAGCTGGCTCTGCTCCAACGCATGTATAAGGATGCGCGAGCAGAGATAAGCGTGCTAAGGGCAGAAAACAAGGAGCTGAAGCGGAAGGCCACCGTGATGTTCCGATTTGGAGGTCCTCCATATGCTGCAGTGGAGGAGTATGGGGGAGTGAACGTGCTCGGCGGCGGGGAAAACACGGAGGCAGCACCGTCAAGGGCCGCGCAGGATGGAGGCAAAAAGAAGAGACCAGCGGAAGAGGCGAAGAAGTGAGGTCGGTTGGTGGCCGGCTGCAGAAAAGAAAACAAGGCTGTTGTTGTTGTTGTTGTTTTTTTTTTTTTTTTTTTTTTTTTTTTGTGTAAAATTATGATCGGGGGTGATCCCGGAGATGAATAAAATGAGTTTGGTCTGCAGTCCGCTTCGTCTGTTTTGTTGTTTTTTTTTTTTTTTTTTTTTGTTTAAATAAAATAAAAGAAAGGAAAAGAAGGGGGACAAAGCAAGTTGTGTTTGTTTCAAAAGAGGAAGTAAAATAATAATAAAAAAAAAAGTTGAGTGGAAAGAATGAAAAAGAAAAAAGATGGTGGAATGGCTCAGATATGTCTTGGCCAAAAGTCTTTTGAAGGAAAATAATAAAAAAAGAAAAAGAAAGTTGAGTGGAAAGAATAAAAAAGAAGAAAAAAAGAATGGTGGAGATTTACAGGTTGGCTTGGTCGTGAGTGGGAACAGCAAAGGAATGAAAAAGAAAAAGAAAGAGAGAGAGAGAGTGGGTCTCTTGAGTGTGTGTCCCCTCTCTCTCTAAACCGTGTGTGAGAGAAAGCTGTATGTGTGTTGTAGTGTGATCGGAGACCGAGAGAGGAGAAGAGATAGAGGTCTCTGGACATGGAGACTGGTTCGACGAGCTTGAAGATGCGGATGATGATGAAGGCTAGGGTTGAGCAGAAGCCCATGTGGATCATGGTGAGGTTGCCGTTAAGCTCATCAAATAGAAGAGGAGAGAGACGAGATCGCTGATGATGTGGAGGACGGTGTAGCTGGTGGCGGAAGGAGAAGCATCGGTGTCTCCGTAGCCGCCGAGATCGGGGGAGTAGATGCGTTCTGTCGTGTTCGTATCGCTCTGCCACAGCTCCTCCGACAACGCCATCATCATCATCATGACTACATGCACTGCTTCTTTCAATGGCGGTTCCTGCTCCCATCGTCTCAAGCAGCGGATTGGCCACGGTTTTTTTTTTTTTTTTTTTTTTTTTTTTTTTTTTTGAGTTGACGTTCAGCTTCCACGGTGTTTCTGTAGCCGGAAGAGGAGAGAGAGAGCATCTGGTGACAGCTCCTCTTGAGGCCAGAGTAGTCTCGGTTGGGTTTATTGGAGATGGTGGACTCGAAGAAATTTCAAGGTATGTGTAGAGGTCCGGCGGGCGGCTAAGGGGAGGCTGCCGCCCGCCGGTGAAGCAGAATTAGTAGCTTCTCAACCTTGCTCTGATACCATGTTAAAATACAATGTATAAAAAGAAATAGAAAATTGTATTATTTATTGATGTATTGATTGTTTGTTACAAGCTATTATATAGGAGAGGTGTGAGGTAAGTGAGTGGTGGTAGTGGATGGTAGTGGAGGTGGTGGGTGGTAGTGGAGATGGTAAGTGTGTTAGGTTTAGTGGGGTGGATGTAGTGGGTTAGGTTAGTGGGTTAGGTTTAGTGTACATTAACATCGAAGACTCTTATCGGTTAGAGTCTCATCGGTGAAGAAAATTGAATGAATCATTAATCATATTTTTCCAAACCCAAGAAGCCGATGAAGGGGAAGATATGTCTAAGAAAGAAAAGATTGATTTGGAAAATACTTGGATCAGAAGATTAATGTCCAAAGACTTGTGGACTCAACATATAGATGCCAAGCCAGCTTTAAAATGTTAGCTTTATTGAAGAAGCGGTATTATTTGTTGCAGCAAGCTTAAATTCAGTTTCATCAGCCCAAGTGAATATACTTTCTTTTTTTTTTCATTTTCAAAAAAATTTAAAATTTTGAAATTTATTCTCTTTTAAAACAAAACAAAACAAAAATAATATACCAAATAAGTTTTTTATTTCAATTTTTTTAAAAAAAAATTTAAACATAAACAAAGAACAGTTTAGGAGTGTGAATCATACAAGTGATTAGTATATTTTACAAATGTGAATAGTATTTACTTGGAAAACATGGTTTGGCAAAGCTTTGTGAAATTTGTGAATATAACAGCACCAATGAATGAAGCCCGTACCAACATATTTGGTCTTGTCTAGGACGGCTAGTGCGAAAATTCAAGCTTCTTATCGCACATTGAAAAGAGACTTTACCAACTCTGTAGGGTACGTGTATGAAAGAAATTAAGAATATCATTGTCCATATATAGACCAAGTAGTACAAGTTTCATTCCTCCTCTTGTGAGTGGGGGAGGATACGGACCTATATGCAATGACGCATAGGTGTACAGAATGTTGGTGCAAAATTAGTAAATGTGGTGGAAATAGATAAAAATAGAAAATAATTAGAATTTTTTTGAGGCTCGTTATAACGTCTTTTTTTTTAAGATGATATTTGCACCTACTTATTTTTTCGAATATGGTGTGCATAGAGTTACTCTCAAATCTGCCTTCAAGATATAATGGAATCGAGTCTATAACTGTTGCTTGACTACATTATGCACGGACAAATTTAGATCTCGAATACTTTTAAATTTTTAAATCCCCCAAGTAGAAGAGAAAAAATAATAATAATATGAATTCTAGAGAGAAAATTCATAGAAGTTCTATCTCCAAATGTTAACCCTTTCTGCTTTTATATACGTATGGGTTTTGTTCGTTACGGTAAGAGTTGTGTCCTTTAAATTCAAAGGTCACACATCTTTATTTAATTCCAATCGTCACACTCTTTGGTTTAAACCCAAAAATCATACCTCTCTATTAATTTATATAACTAAATTATATATTTAAATATATATAAATATATTGTGAAAATGTTCTAACATAGAATTTTTTTTAAGTTTTAAGCGAACTCTTAAGATAGGATTTTTTTATATTAAATGTTGAGTAAATTCTGTGATTTTGAATTCACGAGTTAAGTGGGTTGGATAGATTGAAATTAAAATTGACCGTATCTATTTTCTTATAAAATAAAATAAAGTTAGCAAATAGTAAAAATTAATCTACCATAAATATAAAATTTCAGAGGGCTTAAATTGAAAAACTATTTCACAAAACAGGTTGAACAGCAATTTACAACTGCCCCGCCTGAGCCTATGCTGCCTTTATTGTGAGAGAACTTCAGAGCTATATTTCTCAACAAAAATGTTAGATTATCTCAAAAAAATCTATTAAAAATTCTATCAAACACCAACACTAAATTATTTTGTATCTTTAACTCCAGGAAGCAATTAAGAGAATTTTGAAAAAAAAAAAAAAAACAACAACAACAACAACTCAATGATGTGAAATTTGTCGAAAGAGTTTTCTTGGACGACAAGAATAACATCAAGCATTTTAACTATCCAAAAAAAACAACACCCTAATATATATGAAAATAAATCTATTCACGTATTAATAAAACACAAATTGTTATCTAAAACAATAAGCTCCATATCTAAAGGGTAAATTGGTAAAAATTTCATTTCTATGAGTTCATATTTTATTTAGTTTAAGATTTAATCTTTTTTAGTGATAAGAACATACGGTGACATTGAAAAGTCACAAAAAAATTGCTTAGAAAGTCACTTGTGGCCGGTGGCAGCGGCTGCTAGTAGTGAGGTGTACAAATAAGTAGGCATTTGAACAAATAGATGTGAAGTGTATAAATAGATGATATTTTGACATTTAAATATATGGACAAATAATTAAACTTTGAAGAGATAGCTATCCTTTTAGGCAAATAATATTCTTTTGACACAATAAAATTTAAACTTGAGCCTATTAATGAAAAAATTTCAAAAATAAACCTTTTAACTAAGGCCTCGTTTGGCAAGTGATTTTTTTAGCCAAAAAGTCAAAAAGTCATTAAAAAATTTAAAAAGCCAACAACTCATACTAAAAAGTCAAAGATTCCTTTTTCTCTCTACTTTTTGCACATCTTTTAGTAAAAAATTTAAAAATCATCCCAAACATACTAGTTTTGTTTACAACACATTTGAATTAAAAAACCAAAAAAATACTAAAAAAACCTATTTCCAAACGAGACCCAAGTGCCCTTTCTAAAAAGGGGCAAATTACAAACACCCCTCTCGAGGTTTGGTAAAAATATAGATTCCCCCCTGAGGTTTAAGAAATTACAAATTGCCTCCTGATGGTCAAATTTTTATGACAAATTAGGGAAAATTAGGGAGGAACCTGTATGAAAATAAAAATCTCAGGGCAATTTGTTATGAAAATATAAATCTCAGGAGGCGGGATGTAATTTCTCAAATTTTAAAAAAAAATCTGTATTTTTACCAAATTTCGAAAGAGTGTTTATAATTTACCCATCTAAAAAGTGTATTGAACTCCTCTTCTTTCCATTCCTTCCAGCCAAATTATAGACCTTAAAATTTTATATTTTATTGTATGAATAAAACCGAACTCAATAAAATACTTGAATAATACAAGGCAGGCGTGACATCTCAACCTCCTTAGACTGGGTCCATTTAAATAAAGGTTTGTGTAATCAGCTGAAGTTGAAAATTCCTTCATGGGAGCTGGGGAATATCAATTATCATCCCATCTTCTAAAGAAACCTCCAAGACTGAATAATGTTGGTTTTGAAAGTTTGACATCCATGAAAAACAAAATAATTTAAGTTTGAAAGTGAACCCAAGAGAAAAATCACTATATGTTTGTTTAGACAGACTGAATAAGGAGATATCATAATTTATTAGACCATTAATTTTGAAATACATAATCTCTGAATTGTTTGGTTGAATATAATGTGCATATCATGTTTGTTTAATCATAGAATTAGATGTCAGGAAAAAACTATCTTATGAAATTCTATATTTAGTTGGGATATTAGGAAGAAAATAAATACTCAAAAGACTGTTTTGCCTTTTTAAAATTTTACTAAGGGGGTGTTTGGAAAACTAAAAATTGGCTTTTTTTGGGCTAAAATTCAAAAAAAGATAAAATAGGCTTAAATAGATAATAAGACAAAATGTCACATCAAACCCCTAATCACTTCACTTTTTTTCTCACAAACATCACATTTAACTACAAAAAAAACTCAACCCTCTTCCCAAACACAAATATTTTAGGCTATTAAAATAATCAAAAACTAAAATAGCCTACTAAAATAGCCAACTTCCCAAACGAGGCCTAAGTAACAGCAAACACATGTTTAAAATCCTATGAAAAATGGTATTATATATTTTTTGAAATCGGTTCTATACTCCAGAAAAAACATACACTATCATATTCCCTATCATGTTCCCCTTTCCCCTGGTACATAACTAAGTAAAAAATGAAAAACAATCATAGAATGCATGACATTATAATGATGCATAACTTAAAAACTAAAGAACTTTGAGTAACAAATTGAAGATCAAAGTTCAATCGCAAACATCTTTCCTGCTCAAAAAGTTTTAACACAACTATTTATTGGACAAAAAAGATAAAATACCAAACCAAGAACTATTTATTAGACAAAAAAAGATAAACTCCCAACCCAAGAACTATTTATTGGACAATAAAAGATAAAATATCAATCTAGTTTATTGCAATGTTGCAGGAATTAAGATTACTATGTAAATTTCGACTCAAAACCTGTTGCCCAATCTCTCTTCCTTCAGCTTAGCGAGCATTTTCTCAAGCTTTGTAAGCCTCGCTTTAAGTTCCTGTACCAGCATTGCAAATATAATCCTGGTGTTTGCTGTAACACCCTAAATTTTATTACCCGAATCCATTACTAAAGGCCTTTGATTTAGTCCATTTCTAAGATATAAAGCAAGATAAAATAAATGAAACAATCAAGGTTCTCACATAAATCTACAATGATGAAGTGTCCAATACAAATAATTACAGATGCCCTTAGGCTACATTTAACAATTTAAAACGAAAATTAAAAGGGTTTAACCCTCTTTACAACGAATTGGCATTCCACTTAGGCCATGTTTGTTTGGGTGGACATGAGCTTGGGATTAGACTAATAGTCCAATAAAATTATTAATCCGATGTTTGGTTAAACAATTCAAGTACGGATTAATTATTTTACACTTACTATTAGTTAAGATAGGATACATAATCCAACGGATTGGTTGTCCTAGGATTATTAGTCATGGGAATGCTAATCCAGTCCGCCCAAACAAACATGGCCTTAAGGTAAGAGGCTCTGTGGCCAACAATCAAGGACACTTTAAGTCTTGCACAAATCTTTCGAATGTCATAGCCGAAAAATAATCAATAACGTGAGATGAACACTATCTCAATGATTCTAAACAATAGCAGCACATGAATAGTTATGATCACGAATGTTACAAGTCATAATTATATATATATATGTAATGTGACTTTTTATATCCAAAATCTATATACATAAGTATATATTTTTTCAAGAAAATCCTTCATCATTTCAAGAAAACTCATTTTCTAATCTTTGCAATTCACATTTTCAATTTAAAAAGATTTCCAAAATCTAAATCACATCTCAAAACCGTACATACATTAAGCATTTCAACATCCCTACGACTCATCCTTTATAATCCAAATAATTTCATCATTTTGTTTATTTCCAAAACCAATCCACAATTAATCCTTTATACTTTCATTCACTCATCTACATCAAATAGTAATCACATTATCACCAAACTCGATATCCATCTCATAACTCCACCTCAATTATATTCTCAATACATATATTCATTAACAGATATCTCTATGAACATACACACACAAACATAAAATCTCAAATAGATAAATATTCTTGTGGTCTCACCAAGCCCCACATAACAACCATCAACCTACTTTATCGGGTGCTAATCGGAAAGAACGTATTATCTCTATATAACATCATCATGCTTTATTGGGTGCTAACCGGAAGGAACGTATTACTTCTATATAGCACATCAGCTCACTTTACCGGTTGTTAATCGGAAGGATCGCATTACCTCTATATAGCACAATCACATTCCACAACACAATTTTCATATCAAATTACTTCTATTCATTCTCATCTAATTACATAATTAAGCAGTTAATCAACAACATATAAGATTTCATTTCAACCTATTTCATATCAATTCTACAACACGCAATACCATCCTCCATTGATGGCGAAGGACAGAACTTCAAAACAATAAATGAGGTCAACTCTCATATTGAAATATTATAGTTTTTACAACAATTCTATACTTGATTTCACTATTTCCAATCATCGATAGTTTCTACATAAAACAAATTTCAAGACTACTACATATTCCTTTTTCGTTTCCAATTTCACGTTACTAATTCACAACAAGTAATTATAAAATCATTAATCCTTCCTTTGACTCTTTATATTTCACGATTTCAATAATTTTGGTTTTATTATCTCAAGTTCCCAACAAGTTTGGTCTAGGTTCATTCCATGGCAATCCATTCATTTTCTTTCCATTCCAATTTCACAATTTTGATTTACAATAATCGATATGGCTCAATAAATATAAATTTCATCAATTTTTCTCATTCTCGAAATTAATAAATAAATAACTAAAATTAGGGTTTTTTCTTTTAAACATCATAGATTGTATTCTATTACTTCAAAATTTCCGTATTTGACAATAAAACAGGTGAATAACTCATTTATATCAAAAACCTAACTCACAACTATATATATTTCAAAAATCTCATCTCAAAATCGAGTTTTTCATGCAATAAAAACTACCACTTATCGATCTATAATGAGATATTGAAAAGAAGTAAGGAAATCCCTACCTCAAAACTAGAAGAAAAGAAAATTCAAAAAAATCGACTTTGCCAGAATTTGATCTCCATCAACCAAAATGTAGCCCTCGACAGGCTTGCCGTTTTGGTATAAGGAACTAGTACCGAAATCTTTTTCATTTTCTTAGATCGAAGAAAATGTGGGTGTTGGGTTATGTTTTAGACAAAATGGAAAGAAAAAGAGATGTAAAGAGAGATATCAGATTTTGAGTGTGTTGTGCGTAAATTCGGGACAAAAACACGTCTGATTATAGTATGGAGCCTCTAGTCGCTCGTGCTTTGCACATGTGGAGCCCCTCTCCCATACGTGTGGGAACTCCCACCGCATATGCAGTTTACTACAGGTCTAATTCACATTATTCTCCCCTCATCTCACGTGTGGCCCCACTCTTTGCACGTGTGGTCCTAGCCTCTGCACATGCAGACCCACCCAACTACTCCAGCTCGATCTTCCCAAGGTGATTTCGCGTCTCTATTTTTCATCCTTACGCCCGTAACTCAAAAATTTAAAACTCAAAAACATTAAAGAACTGATATGCAAAGTTAATTCTCAACTTTGACATGCCACAAGACAACCGAAACCTCGAAAGTAAAACAAATAAATCCGAAATGAAAGCTCAATTTAGGTCTGAGACCTGAAACGTCACATTTGCAGCTCTACTCACATTTGTACCTCTAGCAACTATCTCTGATCGTTCCACTACTAGTTCACTGCTCATAACCTTTTTCCCTAGGTGCATCAATCACTCCATTGACTGAATATGTCCATTATTAGAAGTTGAGTTAGTGTATGCCTGTCTTCATGGTCTATATCGCTTGCTTTAGTCACAATGCAGTTAGAAGAAAAGCCTGCTTGTGCACGAGGATCTTTGTCAGTAGTTTTCTAAGAAATATGAACACGTGACATGACCCGGACACACGGACATGCAAATTTTCAAAACATATAATTTTATATTTTTATTGTGTTATATTTTAAATATTTCAAATTTATTTTATGTTAAATATTTAATTTTATCAAATTTATCAACCTTTGATATGCTATTATAGTAAACAAAATTAAAATTAAAATTAAAATTTTAATTTTAATTTTAATTTTAATTTTAATTTTAATTTTTTTCTTGAAAAAATGGTCCTCAACGTGTTATAACTGTGTCCCCAATGTGTCATCAGTGTGTTCACAGGGTGTTCCAAGTGTCTCAGTGTGTCCGACTCTGCCTAGTGTTTCCGACACGTGTCCAGTGCATGTCTGTGTCTGACATGTATCAAACACCTATACGTCACCTCCAAAGAGGTAACCATGCTTCATAGGTAGTTTTACTAATGTAATTGGGAGTGAAGCCAAGAGGAATACCTGATGTTTCCTTGGTGCATTTAAGAGGAAAGGCCGTAGGAATATCTGACATTTTCTTGGTGTATTCAAGAGGAAATGCGAGAGATATATTTGACATTTTCCCGAAGCATTTAGGAGGAAAGCCAGAAGGAATATCTGACATTTTCCCGATGCATTTGGGAGGAATATTTGACGTTTTCCAAGTGGAATTGAGAGGAAAGCTAGCAAAAATATTTGATGTTTTCCCAGTGCATTCGGAATAAATATTTGACAATTTCTCAGTTAATTTAAGAGGAAAGTCAGGAGGATCATAATCTTCCATCTTTTTATAAGGGCTTCTATAATGACCCGGACATGTATCTAATTAATTAGTCATCTAATTGCATTGTTATGTGCTAATTGATTATGTGTTTGATGAGAAATTGTATGTGAATTAGAAGGTTTGACTTTATATCTGTTGATTGTAGAAAAACCTGTTAAAATTACCACTTTAAACTGAAAATTGAAGGTCTTAGAGGTACAAGAAACCAAAAATGATTAAATATTTGTGATCAGCATGATTTTTAGAGCCTATTATGAAGTTTTGTAAAAATCTAATTCAGAATTAAGTAATTGAATTAAATTTCATATTATAAGAACCTTAGTTGAGCCTTAGACTCAACAAATAAAAATCTGAGAGAGAGAGAGAGAGACTTCTAGAGACAAAAAGAAGAGAGAGAAAAAGAACTTAGGGAAAGCTTTGGAGCGAAGCTTGATCTTCACAAATCATAAGCTCAAGGTAAGATTTCTCCTCTAATTTATGAAATTGAGATGTCATACTCATGATCCTCTAGAATTTGGGTTGAATAAAGGAGAAATAAAGCTTACTTAGTGGTGTTATGATGTAGTATATATGAATGACCAAGATAAGAGAGGAATTGTAGAAATTAGCTTTAGATCATGGCATGCATGACATATTCTCATGGAATTCTTGTTCAAACATGTAATTCCTTGCATGGTTCTTCAAATTTAAGGGGAAAACCCCAAGGATTATAAGATTGGAACTTAACATTTGCATGGTTTCTAACTTTACACTTTAAACTCAAGAGTTTGATCTTTTGCATGAAAATTTGAGTTTTGTTTTGAAGTGATGATTTTGTTTGAAGTTCAAAATGTCTAGTTCAACATATTTTTGATGAGAGTTGGGCTTTGATTTTACATAAAATTGAAGTTTTTGGTTGCAAAACTCAGCTCAAGCACTGTAACAGATTTTCAAACAAGTTCTGGCCCAGAATTGCACGTGTGGAAAGGAGTGCTGCAAGTGCAGTAAACAGAACATGGAAGATTGAGCATTCTGCAAAATTGCACGTGTGGACGCACATACGGTGGGGTTTCCACACATGCGGCCAGTGCCCCCACACGTGTGGTTTTTAGGGTAGGCTCGAAATTGTTTTCTTTCTGTTTTTGGGACTCCCATGCCTCTATTTGCATGGTTTTCACATGTTTTTCACAAGTATTCGCATATCATAAGCATATAATAAATGAGAAAATGAATTGAACGAACAGAATAAATTGAATATGTGAAAAACATATTCACACGAAACGATGAGTCGAACCGAATAGGAGTAAGAACTAGCAGAATGAATTGAATATGTGTTGAATTGTTGTGCTATGAATGCTTGTGTTTCTAGGTCAAGACTCAAGGACTGAGCAAACGGTTCTAGAAGCCCACTGTAAGTAACATTACTGTAAAGATATATTTATATGAAATATATTTGAAATGCTATTTGATAAGTTATGTTTTTTTGAAATGGTATTTTGTGAATGTGAATGAATATTTGGTTTTGAATCTACTGTGGCATCCAAGGAATGGTCGCAAGTCATGGGGGACAGTATTTTAATGCAGGTCCATGACAAATAAATGATTACGAAATCTCGTTAGCCACTTGACAAAGTGGTGATATGTTTAATTAGTATCTAGAACAGATTACTCTAGTCGAAAGACAATATGATATGTTTTATTGGATTTACCATTATTATGTTTTGATATGAGAATAATTGTGATATGATTTCTTTTACTGATATGATGTATTTGGAATTCGTTCACTAACCCCTTTATTTTAATGTTATTTACTAGGCTTTAGCTCACTGTTTGTATATATATGTATAGGTGAGTGTCCTGGAGATCAAGCCTAGAAGGGTTCCTTTAGTTAAGCCACTGCCTGAAGCTTTTGAGATTTTGGTGCCTCCAAGTTGAGGCTAAGGTCAGAGGACCGTTGTCTAGTTTTAATCATGTATACGTTGAATTCTTGATATATGTATATATAAATATGAATGATGTTTTTGTTTACGATATTATGTATGCATTCCGCAGTTGGTAAATTAATGTTTATATACATCTAAATTGTACATATAGATACACAGCTCAATGGACTGTTTGTTGTCTTTATGTTATAAGCTTCTACTAGCCCCGATTATTTTGATTTGTACCAGAAGGCCTTTAATAATCTCGAATTACTGGCCGGTTACGACGCTAAACCTCTAGAGGCAGGTTTGGGTTGTGACAGCTTCATTGTCTCTTTTTTGAACCGTTATACTTTTTGCTTTCTCTACTTATTTTTTGACAACATGATTAACTTTTGATTTTTCCCACCAACCAATACAGGAATTGAGTGGTTACAACGAATTCAAAAAATAATGATGGAACATGAAACTTTTCACTCTAATAGTCCTAATGCAATTGTTCCAAACAATTTTATCACGTAAGCAACAATTTTATCACTACCTTCATCTCTGAAAATTTACATCTGATGCCTCTCATCTCTAGCATCATGTCCTCTTTGCAATATGTTGGAACAATTCGTCTAGAATTCTTCAGTTGGTGGTCTTCCGGTCTTCAAAACTTGGCGATAATCTTGTCTATATAGAACAGAAATTTGGTGCTTCAAGTCACATTACTTAGTCACTTTCCTAAAGACAATATTTGCACCCACCAAAAGGTGTGTAGGGGGTTACAGCAAATTCGCCTCCAGGATACAATGAAGCCTGATCTAAAGATCAAGTCTACCGTCTTCTGCATTGACGACAGTAGATCAGAATACTCTTGATATAATCAAGAAAACCAAGACACTAATAATCAAGTCTACAGAATTTGATTGCCAACAAGAAAAGTAGAAATTTGCTTAAGAGACTCTTGATCGAAAACTCTAAATCAAGAGTGTGTGTGTGTGTGTGTGTGTGTGAGAGAGAGAGAGAGAGAGAGAATTACAGGAATGATTTCTGAATTTTGGATGGATTGAAATGGCTGATCTCGCAGACTATTTATAGGTATTGATGCATCTGATCGAATGGTCATGTCCCTTGATCGCATCCGATCAGATCTGATCGTTGGATCAACGATCTATGGTGTAGATCATTCTCACACCGAATAGACGCCTTGATTGATCATACCTGATCACGATCAGGTGCCATCTCATCCGTACGATCACGCGTATCTCCAATCAATGGCTATAATCAAACTGCTCCAGATCGGACAGGCAACCGTTCGATCGGTTGGTTGACTCATCGCCAATGGATGCTACATCACTGCCACATGGAGTTGACTATATTCCACGTCACCCATGCCACGTTAGATCCACATCATCGCTCCAACCTGTCCGATGCAAATAGGAAAGCGCCCTTATGGCGACTTGCTTCAATGCTAAGTGCAAAGTACGCCATCAAACGCCACACAGCCCACTGCCCATGCGTGTGCATGTGTGTGTGCAGATAGTGTAAAGCACCATCCTTGCGGTGTGAGTGCATGTACACTAGCATCCATCCCATAATTCCATATTCAAAGGAATATTCTGTATAGCACTTTATTAAGTGCTCCATGTTTTCTTCTCTTTCCGATATGAGACAAAGTCCCCAAGCTTATTTCAAGCTTTCTAAAGAAAAACATGGAAGGTTTTGAAAACACCCAAAAATTAAACAATAAATTTTGAAAACCCATTTTAAAAATTCCCCAACATTCCCCCACTATTTTCAAAATACTAGATGATAACTCTTCGTTCACTTGGTAGCCTTACGCATAGGTGAAGATATCTTACAATTTGAATCATTCACTTAGTGAAGACACCTTAAAGTTAGTCAAGATGGCATAGTAGACTTGTCTTTGAACTAGCGATCTTATATGACTATTCGGACATGTCTCACACACAGTATAGGTTACCTCAAGTATTTAAACAAACCAATACATGAATTGGCCTTATGTCTATATCATGTTTCATGAGCACTCTAAAGTCAAGCCCTTGGACTCATAGGAAGCGACACCACCTCCTACACTCACATAGATAAGCTTGCTAAGAGTACCCTTGTAATTTACACTACCCTAACAACCCAGTTGTAAGCTTATTAAGAGTTTGCTAATTCATCCTCTTCTTTTCACATTACAGGTACCAAACACTTCAACCTTGGAATGAAAATGAAATAAAACTAAGTGCTTGCAATCACGACATATGATGTACTTGGGCTCATTGAACTCAATACTTGATGTTTCTTCAAGCGTTGAGTCGAGTTTTCACCAGGAGTGATTATGTTAAGTGGGCTTAAGACCCATCCCCTTTGATGTTTTCCATACCAAATCCCTTGTAAGTCCCTTTGTTAAGGGGTCAACCAAGTTTTCACTTGACTTTACATAACTAATAGTAATCACACTTTCTGTGATTAAACTGCTTGACACAGCTATGTCTTAATCCTATATGCCTGGACTTTTCATTATAGACATGGCTATAGGCCCGTGATCGAGTTGCTTCACTATCACAATGTAAAGATATTGGTGGCATAGGTTTTGGCCATATCTTAATTTCTAATAAGGGATTCCTTAGCCACTCTGCCTCTTTGCTATAAGAAGCCAATGCTATAAACTCTGACGCCATGGTTGAGTCTGTTATGCATGTTTGCTTCTTAGAACCCCAAGAGATATCTCCTCCTCCAAGAGTAAAAATCCAACCACTCGTGGACAAGTGATCTTCACGATCAGTTATCCAACTAGCATCCGTGAATCCTTCCAGCACTGCTGGATAGCCATTATAGACTATTCCATAGTCTATTGCTTTTCTCAAGTACCTAAGTATTCGGTTAACAACATGCCAATGCACATTACTGGGATTACTAGTGTATCTACTAAGTTTTCCCACTATAAATGTAATATCAAGTCTAGTGCAAGTCATGGCATACATCAGGCTACCTATCACTCTTGAGTATTCTAGTTGATCAACAGCTCTTCCAGTATTAGGATACAATTTCAAATTTGAATCAATAGGTGTAGACATGGGTGTACAATTATATTAATTAAATTTCTTAAGAATTTTCTCAATATAGTGCGACTGGGTAAGAATCAAATTATTGTCCTCTTGTTTGATCTTAATACTCAAAATTATATCAGCCAAGCCATGGCTTTCATACTAAAGCTAAACGACAAAAAACTTTTAGTACTTTCAATGACATCTTGTCAATACCAAAAATAAACATGTCATCTACATACAGACATATGATTGCACCTCTATTGCCAGTAAACTTACTGTACACACACTTATCAGATTCATATATCCTAAAATCATTTGATACTATTACATTGTCAAATTTCTCATGCTGTTGTTTTGGAGCTTGTTGCAGTCCATATAGTGACTTCATGAGTTTACACACTTTGTGTTCTTAACCCTGTATAACAAATCCTTCCGGTTGTTGCATGTAGATTTCCTCATCTAACTCTCCATTTAGGAAAGCTGTCTTAACATCCATTTGATGAATTTCAATCTTATAAATTGAGGCTAAGGCAATCAACACTCGAATGGTGGCAATTTTGGCCACCAGAGCATATGTATCAAAATAATCGATACCCTCCTTTTGAGTAAAACCCTTAGTAACTAATCTTGCTTTGAACTTGTCAATTGTGCCATCAATTTTCAATTTCATTTGAAAATCCATTTCCAACCAGTTGGTTTGGATCCAAGTGGCAAATCAGCAAGTATCCAGGTATTGTTACCCGTAATAGAATACATCTCATTGTTTATTGTTTCTTTCCAGAAAGCAACATCTTGAGACTTCATAGCTTCCTCAAAGGTTAATAGATTTGAATCCATATTCAAAAAAATCATTGTTTGCTTACAATAAGCTTTCCTAGTTCCTTCTAGAAGGTAAACAATGAAATCAGGGCCAAATGACTTCTCAGTCCTAGCCCTCTTACTCCTCCTTAGCTTAATAGGCTAATCAGGTTCATCAGGCTCAATGGGTTCATGTCGTTTATTTTCCTCTGTAGATATCAAAGGAGTTGATTCATTTCCTTAATTAGAATCCAACCTTGGAATGGTTGTGAAACGATTCTCATAAAATACCACATCACATGATTCAATGATGGCATTTGTTTCCATTGAACCATTAGGCTCTACTACCGAAAACCTATATGTTTTGCTACGTATAGCATCGCCAAGGAATATGTATTCAATTCATTTTTCACCTAATTTCTTCTTTTTTGATTGAGGCAATCTAACTATTGCTTTACAATCCTACGTTTTCAAGTAACCTAGATTAGGTTTCTTGTTTTTCCAAAATTCATAAAGAATAACATTTCTTCCCTTAAGAGGAATTCTATTGAGTATGTGACAAGCAGTGAACAAAGCTTCACTCCAAAAACTAGAACTTAAACTAGAGTAAAAAAACATAGCATTAATCATTTCTGTTAATGTCTTATTCTTTCTTTCAGCTACTCCATTTTGTTATGGTGTGCAGGGTCAATATTTCTCATGAATAATACCAACATTTTCACAATATTCTGGAAAATGGTATTCACTGCCTCTATCAGACCCAGGTCTCTTTATTTTGACATTACACTGATTTTCTACTTCTGTCTTAAAAATATTGAATTTATCAAGAACTTCATCTTTTGAATGCAAAAATAGATATGACAGTACTTAGAAAAATCATCAATGAATGTTACAAAATATTTCTTACCACCTCTAGTGAGGGTACTATGCATGTCACATACATCACTATGCACAAGTTCAAGTAGAGATATGATTTTATCGACCTTAGGATATGGAATGCGAGTAATTTTATATTGCACCCAAAATTTGCATTTTTCAAACATATCAAAATCATTCTTAGGAATTAAATCTAACTTAACCATATCATGTATTTTCCTAGTATTAACATGACCTAAACGAGCATACCATAAAGAAAGAGAATTAACAATATAAGCAGAAATAGATGTATTATTGATAACATTAAGTTTGAACATTCCTTGACATATGTAGCCCTTCCCAACAAAAATCCTACCCTTAGACAGGACAAATTTGTTCGACCCAAATACTAACTTGAAACCATGCTTATTAAGCAGGCTTCCAGATACAAGGTTTTTCCTGATATCAAGTACATGATAAACATCATTAAGACTTAAGACTTTTCCAGATGTGAACTCTAGATCCATCGTCCCTTTGCCTTTTATAGCAGCAGTTAAAGAGTTGCCCGTGTAAAGAACTGTTCCACCACTCACTTGTTCATAAGTAGTGAAATGGCTCTTGTCGTTGCAGACGTGCCTTATTGCTCCTGAGTCAATCCACCAGTCACTAGCATCTTCAAGCATGTTCACCTCGGATACAACGACCACGAACTTGTTCTTGGCATTTGATGCTTCTGGCTTCTTCTTGTATAATCGGCATTCATTTTTGAAGTGTCCTAGTTTGCCACAGTGCTAGGAGCGTTTTTCAGCTTCTTTGCATCTTTTTCAAGTTGGGGGTCGCACTTACTCTTCTTTTTGTTGAACCTCTAGCCAGCATCTACTATGTGAATCTTAGAAGTCTGAGCCAATTGGTTATCTTTCTTTTCAAGAAGTCTTAACTCTTTCTTAACTTGGATGTGTTGAGCCAATTCCTCTAAAGTTAGATCTTCCTTTTTGTGTTTTAGAATTTTTTTAAAATCTTTCCAAGAATATGGCAGTTTCTCTATTATAGACGAAACTATAATAGATTCATCCATGTTCATATTCTTTTGTCGAAACTGAATCAGAATATGTTGGATCTCATGGAATTGTTCCATAATGGGCTTTGTATCAATCATAGTAAAACGCATAAAATTACTAACAAGAAATTTTTTACTGGTGGCATCCTCGATGAGGTACTTTGACTGTAATATATCCCAGAGTTTCTTTGCCATTTCTTGATGTTGATACACATCGAACAAAGAGTCTGACAGCGCATTCAGAATGTGTCCTCAGCAAATGTAGTTGTCATTCCCCCATTTAGTTCTAGTACGAGTTTACTCCATAGTCTCATCTTTTTGCTCTGCCAGATAGGGGGTAGTTAGCATATAGACCACTTTAAGAGTGGTGAGCAAAAAATGCATCTTCTTTTGCCAGCGTTGGAAATTTTCTCCATCAAAATGGTCGAGCTTCATGAAATCTTGAGTCATTTTCTGAATAGACATCGTCATATCCAAATATTGTCTTTAGATTGTTAGAACAATTCATCTTGAATTCTTCAATTAGTGGTCTTCGGGTCTTCAAAACTTGGCGATGATCTTGTCTTTGTAGAATAGAAATTTGGTGCTCCAAGTCGCGTTACTTAGTTGCTTTCATAAAGACAATATTTGCATCCACCAAAAGGTGTGCAAGAGGTTACAGCAAATTCTCCTCCAGGATACAATGAAGCCTGATCTAAAGATCAAGTCTATCGGTGTCTACACTAACGACAGTAGATGAGAATGCCGATATAATTAAGAAAACCAAGATACTAATAATCAAGTCTGCAAAATTTGATTACCAATAAGAAAAGTAGAAATTTACTTAAGAAACTCTTGATCGAAAACTCAAAATCAAGAGTGAGAGAGAGAGAGATAGAATTGTAGGAATGCTTTCTAAATTTTGGATGGATTGAAATGGCTGATCTCGCAGTCTATTAATAGGCATTGATGCATCTAATCGAATGGTCATGTCCCCTGATCGCATCTGATCAGATCTGACCGTTAGATCGACAATCTATGGTGTAGATCATTCTCACACCGAATAGATGCCTTGACTGATCATACCTGATCACGATCGGGTGCCATCTCATTTGTATGATCGCGCACATCTCCAATCAACGACTGTGATCAAACCGGGTGCCATCTCATCCGTACGATCATCGCATCTCCAATCAATGGCTATGATCAAACCACTCCAAAATTGAATATGCAACCGTTCGATTAGTTGGTTGACTAATCGCCAACGGATGCCATATCACTGCCACATAGAGCTGACTGTATTCCACGTCACCCATACCACGTTGGATCCACGTCATCGCTCCAACCTGTCCGATGCAAATACAAAAACGCCCTTATGGCGTCTTGCGCCAATGCGTCCGTACAAAGTGCACCATCAAACGCCACACATCCCACTGCTTACGCCACGCGTATAGCGATTATGGTTTTAGACCCGACTTATTTGATATTCTGGACTTGGGTTTCATGGTTCTGTATTGTTGTTCTTGTCTTATTCCTCTTTTCCCTCTTTGAGTTTGGCTATTGGGTTGTATTGGTTGCGTTTGGAACAGGTTAGTAGCTTGGTTTTTAAACTTTTGTTGTCCAGAACTCGAGCGGGCTTTGTGAATTCTCAGTACTTTTGCAAGTCTGCAAAATTACTGAGAGAGTGTATTCTACGCTCAAGCCGTGCTTCCTACGCTCGAGCGGTCTTGGCTCAAGCGGCCTTTCTTGAGCTCAAACATTGGTCTTTTGTTTGCAAAACTACTGGAAGTGTATATTCTACGCTCGAGCATCACTTCTTACGCTCAAGCGGAACAATTTATTATGTCTGGACACTCGATCAGAACTTCTTGTACTCGAGCAAAATGTGCATATATCAGTCCGTAAAAATCACTTTTTACATCATTTTTTCTTATCTCTCTCTCTCTCTCTCTCTCTCTAAACTTTCTAAAAACCCTAAGTTGAGACTCTCTTTCTTTCTAAAACTCACATTCTCTCTTCTAAAACACTTGGATCCATTGAGTTCTACACCTTACTCCCTTTGTTAAAAAGGTAGAGCTCATTTAAAGCCTCGTTTTCATCCAAATAGAGTTGGATTTTGGTTTCTTTGAGGTTTCTCCACTCTCTCCTTGGTCTTCTAGCTTCAAGGTAGGGATTCTCTACACTCTTTTATGATTTTTAACTTAGCTATTTATTTTTCATAAACAATATTGTAATTTTGGAAGATTTTGAACAAACCTTGGGTTTTGGTTTAAAATTAAAAGAGTGGTTTTCAAATGGTTGTATGGAAAATGGTTACGGGAGTGGAAATGAGGTTAAGTTGTGAACAAATCGTTGATTTTGACCCGTGGGTTGGATTTTGGAAAAAAATAGGTTTTGCCATAAATATCCTAGATATTTATTTTATATAAATAAATGAAATTGATGACAGAAATGTGAAATTTGATGGATATTAATATGGATAGTAGAGTTGGATATGTATTATCGCTCACATCTTGAATTTTGGAAAGTTTATCTATATTGGAGATTTTGTATCTGTTTAGAAATATCTGTTTTGGGCTATCGGTAGAGGATAGCTATGATTGTTGAAGAAATTGCGTGAGGATTAGGTGAATTGAAACTAATTTCTCATCCACGTGCATTGAACATTTGTTGCTCATTCAATACATTGTAAATGTATATGATTTTGAGAAAAAATGGTGAATGTTAGAAAGAGGTGTGTACCACCAAATTAAGTTGGCCTGTGTGTCCAGAGTGAAAGTCCCGAAAAACACGAGTATACATGGGTGCCAATTCCTGTCACAACCCAAACCCATCCCTACAGGTTTAGTGTCTTAACCAGTCAGTAATCTGTGATTACCAAAGGCCTTCTTAACAATAATAACAATAACACAATAATAGGAGCTGGCGGAAACCAATCAATAATAGAAAATAATGTCTAATGAGCTATGAGAACTTAAATGTACAAAACGACTTTCATATACTTATATATGCACAAATACTTAAGTCCAAAACACGTATAAACAGAATAAAACACAAGTTAGGGAATTAAATCCCATTATCAAAAACAGTACAACAAAAGTCATAGACCACTCTTGCCATTAGAATGATTTCAAAAGGGTGAATCTGGACCACCCAATAAGCCTGGACACGTATTGGATTGAAACCTCGTAGTGAGGTGCAAAAGTTGGCTTAACAAAAACAGTTTTCAGGTCAACACCGCTAACTCTGATCCGATGCCTGATCACCTACATATATATAATAAACAATGAGCTAGAGCCTAATGAATAACAACTGTGTAAAGGGGTTATGAATGATGTCCTTGCAATAAGTGAAACAATCAATTCATCAATAGATCAATTTCTCAATCAATGTTTCATATCATATCAATCATTTCGTTTCATTTCGATTTATAATAGTCATACGTGGTATATTCAATAGTAGAACAATCGACAGGTCTTAAAGACTGAACAATCATTTGATGGACATCAATGCAATAACAATAGTTCCAAGAATTAGAACTGAAAGAGATCTCTGTAGCAATAGTGATAACAATATCAATAACAATAGCAATATGCTATGGATGCCATGAATACAGTTTAGAAAATAGGATCATCATTCAATTGATAAAAAGTACCATTTCAAAAAATAATATAATTTATCAATCAAAAAATAAATACGATTGAACATATCTTTACAACAGTGTTACTCACAGTGGGCTCTCGGTACACGTACTAATGGTTCGGCGTCCGATCTAAACAAATAAAGTCAAGCATAACACAATTTCCACCCTCAATTTCATACAATACAAGACTCAAAACTTCTTTCAAGAAAACATTAATCTTTATAGATATGACTTTGAAAAAAAACATTTCTTCAAATTAAAAATCGATTTTTCCATGCAAAACTCAAAAACTTGAATTGAATTGAATTTTGATAAACAGTTGTAATTTAAGCTTCAATTTCTCAACTTCTATGGTACCTCCTTTAAATCATAAAAACTCATGCAAGGAAATAAGAATATGATCATATAACCCAAGAATGTATATCATGCATGGTGATTTTGAATGTCGATTTAACCAATTCTTCCATTTTGGAACATAATTACATTAAACCTCTACTTTCATAAACACAACCCTTAATTTTATGTATGATCTCTCCTCAATCTCTATGAATCATGTAGGAGAACAAGTATAGAATCAAAGTTTTCTTGAAAATTTACCGTGCATGTAAAGATTATGAGTTAATTTGAATAATTCTACCATTTTCTAACATGCATGTACTAAGCTCTTAAGTACATGAGCAAATCTTCTAATTACTTATAAATTCAACTCAAGTAAGCTTATGTTCTTTCTATTTGAACCTAGATTCTATGAATTAACAATGTATTGTTTCAATTTCATGAATTAGGAGGTGGAAATTACCTTAATTTGATGATTTAGTGCAATATGAATCAAGCCCATTATTTCTTCTTCTTTCAATTCTTCTTTGAGCTCAAACTCTCTCACTCTCTCTCTTCATGGGTTTTGTTTGGTGTGTTAGATGAAAGACTCAATATAAGCAACCAAGTACTCTCTCTCTTACGATGTTTGTTGATTCAAAAATGAGTAGCATTCTAAATTATTATTATCACTAATTAATTCAACTTTAAACCATTAAATCATTCTAATTAAGTTAAACAAAAATCAAATCTAAGAAAATTAAATTAATCATCGTCACAATAAAATCTCAATTACACTAAATTTAATTATACTAATGTGAATTAGACTTTAATTCCCATCCAATTATTTAATTCTAGCTTATTAAAATTAACGAATCAGACAGGTTTAATTTTCATTCTAACCTATCTGTTCAAACAATACAAGTCAATAAATCTCATAACAATCAATAATACTTAATCACATAATTAACATGTAGGAACATAATTAATAGTTCTAATTAAGGCTCAACTCAATTACAGATAATTTCAGTAAACTGAATCAATTTTCAATTAAACTTACGAAATGGCTCTAAAAATTCCCATAAGCCCATCTATGAATTCAATTTCAATTTGTGTACCAATAAGATTGTCGATTTCAGTTTCAAAGTTGTAACCTTAACAGGTAATTTTCCAATTTAGACAAATATATACAAATTAAATTACTAGGTACTTAGTTCAATTAGAATTAACACATAATTAATTAATTAAATCACGATTAGCAAATCTAGGTCGTCACAATTCCCGAGGACGAAATATCCATAAAATAGCAATAGTAATATTTGTATAGACTACGTTTACATGGGTGTCGTTTGACGGTTTTCTGCGGACGACATATCCGTGAAAGGTTGTACCGGTTTAAGAATTTCCTTCCTTGTTTCCTATAGTAAAGGACATGATTTGAGAATGGTGATATAATTTGAGCATGGCATTATTTTGAGAAAGAAATGTAAACTATTTTGACATGGGTATTGCATATACATTGCACCCTTTTATCTTTGTTAAGATTCATATATTATGTTAGATTATTTCTACTGGGCTTTGACTCACCCTATTTGGGAAAAATCATTTTTAAGTGCTGGTGATATGCCTCCACCAAGGACTTAGCTTGGGAGAACTGTGAAGTTGAAGGCTCAATTTTGACTTAGCTTGGAAGGACTGTGGAGCTGAAAGCTCAATTTTATTCTTTTGTATTCACTTTTGTACATCCTAAGGTTTTATTTGTATTGAGCTTAAGACTCACTTTTAATGTACCCAAGCCTGGGCTTTATTTGCATTGAGCTTAAGCTCACTTTTGATGTACCCAAGTCTTGACTTGGAAAGATGTAAGCTTTTAGGACATACGATTATCTGATTAGCTTTTATTGTATTATTATTATTTCATAATGCATAGCCTTGATGGGCATACGATTATTTGATTAGCTTTTATTACATTATTACTATTTTGTAACACATAGCCTTGACTTGGAAAAATGTAAGCTTTTAGGACATACGATTATCTGATTAGCTTTTATTACATTATTACTGTTTCGTATAAACTTTTAAGGCATATGATTATCTGATTAGCTTTTATTACATTATTACTGTTTCGTAACACATACTGTAGATTCAGGATATACCATTTATGAATGTATATCACATATGTCACCTTTTTGTACAACCGAATCTCATGTAATAGAAGGACATCGTACTCTAATTCATATTGTTATTTACTTATCGTCCTGGATGGTTTATTGCTTTTATTTCGGGGTGTGACAACGTGCGTATGAATGTGTAGATGGTGCGAAACACCATCCTTGCGGTGTGAGAGTATGTATACTAGCATCCATCCCACAATTCCATATTCAAAGGAATATTCTATGTAGCACTTTATTAAGTACTCCATATTTTCCTCTCTTTCCGATGTAGGACAAAATCTCCAAGCTTACTTTAGGCTTTTCAAAAAAAAATATGGAAGGTTTTGAAAATACTCAAAAATTAAACAATAAATTTTGAAAACCCATTTTGAAAATTTCCCTACACAATAACTTTCCAATGCCACCACTAGCGACCTCCCTCGCATCTGTTTTTCTTCGCTTGTTTTCTCTTTCTCTCTCTCTCTCTCTCTCTCTCTCTCTCTCGATCAATTGATCAATCTCAATTGTGAGGGTCGGGTGGCAATCATGAGGGTTGGTAGTAGTTATCATTGGGGTTACGGTGATGGTGGAAAGAGGTTGTGAGGTGGCCAAATGGGGTAGGGTTGAGGTAGGAAAGGACTAAATGCATCTGGGAGAGAGACAGCAGCAGTCGGAATGGGCTGTGGAGCGGTGGGTGAGAGTGGGAGTGGGTCGCCAGAGCTGGCAATGGTGAGGAAGGGTGCCACTGGAATTGGCGGTGCATGGGTTAGGAGGGTGGGTAAGATTAAGATTAGGGTATTTTAGACATAAAGTGTGAATTGAGAAAATAATTAAGGCCTCGTTTGGGAACAGGCTAATTTAATAAATTTTTGGCTATTTGGCTAAAATATTAGCTAAAAAAAATTAGTATGTTTGGTATGACTTTTTGACTTTTTACGAAAAGATGTGCAAAAAATAGAAAGAAAAGAGAATATTTGACTTTTTAATATGAGTTACTAATTTTTTGACTAATTTAATAACTTTTTGACTTTTTAATTAAAAATGAAAATTTAATAAAAACAATGTAAAAAGTGTAAACTGAAAAATAATATGTACGGAATTAAACCATGATTTGACGACTTCTAATAAGTGGGTCTTTGAAATCTCAGTAAGTGCCCCCAACTGTTTGAGAATGGAAAGTGCATTCTCTCTCTCTCTCAGTTGGGCTCCCTTGTTTTTTGCTTGTCGCTCTCCGTTTGGGAAGTGGGTTGGCTTTTTGGCTTTTTGGTTTTTTGGCTATTTTAGTCTGGGCTATTTTAGCCTGGTTTGGGAAGGGTTTTTTGGCTTTTTGACTTTTTTGACTTTTTTTGTGAGAGAGGATTGTAATGATTATAGGTTGGATTTGATGTTTTGTTTTTTGTGGCTAAAATAGCCTATTTTGTTTTTTGTGGCTATTTTAACTAAAAAAGCCTGACTTTTTGCTTGCCAAACTAAGGCTTATATGCTTATATATCCAAATATAAAATTGAAAACGCTTCTCTTTTTTTTCTTTTTCTTTTTTTGTGAGTCTTTTTCAGAGTTTTAGATTCCTTTAAATCTTCCACTATGAAACTTTTATGGTCTACCAGATACATCACCGACAAGAATTATTTTTCTCTCTCCCTAAAATTAAAGAAAAATGTTTCATCTCCTCAATTTTTTTCTCCTCAAACTTTCTAACGATATGATAAACAATTTGGTATTATTTGTCGCATTATTGAGGTAGAGTTTAGAGGGAGAAAAATTGAAAAATATAGCATTGCTCAAAATTAAAACATGAATTATTGAAAAAATATCGCAAATTGTTGGGGAGTCATTTAAAAGCTTACTATCTTAAGTTAGAAATTAAGAATTTTTACAATAAAAGTCATGAATATTTATGATGTATAATGTATATTGTGATATAATACATACAATATACTCCCTTTTAAAGATGCATACTATAGCAATTCTCAGGCCTCGTTTGAAGACTAATCATTTTAGTCAAAAAGTTAAAAAGCTACTATAAATTGTTACATCATTTTTTAAATTTTTCTACATATCTTTTCGTAAAAAGTCAAAAAATTATTAAAATAATATGTTCGCAAATGAAACCTTAGTGTAAATTAATCCTTATTCCTTCACATTCACACATACTTCAACCCAAGTGAGTATATATGTACTCTTCATTTTGGTCTTGCTTGTTTTCGCAATTCTTTTTTTTTTTTTTTTCATTCATTTACAATTCTTCCATTATTATATTTGTAACTATATCTTAAAAGTCCAATTTTATTTACTTGATAGATGATCTCAATTTTTATTGATTAAAACACACTTTTTATTAATTTAATGGTCAATTGTTTTAAAAGCAAGGTTAGAGGTACGTACCATTTTACTCACTTTCTCACATAATCTCATATTACACCGTGTGAGATGAGAGTAGAATATTAAGTTGCTATGATAGTGTTGTTGTTTTAAATGGGTGAACAAAATAATTTGAATAAATTACACTAATTTCCTTTTTAAGTCTGAAGAAAATATAATAAGTCTTATAGTGTTGGCATAATTATATTAGCATTTCCTTTAGTAATGTTAAATAGAACAAAAATAATAGAAATGGTGTAAAAATATAAAGACAAATAACATAAAATATATATTTTCGTATAAAAGAGATAACTGTATCATTTTTTTTACCCATATAACTAACAAATTATTGATAAAAAAAATTTAAAGTGTTTTACAAATTAAAACATTAAGAAAATTTAATATAATCATGATAAAATTATAAAATTTATTATATTTTTTTTAATCATAAAAAAAGTCAGTATAATTTATTCAAATAATTTTTTTAAGATGAGGACAATGACCACAACCATTGTAATTTAATAAATGAATAGATAAATATTTTATATTATCGGGTGGCATTTATAATTGAATTTATGGAATCATGAGAATGCCACTTTAATCAATGGGAAAGACTAGTCTATTTTGGAATTTCGCTTTTTCATTCATTTTGAGTCAATTATCTCTTATATTTTTTATATTTTTTTTAAAAAAAAAATCTAAAAAATTTCATTCATTTTGAGTCAATTATCTCTTATATTTTTTATATATTTTTTTAAAAAAAATCTTTAAAAAATTAAAAAATTAATTTTAAACCATTTTCCTAAAACACTTCTTAGTATACAAAATAGGATGACGTGTATATTTTTCTATGAATATGGAGATTTTATTTAAATTTTAAATTTGTAAACTGAATAACAATAATAATAATTGAGAGGGTAATTTGTAAACAAATTGGGCCGAGCTAGGACGAGTCTTCTTTGGAAGTTGGGCCGCGCAATGGGCCAAGGAGATATTTGTATTTTGGCTTTGGGCCGAGGTAGGTACCAAGACGGTTGGATGTGTTGCTGGAATTGGGACCTATCTACCTTTTGACTGAGATGATAGCAGGGCGATGGGCCGAGCTGGGTATAGCTCGGCAGGATGCCAACCTGTAGCAGGGTCATCACGGCTCACTCATGTTGAGCATGGAGCCGAAATAACTGGTTGACTGTAGTGTTAGCTGAGGTAAAGGGTTCAGTCATCTCACTTTGCTTGTAGTGATGACGGTGTTTTAAGGATAAACATTATCCTTGGGCATGAGAACAGAATCCTACTAGGATTGTGCAAACCATCTCATTTGGTTGGTAGTGAGTAGGGTGTTATCAGGATAGGCATTATCCTTAAGAGTGTGATTTTTAGGAGGACTCTTGTAAGGAGAGTCGGAGTTCTACTAGGATTGTACTAGGTAGAATCTATAAAAACTTATGACAAGGCCTATGGATAGGTATTTACTCTCAAATACACAGAACTTTTATGTTTATTATCTGTTTGCTAACTTAGGCATCAGAAGGGTTTCCGACACACACCCGCCAGCTAACTCACGCTTGTGTTCTCAGGTGATAAAATGACGACTCACGCTTGTGTTTTCAGGTGATAAGACGACGACGTTCAGAGGAATGCAAACTTAATTAATAGGATTATACGAGAAGATTATTTCGTACTCGTACAATAATAATAAAGGGGAAGAAGATTAACTTGTGCTTATTTCTCTATTTTTCTAAAGATCCAAACAATTGAAACCCATAAAATCAAATCAAAGTCATAAAGAGTAAAAAAATAATTAGTGGTTACATGAAATGTTGTTGAAGGCGTAAAGAAAGTGATATTACTTTGAAATTTTGAGTTTACACACCTTATTTAAAGGGGATGCTTGAATCAGATCATTGATTGAAATAAATAAATAAAATAAAGTTCTGAATTGGCTTTCCAACTAAGCTCCCAAAATGGAGTCCACCCCAACATTCAACAGAGAGCGTAATATAAATTCCCTCGTTTGGGAAGTTTAGTTTTAGGTTTTTTTTGGCTAAAATAGTTTAAAAAAATAAAATAGATTTTTTTTGTTCAATAGGACAAATATCACATTTAATTTATAATCATTACATTCTTTTCTTCACAAAAAAATCAAAAAAAACAAAAATTCTTCTCAAACGAGGCTTTTTAATCTCAAGTTCAAATAATAAAAAAAAATCAAAAAGTCAAAAAATCAACCCAATTTTCGAACGAATATGAGTGTAGCAAGAGTGGAGGAAATTCTCTGTCTGATTTTGAATTCTTAAATACAACTTCCCCATCTAAAAAAAAAAAATACAACTTTTGAATTTTTTGTTTTGTTATTTTTAGTTAATTTCTTTATGACTTTTTTTTTGTAAAATTTTTTATAGATATATTTTAAGAAAAATATAATATTTACAAAAAATAAAATTTAATATAAAAGATGTTGAATTTTTTAAGTTTTTTTTTTGTATTTAGTCAATTTTTTTTATAAAAAAATCATAAATATTTATTTTTAAGTGTCTCTAAATTAAGTGCATCTAAAAAATTTGATTAAAATATTAAAAAAAACTCACAAAAATAACAAAACACAAAAAATTAAAACTTAAAAATTCAAAAACTGTATTTGAAACTTAAACACCAAACGTAGTTTAATGTAATCAATGGTTTCTTTTGGAAAACCAGTTAAAAGTAATCTATTTTGAATTATATTCTCTCTCACATTTTTTATATATTTTCTCAAAAAATTTATAAAAAATTAACTTTTAACTATCTTCTCAAAATAGGCTAATGTCATAATACCACAAGAAAAAGTTGGATATAATGGCGATATTATTCACCATTCAATAATAAAAAATAATGTACAGACATAGTGAACACAGTGTTGTTTGATAATCCCTAAATAAGTAATTTTTTAACATAAAAAGGTGAAAAGAAAAATGCATGTTTGATTTGGTTAAACATAAATTCTCCATAAATAAATAATAAAAAAAACAAATTTTTTTCAGAAATATTAAAGAAGAGTAATGCTAGATTTTATGAAAAAAAAATATCATAAAAAATTTGATGAAACTTTAAGAAATAATCTAGTATGGTAGCTAACAAAATAAGAAAAGCAAGTTACCATAATATATATGTGTCGTTTGGTAACACTTACGTCTTCAGTTTTCTGTTTATATTTACAAAAATTTAAAAAACTCAAATAAAAATTTGTTTGGTAAATTTTTTATTTATAAATCAGTGGTCTCAATTTATAAATTTGGCCAAAAAATGTAAACTCCAAAAATGTATTTCTGTTTTGAGTTTTGAGTTTTTCTTTTTTTTACCACTCGACACTAGCCACCACTCGCCACTATTTTCCACCACCGTCTTCCACCATCACCACCACCCACCCCCCACCACCACTCACCATTCACCACCCGCCACCACCACCCACCTGCCAATCACTCGCCACTGCCACCCACCACCCACCAACACCACCCACTCGCTACCATCCACCACCTGCCACCGTCACCCACTCACCCACCACCACCACCCGTCACCACCACTCACCACCCACATGCCACCACCATCCACCAACCACCACCACCAGCCACCCACCACCACTAGCTACCTACTACCCACCCGCCACCACCACCTACCACCACCACCACCATCACTTACCATCCACCCGCCACCCACCTGCCACCACTACCACCACCCACCGCTCGCCATCGTCACCCACCAATCCACCTACCACCACCACCACCAGCCATCCGCCACCCACCTGCCACCACCACCCGCCACCGTCACCCACCCACCCACCCACCATTACCACTCGCCACCACCATCCACCCGCCACCACCCACCACCACCTTCCATCCGCTACCCACCTGCCACCACCACCACCACCACCATCACCACCGACTCGTTACCACCCACCACCAACCACCGTCACCCACCCACCCACCACCACCACCCGCCACCTACCCGCCACTACCACTCACCACCCACCTGTCACCACCATTTACTACCCACCACCACCAGCCACCTACCACCCACCCGCCACCACCACCCACCACCCACCACCATCACCACTCACTCGTTACCACCCACCGCCCGCCACCCGCCACCACACACCACCACCCGCCATCCGCCACCCACCTGCCACTACTACCACCACCACCTACTCGCTACCACCCACCACCCGCGCACCGTCACCCACCTGCCACCACCACCTACCACTCGCCACCGCCACCGCCACCGCCACCGCCACCACCCACTCACTACCACCCGCCACCATCACCCACTCACCCCCCACCACCACCACCCACCACCTACCCGCCATCCGCCACCCACCTGCCGCCACCACCACCACCACCCACTCGCTACTACCCACTACCCACCACCGTCACGCACCCACCCACCACCAACACCCACCTGCCACCACCTGCTACCCACCACCTACCGTTACCACTTTCCACCACCGTCTTCCGCCGCCATTTGCCACCACTTGCCATCTCTCACTCTTTTTTATATTTTTAAATTTTTTTAAACATTTTGTCAATTACCAAACACTTTTGTAGTTTATGTTTTTTAAAAAATAAACAAAAATTAGTTTATAAAATTTTTGTTAATATAAACTGAAAACGTAAACGTTACCAAATAGACCCAAAAATGTTTCAATTTTGAAATCTTAATTTGCAAATAGTATAAACTTAATTTTGTCTTACAATACTCTACGATTGATTAGATGTAATTTATGCCTCGTTTGGGAAGCGACTGGTTTAGTTAAAAAACTAAAAAAGTTACTAAAAAATCTAAAAAGCCAACAATCCATACCAAAAAGTCAAAGATTCTCTTTTCTCTCTACTTTTTGCACATCTTTTTGTAAAAAGCCAAAAAGTCATTCCAAACATACTAAGGCCAAGTTTGGGTAGTTTAAAAAAAGCCAAAAAGTCAAAAAGTTACTCAAAAAGTTAAAAAGTCATTACTATTCACCAAAGTCAACAATTACGGCTGCACAATTCCCAATTCTAATTTTCTCCTACAAACTAATTTTTACAATTTTTTATTACACATTTTTCCATAAAAAGTCAAAAAGTTAACCCAAACATTCATATTTTCAACCTCAACTTTTTAGTCTAAAAAGACAAAAAGTGCACTTATTTAGTCTTCCCAAACTTGGCCTAAGCCTCCGTTTGGGAAGTGGGTTGGCTTTTTGGCTTTTTGGCTTTTTTGGCTATTTTAGCCTGGGCTTAAAAGCTTGGTTTGGGAAGGGCTTTTTGATTTTTTTGAGTTTTTTTGTGAGAGAAGAATGTAATGATTATGGATTGGATGTGATGTTTTGTTTGTTATGGCTAAAATAGTCTATTTTGTTTTTTGTGGCTAAAATAGCCAAAAAAAGCCTGCAAACCCACTTGCTAAACACAGGCTAAGCCTCCGTTTGGGAAGTGGGTTGGCTTTTTTGGCTATTTTAGCCTGGGGCTAAAAAGTCTGGTTTGGGAAGGACTTTTTGAATTTTTGGTGAGGTGTCATCTTGTTAAATGACCAAATTGCCCTTTTTCATTTTTTTTTATTTTTTAATTTGGGTTTGGATTTGGCATATTTTTGGTTTTTTTTTTTTTTTTTTTACAATTTTGGTTTTTTGCTGGAAAAAAAAAATTTTTGATTTTTTTTTTTTTTGAATTTTTTTTGCAATTTTGGCTTTTTGTTTAAATTTTTTTTTTTTTTTGGATTTGGCATATTTTGGTTATTTTTATTTTTGTTTAAATATATAATTTGTATATATTTTCTAATTTGTAAATAAGAACAGATTCCTTCATTTGGAACAACGGTGCCTTCTGTTTATCATCAACATATCTGATTTTCATAAATAAGAACATATTTTATCATAAGAACAGATATATTATATATATATATATATATATGTATATATACATGTCAAACAGATTTTTTCGGTTCTATATATATATATATATATGAAATATATACATATCGAATAGAAAACCAAACATAAGAACAGATTCCATGATAACCAAACAAAATCCATGATCACCGAACAAATTTTTAACATAACAACAAATCGCAAACCTAGAAAAATCACAGAGACAGATCGGTGCCCCAAATGTGTGTAACGTAAGCATAATCAACCAAATCACGACCGTAAAGCAACAGATCGATCATGGACTGTGTTCGTTATAAACCCATACTATGCAGATCGGAAGAAGAAAAATAGAAATCACATAGGCCATAAGGCATTACCTGCAGATCTGTTTGTGTTTGAGAGGGTAGCTTCTTCTTCGCCGCTGCTGCCGTTCTTCTCTTCTTCAGATCGTCCCCTGGTGTGGCTTCTTCTTCTCTTCAGCTTTGGAAAGGGCTTTTGTGTTTTGGAGGAGGTCGAACAACTTCGAGATTGAAGAGGCTTCTCGGGGCATTTTGGTAAACTCACATATTGCTTGTGTTTCAACGGACCCGTGAATGGAATTTTGTCGCAACGTGGCTGAAATAGCCTAATTTGTCGGACGTGGCTAAAATAGCCCAGCTTCTCCTTCCCAAACGACACCTAATTTTTTTTAGCTCATATTTTAGTCAAATAGCTAAAAAGTTACTAAATTAGCATGTTCCCAAACGAGGCCGAAGCCCTTGTTTGAGATGTTGACTATTTTAATTAGTTTTTTTTGGCTATTTGGCTATTTTATGAGATGAAAAAATATGAATTTTTTTTATCGTTAAATAAATAATTGTGAGGGAAAAAGTGATTGATTTATATGTAGGATGTGACATTTTCGTCTTATTAGATATTTTAGCCTCTCTTTTTTTTTGGTGGAGGTCTTTAGTGGATATTTTAACCAATTTAATTCATCCCAAACAATACCTTAGTGTGTGATTGTACAACATATAACAAAACACTACAAATTAATTCAAAAATAAGGAATTTTCATGATTTTCATAATATTTTTTTCATGAAACTTAGTATTACTCATATTATAATTTCTCAACAAAAATCGTAAGTTTAAAATGACTCACAAAATTTTTACCATAGCAAAAGAAAAAAAAAATAACTTACAACTACCAAACACATCAACTTTTAAACTTAAAAGTTTTAAACAACAAAACTAAATAAATAATTGCTAAACCCTACCTAATAATTATATCTATATTAAGAAATTAGAGAAATTATTAGTTAGTCAAGGAATAGTGCCATGTGACGTTCTATATGTATTGTGATTGGTAAAAAATGTGAGATTTATAATTTTATATTAAGTAATTAAAAAATATAAAAAAAAATGCAATAATTTGTGATTGGCATAAGATATGACTATATAGTATCTGAATCAACCAATAATTTTTCAAGAATTTGCATTGGTTTATGTGGAGTTCACCGTAACATAATAGAATTTAGTTATTGGACAATTGTACCACATCGTCACGATATGCATATGGCATTATATCATCACCGTGGTTTGAGATGTTTTAAATAAGTATATTTTTTAATTTTTTATGAAATATAAATTGGGTATGAGTTGGATTGGGTTTGAAGTGATGTGGTAGAGAGATGATGTGACTTAAATAAGATGATGTGATTTAAATAGGATAGTGATTTTTTGACTTTTTAACTTTTTTAGTATATGCCAAATAAAGCCTTAATATTTACTAATTTGAGACGCCTGTGATCAAATTTTTGGAGGATAAACTCTATTTATACGAGAAAAATAATATAATCGTGACATAATACTATTATTTTTGCACATAAAAAAGTCATTGTCATAAGCATTTTGTTTTAAAATAAAAAGTTGATATTAATTTTGTTTGACAATAGCTAAAAATATTACATTTTAAACCTTTTTTGTCATTAGTATTTTGTGGAATTATTTAATCTAGAAGGATCTTTAAAAAATTAAAAAATTTAAAAAATTTATTATTAAAAAATTCAACTTTTCTAAGTTTTTATTTAAAAATAAATCTTTTGTGGAATTTTTAAAATTTGTTTTTGACATCTAGATTAATAGAATCTAAAAGTAAAAATGCTAAAAAAAATAAGCTTCGTTTGGGTAGTGGGTTAGCTTTTAGTCTGGGTTAAAAAATCTCATTTGGGTTAGGTTTTTGATTCCTTTTGTTAAAGAAAAAATGAAATGATTATAATTTAGATATAATATTTTATTTTATTAACTTTTTAACTTATTTTATTTTTTTATATTTATTTTAACCTTTTAACCTCTAAAATTAACCTACCAAAAGGAGGCATAATTTCGAAATCCAACCTAGATTATACTCTCTATGTCCCAATTTAATAGTCCCTTTGGAGAATTCTAACTTATTAAGAGGGCATGGAATCATTACTTAAGTTTAAATTTTAAAATATTTAATGGATAATCCCTTTATCTTTTTAAAATTTTAATATATTTATAATTACTCAAAAAAGATATTTTTGAAAAATCAAATAATTTTTACTTTGATTTTTTCAAATGGAATTATTATTTTGAGATAAAGATTGTTTGAGATGATTTAAATAAATATATTTTTTATAATTTTATAAAAAAATATATAAAAAAATAAAAAAATTATGTGACTCAAATAAATATATTTATATAAATAAATATACTTATATCAATAATGCCAAATAATGTACCAACAAAACGACGCAGGGAGTATTATTTTGTATAAAAAAAAACTATAGAATTTTTTTATTTGTACATTATTATTATATTGCGGTTGTTGAAGACTGAACTTTATAGTTGATGATTTTTTCATAATGATAATGATATCCTCATGACATGGACGGGTGCCCCCACACCATTTATGGCCAAGAGGGAAAAGCTCACACTTGGTGGTCCCTACTACATGACAAACCCTTTTGGTGAACCTACAAACCTACGACACGACCTTTGAAAGTCTCTATCTATAAAAGAAAATGAGGGAGAGCACTAATTAGTGTTATTACTAATGACGTGATAGTGGGCTCTATCAGGAATGATTTGATATTTTGGTTTTGGTGTTGTATTTTTTTTTTTATTTAGTGTCATGTTATTAGTGATCTTTTTAGAATTCTAAAATTAGTAGTCTCTATCATTGTTGATCTATAAATCCCCAATTTCATGTGAACCAGAATGACAGGCCCCACTAATTTCGGAACTCTAAAAATATCACTAATAACATGACATTTAATAAAAAAAGAAAAAAAATTCAACACCAAAGTCAAAATATCAAATCATTCATAGTGGGATCCACTGCCACATCATTAATGATAGCACTAATTAGTGCTCTCACTCATTTTTCTTCATGTGAAATAAGTTGCAGAGTGCCCCTAAAAAATAAAATAATAATAATAATAAATGCAGAGTGATTAAAAAATTAGGGGGTGTTTGATTGATAGATTAGAGAGTGAGATTGGATTATAATCTATTAAAAATAGATAATTCGGCATTTGTTTTTTTTTAGTCTATTGAAAATGGTGTTCGGCCAGACTCCTTATTCTCCATATGCGAGATTAAACAATCCTGGAGGAGGATGGGATTATTTCTATGGGATTGATATCCCATGGAACTAATACGTAAAATGTCTATTTTACCCTCATGATATTACTTAATAAACAATTGAAAAAGAATAAAATAGTCTTTTGAATATTTATAAATTATTTTTTTAGTATTGTTAATTTAAAATTATATATTAAATAAAAATTATAAATTTAATTTAATTAAAAATAATAAATTAAAAATTATGGCCTTATAAATTAAATTTTTTTAGTGTTGTGAAAAATTAAATTTATATATTAAATAAAATTATTTTTTTAGTGTTGTTAATTTAAAATTATATATTAAATAAAAAAATATAAATTAAAAATTATGACCTTATAAATTAAAACTTTTTAGTGTTGCTAAATTATAAATTATAGATTATAAATTTAAAATTATATATTAAATAAAAACATAAATTGTAAATTACAAAAGTAAAATAGTCTTTTGAACATTTATCCTTATTCAGTCCGTCTACCCAAACATTGGATTCACTAAAAATAGTCATTTCCAGACATCTAATCTCATGAGAAAACAAACACATGATACACATCTAATCTAACCAAATAATTTCAGGGATTCACAATCCTAGAATTCATGTCCGATAGATTCTAATATTTCATTATCTAGTCTGTCCAATCAAACACATCCTAAATATATTGTATAAATTTAAATGAGTAAATTACACTAATCTTTCTTGAAATTAAAAACAATACATTTAGTTCCATAAGTTAAGCATAATTTTTACATTGTGCTTCTTTAAAATGTTACCACACATTTTGGATGAGTTTGCGGTTAATTTTTTAATATTTTGACTTTTCTTAGTGATATTTTTTTTTTTTAAATTTACGTTTGGGAGTTGTTAAAAAAGATATTTTTTATGAGTGAAAATGGATTTGACGTTTAATTTATTTAGCTCAGGACAAACAACAATAATTTTTGAACTATTTGATTTTTTAACCCAAAAAAAAAATGACTTTTTTAATAGGTTGCCAAGCACCCACTTTGCTTCTTTTTTATCAATCATTTATTAGCTGTAATAATAATAAAAAATAATGTTATTATTTTTTTACACTAAAATATATGTTTTACACTTAATTAAATTTATTTGTCATAATTTAAAAAAGTTAAAAAATTACTATTATATTTAAGTCACATATTTTTATTTAAATTACATCACTTCAAACTCAACCCATACTCAATTCATATTTCATAAACAGTCAAAAAGTGCACTTATTTAAATTATCTCAAACCACTCCTAAATATATCAGTCATATTAGTTTGGACTTTTTAATTTTATTAAAAGAAAATCAGTATAATTATATTAAATTCACGTGGCTTATTTTATTTTTAAAAAATATTTCAAAATAATTAAGAGAAAATTGTTAAAAAATCTAATCTAGCAATTGCGTAAGGTGTTAAGTCCAATAAATATTTTTTGTTGGCGATAAATCCAACTTTTGTGAAATAGTTTGGTGAGAAATCATTTTATTGTTTTGAAAGACATTTTATTTTCAATTTTACTACTTAATCTATCTATTAAATTTTTTTTGACTCTTTGTTTAATTTTTCTGACTATATATTCGAATATTTTTTATATTTTTTTAATTTTTTGACTATCTGTTCAATTTTTTCCCTTATCCATTCAAATATCTGTCCAAATTTTATTATCTGTTCAATTTTTTCCGCCATTTCTATATGTTATTTTTTTGAGTAATGCTAGAGACCCCAAATATTTTACCAAAAGTTTTACCAAATGTCTCACATGGGTGTGGGACCCACACAATGTGGGTCCCATGTGGGTCCCACACCCATGTGAGACATTTAGTAAAACTTTTGGTAGAATATTTGGGGCCTCTAGCATTTTTGTATTTTTTTGTGTTCAAATCTTTGTTCTTGAAATATACCAAACCACTATCTGTTCAAATTTGAATAGATATGTTACAGATCTATTCAACAACAAGAAGTAAATTTTTTTTATCTGATCAGTCTCAAATTTTTGTGTCTCTATCTGTACAAATTCTTCCCTCTCCACGTCTTCCTCCCCTCCACCCCTCTCTCGGTCTATTTCTTTGCAATCAGCACCATTGTTGGGAGTTGATTCAAGCAAGTTTTCAGACCATTGTTGGGAGTTGATTCAAGCAATCTCAAGGCCATTGTTGGATGCGTGACGTGACCTTGCCCAAGCTTCTGCCCATTAATGTTAAAAAGGGCTAGTAAAGCAAACCTACAAATTTTCTTCAGAAATAGAAATTGCCCAAATGTTCAACACACAATATGAATCAACATAAAAAAATTAAAATTAAAAAAAAAAAAAGGAAAAAGAAAGAATCACGAGTTGAATAAATATATCATCCTTCTCATGTTCAAACCCATACAAAATCAAACAAAATTTCATGATTCACATTGTCCACATGTTCAAACATTAACAAAAATAAAAAATGGAAATTGTTTAGCAATATTTCAAAATCCTACCTCTGTTACTCTGCGCAAAAAGAAAAACCCTTCCTTGGTTCCTCCTTCGGCTATAGACAGTGGTAAGTCAAAAATCCCTCTGAAATGTGACCACCAAACCTCCGGTGACTTGACTCCGTGGCAATGCGAAGTGCTTTTTTAATTGATGATTATGGAGAGAGAGAGAAAGAGGGAGACGGTTTGCTTAAGGTTTGGTTTGGGAATTTGGAAACTGTGTTAAAAATCAAATTTTAATCTATTTTGGGTGATTTTTTTTTTTTTACATATTTTTTTTAAAAAAAAAGTTAAAAAGTTAGATTTTAACCAATTTATCAAAACAACTATATATATATATATATATATATGGATATTTTAGTCATTTTGCTTAAGCATGTCCTTATGAAAAAAGTATTTTAGAGGGTGGATTTTGGCCAAATAAAATTCAAATTTATGGACCGAGTACCCAATAATTAATGTAATTTTACTCAATTAAAATTAAATGTCATGTAATTTAATATCTATTTATCCTCTATACTTACTATATATAAAGTGAAGGCCTATGTTGGAGTCCTGAAACTTTGATTTCTGCATATGGCAAGTGGATTTCTCCATTTAAAAATAAAAAAATAATTAGAGAAGAAGGTAAGACTCAAACCTAAGGTTAGATTTGATAAGAATACACTTATCATTTGAGTGGCACACTAATGTAATTTTTTTTTTAACTTATTTGAATTGTACACACATTACTTGTCTTAGTTGCTAGTACTATTACAAAATGAACACATGTGGTGTCTTAAAGCTTCTCTCTCCTTATGTTAATTGTCCATTTGTCTACTCCAAAAAAAATAATAATAAACCAAAAAAAAAAAGAATAAAAAAAGAGAGAAGATAAAAGAGCGTTGTGAGATTCAAACGTCAAAATTTTTGTTTGCTAAAGAGGACTCTGACTACTTGAATGTCGTACACGCATCACTTGTACTAATCACTAGTATATATATTTTTAAGAAATGGATAGTATGTGCACATTTTTATACAAAAGTATAGTTTAATTATAAAATGTATACTTTTTTTCACAAAAAAAATATAATTTTTATCGCAAAAAAATATAACCTTGATTATATATATTCATAACTTTTATCACAAAAATTATATTTTTCATAACAAAAAAATCATAATTTTTATCACAAAAATTGTAATTTTTCTCATAGTATACATTGTAGCATTTCCTGTATATTTATGGGATAATTACCTAATAGTGGGACATAAAAAATAAGTTCTAGGACCCACTTATTTGATTGATTACTTGATAATGAAAAAAAAATATAAAGAGACAATTATTTTAAATATTTTAATAAGTTGTCATATTATTAATTTTTTTAAAAAAAAAAACTTTGGAGGTAAAGAAACACAGCACTTTAGTGGTTTTCTATATTTTCCTATCATGAACTGCAAGGGGTGTGACACTTTGTTAAGATTTTGAGATATAAGTCTTGAAATTTTAAATTTTACTTTTTCTGAGATTAGCCATTTAGGCAACAGTACATATAATTGGTAGGATAAATCTTTTAAACCTAGATAAACCGTACCCAACATTAAAAATATAGATTCAAATTCTCATATGTATACACATCTATAACATATCGCTATATGATTAAATAATCTTATTATATATATCAACCATGTAAAAATAATCTCTAAAATCTCAATTCTTTGGCTTAATTTGAGAACTTAATTAAAAGTTAATTTTTGAATTTTAATTTATTTTGAGTTATATTATTGCTTTATTTTTTTTTTATAAAATTTAACAAAAAAATTAAAAAAATTACCTTTTAAATAAGTGTTGGCTCTGTATGATTAGGCCTTTATATTTTCCTATCATCAGTTACATCATTCTCTTATAATTTTTCAAACTTATCAAATCAAACTAAGAGAGTGTGTGTGTGTGTGTGTGTGTGTGTGTGTGTGTGTGAGAGAGAGAGAGAGAGGACAAAAGCAACTGAAGAAGGGAGACAGCTCAGAGGTCACACACACAAACCCCAAACGAAAACTGAACCTGGCTCGAACCAGAAAGCGAAAGCTCACACCCCCACCCCCACGCACAACAATGATTCATCCCACTAAAAATACTACCACTAATAACACTAATGTATTAAAAAAGTAAAAAAAAAAAAAATACAACTTCAAGATCAAAACATCACATCATTAATGACGGAACCCACTGTCACCTAATTAGTGGGAGCACTAATTAGTGCTCCCAAGCATTTTTCCCCCACACACTCTCTGACAAATTCCCATTTTATTAAATCAAATTAAATTATTATTTAACAAAATTTCTAAATTATTATTAATATATATATATATATATATATATAAGGACATCCCTACTGCAATGTAAACCAAACAAGGGCAACAGAACAGTGGCCTTTTCCCATAACAGAGTACAACAACAATTGAAATAAAATACTTAAGGAAAAATTATATTTCAGTAAAACAGAATTTTTTTATCTAAAAAAAAATATGGACAGATATAAGTCACACTTATATCTTTACAATATTTTACTCACACTCTGGGTTCTTTTAGGAAGTAAAAAAAAAGTTAATTTTTAATTTTTTACTCATTTTGTATCACATCATTTCTCATATTTTTTATCTATAAAAAGAAAAAATAGATTATGTAAGTCAAAAATTTAATTTTTTATTAATTTCTCAAAACACCACTTTATATTTTTATATATGTTTATTTTGTCGGTCCAATCTGTAATTCTCACATACTTTAATTTTAAAAAATATATAAAAAAATTAAAGATATTTTGATCACTCAATGAAAATAGCTCTGATTAACATGACAGAAAGCCAAACAAGTGTGTAGTCTACTATAGCAGCGATAGTAGGAGCCAATTATAGTTACCCAAAAACAAGTAGTAGGAGCCATTAAAGAAACACTTCCAAATCTGTAGCTTTTTAAACTCTTAACTCAATGCCTACAAAGAAGAAAAAAGATACAAATGTTAGCAGAGAGAATAAAGGGTTTTCTTCTGCAAGAATCTTTCTTTCACTTTTGCTTTTCTTTGTTATGCATCATCCAACAATGGCTTCCGTTATAGCTTCTTAAGACCCCAGATATAATTTCCAAACATCAAGTCTAGAAAGAGAGAGAAACAAAGAAAGAGAGAGAAGGGAGATTGTCTGTTTGTGGAATCAGTAAAAACTTCAGGAGAGCACAGAGTTTTGGCAGGGTCTCTCTGTTTCTTGAACCCGTGTCACTAAATTGTATTTGTCTCTGCATTTGTAGCTGTGACTCTTTTCAAATGGCCTCTACTTCAACACGGTTTGATTTAGGGGCTTGTTCCTTTTCTCTTTCTGAGGGCATGAATTTGTTGCTCTGAAGTACTCATATAATTGGTAAGCTCTGTTTTTCTTCTTCTTCTTCTTCTTCCTTTTTTTTTTCTTTTTGGGTATTATTATTAAGGATATATAGCTGAAAGTGCTTAATTTGAAATGGGTTGGGTCATTTCACAAGGTTTGTTTTGTTTCAAAGTTCTACAGTCCTTGTAATTATTACATGTTACTTCGTTTGAAAGTTGCATTTGTTTTATACATAGTTGGTAGATTATTTTGGTGTTTATTTGGGGGTTTGATTTGGTTCATCTGTACCTGCCAAAGCTTTTGAGTTCAATTGGTTCCTCCAATCTCAAATTTGTACTTCAAAGAATTAAAAAAATTCCAAATTCAGAATCTGTTTTTGTTTATGTTCTAGAGAGGTAAGGCTTCTGTTAACTTGATATAATCTTTCAAATTTTTGTAATTAATTAAATTTTAGTTATCATTATTGTTATGTTCCATATATGATCACCAGATAATTGAAAGCAAGATATCAATGTGTTGATTGCTTTGTAAATAAGTGCAATATTCATTAGTTAACATAACATGTGCAAATTGAAACACCCCATGTAAGATGGTTGTGTTTCACTCTGTAATCGGATTTTGTGCACATAAAAGAACTGCACCAAACTACTCCTATGGAAATAAATGGTTTTTTCTCCTCTTGTCCGTGTATTGAATGATGGATTGAATAGAGCTGCATAGCAAATGTTCAAAGCTCAGCGTTCTTATTCTTATTGAACCATAGTAGGAAATTGATAGTTTTTTTTTTATTTTTTTATTTTTTTTATTTTTAGGAAGAAGAAGAAGAAGAAGAAGATGGTAGATCTTTAGACATTGTTAAAAAAAACTGAAGGCTAGCAACCATTGGGGTTAGCTCGTTGGCATGAACTCATTTAATGTACCCCTCCAATGTACCAAAAAACAAAAAAAAAACAAAGGACACAAAGCAAAATGCTGAAGTCTGGTAACTTTTTCTTTTCTTCTACTCCCATTCACCATTAAGTCATGATTTTTTTTTTTAAACTTTTATTTGTTTAATCTATCTGTGAAAGCATCTAACTCAAAACCAATTGGCAATGAGTGGAGAGGCTCTTACAATATATTAACCAAGCTTGGTGGCTTAGATTTGTGATGTGGGTTTGAGTCTACCACTATCTTTCAGTGTCTATTTTAATTCCTTTTGCATTTCTTGTGGATCCAGAGCTTAATTGCATCGTTGGAAGCTGAGGTCCAGTAGTCAAGAATCTCCATGCTTTCTGAAAGATAACAGCCTACTTGTTTGACTGATAATACACAATCAAATCAATCTTTCAAGTAATTTAGTTCGTTATGCATCTTGCCATTGTGCTAATGGCGAAAGGTTTTAGCCATTCATCATTTCTAGTTCTAGTCATCATATCACTTTCAATCAGTTACTCAGAGCAACTACAATCATCTCAAGTGCAGACCCTTTTGAGAATTCAACACCTTCTGTATTTTCCTTCTGTTTTAAGTAGTTGGAATAACGAAACAGATTTCTGCAACACCGAACCAAGTCCATCTCTAACTGTTGTGTGCTATGACGAAAGCATAACTCAGCTGCATATTATTGGGAACAAGGGCGTTCCTCCATTGCCTCGGAATTTCTCCATAGATTCCTTTTTTACGACACTTGTTAGGATTCCAAGCTTGAAAGTCCTCACATTGGTTTCTCTCGGTCTATGGGGGCCATTGCCTGGTAAAATTTCGAGGCTATCATCATTGGAAATACTCAACATAAGTTCCAATTTCTTATACAGTGACATTCCACAAGAAATGTCAATCTTAACTAACCTTCAAACGCTCATACTCGATGACAACATGTTCAGTGGTCAACTTCCTGATTGGCTGAGTTCACTTTCACTTTTGGCTGTTTTGAGTTTGAAGACGAATTCATTGAATGGATCTCTGCCAGAATCATTAGGAAGCTTGGAAACTCTGAGAGTTCTTGCACTTTCACATAACAATTTTTTCGGTGAAGTGCCTGATCTTGGCAGTTTGACCAGCCTTCAAGTTCTCGACTTGGAAGATAATTCTCTCGGGCCTCAATTTCCTCATCTTGGTAACAAACTAGTTACCCTTATACTGAGGAAGAACAAGTTCAGCTCTGGCATCCCTGATGAAGTGAGTACCTGTTATCAGCTTCAGAAGCTCGATATTTCTTTCAACACATTTGTTGGTCCATTTCCACCATCGTTGTTATCCCTACCATCAATTACTTATCTGAGTATCGCCGGAAACAGATTCACTGGAATGCTTTTTGACAATCTGTCGTGCAATTCTGTACTTGAATTTGTGGATTTGTCCTCGAATCTCCTGACTGGAAAGTTGCCCAATTGTTTCGAGTCTAGTTCCAAGGACAGAGTTGTGCTCTATGCTGGAAATTGTTTGACTACAGGAGATAAAACTCAACACGGATTTTCATTTTGTCGAAATGAAGCTCTAGCTGTGGGAATCTTACCTCATCGCCGGAAGAGTGAACAAGCTTCCAAAGTAGTTCTTGGCTTGAGCATCAGTGGAGGGATTATTGGAGGAATCACACTAGTTGGTCTAGCTTTCGTAATTGTTAGAAGGGTTCACTTGAAGAAGACAAAGGGAAAACCACAACCAAGATTAATAGCAGTGCATGCATCAACTGGGTACACCTCAAAGTTATCGTCAGAAGCAAGTAAGGTTTCTCCTGTGTGTGTGTGAGTGCGCGGGCCTCACTAGTATTTTTTTATATCTATTATTATCTAAACATATAAACCAAGAAATAACCCCTTCTTGTGAAATTATAGATCTCATTTAAGATCAAACAATTCCATTGAATTGAGTATGTGTGAGTGTGTATGTGACCTTTGATATTAAGAAAACTCAACGAACTGTGCAAGCAAAATGGAAGATGTTTAATTTATCTTCCAGGAAAAGAAAGTCATGTATTAAATATAATTAAGTATAGATTGAAAGCATTCCTATGTTGGTGGTTTAACACTTCTTCGTTGAGACTCAAAACTATAGCCCAGATAATTGACTTTATAGATCCCTGGCCACCAATTTGAAAATTTGGATATTTATTTAGCTTCTCGTTTTTCCTTAAAAGCCATTCTTTCCTTTAGGCTTAAAGTTATTCAATTATTTGAAGCGAAAACAGGTGTGTGCTTTAATGAATGATATGGCCGTAGATAGAGTTGTCCAATACCATAAAGGGAATGTTGTAGCCAACCAACAATAGTTGGCAACAAGGTTTTGAAAAGCGGTTGCGGTTGCGGTTGCGGTTGCTATAACAGTTGCGATAACTGGAGCTGTGATTTTTTTTTTATTTTTCGCACAATTTGAAGAAAACTTACCGATACTATATATATATATATATATATATTCAGAATCACATTCATTGGGATTTAAAATACATTTTGATTAATCTTTGTTAATTTTTAAATATGATCCAATATATTTCATATTTTTAAATTACTATAAAATGAGCTTTTTACATTTTATTTCCATAGTTAATGGTTTTAAGAATAATTGATTTTAAATATCTACAAATTATTTTTTATCAATACCTGAAGTACCTGAATAAAAAATATTTACAATTATTAAATGAAAATATTATAAAATAAAAATTGTGCTATAAATTAAAAAAAAATATTATAAAGAAAAAAAATTCATACAAGATTTTTTCTTTGAGCTTGAATTACTTGAGTATTTGTTCTTTTTTTCAAGGCTTTTTTTTTTTTTTTTGAAAAAAGGAAGTTATTCAGAATATTGTAAAATAGTGTAACGGTGTTTAACGGACCCCTATGTAACACCGAAACGGCCATTACACATGTGAATTTTTGTCACACTGTTATAGTGGCCGTAACGGGTGGTGGTAACAATCAGAACCGTTACGTAAAAGCTTCAAATAACGATTGCAGCCGCTTTTTAAAACCTTGGTTGGCAAACATAGTTTGATCAAGTTGAGTTATGTAGGTTACACGAATAGGAAATATTTTCAAAACAATAAAAGAAAATGTATTTCATTGATCTCGAAACTTTCACTTGAATACAAAGGGTGGTTGTTATTGCTAATTGAGTACATAATATGTAACAGTATGAACTTTTTCCTTGTGAAGGGTATGTATCTCAAGCAATGAAGATAGGAGCACTTGGCGTTCCAAGTTATAGAACATTTTCATTGGAAGAACTTGAGGCGGCAACAGATAACTTTGATACATCAACTTTCTTGGCTGAAGGTTCACATGGCCAGGTATGCTAATTCATTTCTAGATGTATCTGAAGGGGGAAGATGATAATGGCATGTTAATGAATTCTTTTCAAATTTTTGCAGTTAAAATCAATTTTTCTTGTGCACACCGAAAGAAATTTTCCTGAACTATCCCAAATGAGCAAATGTTACTCAGTACCACTTGTGACAATGCTACAGACACATCCTGACCCTTGATTCCCAAACGAGTTGCTTTATCTGATTGTTTGAGTTTGAGCTGATGAATAGCTAATTTACATTTTTTTAAAAATCTTTTTTAAGGTATTCATTTAATTTTTTCTTCATCCAGTGGTCAAAGTAGCTAATTAATATCTGTTTATTTTAAGATTTTATTTATTTATTTATTTAGTTTTTGCTGTGACAAGGTTTGATGGCTTACTTGTTTATGAATTCAGATGTACAGAGGTCAACTGAAGGACGGTTCTGTTGTTGCTATCAGATGCCTGAAAATGAAAAGAAGCCATGGCACTCAAAACTTTATGCATCACATAGAGTTTATCTCAAAACTCAGACATCGACATTTGGTCAGCGCTCTTGGGCATTGCTTTGAGTGTAACTTGGACGATTCAAGTGTCATCAGATTATTTCTCATCTTTGAATATGTTCCAAACGGAACTCTGAGGAGTTGGATATCCGGTAATCCAATTAACATGGCTAACCTAATCATGAAGTATGGATCTCAATCACTGTGCCAAGATAGAGGGTTTAGGAGCTTGTCTTTCTCCCCCAATCTTACACACAATCTTAGAATTTTTGCACCCTCTGAAACTACCTTTTATGCATAGCATTTTACACACAAACACAATAAATAAATAAGATAAAAAAGAAGTCACCCCTTTCTTTCATCTTTATTTTTTTGTTACTTTATGTGATTGGTGGCTTTCAATGTCTAACAAAATTGCTTGGCAGAGAGACGTGCCAGACGAACACTTACTTGGACACAACGCATAGCAGCTGCTATTGGGGTGGCAAAGGGCATCGAATTTCTACATACTGGAATTGTTCCTGGCGTGTTTTCAAATAGTTTGAAAATAACAGATGTTTTATTAGATCAGAATCTTGTTGCAAAAATTAGCAGTTACAACCTACCATTATTATCAGAGAATATGGAGAAGGTATGGAGAGGAGTGAGAAACCTTTCTTTAATATTCAGTATTGGCTCTTACTCTTGAAGGAAATAGTATCAATTGATATTTGAATCTTCTTGATGTCACAGGTTGGTACTCAAAATTCTTCGGGTAGATCCAAAGAGCTTAATACTGCGAGGTTCGGAACGTGATTTTGCTAAATTCAAGTTGTGTTGTGTAAAGTGCATTAAAATATTCTTTACTTAAAGGCCTTAAGCCATGTAAAGATTGATAGTATCTGATGCAGAGTTATTAGTCAAAATTGTTTGGAAGATACTTTGATAGGCATGGAAGCTATGCTACATGGATTCCTCTAAATTTGTGGAGTACTGGTGTCGGACTCTTGACGCTTGGATAAGGGTATAAGATAATGTGTTCGATATGCCTAGCAAAGATGCACCCAACGAGTATAGTAGTCGAGTTCGCCATATAACTATGCCTAAATCATCCATTTTATACATAAAAACATTGTTGTATTTTAGTTTGTAAACATTATTTTATCCTTAAAAAATAAAAGAAATATTTCAGAAATATGAAATATAGTCATATCTTACTGTGCTTGACATGAGAATTAGATGAAATTGATTTGACACTTAGACATGTACCCACATGAGACCCGTACCCATGTCCATGGAACATAACATTGGAAGTAATCTCATGTCTATGAAAAAAATACACGCACCTTTACTATGATGAAAATTTTGACTGAAGTGTTCGACTTGTTTCTTTACCCAAACAGATTTTTACTCCCTCGAGAAGATGGTTTTACAGCTCTTTTTGTTTCTTATCTTACACACCTGTCCTTCGAACTTCCATTTTAAAGTTATTATCATTTCTGTTTCTGAGGTCAGAGCATGGGAATGTATGATATTTTCTTAGCGTAGTGGACATGTGTGCTGTTTTCCGATAGCTGCTCTACCTTAACTCTGTTTCTGTTTCTCCACAGGGTAAAACACGAGGAAAAGTCTGATGTTTATGACTTCGGAGTAATATTGCTTGAAATCATTCTGGGAAGGCCGCTCAATTCAAGGATTGAAGTGGATATCGTGAGAGATGAAGTAAGATTGGTGTTCTTTATTTTGAGTCCGTTTTCCATATTATTTTTTTGAAAGAGTCCGGAAATTATGAACTACTACACGGCACTTAGATGCTTTCATTTGGAGAAACAGAGAATAGTCACTGATTCCAGTGTCTGAACCCATGAATGAAATGCTTGTCAATAGTTATTTAGTTCTTTTATTTTATTTTTTTGGCATGAAATATGCTTTCTTGTTTTTCTCTCTTGCACTTATAGTTGAATAAATACATTTATTTACAGAAAATTATACAGTAGTCCCAGAGTACCATGTGACCGTAGTCCCTCACCAATCATCATTCATTATGTCCCCTCATGTTCCTCAATCATCCAATATAATACCTCACCTATCCATCTTCTCCACCAATCACTATACCAAGGAGTACCACTAGCTTTTATGATCTTGATGTGCTGCCTATACTCCGTCCTTTTTTCCCATTTCATAGTCTATTATTATGCAATCCAAAGAAGTTGTTCTGGTCCTTCCATCATGTTGAAAACATAAAATTTATCAGTCTTGTCGCCATTCAAGTATAATATTGGAAACAGATCCTTTTTCAGCATAATTTGCAACACAGCTTTCCTTCGAACCTCTTGCTGTCTTGTGAGGTCAAGTCTGTTAATTACAATTATACAGCAGGTTACTATTGTGGTGAAAGCAGGTTACTATTATATAGTGATAACTATACATGAATAGATATGTGATTGTGTAAATCTTACACTTGTACGTGTAAGTAGGTACATATTTGCAGATATATGTGTGTGTGTGTTTACCAAGCTAGAACTATTCATGTAAACCTAGGTGTACTGTCAAGAAACTAAATCGAGGCATCTGGCTTATGAAAGATGCATAACCGGTTAGCATATAGAATTTCTGTTGATTTACATTGAAGAAGCTTTCTTTCGTTTTGGTCTTTTGGGTGCTCTTAAAAACCTACACGATAATTGATTTTATGATTTTATCCTCTTTCCATACAACTAAGTTCATTGTGAAATGAGTTCTTTTCTCCAAATGAATCTATTCTAGATACATTATAGCGGTGGAGAGGAAAAAACGAATGCAAAGGATTGGTGCTATGTACATGACTAATGTACCACAAACATACATAAGATTTTCATTAGTGTACAGATAAGATGAAAGAATGCCATTAACAATATCCATATGCGGTCACTCCCCCTTCCCCATAAATTGTTTATGCACTAATTTTTTTTTCTTTTCTTTTGACAATCTGCAGTTACAGAGGATCATAGCAGCTGATGATGCAGCTCGAAGAGGCATTGTTGATCCAGCAATCCAAAATGCATATTCAGACGAATCACGGAAGACGATGATGGAAATCTGCATCAGATGTCTGCTCAAGGATCCAGAAGTTAGGCCTTCTATCGAGGACGTGCTGTGGAACCTGCAGTTTGCTGCACAAGTTCAAGATGCGTGGCGAGGAGACTCCCAGAGCAGTGAAGGGTCTCCAGTCTCCTATTTCCAAACCCCACGCCAACAGCTCACTATTCAATAGTAGCAAACATTAAAATTTCTCAAGTACTCATTTTTGCTTTATGAGAAACAATTTCCTGGACTGTTCATGTATATGATCACTGTTGTTTTTATATATATATGCACAAGTGCATGTCTCTGACATCTTTTGAAATCCTTGTTTTCTATTTCAAGTCTAGGTGTAAGGAAGACTGGCAAATGTTTAAATGAATTTTTTTGTTTTTTGGTGTGTTAGAGATGTATGCTCTCAAGCCAATGTGTTTGTGGTTTTTGTATTCTAGAGACACTAGTGAAAATCCGTGCTATGCATAGGATGTGAATGAATTAATAAAATATATTTATATAAAATAAAATAAAATAAATAGTTAAATTTTTGTAAATTATGAAAATAAAATAAATATCAAAATTTATAATTCAAGTTTCACAATTTACGTATCAATTTTTATTATGTCACAATTTTAATCATGTAACTTTTAACTCCCTTGTTAGAGTTGCAAATTTAGGTGAGTTAAATCCAAGCAATTTGAGTCAAGCTTGTAAATTTTTAAAGATTAGGCAATATAATTTTTAATTCAGTGAGAAGATATGTAAAATTCAAAAATTTGAATAAATTTGAATGGACTTGGGCAGAGAATTCAAATAACCTGAACAATCGAAACAAAATTGTATATATAAATTTGCTAATTTAATTTTTAATAATAGATAAGATTAATTAAAAATTTAATATTAATGAACAAAAACAAATATACTTTTTAAAAAGGGATCATCGGATGAATTGATATTAAAAAAAATTACATTTTATAATGGGATAAAATAATTTAAATATGATTTTCCAAAAAATATTTTTAATTTAAAAATTATAATAAAATATTGAAATATAATAAAATTAAATTTCTTACAAAATAAAAATATCTGGATAAAAAAAAAGTGAGAAGAAAATTTAAAATATTATTCTCATTTGATCTGAAAAGAATTCTAGATGACCAATAAATTGTCACCTATAACTATCATTTTTTTAAATAAAAAAAGATATTTCACAAACCATTACTTTTATTAGAAAAATATCATTTATATCTATTTATGTAGTGATCCCGGTTTTCGATCCTTCTTTCATGATTTGTCATTTCGACTGGGCCGGTCAGGGGTTGAGTTGCCAGTAAGAGTGTAATTTTGGCCCGGCCGAGCCGGGCCCATGTCGGGCTTTGCGGGCTCCCGCAAAAAAAAAAAAAATCGGGTCGGACTGGGCCAGTCCACGGGCCAAAAAACTAGACCCAGGCCCAAGCCCAGGCCCAGGGGTATTCGGGCTTTGGGTGGGCCTCGGGTGGGGCCCCTGGGCTTGGGCTTAGGCTCGGGCTTTAGGCGAGCCTAAACAATTTTTTTAATTTTTCCCACCAAAATTTTATTATTTTCCATTAAAAATAACACTGGGCCTCTGGTGGGCTGGGCTTTTGGGCGGGCCTTGAGCAGGCCGATGAGCCGGGCCAAGCGAGCCAGGCCGGGCTTTAAAACGATGGCCCTGGCCCTAGCCCAAGGCCTCGGGCTAGGCTTAGGCTTAGGCCTTGACGGGGCCGGGCCCACTTCGAGCCACTAGCGGGCTTTGGGCCGCCCACGGGCCGCGGGCCAAAATTACACCCCTAGCTGTCAGGTTAGCTCGCGGGGGTCTAAGGGGCAGCGCCCCTTGACGGGTCCAAAGGCAGTGCCTTGGCGGGGGTCGAACTTCCTGGTTAGCTCGCGGAGGTCCAAGGGGCGTTACCCCTTGGTGGATCCTGGGGCAACGCCCTGGTGGGGTTGAGGGGCAGCGCCCCCAAAACAAAAATGCAAAATGCATTTGAAATTGCTTGTCCGCTCGAGCGGCCGTTTATGCGCTCGAGCAGAGAATATTTGGTTCTAGAAGTTTGACCTGTCTGCAAAAGTACTGAGTTAGTGTATTTGACACTCGAGCGGGGCATTCCACGCTCGAGCGGACCATGTTATATTAGTTCGTGAATCTGATATTTCATATTGATTGCAGAAAGATGATTTTGAGGAGATTCTTCTAAATATCTTGGAGATGAATGGTTTTGGTGAGAAAACTTAGAAATCAGGTCTTTTCTTTGAAAGATGTTAAAAATCCTTGGAAGATATTGTCATATTTATTTTGTGCACCAAAATAAATGGATGTTTTGAAAATTATTTATTTATATATAAATGATGAATTTTGTGAAAAAAAAATGAGAAATGTTGTTTATTTTAGAAATTGTTATCAAAATATTGATTTAGTCTTGAATTGACTAAATTGTTGAGATTGCTTGAAATGTGGGAATTACGTTATTCTCTTGAATGAATTGGATATAAAAGTGTATATATATATATATATTCATCTTATGGAATTATGTTAAAAAGAGAATTGGGAATTTTGATCACAATGATATATTGTGTGGAACAATTGAATATGGAAGTAATGTTGCATTACATTATTAAGCATACATTGGCATTTCAATTCATTGGACTATGTTAAGCTTTGGAAATTTGCATTGAGAAAAGAATGTTGGGAAATGTGTTTTCATGAAATGGTTTTGGAGTAAATACGGTGGTAAGTCTTGATAGGTAGTATAGATGAAATTGTTTAAGTTGGCCTGAGTGTCTTCGGTGAAAGACCAGAAAGTCGCGTAGATAAGTGTCGAGCCTTTTGATTAATACCGGTAAAAATGACAATTGGTAGTACTCGTATAGTCTACTTGCAGACACTGACTTAGGGATTACCAGAGTTATATTTACTGTCCTCTTTAATTAAATTGATAAATTTTGAACAGTTGAAGTTGCATAACATCATTGAGTATGATGGTTTTCAAAAGATGAAAATGTGTTTTATTTTCAAAAAAACATGGCATGGCATATGCATTCATCTCTTGAGACTTGTATAAAATGTATATACTTTGTTAAGGATTTCCTACGTTGTCATTTGCTGAGAGCACTAAAGTTCTCATTTGCTGTGATCCTATTTGTAAGCCAAGGGCTATGTATGTGTGGGTTTGAATAACCATTTTGTGTACCGAGCTTAAGTCTTAGAAGATTGTAAACCCTTGGGAGTGCTTATTTGGTTATTTACTTGTTGTTGAATCAATGTAATATCGCATGAGGAACTATTATTATTATGTAATGCAAGTATGAGAAGTTATATTTGGTTTTCTTTTAAGAGAGCCATGATTGTTGCATTATCATTTGGGTTAGAAATTTAGGGCGTTACAATTTATTTTAACAAAAGTCACTTTTAGCAATTTGAACAAAAATTTTTCATTTTTCATTTTAGTTTGTTTAATTGACAATTAAGAGTAAAAAAAAAAAAAAAAAAAAAAAAGAGAATCCACTATATTTCGTAAGTGTTAAAAAAGTCGAGATGAACAATAAGAAAAATGTTTGAGACACACAAAAAAACACCCACAATTGTACCTATAATGATGTGGCATCATATGTGTCAACTCTTAATTTGTTATGCACTTAATGACATAGGGCCTAACTCCCTTGCCACATCATTGTGGGTGAAAGTGCGGGTCTCTAGCATTGTTGAAACAATAAATTATCACGTGTAACTCTCATTTTCTTTTTTATTATATAAAAAAAATAAGTTTCACCAACTATCGCTTTTAATAGGGAAAAAAAATTAATTTCTATTTGATTTTAGCAAAAGTCACTTCTTAATTATTTAAGCCAAAAAAATTTATTTTTTTATTTTCATTTGTTTAATTGAGATTAAAAAAAATTAATAGAATCAATTATGTTTGGCAATTGTTAAAAAAAAATTATTTTTTTAAATATTTTTGTCTTTTTTTCAAAAAAAATATTTGTATTAAAAAAATTTATTGTTTAAATCCTTGTAGTTTAGAAGGATATAATTTTTTTTTTTAAAATTTAAAACTAAAAATGACAAAAAATAAAAATATAAACTTTTAATAGAGATTAATAATTTGAATATGTGTATTTAATAACATATTATGTTTAGGCCAATAATATTATGACGCATCATTATGATACATGTGAATATATATCTCATTCTAATTGTAATAATATAATTTAAATTTAAAATTTTATTTTATAATTTAATAAAAGATGCTCAAATTAAGGAATGAATATTGATTTTATTCTGGTAACATAATTTAAGGAAAAATCTAAATTTAAAATTTTATTTTAAAAATATAAAATTCATTTATAGACCAATCATATCTATATTAACAAAAATTAAACAAAATAAAAAAAAGAATTATAACTTTTAGCTTCAATAAGATGACAACATTTTGTAATTATAATAGTATATAAATTTTGTATGAGGTTTTGAAGCTCTCATAATATCTTTTCTTAAAAATATTCTTTTGTAAAATATATAAATATATAAATAATCTCAACGTCACTCTTATTATTCCTTAATACAAAAATTCTGAACTAATTTTGATAATTTTAAATTTGTATTTAAAACTTATAAATCATGAGATAGATCATTATAATTTTTTCCTTGAAAAATTCAACAAATATCATTATGATCAAAATATTAAACTTTAAAATAATATAACTTTTGATGTAGATGTCAATTTTTAATAAAATTAATATTTTTAAAATTTTCTCATCAAGATCTATCAAATAAGATTCTTCACTATGAATTTTTTTTTTTAAATTATTACGGTTGAAATTGACGTAAACAGTAACAGTAATATGTTACTCTATCTCACAGTAACATGTTACTCTGTTTGACAATTACTCTATTTGACAGTAACATATTACTATTAGGGGTGAGCAGCGGATATACCGATCCGCCAAAACCAACCGAACCGAACCGATCCGCCGCATTTTGGACGGATGCGTGATGACGAGCGGACGGTTGCGGATTGATTTTCTTCAATCCGCCAATTTGGCAGACGGATGGCGGATTTAAGGTTCCTTTGGCCGCAACCGAACAGCCAAACCGCGAGCACCCTTAGTAATTTATAAAACTTTGTGTTTTCAATTTGTTTAAATATTTTGTTTGTGTTTTCAATTGAAAAAGAGTTCAAATATTCTGTTGAAAAAAAGTTTTCAACTTGAATATATTTTTTGAATTGAAAAAAATAAACGTATTATTTATCTATATTTTTTGGTTTTTAAATCTAACTCTAAAAGTAATAAATAGAAAATATGATATATGTTTGTTGGTTTTTATTTTCAAAAACATATATAAATGTAACAATATAGAGACATATAATCTCTACTATTGCTCTATTAATGGTTTTGGTGGTTTGAATTGTTTTTATATTTTAAGAACCACAGATTGTAATATTTTATGTGGATGAGGCATGCTGTGATTGTAATATGTGAATGAGGAATGCAATGATTGTGATATTCTAAAGTTTCAAACTTTCTTTCGTTGGATGAGGCATACAGTAATTGTAATACTTTTTTAACTCATTGGCTGTAATATTTTCTCTTTTTTTTTTTTTTTTTTTAGGAAGTGCACAAGTTGAACTATGTTAAAAATTTATAAAATTCCAAACCGCCAAACCGATTCGCATCCATCCGCCAAACCGCCAAACCGCTCAATCCACATCCGCTGGATTGGCGGACGAATGTAGATTGATTTTTTCCAATCCGTCAATCTGGCGGACGGATGACGGATTGAAGGTTTCGTGCCCGCAACCGACCCGCACTCACCCCTAATTACTATGGTTCATAGTAATGTGTTACTACAATATTGTCCAAGAAAGAGAGAGAAAAAAAAAGAAAAAGAAAAAAAGATATTTTATTTTGTCCTTATTCAATTATGTGTTTTCTTCCTAGGGAGTTTATGAAGAAAAATGACAATGACTGTCCTTTTCACCAAATAAAGGTCCAATAGAGAGATTTTGGCTAAATTTCTTAATTTAAATTTTGAAAGGAATTATTATACTTTCCATCTTTTTTTAGAAAGATTTCAAATTAACATGTTTGTCTATTTGGGATAGAGTGAAAAACCGCCATGAGAATTACTCCACACTAAAATTATTCTCAACATTAGTGTGAATTTTATTGGGTAATTTGGCCAAAAATTCATCTTTGAAAAACTGTATCTTGGGAAAAGGGCAGAATATTTTATTTTTATTAGTTTGTAAACTTCTCCAAATACAGGACTCTCCTTCACACAGGATAAACATTTTTTAAAATATATTTTCTTGTGTGTGAACAACGGGAATGGCTTGACCGAGCCATTGATTCAGGATGAGTTTTTGCTGTTTTGATCTTCTTATCGTTTTTATGGAGGCATTTTTCTGGATATGTTTACAAATTCGTTACAATTTTCTTGGAGGTTGGATTTCATGGAGTTCTTTATAGATTTCATATCTACATATTGACAGCGTTCAAACTGTAAAATGATGTATTATTATTGATTGTTTGATATTGATTGATTCTGTGTTTATGTATTACAACTATATATATAGAAGAGAAGATGGTAGGTGGTAGGTGATAGTGGTAGGTGTAGGTGGTAGTGGAGGTGGTAGGTGTAGGTGGTAGTGGAGGTGGTAGGTAGTGGTAATTTATACAATTTACATTAACAGCCCCCCTCAAACTCAAGGAGGATAGATACTAGCCAACTTGAGTTTGGAGAGAGTAACAAAACAGAAAAATAAGCTGACAATTAAAAAAATTGGGATAGGAGACACTGTATGGTCGTGTCGGACCGTTGTAGCAGACAGTTTACGGGGTCATGTCGGACCGTTGTAGCAGACACTGTGTGGTCGTGTCAGACCGTTGTAGAAGACAGTTTATGGGGTCATGTCGGACCGTTGTAGCAGGACAGTTTACGGGGTCATGTCGGACCGTTGTAGAAGACAGTTTACGGGGTCATGTTGGACCGTTGTAGAAGACAGTTTACGGGGTCATGTCGGACCGATGTAGCAGACAGTTTACGGGGTCATGTCGGACCGTTGTAGAAGACAGTTTACGGGGTCATGTCGGACCGATGTAGCAGGACAGTTTACGGGGTCATGTCGGACCGTTGTAGCAGACACTGTGTGGTCGTGTCAGACCGTTGTAGAAGACAGTTTATGAGGTCATGTTGGACCATTGTAGCAGACACTGTGTGGTCGTGTCAGACCGTTGTAGAAGACAGTTTATGGGGTCATGTTGGACCATTGTAGCAGACACTGTGTGGTCGTGTCAGACCGTTGTAGAAGACAGTTTATGGGGTCATGTTGGACCATTGTAGAAGCTGACCGGAATCAATGTCGGGACAGTTTATGGGGTCATGTCGGACCGTTGTAGAAGGTTGTGGTGGTGTACCAAGGGGGCGACTTAGGGAGTGCGCCATGAGTGACTTATACATGATACTATGTATAACCCCCCCTCAAACTCAAATAGGTGTGAAGATAGAAACCTATTTGAGGTTGAAACAAAGGGATTGATAAAGCTGACTGGTGTAGAAGACACTGTATGAGTGTGTATATAGGTTACCCAAAAGATATACATGGATGTAGATATCGAGCCCTCAAAAGTCGTGCCCTCAAAAGGTGTGTCATCAAAAGGCGTGTCATCAAAAGACGTGCTCGAGTCATGAAAAGGTGTGCCATGAAAAGGCGTGCCAGGTTGTCGGCGTCAAAAGGCGCGCGATGCGCGTGGCTGTCTCTGTGTCATGGTCGTTATAAACCGAAGCGGAGGAGGCAGAAACTGAGATAGAAAAAACTGAGAGAAACCTCTGAAAAATTCTTCATTTTGCTGAGAAAGAGAGGTCATTTTGCTGAGAGAGATAGTCTGTAACACTCTGTTGCTGTTGCCCAGAAAATGGCTTCGTCGTCCCGCGGGCTGCTCACTCTCTTTCCCGATCTCAACGAGTCCACAGGAGAGAGAACTGGTGCGGTGTCCCGTGAACCTCAACTAAACACCACTGGGTTTGCTCCGTTGAACTTTCCGATGCAGTCGGTGGAGCAAAAAATGGCAGTGCAAACGGATGTGGAGGCTAATCAGTATACGTTGAAGGCATGTGTGGAGTCCATGACGGCGGTTACAAACTTGTCGAACCGGCTGCAAAGTAGGGCAAATGAGGTGCAGCAGTTAAACTCCCAGCTGGCTCTGCTCCAACGCATGTATAAGGATGCGCGAGCAGAGATAAGCGTGCTAAGGGCAGAAAACAAGGAGCTGAAGCGGAAGGCCACCGTGATGTTCCGATTTGGAGGGCCGCCATATGCTGCAGTGGAGGAGCAGGGAGTAGTGATCGTGCCCAGTGGAGTGGGAAGCACGGAGGCAGCACCGTCAAGGACCGCCCAGGACGGAGGCAAGAAGAAAAGACCGGCGGAATAGGCGAAGGAGTGAGATCGGGTGGTGGCCGGCTGCAAAAAAAAAAGAAAACAAAGCTGTTGGTGGTGTTGTTGTTGTTTTTTTTTTTTTTTTTTTTTTTTTTGTTTTGTTTTGTTAAAATTGTGATCGGGGGTGATCCTGGAGATGAATAAAATATGGTTTGGTGTTGGAGTGCAAATCTTGAGCACACGGATATGTGAAAAACAGCAATGGTATTTGGAATTTTTTTTTTTTTTTTTTTTTTGAATGAGCATGGGGATGATGAAGAGATAATAATGAATAAAAATAATAAAGGTGGGAGTGGGGAACAGGACGAATCAAGAGAGCGTGATTAGAAAAAAAAAAGAAAGTGATAATAAAAAAAAAAAAAAGAAAGTTTGGGCGGTGGATGGTTTTTTTTTTTTTTTTAATAATAATAATAATAATAATAATAAATTAATGAGAAAAGCATGGGCGGTGGTGGAGAGAAAACAAAGGGACCAGAGAGAGAGGGAGTGGGTTGATTAAATAAATAAAAAGAAAATGTTGGCATCATAAAGGGCATGTGGGAGACCACGGGAAAGAGAGAGAGAACTGTCATGTGTGTGTGTGTTATGTATGGGTGAAGAATCAGCCGGAGAGAGATCAAGTTCAGAAAGAGATGAGACTGAACATCCAGGCAACAAAATCGAGAGGTTTGACTGGTCGGTGAGTGCTAACGAGGTCATGTCGGCGAACCCCGGTCACTACGTCACACTCGTCGTAACCTGACTTCCAAGTTAAAAGGAAGTAATCGGGAAGGATGGGAATGAAACCGGTGGCTAAGATCACACCGGCAGCAAAGGCCTTGATGAGGAAGTGAAGGGCACTGTGAGGTTTCAATGCTGAAACATGTCTTAGCAGCAAAGGCATGGGTTGGAGTATCATGCCATAAATCTGGCTGGATCATATGCTAAACTTTCAGAGGTTATCGATAAGCTCAGCAGCATATTGAGAAGTCTTGGATGCTGAAAGTGCATATTGTTTGTATTGAGTTCTATTTAACATCGTCTACACATTCGGAATCTGTGAGAGTGGAGCCAGCGTCGGCAGAAGACGGATGAGATCGGCGGTGTGCCTGACAAGAGCCATCGGAAACCGGCTGTGGTGAGCTTGCTGCAGCAATGGTATTTTAGCCATCGCATCAAAACAAAAGTAAGAGCATGCCAAAGATGCTGGATTGTTGCTGAAGAAGAGACCAAAGAAGAAACTGCTACCGAGGTGAAACTGCCTACACCAGAGATGGCCGGGTGCGAGGAGGAATCGTTTGAACTCGGGGTCGAGGTCGCGCTCAAGAGCTGCGTTTTTGGGTGCGAAGATGGCGATGTTGTGGTTGTTTACTGTGGCTTCGAGGGTTGGTAAGAGGAGGGCTTGCTCAACGAGCTTGGCGAGCTCGGTGTAATGGGAGTCGAGGAGGGCGACGAGGACTGAGTTGGAGTTGATGGGGACTGAGGTGGATGGAGAAGAGGAAGATGAAGAAGAGTGTTGAGAATTTTAGCGGACTAGGTTGAGGTCCGGCGGACGGCGAAGGTGAGGTTGCCGCCCGCCGGTGAAGCGAAAAATATTAGGTTCTAAACCAGCTCTGATACCATGTAAAATGATGTATTATTATTGATTGTTTGATATTGATTGATTCTGTGTTTATGTATTACAACTATATATATAGAAGAGAAGATGGTAGGTGGTAGGTGATAGTGGTAGGTGTAGGTGGTAGTGGAGGTGGTAGGTGTAGGTGGTAGTGGAGGTGGTAGGTAGTGGTAATTTATACAATTTACATTAACACAAACCAATGGGCAAAACCATCATTCAAAAAACTTTAGATTTTTTAGTTATATTTGTGGAATCCGTATTGAGTTGTTCCGGTTCATGGAATATTTATTTTATTTTTAGTATCTTCTGGTGTTTTGTTAGATTGCATGTCTATTACAAAAAATTAGTGTAAATTTTACTATAAACTAGAGTAAAATTTTATTTTATTTTTGTTATAAATAATTTTTTAATTTTGTTGTGCCGGTGAATTTTGGTGGAAATTGGATGCCTTTGATAACTCTACCTTGCAAAGCTATAGATTCTAATGGTCAGTGATACTGGAGTTTTAATTTAGATCACAAATTTAGATGATAAAAGTTAAAATTTTATTATTTACGTCAATTTTGATGGTAAATTGTTTTCAAAAATATTTGATAGTCAATTTAAATCTTATTTGATACTTGATGAGATGATTTTTAAAATACTAATTTTATTGAAATGTGACATCTAGATCAAAAGTTATATTATTTTAAAATTTAAAATATTAAATTAGTCACTAATGGTAGTGTGTACTGGACTTTTGAAGGAGAATTTTTTGTATTTGTCATTAATGCATGAAAGTTATATTATGACCAAAATTTCCAAATTTCAAAAAAATAAAAATAAAAATACTAGGGTTTAACCATTGTAGTAAAATTAATACTGAACTTTAATTTTATCAATTTAATTCACCCAAATTTTTTTTTATCAATTTAAACTCTAAAATTTTAATTTATTTTCAATTCAAATTAGTTGTCTATTTTTGTGTGGTGAAACCTATGGGAAAAAAATATATTTTAGTTATTAAACTAACAAAAATTGTATTTTAAAATCTTATATACACTTACATTGAATTTAATAACTAAAAAATATATTTTTTTGTATATTTTATTTGAAAAAATAGACGAATAATTTAGATTAAAAACAAATTAAAAAAATTAAATTTAAATTGATAAAATTAAAATTCTGAATTTATTTGGTTATAATAGTCAACCAGGGGTGGAGCTATGGTATACTGAGTGGCGCCAAGTGATGTTACTCAACTTTCAATTTTTCTTATAGTAAATGTCAACTTTACCTAAAATGTTTAAAATTTTACAAACTGAACACACTAAAATTAGTTAAACAAAAAAAAAATAAAAATTCATTCATGTTTTACTTTATTACAAATGCATTCTAAAATTTGTCTTTAGTGTTTAAAATTACACATATAATTCTTAATGTACATTAAAATATAATTTTTTGAAAAAAACTTATAAAGAATTGTAATGAAAATAATAACTACATTGGTCATGCTCATTAATTCTACTAATCACAACTACAATTGTGAAAGGATCTTTTATTTCCATGCAATTTATAAAAATAAAAGAAAAAAAAATCAATAAGTGATGGTTTTTTTAAAATTTATTTAGAGTAACCAATTCATTGTTGTCTGGTACCATTTTTGTAGTATGAGATTACGAGTTCAACTTCTATAAAAAGAAGTTTAAATTCTTTGTGGTTGTTTATTTCTCCTTTGTTTCTTTCCCATTATATAGCGATTTTAAAAAATAAAAACTTATAGACAATTGTCCCAATTTAGTTGAGCTATTAATGTCCCAATTTATTTCTCCTTTATTTCTTTGATTGATTTTGTTGAGATATTAATGTCCCAATTTTTGTTTTATATGTAATTTAACAAATTTGAACTACTTTTGTGATGTAGTTGGAAATAAATAAAATTTGATTTTGATATAAATTGTGTAAAATTTATATTGACATAATTATAATAGTGATACTTGTTAAATGACACAACTAAACTAAAATCTTGGCTATGCCAGATTGTTTTGAAGAATTGAATAAATGATGCCCATATATTGCAGGAATGTTAAAACACAAAATGCATTTTTGCCAAACAAGTATAAAAAAATTTAAAAAAATGAAAAAACTAGTTGTCATATAGGATATCAAATGTTGAAGTTTCAAAGTTTTAGAGAATTGCCTTTGACGACTGGATGATAACATGTAGTTACAATCTCTCTCCTGCAGACATGGAAGACAAATATACATGCATGAGAGGAGTTATTATTTCACAGTTTGAATTTCCCTTTCATTTTCACAGCCTTGTTGATCTGTACTTGTAGCGGTCTAGCCCAGAGGAGGTCATGCAAAAAATTCAATCCACTCAATAGGCCCAGTAAGCAGTAAAACTTATCGAGTTGATAATAATTCAAGTTGCTGCCAAAAAACCAAGGAGTGTGCCAGAAAGTAACATTGACACCATAGACAATGGATACGAACAATGAGCTAAGGTTGCACCTCATTTGTGGCCACCGACCTCAAGCTAAAGAAACGAAATACAGGAAGAGAAGTTGGTGGAACCTTGAAGAAGCCAAATCTTGGTGTTCATAGTGGCTGCAAAATAAGGAAGACAGCTGAGCCATGCAACAAAATGTTACCTGCAAAATGTTAATGAATCACTATAAATTTGTTACCAGAATAGATCATGGAATCACTTATTAGTACATAAAAAGTCCATAATTAGAACATTGGTCATGCTTGCTAACCAATTTAAGGCATCAAATTCCAAGGGTCAACACCATCAATCCAAATTCAAATCCTGTAGTAATAGAAAATCCAAAAACTCAAAAATTAAAACCAGCATGTTCCCTACGTTTCAGCCTTTGAATTAATACCTAAAAGCCCTGATATCCCAATCAATCCACCACCAATTTCCCTTAAAGATGATACTCTAGAGTCAATGCCATAATAAACTGTTTCACTATGAAGGAAGAACTAATTTTTCGATCAGCGCCATCTGAAATACAAATGCCCCCTTCCCTCCTTCAAATAGACAATAGAATTTGATACCAAGAGTTTTGCTTCATATCAATAACAAACACCAATTGGTTGGAACTAAAGAAAAAAACTGAGGAACTATTTTCAATTTTGGATGTTAACGTAATTAAGCTGTAAGAGTTTAATGAGGACCACACCTAAATAATAATAATAAAAAGTACAGGAAGGGAATAAGAAAGAAATGACAATCTGATACAAGAGTGTGAAAGACGTGAAGTCAAGGGATTGTTCATTTGAAGATGGATACATGTGGACTTGATAATCAAGATTTCCCCAAACTGAAGAGACCATACTTACACAGCCAAGTGCCAAACCTGACTGAAAGAATGAACTTCCCTTGTGCCTATTCAGTCCAGCTCCAAAAAAACACACAATCACATCTTGACCAAAGAAGTTTAAACCCACATGCTACGTCTGAAAGGATTAAAAATCTTGGAGAAAAAGTGAGGGCCAAAGAAGTCCAAAAGCACAATGTTCTCGAGTGTATAAAACCAATTGGTGTTACCATAGAGAGAGACATGAACTATACTTCTTGCATTCTTGGGGATCCCATGTAAAGACAATATCACAGTAATTAATGCTAAATTCACACACCACTTTTAGCCTGTCACACTCCTCTTGTGAGAGGCTAAAAGAAAAAAAAAATGGAGTGTGAATACTCAGGTCCCAGAAGTACATGATAAATACCGCGAAAGGCAATACGGTAGAGGAAATTATCATTGGTCATCGCTCAATAACAATCACTAGTCAAGCACCAGCAACCCTGCAACAATGCAATCTTTATCTACCCAAAAGTACAGTCAGATGCACAGACAATCAGTGCAGTTATTCCTTCTAACACAATCAGACAGTGACCAAAGCATTCTCCCTCTGAATTGTTGCTGCAACACTGCTTGCACTTAAAAGAGCTCAGGCCATGGCCGATCAAAAAAAGAGCTCAGGCCATGAACTCTAGCCTGCATTAGCACGAAAACTTCATAAGTGATTAGTACATTATGAAAATGGAATTCTTATCCCAAAAACAAAAACTAGTTATCATATCCAACATCAAATGTTGAGGTTTCAAAGTTTTAGACAACTAACTGCCTTTGATGACTGGATGCGAACACGAACATTCATGTGTCATATTGTAGTTACAAACAACCCAACCCCCAGTATATTCATATAAATACAATTGGCAATCTATCTCTCCTCATCACTGATCTGCCAAGGAACTTCAGGTCTCGTGTTGCAGTTTGAATTTGCGCATTCTTTCCAGTATGGCCTTCTTCTTCATTGGTATCATTCAGTTGTATAGAATGGGAATTGCTGGAACTCCTAGTCTATTTGACATGCCAAGTGTTGTAACTTGCTTCAGCCAATACCTGTTGTAGAAAAGAGCAATGAAAGAGGTCTTTTTAGCAAAGGCATCAATGCGCTGTTCCTTGCATAAGTTGGCAGAATTATTCCACAGAATTTCAATTTTGATTTAATATTTACACAGGCAGCAATCAAATTTATTCAAACAATATACATAGTCAGAAATCACAATCAATATCATGAAAGAGGGGATAAACACCTTCATCTATGGCACTTCCAATCAACCAACAAGAAGAAGAAGGAGCGAAACTGAGGGAGAGAAACAAAAACAGAAGCAAAAGCACTAATCTCTGGAGTCCATATTGTGAAGACATGTTCTCAGACATCGAATGAGGGGGAAAAAAACAAAGAAGACAACCTTATCAAAGAAAGATAATGCAACAAACTAACTTCTTGTCATCTTAATCTAAATACAAAGAAACTTTCGGGTAATTTCCTATTGAGACATTTTCTACAATAAAATAAAAGAAATGGAAAGAATAGAAGGAAAAAAGACACAACAAAAAGAACAAAAAAGCAAACCCAAATATCACAATCATAGAGCTATAGCTGGACAATCCAAACCCCTTTTACTTAAAATGATACCAACCATTTTAGCAAACAGCTTGCTTGCATAACACCAGACAACTATTTAAGCTAATTCGTCAATGCTTCCCTGACATTGTTGTCTAACCTCTGAAAAAGAGCATAAAAGAAACTATAGCAGAAAATAAAGAGGGACATCAAGAAAGCCTAACATAGGCAGTCCCTATTCTATCCAAATTTACTGAACCTTTAACTAAAGAAGAAAGACTAGAATTTTTAGAAAAATCTCGTCTTCAGGAACATGATCACAACCCAATTAGCAAGAGCATCAGCTATCATTAGCCTCCTGAAAACAAAGAGACTAAACAATGAATGCCATATAACAATTGCTGCATCACAACCATATCATAAATCAAGAACCAAGGGGGACCATACATATCATTCAGGAAATGCACCAAAACTTGGAGAAATTCAATCTGCAACCAGCAAATATCCTGATTCAAACATAGAATATACCAAATACCCACGCCTTCATTTCAGCCACAGTATTGGAACACTGCCCAAGCAACAGCGCATAAGCAAAAACCAATTTGCCATGACCATCTTAGACAATACCCCCACCACTACCCGAACCAGATTACCTTGACTACGTCCAAAACAATTCAACTTCAAAAGAGGAGCTTGAGGACTTACACAAGAAACCATTCTCACCTGAGGAGGAACTGGAAGCACAAGATGAAGATCCAAAGCCTTGAACCAATTGTTTCACTTCCTTATAGTGTCAAGTTGCAAATGCTAAAAACAATCAAGTAAAAACTTACCTACCAAATTCCCCAAAAGATATATTTTCATAATGATGCTTCAAAGATCAAATTGAAGAGAGCCAACAACTATCCAACATATGACCACCAGAGATAGCATGCCTGTTGATGGCTTAACAAATTTCTTTGGTGTTACAGATTTCATGTCTATCATGTCGCACCAACTTTTCAATCATATGAAAGAGACTAGGATCTTGACCTTTAGCTGAGAGTAGATTGACTGTAGCTAAAGTAGATGCATCTGCTGAAAAGCCACTCTCAGTCATTTTCTCCAGAAGTAATTTTGCTTCATTGTAGTCCTTTGCTTTAAGGAATCCACGGACCATAACATTGTAAGTTGCATGATTAGGCATACAACCCATCTCTTCCATCGTCACGAGTAACTCATTTGCCTCACCCAATAGCCCTTGTTCACAAAATCCACCAATCATCATAGTAAAAGTGTGAACATCGGGCTGCAACCCTTTAGCAGAAAGGTTACCAAATAGATTCTTTGCCATCTTAAGCTTCCCATCTTTGCAAAATCTATTAATTAATATGTTGTGCATAGTAATATCAGGATTTATGGCACTGCATTCTAGCTCCTGAAACAGCAACAATGCTTCATTAATGCGGCCATTCTTGGATAATCCATCCAGTAATACACAATAAGTATAAAAATCTGGACGCTGACCATTAGCTTGCATCTCATTCAAAAGTCCTTCAGCAGTCAAACACCTACCAACCCCAAACAATCCCTGCAACATAGTAGTGTAAGTATGAATTGTGGGTTTCAATCCTTTGCAAGGCATTTCACGGAAAAGATTCATGGCCTCCTCAATTTTCATATTCTTGCAATATCCATTGATCAAAATGTTATAGCAAAGAATGTCCGGCTCAATGCCCTTATCCACCATGGAATGAAAGACTTCTATTGCTTTGTCCATTTGGCCTCGCAAAAAATAACCATCCATCAGTGTACTGTACGTGACTGCATTGGGACCAACACCTCTTTGGACCATGACTTCAAGAATAGCCTCTGCTTCTTTTGCCATGCCTTCCTTGCAAAGTGCTTTTATCAGTGTAGTAAAAGTAAGAACATCTGGAAAAACATTCTTGTCTGTCATGTCTCTCAACATTCTTGTTGCTTCCTCCCACCGGCCTAAATTACATAATCCACGAATCAAAGTGTTGTAAGTGATCAAGTCTGGTATAATATCCTGCTGGGTCATTTCCACTAAGAGGCTCAAAGCATAATCCACATTTCTGTCCTTGCAAAGACCGTCAATAAGTGTGTTATACATCACAACAGTAGGCTTATAGTTCCATTTTCGCGTACTCCTAAGAAGCCCTATAGCAGTTGTAGTACTTCCCATCCTGCAAAGCCCATTTATTATAGTCCCATACATAACTTCGTTAGGTTTGATTTCTCCCTCTTTTATCAATTTATTGAACAATTCCATGGCCTTAGCAGTCTTGTCTTGTAAAATGAACCCATTCATTAGAGTGCCGAAAGTATATACACCCGGTACATAAGCAAGTTTGAAGAAACTACTTAAGACAGAAAGCCCATAATCTACTCGATTCAAGCGGCAAAGGCAATTAATTACAACATTAAGGGTATAGTCATTAACCGGAATACCCGACAAGCGCATTTTTTGAAACAGAGAAATAACGGTGGAATAATGCTTCATTTTGGCAATACCAATTAACAGCTGAGTGAAGTGGATAACATAAGGCAGGGGTTGCATTCGGACCATCCGATGGAACAAACTAAGAGCATCATCGAGTTTATCAAAACCCAATTTCGATTTCTCTAACAATAATTTCTGTAATTGCCTCCGATCAGGAGGGTTAGGGTTAGGGTTAGGGTTTGTTGAAATTTGGGTATGAATTGATGCTGCTGACAACAATGGATTGAACTTGAAGTTGAGAAAGGGAAGAAGAGTGGTACCTTTTCGGTAATTATGAGCTAATCTTCGTCCCAAAATTAAACAAGCAGTAGAGATTTCTTGCATCTTCCTCTCTCTTTCGGGACGATTGCCTGTGAGTCCTTCGACTCATAATATGATCACTGATTCATCAGTTTCCAATGAATGATGGAACATGCACCAATTGGTAACAGATTAAAGTGATTTTATAGATTTTGAGTATTTATAATCTATATATAATAGATGAATTTATGATTTTGAAATAATAATATTGGAGTGTTTTGGAAAATGGATAAAAATAGTTTTTTTTTTTTTTTTTTATTACTTTTTTAGTCTTTTTTGTCTTTTTGTGAATAAAAAATGTAAAAGCTGATATGATCCAAAATAGATAAAAAGCTAAAAGTCAACTGTTTAATCTCTTTCCAAAAGACCCCATTATCCATTGATGTATATAACATTATCGATTTACAATTAGGCTTTACTTTCAAATTTAGAGCATTTTCAATTTTTGAAGCTCAGTTAACGAGATCTATTAAATAGATTTTGACAATTTGAATGTTCATCTTAACAGTGTGAATGTCAATGCGAGTATTCACATTATTAATTTTTTATTTTTATTTTTTTTATAAAATTACATATTTAAGTAAGATCTTTTTTTGATAGATCTTATTAATTAGGTTTTAAAAATATAATTTTCATAAAAAAAATATGTGCAACAAAAATTATAAATTTTTAAAGTTTAATATATAAAAAGTATAAAATAATTCAAAATAGTGGTACTTGAAATAAATTTTTTTAATAAATTTATCTTAAATTTTTATTGTGAGGGGACTTTATCCAAATTTTTTAATTTTATTTGTTGTATTTAAACCTTGAATTTGAGAAATGATTTGATGAGAAACAAAAATAAATAAATAAATTAAATATAAATTAAAATCTATTACTTGCCCTCCAAAAAGCGCTTCACAAATTTATGCCCAAACCCAATGAATTGAGACTTGGAGAAACTTCTTGCTACCTTGAATGATTTATGTTATGTTATCTGGTTTTAGAGGAGGGAAAATTGATCAATATCTCTCTTCAATTTTTTATAATGAGAAAGGTTTTATAATAATTTTTTTTTTAGTGTAAGATTCCTCGCTCACACCCGTATATAACACCAACTCTCTCATTTTCTCCTCTCTGTCCTCCCACCAAACAACCCCTTTCTCTTTCTCAATCTAGAGTTTGATACAAAAACTATCACAACTCATCTGCCGGGGCTTAGGACTGGAATCACAAGTTTCTAATTAATTCTAATCTTAATAAATTAAATGGCGTAGGTAGAGGCAAAATGAAAATAAGAAAATAATTAAACAGAAAATTTTTGATAAAAAAAGTACATCTATAGGGTTTTTATTATTATTATGTGACTGCCTATCAGTGAAAAACAAAGGAAAGAAAAGAAAAGAAAAACAAAATAACGGATTAGCATCGAATTCTTGTGCGCGGGTTCCACTACACGAGGTTACAGGTTTTCCTTACATCTCATTACCTGAAAAGATAACAGCTATAAGCACACAACAGAGTGAGAAATATTATGTCAAGAATATAAAGAACACGAAATAACCATGGATAGTTAGTTAAGCTAAAACATTTACATAACTTAATTTGAACAGACAAAATACAGAAATTACTTAATTTGAACAAACAAATTGTTTAGGTGGCAGAGACTGAAATACAAAAATTATGTAAATAATTAACCATAACCATGGTACAGAACAGAAGTCACAGGAAAGACAATCAGAACAGAGGTCAATGGATCTATGACAAATAGAGAACTACAAAGTGGCCAATGGTTATTTAAGTTCCCCAAGGCATGGAACTCCCGCGGTGGTACTTACAGAAAATAATTGTTTATAAAATCATTGTCAAACAATTTCTAAAAGTTAAACAAACATATCCATTCAATTTAAGCAAATAGAGTTCAAAAAATAATTAACGTAATCTAAATATTAATATAATTTACAAAATATAGATTGCGTAAAATAATTTATGGTAACCCAAAACATACGTAAAATATATTATGGTGACTCAAAATATAAAATAATTCATCTTAATATTGACCCTTAGTCTTTACTTTTCTATAACGACCTCGTTGTTACCCGTAAGTATATTCCTTTCTTATCGGAATATTGGCTACTAACGCTGCCTATTTATAGAAGAGAATAAGGCATGGTTTCTTTGACCTTTTTTTTTTTTTTTAATTTGATTTGATTTGGCCACCTATCCTCACCGGTGGCCTATTCTCATTGTCCCTACCTGGTGATTCACCTAGGCTATATGTGCATAGTCACCACCCTATATGCTAGAGTGGTGACAGGCCACTGTAATAATTTTTTTTTTTTAAATATATATAATCCCTAATTAAATTTCATTTTATCATAACATTCAATACTTTATTTTACTTTTACGGAATATGTAATTAAACATTTAGGGTGTTACAGAAACAGAGCAATCCATGTCTTTCTCTTCTCGCCGGAAACTTCCATCTCCGACGGTTCTCTTCCAGCAGCGTCGCCCGAGTGAAAGAGAAGAAGGACGTGTGGTGGAAGGAGTTGATGGAGAAGCTCCGAAATATTGTCCAACTTATTGTGAAGTGATCGAACTTCACTACGGTCCTTAGATTGGCCAAACCCTAGCTCCGAGTAGTCTTTTCGAAAGAGCAACATTTCCTTGCTTCTCTTTGCAAAGCAGTGCTTCAGTGATCCGAAATTGGCTACCATTTCTTTGTCCTTATCTACTTTTTCAAAGCATCAAAAATAGGAACAATATTGAAGAATACTTACTGTACTTGGAAAGAGTATTAGGTATGGCATGGTTTTTTGATTGTTTGGTTACTGAGATTATGTTGAAATTTTCAGAAATGTGAAAAATGATATTTTTTAGCCTTTGGGTTGTTTTTGCTAGAGAAATTTCAACACTCTATGTGAGAAATTTGTGCTAAAATTTCTCTAGTTTGGTTAATTTTCTCTATGATGTTCAATTTTCTTTGGATAGATAAAAGCTTTGAATGTTGATCCAGAGAAATTTGATGTTAGTCCAGAGAAATTTGTGAAAGGTTCAAGGATTTTTGGATGTTAGTTTAGAGATCTAGAGAAATTTGAATATTAGTCAAGAGAAATTTGATGTTAGTCTAGAGAAATTTGAATTTTAGTTCAGAGAAATTTGTGAAAGGTTAAGGGTTTTTGATGTTAGTCTAGAGATCCAGAGAAATTTGATGTTAGTCCAGAGAAATTTGTGAAAAGTTCAAGAGTTTTTGATGTTAATCCAGAGATCCAGAGATATTTGAATGTTCAAGGGTTTGAACCCACAGAAATTTTTTGGGAAATCTAGAATTTCTCTAGGAAGAATATCTCTGGATCAATGTTAAGAGACTTTAAATATTATGAAAATGTTGAATGTCCTTTATGCTATAAAATCTTAATATCAGGGATCCTAAAAAAAAACCCTCTTTATGCTGTGTTTGGTTTGAGGATTTGGGGAGGGATTTGGAAAGGGAAAGGGAAAAGGTGTGTGAAACTATGTGAAATTTAGGTATATTTTATTCTCATTTCACCTACCTTTTCCATTTCTCTTTCCAAATCCCTCCTCAAATCCTCCAACCAAACACAACATTAGAGGATCGATTTATATTATCTGGGTTTGTATTGAAATGCTGAAACTATTAACCGAATTAATAACAATGATGCTACACGTATCAATTATTTTATCAATTAGTGTACCAACACGTGTTATAATATTATAATTTCAAAACTATGGATTTCACTCATTATACCAATTATAAAAACTCCAATAAAATTATTTCACATCATTTATTAAATATACTAATTGATATATCAATTAGTGTGTATAGTTTTATTCAATTAATAATTTGCATAAATATGTTTCCATAAGTTCACATGTCATATTTCCTTCCATTTTTTTTATCATATTTTCTTTACCTGCTTATTTTGCTGTGCAACTCTACAACAAAAAATCACTTCCTTAAACATCATTATTTTCAGTCACCAAATCCATGTCTACAAGAAAAACGGGGCCGGCCCTGAGTTCGTCGGGGCCTAAGGTGAATTTTGGAAATGGGGACCCTTTTATATTGAAAAAAAATTCATGAATAAAACGATAAGTTACAATTTTTTTATTTGTTTGTAACCATAAAAAAAATTTACTTACACATATAATCATTAAAATTATAAATAAAAAAATTTAATAAAACAAAATTAGAACAAAAAAATTAGGAAAAAATTATTCAATTAAAATTGATAAAGACCTAGGTAAAAAAATTTGAGCAAAATTATTTATTCCACTAAAATCTAATAGATAAAGAAGGTAAAAATAAAAAATAAAAAAAATAGGGCCCATATATTGTATGTATTATTTTTCTTGAGCCCAAACACTTTTTTTTTAATATATATTTTCATTTTAATAAATATGGACCAAACTACACTTATAAATAAATATGGAGTAAATCATACATGGACCCAAAAAAATATTTTGGGGCCCTTTAAATTGATCCTAAAACCAAAAAAAAAAAAACATTGAGCCTATAATATTTTACCAAATTTAGGGGCCTTATTTTTGGGCCAAATTTAGGGGCCCTATGTTATATATGTTTATATGTTTTACCAAATTTAGGGGCCCTATTGTTTTTTATTTATTTATTTATATATTTTCATTTTAATAAATATGGGCCAAACACATTTATAAATATTTATGGGCTAAATTATACATGGGCCCAATAAAACATTTGGGACCCTTTAAATTGATCTTAAAACCAAAAAAAAAAAAGGTTAAACCTATAACAATTTTTTAAATTTGAAGACCCTATTTTTGGGCCAAAATATGGGGCCTAAGGCACAAGCCTTACCTGCCTTAGGGTAGGGCCGGCCCTGAAGGAAAAATGACTTCCTTTTCACATCATCAATTTTCGTCCCCAAATTCATGAATCAAAGTGAGCCTAAAAATTAAAATAGCATTTGGTAACATTTACATTTTTTTTTAATGTTTAATAAAGTTTTGTAAACTGATTTTTTTTTTATTTTCATAAAACAACAACTACAAACACATTTGATTTGAGCAAAATGTTTGAAAATTTTTTAAAAATCAAAACCAAAAAACATGTTTGTTAAGGCCTAAAATATTTATATTTACTTTTTATTATTCATTATTTATGACAATAAAGATCATACAGACCATAAAATTAATAGTTCCATGGGACCCTCGCACTTCATTTGGATTGTGAGATGAGAAAGGAGAATAAATGATTAGTCTATCATCTAAATAATTTTTTTTTTTTAAAAGAAAAAAAAGAAAAAAGAGGAAATTGATAGGAAGAGAAAGAAAATAATAGTTTCTCACTATTATGTTTGAATGAGTAATGAAGTAAAGTGTGTGATATAAAAATATAGATGGGCTTTATTTTTTTCTTGTGTTTTAATAGATAATCTCGGTATTATGAAAATTATACAATCAATTAGGTTGTTTGTCACTATTTTTAGTCAAAGTTAAAATAAGAAACTTGCATTTCTCATCATTTCATGTTATTTTGCACTTTACTTATAAATCAAACATCAAAAAAATACTTTTTTCTTCATTTCCCACCAAATTAATTAATCCAAATGGAATGAAAAACATAGTCACAGAGATGAGATTCTGTGAATATTACCATTGAAAGACTCGTGTATAAAAATAAAGTGAAAATATCTTCTAAGAAGAATCAAATCTGGGCCAAAGCATCCGCACACCTGGGAATCAATTGTTGCTCCTCCTTTCTTCACTTGTGTTCTATGTTTATGAACTAACGGAAACAAGTATTTTGAGTTTACAGTTTTTAGGCCAATTTAAAAATTGAAACCGTCAATTTATAAACACAAATTTATCAAACAAGTTTATAGGGTATGTTTTTAAATTTTTGTAAATATAAACAAAACATTGTAAACGAAATGGTTACCAAACGGACCCTAAACAAACAAGCAAATCTACGTTATAAGAAGCAAATAAAGAGAGTTCCTAAGCATCAATTCATAATGATCAAATACAATTGTTGAAATCATTACACTAAAAAGCTCTTCCTCAATCCACCCTAAGCAAAGTACCACTGCCAATGGTCCAACACATCACAACAACACTTTCTATACACATGCTACAAAGACACTTAAATTGGATACATAAAACTTGATAAAAGATGAATCAACAGTTCGAGCAGGGCTGTCTAACAGCCGACATCAAATCTGAAAGCAATTCACTAAAAGCAATTCACACAAAGCATATTATAGCAGTACACAGATCTGCAAAAGAGGCCACCACACCAACACTACTTCAGGACTTATTCTATTCTGGCACAATATAATTGGGTGGTGCTCTTTTTGGGTTTTAGTCAGCTGTCCAGCTCTGCTCCACAATTTCACGCACTCTTCTATTGTACTCTCGCTTGTTTTCGCTGAACATACGAGCTGCTTCAGAATTCGCAGGGGAATTTGGGTTTGGATCACAAAGCAGTGACTGGAGAAAATACGTAAACCGGAATTAGCCAATATAATGAAAACAAGAAAGTGTTAAAAGAAAGAGTGGTAGAAAATCATCATCAATTTGGCAGATCTAATAGATGAACAAATTTGTAGAAGCTTCCAAAGTCCATAGAAGTTTACAACAATGGGTAGAAGACTGCAGAAATTAAACACTGCAATGAATCAAACATTGAAAACTAAGCCATCTAGACCAACTACAGTGGCCATCCTGTACACTTATGTAGGAGGTCAGGGGGTCAATTATTATTAAATGCACGGATTGACAATTTCTTCCCCATTGTGAGGCTCTTTGTTGTATTGTTAATTTCTCCCCATTATAGGGCTCTTTCTTAGATTGGTTGGTTGTTTCTTCCCCATTATGTATTGTGCTTCTATAATTTGTTAATGGCTGAATAATCAATCCTGAAACTACAATACAAAAATCCAAATGTTACTTGACTAGTGTTTCATCTACACCCTAACAGAAAGAAGATTAGCTAGCTACTCACGGAGAGTTGTGATTGGCAAAGGTGCCAACCTTTTCTGTACTTCTCCCCTCTTTTATTGATGTATCCCTTCATGTATCTCTTTTGTACTTGATATTAGCATCAATAATTTCTTTCTTTTGCCAATCAAAAAAAAAGAGACACCAAGGAGATAAAGAGATCAAACTGAGTTCAAAATTCTTTTTAACCTACATGCTAGAAATTAATGGGTTTGCCATTCTATGAAAACAAAAACAGATTCAAATTTTTATAATCAACTGAAAAGTTGGTAAACACAGTACAAGATAACATGTTGATCGATGGACAACTGAAAAGTTTGCCAATCAGCTGAAGAATCTTGACAGAGAGGTTCTACATTTCAGTTTTAATTTCAGAAGGTTGTTGCAAGGATCTGAGGACTTATCTCTTGTTGAGTGTTTCCACAGACAATTTGACAACTCCAGTGCCAAATTCAACCAAACAAAGTCTCAATACAAAAAGAAATGAACCAAAATAGCTTTGTAAAGCAGAGAATGGAAACAGAGCATTGAAAGTAATGAAAAAAATATCTCTACTTTCCTTATTGCATCACTTTAATTGTTGTGAGATTGATAAACTGTTCATCCTCAACAGTGAGGCAAACATGCATAGAGCCATGCACAAAAATTAGAAGACAGAAACGAAGTTCAGAACAGGCAAGCATATGACGACTTTACTCTTGAAGCTTATAAAATCATATTTTTACACACAACATTTGTAGATGGCACAGTAGCAGAAAACATCTACATAATACAGCTTGGATTTTACAGAAAATAGTAATAGTACATTCTACAAGTCACACTAATAGGTGCAAAAGAAATTTTTTACAGGTTTACCATGTCCAGATAAATATGGTTCTCATATAGAAAATGCAGTTCTGACATCGTTCTCACACATTATTGAGAATGGATTGCAGATGATATGTAATTTAGTTACATTGTAATTTCATTAGGGTAAAACAATGACAGATGCTCTTCTCCTAATTATGGATCCAATGTGATGGCCAGACTGAACCACAAACAAGGTACGGCACTGAAACAAGTTAAATTTATCAAAAAACTTGTCAAAAGCTTTGAAAATTGACCAAAGGGACACTACGAAAAATAACAAACAAAAAATTGTGTAACTGGAACAGTGTCTTCTCTGTTGATTCCATGAAATCAGGTTCAAGCAAACAAGACAAGTATTTAAAAACTTTGTGCTGCTCAAAATCAGTTGTAAGAAGAGTAATTTGAACAAATTTCCTACATGAAGGACCAAGTGACACACAAATATTGATAATGGGCAGTATGGATGAAAATTAAAATGAACCCTTGATTAAAGCTACCTCCACATTTTCCTTTTCCTTTTCCTTTTTTTATTTTGAAATTTTGAACTTAGTACTCGATGGATACAAAATTAAGCAAAATCCATCATTCCTAGTTTGCTTGATCTTATTAGTTGAATAAAGATGTAAACTAAAAGTTCATAATTCTGTAAGGTAAACCAAAATGTGAAAGGAGGTTTCAAGGTAAGCAACAAATCACAAACACGAAGACGAGTTTTACGAAATTAACCATACTCCACATGCTTTTTTTTCCTCGAAAAAGAATGTAACGATTAAACAAAATTAAGAGAGAATTTCTTTCGTAAAAATCAGGAGGACACACCTGGATAGAAGTGAGTATAGCCGCAACATCATATATAGGGCTCCACTGATTCTGTAAGATATCCAAGCAAATACTCCCATCCGCATAGACTGACAAGTCCAGAAACATGGTCAGATAAATGACATACCCACTTAAGTCCAGAAAGCACAGAACATGGATGATTGTAGATCAAGACAATGTTACTCAAGACAAGCAATAAGATCTATAAATAGGATCGTGACATACTGTTTGGATGGAACATCCGTGAGACAAACCGTACTGTTGGTGGTTTGTTTGGATAATCTTCTGTGAATTGCAGAGTAAGCTTAAAGGTACCTGCACTCACAAAAGTACTTGGATGCTCAAAGAGAAGGGAAGAACAAAAGATTCTGAGCAAAGATAATGCTAAAAGAATTTATAAACAAAACAATCAATAAATTTAAAAACAATATTACTTGTCCAACGTAGCAGGCTATAGCTAACCCAGGTATCTGTCTAGTGTGGGTCATCTCTTCAAGGAATTAAAAGTATTCAGCCTAGAGCATGGGAGCAGCATTAGGGCACAGAACAAAACAAACCGAGCTGAGCCAATTATCAGGTTATTCAAGCGCTTTTTTTTTTTTTTTGATAAATTGGTCATTCAAGCTTTTTTAGGTGAGGAAAGAGAGTTCATGACCTCAACTCAAGCACAAATGTTTCTATTTGACCTAGACTCAAATCAAATCACGAGCAGGCTTGGCTTGAAAACGTGTCACAATTCAATCAAAGGACTAAGTTAAATCTAGCTGTTAAGCAATCATTTATATGGTGTTTGAAATTTGAAATTTTGAAAAACAATAACGTTCTCATAAGGTGGGAAGCAAAGTCATGTGAAAAAATAAGTGAACTTTATTATTTACTATTTCCTACAGTTCTATTAATATTTATTCTCATAGAATACACGCATAAGTCAATGAAGGGAGTTTACTGTTGACGGACAGGTAGACAATTCAATAGAATACATAAATACCTTTCAAATTCAATCAATGTTAACAATTCAATAGAATACATAAATACCTTTCAAATTCAATCAATGTTAACAAGCTTATCTAGATGAGCTTATGCTCAGGCTTGGTGTGTTTTGTAAACAAGCTTAATTTTTTAGCTGAAAGCAAATTTATTGTCAAAAGATCTAGTTGCTTAAATGGCTCATTTTGTTTGCAGTTTGCAGCCCTGCAGATCATTTAACAATGTACATTATTCAATCTTACGCTTGTGTTTCTTAATAGATCATGCAAGCTACAACTCACTACTTATAAAGTAAAGGCTGGCCCATCTTTGGCAATGCTGAACAGTAATTAACTTGCATTTAGAACACATCCTCTAGAAAAGTAAAAGTAAAAATTCCGGTCTGTTTGGTTCCATTCTAGAATCATGGTTCCACCCTCATATTTCAACCCTCAGTTTGATTATAGTTTTCAAAATATGATTCCAAATCACATTTCAAAACATGTTTGGTAACTAGAGAGTTTTTGAATTTTTGGGTCTATTCGGTCGTTTACCTAGACATCCTTCTGAATAGTTTTTGAATTTTTAGATCTACCTGGTCATCCGCCAGAACGTCCGGCCGGTTGACCGAAACAGTAATTTTTTTTTTTGTGCAATTGCCACCTGTTTTTTGAAAAAAAAAATTATATTTGTTTTTGATATTTTTAAATATAAAAATTATTTTTTTTAGACTAAAATGACAAATTATTAGGCTATTTATTTAAAATTAACAAATAAAAACTTAAATAAAAATTAATTTGTCACAGTAATTTTTAAAAAATTAAAAAAAAAAAACATTTTTGAACAAAATAATTAAAAAAAATTTCCAATTAAATATACAATCAAAAGTAATTTTAAAGAACTAGCTAAATATTTTTTTTAACAAAAAATAATATATATTTTTTAATAGGGGTTTTTATTGATAAGTCCAATTTAGAAGTGTTTTAACCCAAGAAGTCCATAAAGGAATTTTTTAACCCATTTAGTCCCATGTATATATAGTTTTATTCCATAAAGTCCATTTTCTTGATTTACACTATTTTCTTGGACACTTATGCCCTTATATTTAATTTTGATACTCTTATAAATATTTTTTTAACGATTAGCAATTTAATGATGTGAACATTTATATTTTAAAATTCACATTTATAGGAATGTAAATTGGCCCGTAGACGGCTCGAAACCCGCCCCGCGAACCAGGGCGGGCCCGGGCCGTTGACAATGTGAATATTCACATTGACATGTTAAAATTCACATCAATAGGAGTGTAAAATTGGCCCCCGTCCCGTGGCGATGCGAAACCCGCCCGCGGCCCATGGGTGGGCCCGATTCGGCCCGTTGACAATGTGAATATTCACATTGACATGTTAACATTCAAATTGATAAGAGTATAAAATTGAGCCGCGGCCCATGGGCGACCAAAAGCTCGCCCGCAGCCTAGGGCGGGCCCGGCCCGGCCCATTGACAATGTGAATATTCACATTGACATGTTAACATTCACATTGATAGGAGTATAAAATTAGCTCGCGCCTCGTAACTGCCCGAAACCCGCCCACGGCCCGTGGGCGGGCCTGGCCCGGCTTGTTGACAATGTGAATGTTCACATCGACATGTTAACATTCACATTGATAAGAGTATAAAACTAGACAGCAGCTCAGGGCGGGCCCGACTCGGCCCGGCCCGGCCCGTTGACAATGTGAATATTCACATTGACATATTAACATTCACATTAATACGAGTGTAAAATTGGCCCCCATCCCGTGGCGGCGCGAAACTCGCCCGCCGCCCATGGGCGGCCCGGGGCGGGTCCGGTCCGGCCCGTTGACAATGTGAATATTCACATTGACATGTTAACATTCACATTGATAAGAGTATAAAATTGGCCCGCGGACCATATACGACCAAAAGACCGCCCGTTGCCCGGGGCGGGCCCGGCCCGTTGACAATGTGAATATTCACATTGACATGTTAACATTCACATTGATAAGAGTGTAAAATTGGCCCGCAGCCCATGGGCTGCCCGAAACCCGACCGCAGCCCGAGGCGAGCTTGGCCCGACCCGTGACAATGTGAATATTCACATTGACATGTTAACATGCACATTGATAGGAGTGTAAAATTACCCCGTGCCCCGTGGCTGCCCGAAACCCGTCCACGGCCCGTGGGCGGCCCGGGACTTGCCCGGCCCGGCCATTTGACAATGTGAATATTCACATTAACATGTTAACATTCACATTGATAAAAGTGTACAATTGGCCCGTGACACGTGGGCAGGCCGTAGCCCGACCTCGGGCCAGGGGGGGCCCGGCCCGTTGGTAATGTGAATATTCACATTGACATGTTAACATTCACATTGATAGGAGTGTAAAATTGACTCGCAGCCCGTGGGCGGCCCGAAGCCCGATCGCAGCCCGAGGCGGGCTTGGCCCGACCCGTGACAATGTGAATATTCACATTGACATGTTAACATTAACATTGATAGGAGTGTAAAACTTGTCCGCTGCCCGAAACTCGCCCGCGGCCCGGGGTAGGCCCGGACCCAAACCCGGGCCACCCCGGGCCGCCCACGGGCTTCGGGCCGCCCATGGGACGCAAGTCAATTTTACACTCTTATCAATATGAATGTTAACATGTCAATGTGAATATTCACATTGTCAACAGGTCGGGCCGGGCCCGCCTCGGGTTGCCCATGGGCCGTGGGCGTGTTTCGGGCAGCCACGGAGCACGGGCTAATGTTACACTCTTATCAATGTGAATGTTAACATGTCAATGTGAATATTCACGTTGTCAACGAGCCGGGCCCGCGTCGGCCCGGGGCCGGGCTTTGAGCTGCCCACGGGTCACGGGCTAATTTTACACTCTTATCAATGTTAATGTTAATATGTCAATGTTAATGTTAATATGTCAATGTGAATATTCACATTGTCAACGAGCCGGGCCGGTCTCGGCTCGCCCTGGTCAACGGGCGGGCTTCGGGCCGCCCACGGGCCAATTTTATACTCCTATCAATGTGAATGTTAATATGTCAATGCGAATATTCACATTGTCAACGGGCCGGACCGGGCTTGCCCCAGGCCGCCCATGGGACGCGAGTCAATTTTACACTCTTATCAATGTGAATGTTAATATGCCAATGTGAATATTCACATTGTCAACAGGCCAAATCGGGCTCGCCGCGGGCCGCCCACAGGCCGTGGGCTAGTTTCGGGCAGCCACGGGGCGCAGGCTAATTTTATACTCTTATCAATGTGAATATTAACATGTCAATGTGAATATTTACATTATCAAAGGGTCGGGCTGGGCCCGCCCAGGGCAGCCCAAGAGTCGCAGGTGGGTTTCGGGCCGGCCACAGGCTGCGGGCTAATTTTACACTCCTATCAATGTGAATGTTAACATGTCAATGTAAATATTCACATTGTCAACGGGCCGGGCCGGGCCCACCCTGAACCGGGCCCGGGCCCGGGCCTAGGCTTCGGGTTGCCCACGGGTCATGGGCCAATTTTACACTCTTGTCAATGTTAATGTTAATGTTAATGTTAATGTTAATATGTTAATGTGAATATTCATATTGTGAACGGGCCGGCCCGGGCCCGCCCCGGGAAACGAGCTGGTTTCGGGCCGCCCACGGGCCGCAAGCCAATTTTACACTCCTATCAATGTAAATGTTAACTTGTCAATGTAAATATTCGTATTATCAACGGGCTGGGTCGGGCCTATTTTTTTGGCTTGTGGGCCGGCCCGGCCCGACTCGAATTTTTTCGGGCACCCACGAGGATCGACATGAGCCGGGCCCCTACACATTGACGATATAAACATTTATATTGACGGTGTGAACATTCACATTAAGGGTATTTTGGTAATTATGTTACCCATAGGACTTATTGAAACATAAGAAAATAATGTGAACTAAATGGAACATAAGTAGATGAAAAGGGTATTTTGGTCTTCTTATCTCAAATTGGACCTAATGGAATAGTCAAAAAGAATATGGGTTGGATGGAATAAAGCTCTTAGAAAATGGATTTATCAAAAAAGCTCCCTTTTTAATATTTTAAATAAAAAAAAATTTTCGGATTTTTTTGAATTTTTTAAATAAAAAATTTATTTTTTTCAATAATTATTTTTTTGAATTGAATTTTTAAAAGAGTTTAGTTATGAGCTTCGAATAGAATTTTTAATGGAGTTTTGAGTTGTGCGTTTGTTTATGAGTTATAAGTTTTTGAATTAAGTTTTGAAAACTTTTTTCAAAGTTTTCAAAACTCATAACCAAACTTTTCTTATTTCAAAACTCATTTCAAAAATTCAAAACTCTTTCAAAACTCATAACCAAACAAATTTTCTCTTTTCAAATCATGATTCAACAACTCACAACCCCAAAATATAACTCCATTCTCAAATCATGATTCTAAAATTAAACCAAACGCTACCTCCATGTTTGGCTGTTACATATAAATCAAATAGCTATAAAATTAAAGATTGCTTATACAAAAACAAACAAAACATTCCAGAACATTAAGGAACAAATGGAAACAGTATGCACAAGTATGTAGTGGTAAAGAGTCAATAGGCAAATCCCTGATTACCAATAAGATAAGATTATGCAGAATTGGCACAAAATAAAAACAGAAACCTTGGGGTCTACTCATTATTATTTCACTACAGCAACTCTACTAATAATATAGTTTCAAAATCAGGTAGATTCAAGTTAAAAATGTTATTATTATTCTTTAGTGGGGCATAGAGGCATTTTTTTTTCCTTTTCTGTAGAGGGGTATTTGGGTGTCCAAGTTTGCCCAGCAGCTCACATAAGATTCTAACCATTGACAATCTCATTAGGAGACTACCGATTAACGTGAATTGGCATTATATATGTAAGCAAGATGGAAAAACATCAATCACATTCTTATTCATTGTGCGGTGGCTAGAAATCTATGGCCTTTGATTCTAGGGATGTTTGATATCCCATGGATATTCCATGGGAATGTGCTGGAGATGTTGCATGCTTAAAGGGGAGCTAGTGTGGGAAGAGAGAAAAAGGCTGTCTTTGCTGTCGTTAGCTATGATGTGGATCATTGGCATGAGTGTAACCAAAGGAATTTTGATGGCCAGGAAGATCCCATATTTAGACTGAAAGCATAGGTAATTGTGTCCTGCGTGACATGCCACATCATAATCCACGGGGGTCAGACTCCACATTACAAGGCATGGACCTTCCTCCAAGCCTCGCCTCACTGTCACTCAACTAAAAAATGGCACCCAGAGCTACATATTTGTATAATAATTGGTTCTTGAGCGGTGTTGACCCATCTCAAAATCAATTTTCAGATTCTATCGAATTTGTTGAGAAGATCTCGTTATACTGTGTATAGGTTCCCCTTTGATGACTTCTCTAATATAAATTTACTTTTTTTTGGGGGGGGTTAAATTTAAATTTACTTCTACTTGTAAAAAAATGTAACATTCCTAGGTCCTCTAATATAATTGTATTTTTACTTGTCAAAAATGAAGGTTCCTTTCAAATAGTGTGTATATACCAAGTCTTTTCTAACAGGGCATGCAAAGAGGATCAAGAATAGGCAGGCACTAGGTTTGTAATTTGCACATAGTCAGCAAAAGGGTGGCTACAGAAGCCTAAGAAGGATGGATATGAACACAAAAAAAGAATACGATAAACGACTCAATAAATACATGCCAACATAGCAATTTTCAAAAATTAAGAACACACCGTAGCAGGGAAACAACTACAAATAAATATATACTTTTATATATATACTGAAATAAATAATAATTTCTTCATTTTTTGCGTTATAAATCATTTAAATTTTATTATATCAATATAGTAAGAAGTTATTTTACAAATTCTATATATTAGAAAAGAAGTGTGATCGAAGTCATAATATCGATTTTAAAAACTTTTATTTATAAACAAATTGATAGTTTTAGGTTTTACAGTTCCTGAAATTTAAAAACCTAAAAGATTAGGAATATAAACAAGTACAAATTCATGTTGTTTTGATTTTATTTTTATTTTTTTTGATAAACAAGTACAAATTCACGTTGCTTTAATTTTAATAATTGGCTCCTAGTGTATTTTCTTCAAATTTGTGATATGTTTCATATATGTCTAAGCAATGGAACCATATGTCCCCCAAGTGCCCAAAGCATGTTCAGTTTTTGTCGGAGAGTGGCAATACTTTTGACTTTTAAATTGTCCATCAAAAGCATAGTAGAGCTTCTTCTACAAGAGCCAAATCTCATGCATAATTTGCTCTATGGGAGAATATTGATAATGACACGAAATCTATACTAGGCATCTTATTATCTTGTTTTTTAAAAAAAATTGGTAGTAATGGAGTACACTATTTTATTATTGAAATTCTTGTTCATTTAATGCCCTTTACCTGAACCTTCTACCAAAAGAAATTTCATTTGGATAAATACTCGAACCTCCCCTTAGGTTTTTGAAAATTACAAAGGCATTCCCTATGGTTTATGAAATTACAGTAACCTTCACTGTCAGAGTTAGTCTGTTAACCAACATTGACAAAAATTATACTTATACTATTTTATCCTTCCACAAAATTGTATCTTCAAAATATTAAGTTGTACTTTTTTCCTCGTTCATGTAACAAAACACAACAAAAACTTAGTTAACATAACTTAAATGAAGTTAACCCACTTGAATCCACAAGTTATCAACATCCAATTCCCCAAGCGCCCTCCCATCACATACCAACTAAGAAGCACAGACAAGGACACGGAGACAATGGCCTTGTTTGGTTTAACTCTCAAAACACAATTTTTGAAAAAAAATTCCAAAATTTTGTTTGGTTAGAAATTTTTTGAAATTTTTTTCCAAAATCACTTTCTTTCTCTAACGCATCAATCAATCACTTTTTCTCTCTCCTCTCTCGTTCTCAATCACTTTTTCTCTCACACACATCTACTCAACTACAATAAACTATCAAATCATCTCAAACTCTCATACTCCAAAACTATTTCCAAAATATACAACCAAACAAACCAAAAAAATTTCTAAACTCTTTCCCCAAGATTTTTTTTGAAAATTTATCTCCCAAAATCAATGGTTAAGACTTGGCCTAATAACCTTGAGGTTATGGGTTCAAGTCTTGGGACCACCACTTTGTGTATTATGCCAAAGGTTAGGTGTGGACTCAATCTTTACCCTCCCAAACACACATTAATGTGTACTAAGTGGGCGTTGTTTTTTTTTTTTTTATCTCCCAAAATCAAACCAAACACACCCAATGATTCTCAAAAAATTACAACATTGACACAATAAAGACATGGTAAAAAACTATAATGTTGATGTATTGTATTTACTATGTATATGAATATAATTTACAAAACATAAATACATGTGAGACATCGACACGTGGATGTATTTTATTTTATTCCCATATATTTTACTTGACTCCAACCAAGCTTTCCAATATTATTATTTTTATGAATAAAATAAAATAACTACAAAGGTGTCCTGAGGCATTCCCAAACACTAAGGCCACGTTTGTTTGGCAGATTAAGTTGGATGAGGTTGTTAATGTGGAGATTGTTAGTGAGAGGATTAAGTAAAAATATGTTTGTTTTGATGATAGTGAGAGAGATGGTTAGTGATGGGATTGTTAAATTATTTTTATATAAAATAAAAAATATATATTTCTATATTAAAAAAAATTCTAAAACAAATATAATTTTTTTTTTTTAACAAATAATAGGCTGGACTTGGGATTACCAATCCCATACCCTCCCCAGCATTGTTAATCCGGCTGTGCAATGGGATTGCCAATTCGGCTGGACAAATAATCCACTCACAAATTTCCTCAACCAAACATGCTTTCCAAGTTCCAACCTCACTATCAGTCCAATCCCACCACTGATGCGGGATAACAAACTTGGCCAAAGACATGAGTGTCCATTAAGTGTCCCCAACATGTCCTACAAAATAATAATAATAATAATAACTTTAAAAATTAGCATGCCATATGGCGTAGAACATGGCACCAGTGTTGGCTTCTAGCATACCAGTTTAAATCCACAACTCTATAAAAAGATCTCTCTCAAAATCTCTTTCTGTGAACAACTCACTCATCCATTTCTTTGATTACTTCATTCAATAACTTACCACTTTCTAATTTTCAAAATCTTATCAATTAATAATATTCCTTAGCCTAGTCATCAAAGGAAATGAACCATTAATACTTGTTGTAATTGACAAATTAAAATTAATTAGAGAGGAATGGCTTATGGTGGAGGTCACGGGTTCGAGTTGCAGAAACAACCTCTTCGCTTGCGGGGAGAAGACTGCGTACATCAACCCTTCCCCAGACCCCACATATGCAGGAGTTTCGTGTATTAGATACGCCCTTTAATAAATTTTACAAACACCTAATTATTCTTTAATGATGAAAATTTTCAAAGATTTAGTCCCTTTTTTTAGAAAAATAGAGAGGGAGTTGCCCATGACCATGGTCCGAGGTGTGTTAAAACTTGGTATGATGTTATTGATTAACAAATTACGGTATTAAAATCTATTAGTTATGCGTGGTAACTTGGGGGTCCTCTATAGTTCCTCTATTTTTCTTTGTATGTGTTATATATATATATATATATAGAGAGAGAGAGAGAGAGAGAGAGTATGTGTGAAATGGGAACTCTTTGCTATGAGCTTGTGGTTCATTCAATATATTCTAAAATAAAAGTTGTCATCAATCTTGCACACAAAGACCCAAATTTTCTTTCTTGGTCGTTTGTTCTTTTTCCTCACAAGTATGCCCAACATTATTTTGTGGAATCAAAAGGTGGAGTGTGATAATTAGATAAATCCATAGGTATAGATACATATATTTATAACCAGAAACAACACCAAATGAAATGAATGGCTATGTTTCACATGATAATTTTAGAGAATTCAAGATTAGGGAATGATTAGGATAACATCCCCTATTTATATTAATGAAGATTAATAATTATAAGGGAACCCTAAGGCATAAAATAATTACAAAATAATAACCAAATAATAATATATTATGCTAACACTCCCCCTCAAGCTGGTGCGAGAATATCTCTCGTGCCCAACTTGCCTAAGATGTCATGAAATGACTTACTCCTAACTCCCTTGGTGAGAACGTCAGCAAGTTGTTCACTAGACTGTACAAAAGGAGCACATATGGTGCCACTAGTGAGTTTCTCCTTAATGAAGTGGCAATCAATCTCAACATGCTTTGTCCTATCATGTTGAACCGGATAGTGAGCGATGTTGATAACGGCCTTATTATCACAGTATAACCGTATAGAGTCCGTCTGATCAATACCTAAATCACTCAACAATAACTTGATCCATAAGAGCTCACACACTCCTCGTGTCATAACTCTAAACTCAGCTTTTGCACTTGACCTGGCAATCATATTCTGTTTCTTACTCCTCTAAGTAACTAGGTTGCCTCCAACAAAGGTGCAATACCCTGAAGTCGATCTTCTATCAGTTACTGATCCAGCCCAATCAGCATCTGTATAGGCTTCCATATGAAGATGATCATACTTTGAAAAATAAAGACCCTTAGGAGCAGATTTCAAGTACTTAAAAATTCTCATGATAGCTTCGAAGTAAATCTAATGAGGAGCATGCATAAACTGGCTAACCACACTGACAACAACAGCAATATCAAGACAAGAGTGAGATAGGTAAATGAACTTACCCACTAATCGTTAATAGCTCCCCTTATCAACAGCTTTTCCTCCTTCATCATCCCCCAATTTCTAATTGGGTTCCAGTGGAGTGTCACAGACCTTGCAGCCAAGCATCCCAGTTTCCTTCAACAGATCAAGCACAAACTTTCTTTGTGAGATAAATATCCCATCCTTGGAGCGAGCAACTTCAATTCCCAAAAAATACTTCAAGCTTCCCAAGTCTTTGATTTCAAACTCATAGGCTAAATATTTCTTCAACAAAGGTATTTCCTCATTATCATCGCTCGTAAGAACTATGTCATCTACGTAGACAATAAGTGTTGTAGTCTTATCACGTGAGGAATGTTTCACAAATAGGGTGTGCTCTGCTTGACTCTGTTTGAAGCCATATTTAAGCATAACCTGAGTGAATCTCTCAAACCAAGCCCTTGAAAACTGTTTGAGACCATATAATGACTTTCGAAGCCTACATACTTTGCTCCCTGTCTGATGATTCTCAAAACCAGAAGGAATGTCCATATATACCTCTTCGTTGAGGTCACCATAGAGAAAGGCATTCTTTACATCAAACTAATGAAGTGGCCAATCTAGATTAACTGCTAGAGAGAGAAGTACTCTGACTAAATTCATCTTAGCCACTGGTGCAAACGTCTCCTGATAGTTGACGACGCCATATGTCTGAGTGAACCCTTTTGCCACATGTCTAACCTTATAACGAGCAATAGAACCATCTACTTTGTGTCTCATAGTATACATCCATTTGCATCCCACAAGTCGTTTGACCGTGGGTAACTCAGTCAATTCCCAAGTGCAATTCTTCCTAAGTGCTTTTATTTCCTCAATAATGGCAAGTTTCTACTCAGAGGTAGCAAGAACATCCTGAAAATTGTTAGGAATGCTAACAGAGGAAACATTTGACACAAACGCTCTATATGAGGATGACAAATGAGAGTAAGACACAAAATTTGAGATAGGATATTGAACACAAGATCTTACACCCTTTCTCTTGGCAATAGGAACATCAAGATCAATGGACTCAAGAGATTCAAAGTTACCTAGACTCTCATCAAAAATAAGAGATGGCAGTGGAGGAGCAAAAGTGGTCTCTTGTATCCAGTTAATTTTCTGTTTGTCTTTGTCCCTGACATACACTTGCCCTTCCCTATCCTTGGTGACATTGGGTTTTGTTGTCCCATTAGGAGATGGTGGTGCAAGAACAACTAGTTCCGAAATAGGAATCACTTCACAGCAAGGCTCCCCCTGAAGGGAGGACTGCGACACTGGAGAGGACAAGAAATAGAACTAGAATTCAAAGAAAGTGACATACATGGACACAAACCACTTACGAGAAGGAGGGTGGTAACACATCCTTTTTGAGTAGGAGAGTAACCAAGGAAAACACATTTGAGGAAGCGAGGGTCCAACTTACCACGAGTAGGAGAGTGATAATGGACAAAACAGACAGCCAAATATTTTGAGAGGAATAGAAAACAAGAACTGGGAACCTATGAGGACTTGAAGAGGAGCTTGTTTTTGCAAAACCTGGGTAGGAAGATGATTAATAAGATAAGCAGCGGTGAGAACAACGTCGCCCCAATAGGACTGAGACATACTCATAGAAAAACACATGCACCGAGCCATGTCAAGAAGATGGCGATTCTTACGTTCTACCACCTCATTTTGTTGAGGGTTATTGGTGCAAGAGGTTTGATGGATAATGCCATGAGTAGAAAAATATTGCCCTAACCCAGAATCTATGTATTCACCCCCATTATCAGAACGGAATATATTGACAGTGACCCCAAACTGAGTACAAATCATCTTATGAAAATTGCGGAACATAGAAAAAACCCCACTTTTGTCTTTTATGAGATACATCCAAGTAGTACGAGAAAAACCATCAATAAATGTAACAAACCATCGATACCTTTCACAGACATAACACGAGAGGGACCCCAAACATTAGAATGTATTAATGAAAAAAGAATTAAACTTTCATTAAACTGGGAACAAAAGAAGCTCTGCGTTGTTTGCCAAGTTCACAAGACTCACAAAGAAACTCAGACACATTATTTTTGGCGAAACCAGATGAAAATAAATGTTTAAGCAAATAAAAAAAAGAATGCCCAAGACGCCGATGTCATAGCCATAAATCATCTTAGGTAGTAGCACTCGTGGTGGAGAAATGAACAAGCTCGTCCGGTTGATCCAGGAAGTAAAGACCATATGTTGCACTACCACTGTCAATCGTCCTCCTCGTGACAAGATCCTAAAAAAGACAATGATCAGGAAAAAACGTCACACTATAATTCAAATCTTGAGTAATACGACTCAAGGATAATAGGTTAACAAAAAAATTGGGAACACGAAAAACAGAAGATAGAGGTATGGTAGGAGTGGCATGGACTAAACCTTTCCTAGAAATGGAAGAAACAGTACCACCTGCAATCCTAACTTTGTCCTGACCTGAAGAGGGCTTATAGGCAAAGAAAAGGTCAGAGGATCCAGACAAATGATCCGAGGCACCAGAATCAATAATCCAGGACAAAGACTTGTGAGACAGGAAGACACGAGAAGAAGAGGCTTAGTTACCTGAACGGGTAACCGTCGAGGAAGATGTACTGAGAGTAGTAAAAGACCGACGGTCCAGCAAATGACGTAGAATATCCTCAAGCTCAGGAGTAGTCATGCTACAGAGACCATCAGAAGCCTAGCCAATGGAAGCAGAAGTAGCATCAAGTGTATCAACGACACTAGACTGATGAGCCCGTGGATGAGAGCCACGTCCTTGAGGCTGGCTTGACTGATCTCCTCTAGAACCAGACCGATCATCTCGACCCCCGGATGGAGGCCTATGAAGCTTCCAACACGTCTCACGAGTATGCTACGGCTTTTTACAATAATCACAGAATACAGACTCCTTGGCGGCAGACAGAGGAATGTGAGTTAGGCTAAGGCTATCTCAAGGGGTAGATAGTACTGCTGAGCGGTCAGTAGAGACAGGGGACACATAGCAGACCAGCGACTCTTCTCATTCTGTACATAGGCAAATGTCTCCTGAAGTGAAAGAAGAGTGTCCGTACCCAGAACTCGACTCCTAACCAGATCATACTCCATATTGAGGCCCGTCAGAAACTTCAAGACCCATTCCTGTGCGATGAACTGCCTATACCCGACTGAATCAACAATGCAAATAGGCTTATAATCCTGCAGGTGATCAAGGCATCTCCAGCCGTTGGTGAGGAAGGTGAAGTACCGAAGAATAGTCTGCTCCCTCTGAACAGAGCTCTCAATAGAGCGACGCAACTCAAATGCCTGGAAGAAATTCCCTTTGCAGGAATAGGTGGCAGCTACAGCATCCCAAACATCCTGAACAGTCTCCATAGACAAGTGGTCCTCACCAATATCTGGAACCATCGAATGAATAAGTCAACTCATAATCAAAGAGTTAGTAATCTCCCCTTAGTCATACCCCATGTCAGTGGTGCTGGGTGTCAGTATCCTGCCATCTACATACCCCATCTTCCCTCTGCTTTTCAAAAGTATAGTCAAACTCTGCGACCATGCAAGATAGTTCTGACCATTAAATAGAGAGGTAGTGATTTTAAGACTAGGGTTGGGGTTATCAGTCATAGTAGTAGGTATAGGGAAACTCTCACTCCTAGGTGTCTGAGAAGTAGTGGACACACCGGTGAAATTTGCCATAGATACTGTACTACCAAACTCTCAACAAAACCAATGCCAATCACAAACCCGAAAGGTGGAGGAATAAAACCAAAATGACCACTAAGAAAATTAAAGACCTAAAAATTCATGAAATTTTTTTTTTTTTTTTGTTACTGCATTTTTTTGTTTTGTTTTGGTTTTTTTTTAAGAAAACAGAGACAGACTGATAATAAAAAGAGAAGAAGGGAATATAAAAAATGACAAAGCAAGAAAGAGGGAATCAAAAATGACTATGGCTGTCGAGGCTACCAGAGGAGGTGACGAGGTCTGTCGAAGCTATCAGAGGTCCCAACAAAGCTGGGACAGCCAGTAGGGAGGGGCAACGAGGCCAGGAGGCCTGGCAGAGAAGACCAGCAACGCTGGGTAGCCTACAATAGCGAATAACGAGGCTATGGCTGCCCCTAACAGGCTTCAACAGCAACTGACTGGGCCAACAAGCCCTTCGGCAGTAACCGACAGGGCTGGGGAAATGAGGTACACCTAGCGAAACTAAATGGGTGGCTATATGGTGGGGTTGGGGTGGCTGACGGGTGTGGTGGAGGAATTTAGGGTTGTGGCTCTAATACCATGATAATTTTAGAGAATCCAAGATTAGGGAAAAATTAGGATATCATCCCCTATTTATATTAATGAAGATTAATAATTACAAGGGAGCCCTAAGCCATAGAATAATTACAAAATAATAACCAAATAATAATATATTATGTTAACAACACAGACTCGAGTATGAGTATCAGGTGCGGTGCGTATCTAGGGGTCGAACATTTCAACATTAAAAATTAAGGATACGTGGATATGGATCCAAATTTGGATATGAGTACGGGGATACGTTAAATAGTTTTTTTTTTAAATATATTTATTATATGAAGATGAATTTAAAAAAAAAATTAAAAAAATAAAAAGAACTAAGGAATAACAGATTTTGTTAAAAAAAATAATAAATAAAATATAAATAATAAATATAAATTACATAAATTATTTTAGATATAAAATAAATTATATTATATATGATAAAATAAGTTATTTTTATTTTAGATATAAAAATCATATTATTTATGATATATTATATTATTCAATTTTTTATGACTGAATATATTATATAATATGAATAATATTATATATTATTATATTAATGTAATTCATATTATATAAGATAAATGTAATCAAAAGGATAAGAAAAGAGAACAGAAAGCTGACACAAAAAGAAGAAGAGAGAAGTCACAGATGAGAAGAGAACACAGAGAAGAAAAGCCACAAAAAAAAGAAGAGAGAGAGAGAGAGAGAGACAAAGACAGAGAGTAGAAGGAGATCGAGAGGAGAGGAAGAGGGAGATCGAGATTAAGAGACAAGAGGAGAGGGAGAGAGAGATCGTGAGACGGGAGAGAAGACAAAGAAGGAGATCGAGCATCGAGCGAAAGTCGAAGCCAGTAACCAGAGGGATCGAAGTCAGCAACCAATGTCTTCACCCTTTCGAACAGCGACCAGGTTCTTTCTTACTCTCTCCTTTTTCATTTCATTTTCCGTTGTTTGTAAAGAGCCATGTCTGAGAGAAAAGAGGAGAATTCAACACAAATCCTACACCCGCACCCATGTTGTGTCGTGTCGACACAGGTACTTCGTCCCAAAGTGCCGAGTTCGTGTAAAATAGATGAATGGTGCCAATACGGGGGTTCTATAGAGAGAAAGATCAATAAAGAGAGGTAGCAGTGAATATGAGGATGGTCTTGAGGAAGAAGAAAATGGTGTTTGTGTGCAGGTTAATGATGGGGTGAGGTGTTTGGTTACGGGGATTGGAAAGGCACTTGTTTCTTTTGCAATGGTGAAAAAGGGTAGTTTTGGCATTTAAAGGCTCAATATTGCTGATAGAACAAGATTCCGTTAGCACCCATAACGATTATTTAACTAAAGGGAGATCTATGTATATTGTCAAAAAAAAGTAAGGTGGTGCAGTATAATTTTTAGAAACCACAAAGAAGGTTCACGTAATCGTTAGACACCTCTAGAGAGGCCTATGTAATTATCCATTTTTAGTTTAATTTTGAATTTCCTGTACTCATGCAAATTTACATATAGGAATGAATAGAAGAAAAGTTTTTGGGATTAATAATATTGCTATACCATAACAAAAGGGTAATATATTTCACAACGTGCAGCATGTTTTAGTAACTCTAGTTTCTAGTCTGCATTTTACATTTTACCATAGAGGTAAAATGTAAAATATGGCTTTTGTCAATGTGGGGCTCAACATATTATCATGCCATACAAATTGATTTAGATTTGGGAATCATGTGATTTGTTTTATAATTGGATAGATTCATCAAGATCACTTGCAATATAAAACACAACCTAGTAATTCACATTGGCACGAGATCACATTAAACTAAATCATAAGATTCAAAATGTGAATCATAATGTATTAGTTACTATGCCCTCTTGCCCTAGTTTTGGAAGGCATGGAAGTCACTTTTGTGCTCCCTTTCATTGTTTCTCTTCTCTCTTTTCCTCCCCTTTCTCGCATGAATGAGAATTGCAGAAGATGAAATGCACCCTTTCTATTCATCAAGAGGTAAAATTTGATTAAAAACTATTAAGATATTGCCAATCTAGTAGAATTACAAAAGCTAAAGTTGAGTTTTTCCTAGCAAGAGGGAATTGATATATTTTAGTTGATATGGAATGTATAATAAGATGATTGTCAATCAATGTAGTCTAATAATTAATCATAATAGAAATTCCTTCTCTTTTTGAAAGATATTAATGTAATTCCATAAGTTTAGATATTCAAACAATTTTAAGAATGAGTCCGAAGTTTTATTCGTTACCACATAAGTTAAGAAGATTTTTTGCCAGTTTTAACTTTGTTTTTACAAATTGTGAGCCTATAAAAAAGGCTTTGCTAAATTACCCCAAGGCACATAAAAATGAACACACGGCACATGACGAGCTTTGTGTGTGCGCGTGTTGTGTGAAAGCTAAAACATATATGTGAGGCATAAAGTTGCTTTTGCTTCACCACTTCTCTCTCCTCCTCTCTTTGTTTCTCCCTCTTCGTCTCTTCTAAAGATGAGGCTTAAAAGATGCAGTCCACACTATCTCTCATACTCTCTCCATACTCCTTAATATATGTTGTTGAAAAAGTGGTCCAGCACATGTTTGAACAAATTCTCGTGAGATCCAAGTTACATGAAAATCTTAGATGAATAAGTCAAATAAAAATACATCACTATTCCGAGAGATTTAAATTCGCCAAGTCTGCAAGTAATGCAGGGCCTCTATTTTCTAATTCTACCAATCATGGCTGGTCATACTTTGGACTTGAATTTATGTAATTTTTGTCACTTATTATTTTTTACTTTTGCTTCACTTTTGCCCTAGCTCATACAATTCAAGGTTGTTTCCATAAAATCCTACACCATACTCCTGATGTTATGTTAGAATTCACCGGACCTCATCAGCCATCTTATCTTTTCAGCTAAATTACATGGACACCCCTTAAGGTTTGCACTTAATACAGATTCCCCCCCCCCAACCCTCATATTTTGAAAATTACAACTTCCTCCCTGAGGTTTAAAATCACATTACAAATCGCCCCCTCCATTAACAATTTTTATTGATGTCAACCGTTTATTTTATTTTATTTTTTTGGCAAATACCAATTTTGGTTGTTGATTTGGTGGTGATGGGTTCAATGCTTGTGGTACAAAGAGGCATGGTGGAGAGGGATAAGGGAAAGAGCCAGTGGTGGGAGTTGTGGTGTGGGAAGAAGAGTTTGTGTTAGGGTGGAGATACTGAGGATAATTAGGTAATTTTTATTTTAGAATGTAAGGTTAACAAAGTAATTTTACATTTTCTATTAACCCAAATAAAAGACAAACACTGACAGGGAACGAAGTGTAACTTTTGGAACATTGACGAGACATCCGTATTAAACACAAGCCTTAAGAGTGTCAGCATAATTTACCCAATATTTATGTTTTCTCTTCAATACCTCATCAACACCAGCAGTCAATTTATACAAAAACCAGATTTGGCTACGTATTCATTGAAACTGTAAACAAATGACTGTTGTACAATCTGAACAAACCCTAACAGAACCATCATCAACATACACAAAAACTAATGATGGAGAAATTCCATAAGAATATACTAGCTCACAAAATTATAAATAAACAAAAAACAACATGGTGAAAAGATGGATGAAAGGAGAAAAATTCCTAAAGCTCAAAATAAAAATTATTTCCCATAAGACTCAAAGATAAAATGATATTTGTACTGATGACAAAAGATACATAGAAATGCACAAAATAAGCATCATCAATAAAAACAATAACATGTAAAACCATTATTAGTCAAATTAAGAAAACAATCAACCACACAAACCCAGAAACAACCTGCAATCAATAGCTATGATCAATCCATAATTCAAAAAACCCAGAAAAATTGACAAGACCTAACCCATAAAATTGAATTAGAATTTCAAGAATTGGCGGAGGAACAAAAATCACTAACCTCCATCCCAAGGTGTATCATCAGGTCTACAAATCAAAAACAAAAACAAAAACAAAAACAAAAAACAAATCAAAATCGATAGATATAGACAGATAATCGACAGATACAAAAAAGGGTATTTGATATGTACCCAAAAATCACAGCGTTCCACAACATGATATTGTTGTCTTGAGGAGCACCACTGATTCCGGCGGGTGGATCTTGCTGCAACCTCTTGAAATCCCTCATCAGCCTCTTCCTCGCCGGTGTCGACATTTTTGCCTCTGGTTAATTCAACAATAAAAGTGCCCTATATATGTGTAGATATATATATATAGACAGAGAGAGAAGATCTGGCAGAATCTAAGAGAGAGTCATCACATGAGAGAGATAGAGAGGGGGTTTGGGCTCTGTCTGTCTGTTAACAGGTCAACCAGGTCCACCCCCCTTGTGTCATTGTTGATTAATTATGAATTAAACTATGGGAAACTACATCTACCCCCATACACTTTATAATTAAAAAAAATTGGCATAATTTTATATTTTTTGAATTATAATTAAAAAAAATATTACAACTAAAAATTTAATGAGTTATGATTAAATAATATTATAATTAAAGAAGAAAATTAATCATAATTATAAATAATAAAAAAAATAACTAAAAATGTATACGGTAAAGACACGCATATTAAAAAATCCATTAAAATATCACTTTATTTATTGAAAAATGATTTATACAGGATTGTTTAGAATGATTTAAATAAGCGCACTTTTTTACTTTTTATGAAATATGGATTGGGTTTAAAGTGATGTATTAGAGAGGTGATGTAACTCAAATAGAATGATATGACTTAAATAGGATAGTAACTTTTAACTTTTTAATTTTTTTTAAACATGTCAAATCAATCCTTAAACTCGCTCGAGTTGCTCAATTTATGTAAGTAAGACAATCAACTGAATGATCAATATCACCGTTATTAACCATAACTATCGCCTTTGTCAATTGCTATCGTCATTCTTGTCAATCGGCATCTATCAGATGACCAATATCCTCTTAAATAATCGATGTACATAAATTCAAACAATTCAAGTGAATGCAAATTCAATGATGTGACATTATTGTTATTTATTTAGAGACATTTATAAACAAACAAATATTAGTTCTTCAACTATAAGAATGGACACTCGGACAAAAAAAAAAAAAAGTAGAAAAACTATGACTTATTTTGGGAAGATGGTAAAAAGTGACTTTTTAGTTTTTAACAAAGTTTTTGACTTTTTTAGACAAATGATTTGGAAAGTTAGTAAAAAGGTGCTTTTGACTTTTTTTATTAATATTTGTTTATGATGTCAAATCACAATAAAATGACCAAATTACCCCTAATTATTTCAAATATTTATAATTTCATCCATGTAGCACATTTTGACCCATGAGGGGTAAAATTGTAATTTTGCCATCGGCTAAAAACTAACTTCTCAAATGAAAAAAAAAATAAAAAAATAAAAAAATCAACTTTTAACTTTTGCTACTAACCTAAAAAAGTGACTAAAAGTCATATTGCCAAAACACCCTTATAAAAATGGGCACAGGAAGAGTTGGCAGTCCTCGCCCGCCCCCGTCCTCGCTCTATAATCATATGGGGAGCAGATCAAATCAAATTGGCGCAGAGAGGAGGTGAGGCAATGCGAGGGCAAGTTAATTTTAGGGCAAATTACATATACCTCTCTCGAGGTTTAACAAAATTACATATATTTTTTGAGGTTTGAGAAATTACAGATACTCCCGAAGGCACTATTTGCATAGCAAATTAGGGGACAAATTGTTATGAAAATATAAATCTCAGTGGGCAATTTGTTATGAAAATATAAACTTAAAGGGGTATCTGTAATTTCTGAAATCTCAAGGGGATATCTGTAATTTAGTTAAATCTCGAGGGAGGTATATGTAATTTGCCCTTAATTTTATAAATTAAAAAATACAAGTATTAATAAAAAAATTATAAATAATATATTATATTATGAATAGTATTTTAATAATTGACGAGAGTTCGAAAAAATTAAGATGAGAAATAAATTAATGAAGAAGTCATATTTTATATTTTAATTTTATGATCCTAAAAACATTAAATGACATATATTATATACATATAAATATATTTAATAAATATAAATGGATTGGGGGTGAATTAGAACATAATGGGAGAAGCTAAGGTGGTGTTTGGTTTAATTTTCAAAACTTAATTCTATTTTCAAATCATGATTTGAATCAAAATTTAATCAATCACTTTTTAAAATATAATTCAAAATTACTTTTAAAACTCATTTCTTCTCTTATTATTATTATTATTATTATTATTATTAATCAATCACTTTTTTCTCTCTCTTCTCTCATTCTATACATTAGTCAATAATAATAATAAAAAGTACAAATCATCCCAAAACTATTTACAAAACTTATAATCAAACTAATTTTCTCTTTTCAAATTATAATTCAAAAACTCAAAACACAACTCTAAACTCAAATCATAATTCTAAATCTAAACCAAACAGACCTTAACTCATCCCTGCCTCACTTTCTTATTAAAGTAGGAAAAATCCATGCAAGACAAAGTGGGGTGGGGACAATGGGCACCCTACTCAACTATAAAAATTAGGATTTTATGCAAATTTTTTTTAAATTATTAAGAAATATTATTTTAACTTCCTAAACTATAAAAGCGTACAATTTCACTACTTAAACTATTGAGAAGTATCATTTTGTTTCTAAACTATAAAAGTGTACAAATTGATTCTTAACAAAAGGGGTTAAAATGAAAATAATTTGTATGTTTTTAATTTAATGACAAACTAATACTACTCAATAGTTTAGAAAATCCCTATATAAATAACCCTAACAAATGTTCTCTTTTGAAAAAAGGTCTAAAATAAGTGAAAATGTATGAGTTTAGTGATGAAAAAACAATGAAATAATATTAATTAATAATTAATATTCTAACAATTACTATCTAATATGTAGAACAGAGTGATTGTGAAGTGGGAAGATGTTAGAAGGGTTTTATAAATTTTGAAAAAAATTCATTTGAATATCGACTTCTGTATTTCAAAATTTAAATTCGATAGTATGTCTTTCTAATTTCAAGTAGACTGTGTATCTTTCTAATTTTATTGGTTATTTTGCCTCCGTTTGGGAAGTGGGTTGGCTTTTTGGCTTTTTGACTTTTTTGGCTATTTTAGTCTGGGCTTAAAAACTTGGTTTGGGAAGGGCTTTTTGGCTTTTTTGAATTTTTTTGTGAGAGAAGAATGTAATGATTATGGATTGGATGTGATGTTTTGTTTGTTATGGCTAAAATAGCCTATTTTGTCTTTTGTGGCTAAAATAGCCAAAAAAGCCCAAGAACCAACTTGCCAAACAGAGGCTTTATATAGTACACAAGAGAAAAAATAAAAAATATATAATCAATACAATTGTAAAAACATAGCAAATAAAATATGAGACAAACTTATATAGCCTCCGTTTGGGAAGTGGGTTGGCTTTTTGGTTTTTTTGGTTTTTTTGGCTATTTTAGCCTGGGCTTAAAAGCTTGGTTTGGGAAGGACTTTTTGGCTTTTTGACTTTTTTTGAGTTTTTTTGTGAGAGAAGAATGTAATGATTATGGGTTGGATGTGATGTTTTGTTTGTTATGGCTAAAATAGCCTATTTTATCTTTTGTGATTAAAATAACCAAAAAAACCCAAGAATCAACTTGCCAAACAGAGGCATAATAATTCGCGAATTGTCACGTGACGGCTGGCTGGTTGCTAGTAAATAACTTGTGAGAGATGATAAATATGTCACCATGTGTGAGTGTGCATGACAGAAAAGAATATCCTATTTTGAGAGAAGAAAAATGCTTGGAACTCATTTTTTAGAGACTCCGTAATTTTTTTTGGATCTTCATCTTTAATATATGTGTGAAACTCACTCATGTATATGTGGGATTCACACTATCAATAGTAGAGATCCAAAGGGATTGTGAGGGTCTCCAAAAAATAGGGATCTCAATCATTGTTGTTTGAGAGAATTTATTTTTTTGGCAGTTATATTAGGAACTTAAATATTTTTTAAATTTTTTCACTAAATTCTTATATAGATGTAGGACTTATGTACATATGAGTTTGTGTGGAACCTACACTTATACAAAAAGTTTAATAAAAAATTTAGTAAATTATTTAGAATTCATAACATTTTTTCTTTTTTTGCTCCTAAGGCAATAATTCATGTGATGCTCTAATTTAATATTGATTGATTAAAATAATAAAATTTAATAATTTTTGTTGAGTTTTTAAAAAATAAAATAATAAATATCAAATGATAAATGGTACAAAGAAATATTCTAAAATTACCAAATAATCACTCCTTTTTCCTCACTTTTTGCATCTTCTGTTAAATTGGCTATTCCATCCCATCGAAGGGTATTTTTGATAGGAATGAACATAAAAAAAAACAAAAAATAGTAATAATAATAAATTGGTCTAATTGAGTTTAAGTTATACGATTTAATGTGAGTTTCTATCACGATTGGTTTTAATTCTTAAAATAAATTAATCATAATTTGCGATTCGTTTTATAATTTTATAATTACCAATTCATTTTGAAGCTTATCTTAGATATATATATATATATATATATATATATGTGTGTGTAATTTGTTATTAAATTACAATAAGTGCTCAAATATCTTATTAATATAAAATATATAAAAATATTAACTCTTTCTGCATAATTGTAGAAGTAGTTCTAAATAATCTTCTGAATAATTCTTAAGTTATGATCATGTTATGATAAAAAAAATTTCGATGGTAGTTTTAAATCAAACAGAACCACGTTATATTAGTTTGATTTCATGATTTTTATAAGGAAAATGTTTGAGGGCCACAATTTTTGTGGTCACAATGGCTCAAAACTGCCAAAACGACGTCGTTTTGGCAGTTTTGAGCCATTGTGGCCACAAAAATTATGGCCCTCTAGCATTGTTGTTTTTATAATTTGGTTTAGTTCCAAATTGGGTAATTTTATTTTCACACTCAATTTCTTTCAGTTCACACACCTAATCAAATTTTTTCTTAATATAATTTTATTCTAAAATAAAAATATTATAATATCCTTATCTTCTTTCACTCAAACCTAATTCTTGTCGAACAATATTCACTGTATTTAAATAAATTTTGTTTGTGTACTAAACTACAAACAGAATACAAAAGAAAAATATGAAAGGAGAAAGATTATTTGATTACAAAAATCAAACCAATAAATAAAAATAAATAAATAAAAATAGATTTTTATTTTGTTACAAAAATAAAATTAAAATCTGATTTAAATAAATAATAATAAAACAGAAAATAAATTGAAAACTTACTTGATTAATTTCTTGAACAAATTTTGATCAAGTCCAGTGTTTAACACGGTGTCCTTAAGATAGATTCGTCCTCTCCACGGTGCTTTCAGATTTGTGGACGTTTATCTCCCAGGATAAAATGATCAACAACGAATAAATGCAGTACTACAATTTATTTGTACAATGAACACACTAAGTGTTTTACACACTTTCTCACAGAAAATTAGATGCAGCAAAATGTAGAGAGTAGTAGCAGATTTAAGGACGAAAAATTGGAGTTAATATCCAAATGAGGGACTGCCTTTATATAGATGGAGTGGCGGCTGTTAATTTTGAATTAAAGAGGTGCAAACCTGTTTAAATAGGTATGGTTTGAATTAAACAGGTAAGGCACTGTTTCAATAGATAAACTGTTTGGGTTTGAAATTTAAACAGATTTGAAATCTGTTCGGGTGGAACAGATTTGAATCTGTCCGGGTGGGGAGAATAAAACGGAGCCCATTTTGAAATTAATTTTTGAAATTCAAATTCCAAAAAATTAGAATTTAATTTTAGAAAATAAAATTCAAATGTTTTTTGCCCAAAAAGATAGATATTGGGCCGGACAAGCCCAACCTAACCACATACCCGCGCCCAAGCCCAGACTGCCCGACCGACTGGACGGACGGCGCGCACGTGTGTTTATTTTGGGTCCAATAGGTCTAGCTCACTTTGCCCATAATCTCCCTTTCTACAAAACTTGGGTGCTCCTTGGGGCTTACCCCAAGTTCCAACTCCAAGCCTTATAAACCCGCTCAAAGTTCCCCACCAAATCAATGTGGGACAATCCATTATTCAAACCTTTAAGGATTTTCCACCAAAACTCCATTTCCATGGAGCACACTTTGGCTTCAATTTCCCATTCACCCGATAATGGTTTTGAGCAACAAAATATACCACGTGAATTATAACGTGGCATATAACGCGTTACCACTTTAACTCGCGAAATTTGGCACATGGGTCCCACCTAAAAATTAGACCAAAGTTTAGAAAAAATTCTGTTTTTCCAAAATTTCCAAAACCATTTCTAACAATCCCCTACATGAATGGAATTTGATGATAACGGAAATGCAACAATATACAGAATTTGTCGAAAGAGTATAAATCGAAAATATCTTACATCAGGATAGGTAGCTTTCGGCTTGGCACCTTCCCTAGTGATAATCTATCGGACTTTCTAGCTAACCAATGGACGCGATGTCTTGAATTGTTCAGCCATTTGTGTAAGCCAAGACAATAGTTTTCACACAAAATATCTTCTGACAAATCGTGGTTCTCACGGTTGTATTCATTTTGGCCTTGAATGCTTATAGTTTTCATGAGTGCTTCTAGAAAATTTAGCTTCTTCATTCTCATAAATTGGCCCCAATTCGACACTCATATAGGTGATTCTTATTGTAAGTATCTCCTTATACTTGTCTTGATTTTTATGCCTGAATCAAAATATAAGTAATCATTATAAGCTAAGCTTATCTTTAAACCCCGCATACAACACATGTTGCAGATATCACTCTCACCATAGGAATGTGTAGGGAATTTTAATCCCTTGGTGATTTCTGGCGAGCCACATATAACTTAATTGTCCCTTTGAACTTAGTTCTTGGGATCTCTAGTCATATAAGTAGGGTTACCATTATGATGGCTCCTATGTAATAGGCTTTAATCTCATCCCCTTCGATAAACTATACACTTGCTCTTTTGTCAAACGTTTTGTTAACGGATCCGCAATATTCTCTTTAGATTTTATATAATCTATTGAGATTATTCTATTTGAGAGCAATTGCTTTACCGTATTATGTCGACGACAAATATGTCGTGACTTATCATTATACATATGATTTTATGCCCTGCCTATTGCAGATTGACTATCACAATGAATGCAGATAGCTGGCACAGGTTTTGGCCACATCATAATGTCTTCTAAGAAGTGACGAAACCATTCTGTTTCTTCTCGTACTTTGTCTAAAGCAATGAACTCAGATCCCATTATGGATCGTGCGATGCATGTTTATTTAGTGAATTTTCAAGAAACAGCAGCGCCTCCCAGAGTAAAGACATATCCTTGGTCAGTATTTTTAACATAGACGCACTTGTCACATTCGTTTATCTTAAACCCATTAGTAAGCATAGCATGATCAAATTGTTCGTGCCATTGCTTAGGTGCCTGTTTTAATCCATAAAGAGATTTTACAAGCCGACAAATTTTCTTTTCTTACCCTGATACTACAAACCCTTCGGGTTGCTCCATATGCATCTCTTCATTTAGATCACTGTTTAAGAAAGCTGTCTTAACATCCATTTGATGTATTTCTAAATTATACAACACTGCTATGACAATAAGCATGCGGATGGATGTTATTCTTGTCACAGAAGAGTATGTGTCAAAATAGTCCATACCTTCCTTTTATCTGTAACTTTTTACTACAAGTCTTGCTTTATAATTATCTATTGAATCATCTGCTTTCATTTTTCTCTTGAATATTCACTTATATCCAAGAGGTTTAGAACCAGGTGGAAGATCCACCAATTCCTAAGTATGATTTTGTATAATGGATTCAATTTCATTATTAACAGTCTATTTCCACAAAAGTGCTTCAGAACCTGTCATTACTTCCTTAAAGCTTTAAAGTTCATTTTCTAACAGGTATGTCAAAAAATCTGGACCAAAAGATTTTGATGTTCTTACTCTCTTACTTCGTCTTGGTTCATCATCAGTTAAATCCTGTTGGTTGAGACCATTACTAGTCTCTTATGTTTGATTGTCATTGATCTCTTGATTTTGTGTACAATTATAAGTGCTTTTCTGTGAACTTAATTCCTATTCTTTCTTGTAAGGAAATACATGTTCAAAAAACATAGCATTTCTTGATTCTATAATAGTGTTCACATTTATATTAGGTATTTTTTATTTATAAGTCAAAAACTGATATGCACTACTATTCTGAGCATAATCAATAAACACACAATCTACTGTTTTTTGTCCTATCTTAGTCTTTTTAAGAATAGGAACAGGAACTTTAACTTTTGCCAAACACCCCCATACTTTTAAGTATTTGTAGGAATGCGGTCGACCTTTCCATAATTCATAAGGAGTGCTGTTGGTTTTCTTGTGGAGTATTCTGTTAAGAACATAATTAGCAGACAATATTGCCTTCCCCCACAAGTTCTGTGGTAAACCTGAACTTAGTAACATGACATTCATCATTTCTTTAAGGGTTCTATTCTTCCTTTCAGCAATTCTATTTTGCTATGAAGAATAGGGTGCTGTAGTTTGGTGAATAATGTCATGTTGTGCACAAAATTCATTTAACGGTGCATCATATTCACCACCCCTATCACTTCTAACCATTTTAATGGTTTTACCAAGTTGATTTTTAACTTCAGTTTTGTAGAGTTTAAACATTTTTAAAGTTTCATCTTTGCTTCTAAGTAAGTATACATAACAATATCTTGTGCAATCATCGATAAATGTTATGAAATACTCTTTACCTCCTCTGCTTTGAAAAAATTTAAGATCACATACATTTGTATGAATTAATTCTAGAGGCTTGGTTTTTCTTTCAACTGATTTAAATAGAGTCTTAGTTAGTTTCACTTCTACACAAATCTCAAATTTTTTATTAGGATCAATTTCAAACTTTGGTATATAATCCAAATCAATTAATCTATGCTAAGCATCAAAATTCACATTTCCTAATCTACTATGCCATAAATTTGACTCAAGAATATAAGCAAGAGAAGTGTTATTCTTATTAATAGCAACTTTTGGTACAACCGTCATTACATTCAATTTGAAGAGACCATCACTCATGTATCCCTTGCCAACATACATACCACTCTTTGTTAATACGAATTTATCAGACTAAAAAAACAAGCCTAAAACCATTTTTATTTAATAAAGAGCTAGAAACCAAATTCTTCCGGATGTTAGGTACATGCAGTATATTGTTGAGGGTAAGTTTTTTCGCTGATGTCATCTTCAATATCACCTTTCCTTGTCCAGCCATAGTAGAAGTAGAAGAATTTCTCATAAAAAGTTGTTTACCATTTGCAGCCTCATTGTAAGTAGTGAATATTTTCTTGTCCACACAAATATGACGAGTTGCCCCAGTGTTAACCCACCATTCCTTGGGATTTCCAACCAAATTAGCCTCAGACACTACAGTAGAGAGGTTAATGTCATTTACCCCGTCAGAGATGTAATCTAATTCTGTCACATTGGCTTGATTGGTGGTCTTCTTGCTTGTACTTCCGCGATCCTTCTTAAGGCGGCGACAATTAGAAACTTGATGTCCGGTCTTGCCACAGTTATAGCATTTACCTTTGAACTTTTTATTGCCATTGTTATCGCCTTGTTTAGGACTATCTCTAGTAAACTTCTTCGTTTTGCTATGTGGTTTGTGCACTTGTTCAACCACATTAGCCTTAGACTCAATGAGATTTTTCTCATTCGTGTTTTCAGCCTTTCAGTTATCTTCCTCAATTCTCAATCTTACAATCAATTTATCCATGGTCATCTCCTTGCGTTTATGTTTCAAATAATTTTTAAAATCTTTCCAAGCTGGTGGTAACTTTTCCACTAAAGCAGCAACTTGGAAAGACTTACTAAGAGACATACTTTTAGAATGAATATCATGCAAAATTATCTGAAATTTTGAACTTGAGAAATTACCATTTGGGAGTCTACCATAACGAAGTCTAGAAATTTACCGATGACAAATTTCTTTGTGCCGACATCCTCTGTCTTGTATTTTTTCTCCAAAGAATCCCATATTTTGTTGTTTTCAAAAGGCTGTAAACATTATACAACATGTTGTCAAGGCCATTGAGGATGTAATTTCTGCACAGGAAATCAAAATGTTTCCAAGCGTCCACAGAGGCAACAACTTGCCGATCACTTTCATCCTCTCTAAGTACTTGAGCCTTTTCACGGAGAAACCGGACCAAATTTAGAGTTGTAAGATAGAACAACAATTTTGTTGCCATTTCTTAAACTCTATGCCGTTAAATTTTTTCAATTTTTCTCCATGATTTATCGGAACTTGAACATGGTTCTGGATAGGGACCAGAGTCGTTGTAACGATCGGATTTGAAGTACTACTTTCAGCAGCCATTATATCTTATTAACAAAATCAGAAAAAATTAAAATACAAATTAATTTTCTAGTTACTAAAACCAAAAAATAAATTATAACACAAAATAATTTTATTTTCCCTGTTACTAAAACTAGAAAAATAAAATATCACAGTAATTTTCTGTAATACAAATTAATATTCTACAATTGTTAATGGCACCAATATATTACTATTAGTTGTCAAAGCAAATAGACAGTATATTACTCCTATCTGTCAAATAGTATATTACTACTATTTGTTTTCCAACCAGAATATCACTTTATGAAATCATAGAAAATTAAATACAACGAAGATACCAAAAAATAGTATGTCTTAAGATTGTCAAACTTTCTTCACTGTATTTAAATAAATTCTGCTTGTGTACTAAACTACAAACAGAATACAAAAGAAAAATAGCAAAGGAAAGAGATTGTTTGATAACAAAAATCAAACCAATAAATAAAAATAGATTTTTATTTTATTACAAAAATAAAATTAAAATCTGATTTAAATAAATAATAATAAAACAGAAAATAAATTAACAACTTACTTGATTAATTTCTTGAACAAACTTTTGATCAAATCCAGTGTTTAACACTGTGTCCTTAGGACAGATTCGTCCTCTTTACGGTGCTTTCAGATTTGCAGACGTTTATTTCCTAGGATAAAATGATCAACAACGAATAAATGCAGCACTACAATTTATTCCCACAACGAATACATTAAGTGTTTTACACTCTTTCTCACAGAAAATTAGATGCAGCAAAATACAGAGAGTAGTAGCAGATTTAAGGACGAAAAATTGGAGTTAATATCCAAATGAGAGACTGCCTTTATATAGATGGAGTGGTGGCTGTTAATTTTGAATTAAACAGGTGCAAACCTGTTTGAACATGTATGGTTTGAATTAAACAGGTAAGGCACTGTTTCAACAGATAAACTGTTTGGGTTTGAAATTTAAACAGATTTGAAATCTGTTCGGGTGGAACAGATTTGAATCTGTCTGGGTGGGAAAAATAAAACAGAGCCCATTTTGAAATTAATTTTCGAAATTCAAATTCCAAAAAATTAGAATTTAATTTTAGAAAATAAAATTCAAATGTTTTTGGCCTAAAAAGATAAATATTGGGCCAGATAAGCCTAACCCAACCACATACCCGCGCCCAAGCCCAGCTCGCCCAATCGACCGGACGGCGTGAGCGTGTGTTTAATTTGGGTCCAATGGATGTTTTTGGCCCAAAAAGATAAGTATTGGGCCGGATAAGCCCAACCCAACCACATACCCGCGCCCAAGCCTAATTCGCCCGATCGACCGGACGACGCGAGCGTGTGTTTAATTTGGGTCCAATGGGTCTAGCCCACTTTGCCCATAACCTCTCTCTCTACAAAACTTGGGTGCCTCTTGGAGCCTACCCCAAGTTCCAACTCCAAGTCTTATAAACTCACTCAAAGTTCCCCACCAAATCAATGTGGGACAAGCCATTATTCAAACCTTTAAGGATTTTCCACCAAAACTCCATTTCTACGGAGCACACTTTGGTTTCAATTTTCCATTCACCCGATAATGGTTTTGAGCAACTGTAGACGTCCCCGAACGCCCCGGGAGGGTTAGTCCCGTTCTGTTCATTTGGGGTCACTACAGCTCGGACTCTTAAATGTCACGGTTCCTAATCTGAACCAAAGAGTCCAAATCCGGCAAATCGTTTTGAGAAACTGATTTTTTGAAAAAGTAGTGCCAAATATGGACTACTTTGCCAGATACAGAGTCGCCACCTAAATATTTTATTTTGGGAAATTTAGAAAACCCTGACTCAGTGCCTAGAGGCCACGTGTCCGTCATCACCAAAGTTGCCTCGGCTCGGAAACTTGGGTACGATTGGGGAAGGTCACTTCGTGAGCACCCCCGCTCGCCCGGTCATAGACCGGCCTCTACTAACCATGATATCTAGTTTTGAAAACATTGTGAGTTCTTATTCCGGTTTATTAGCCTAGGTTACTATGTGATGCGCACAGCATACAAATATAGACCGAGTCGCCTGAATTGGAACGAAACATTTCATGCTTGTTTTTTAAAGTGGTTTGCTACCCGCAGGTAGGCTTTAAAACATTTGATGATTTATTCCAATTTAAGTAACCCACCCTTCACCCACAGGCATTCAGGCAGTTATATCAGATAAGCATATAGCCTCATGGTAAGCATGCTATTCATGGCAGTCACTCACACGCATGCAAGGATGCTGAAGCATAAAACTTACCGAGTACTCCAAGCCAAAATAGAAACTACATTAGAAATCATGCATGATCCTAAGTATACAAAAATGCCTAATGCAACACATGCAAAAATGCAACTATAGCAGGCTCGGCTATTCTAAACATGGCATATGAAATGCTACAACTAACATGTATTCAATTTGGAATTGAAAGTAGGATGCAGTTAGTATGGTGCGCCGAGCCCGGTGCATGCAAAACAGATGAATGAATGCAAACATGCTATCATACTGTATGCTAATTTAAACATGCCTTAATCTAACCATCAAAAGCGGATAAATAAAAGGGAGAAAGACGTGGGGTTGGAAGACATACAACACACGCACGCACACTTATTACAGTTATGCCCTCACACAGAGGGTCCGAATAAATAATACAGTCCCAAATGAAAGAATATTACAGTCCAAATATTATACAAATTCCTAATTAATTAATGAATTAACTAAGAAAGCAAATAAAACTGGCGTGCAAGCCCGGGACTGCCTTGCTTCTGATGGATGATGCATGTCCGGGTTGTCTTGCGCGAAAATCCACCGGGATGCCCCAATTAGCCTCTGTTTAGCAGTTATTCTTGGAAAGCGTGCCGAGTTCCGAAAAGTTACTGATTCTTCATTTTGCTGCAACAGAGAGCAGGAAAGGGGCATAGCAATGTATTTTCACAAATATATGCATGCCTCGATCCTCGTGCCACCAATCACGCATACCGAGGCATGATGGCCGAGGAGTCGAATTGCACAACTCAATATAGAATGAATGCACGTATAAACACAATAAGAACCTAACTCCATCATGGATGATCCGGTGTGTCGGTGACTAGGGAATTGAGACACGTTCCGTCACTCGGAGTACGGAACATACCTCGTTTCCCGTGCCCGGGCTAACTCCTATCCCGAACACGATGCAATATGCATGATATGCAACTAAGATACAGCCTAGCATGCACAATGCTATGAAAATGAGGTGCCTCGAAATGCGTGCACACGGGCGCGCAAACCGAGAAAATACATGAATGCAATGAAAATGAGATGCCTTGAAATGCGTGCACACGGGCACGCAAACCGAGGCGATGGCATACACAATGCAATGAAAACGAGATGCCTCGAAATGCGTGCACAAGGGCACGCAAACCGAGACAATGGCGAAATGCTATGTAAATGACATGAAAATGTAATATGGGCTTATACCAACATGAGAGAGCCTCAGCCACACTCACATAGGATGTCGGCGGATAAAAATGAGGTGCCTCGAAATGCGTGCACACGGGCACGCAAACCGAGGCAATGACGGAATGCGATGAAATGACATGAAAACATGATGCAATCATTCTAATGGAATTTCAGCACTAAAATATGGGGGAAAACAGTCCCGAAATGAGGCGAAATGACATGAAATGCATGGAATTGTCCCGAAATGTGAATTTAGGCACCCGAAATGACCTATAGCTATGCCAAACATGCACAATATGGACATGCAATGCAAAGACAGAAGATAGACAATCCCAAAAAATGCACTTTCACAGTTATAAACATGGCCAAACAGCAAGCATAGGTATGGCAAAAATGGCATGCAAGAATAGGGGCCAAAAGAGGGGTAATGAAGCAAGTGATATAAGCAAAACCCAAACTGAAAAATTTCCTTCTACAATATTGAAGAGGGACCAAAAATATGAATATTTACAGTCTATGGCAGCCTTAAAATCAGTATACAAACATGATAGAAATGTGATGCAAAATAAGGCTCAAAAGTGGCTATAACATGAGGTATACAAAATAATCACCAAACAGCCAAAGACCCTTAATAAAACATGTAGAATGGACCAAAATAAGCACTTTTCCAGAACTGTAAAATGGCCAAAAACAAAAGCATGATAGGCTAACTAAACATGCAAGAATGGGGAATAAAAGAGGGATATAACATGAAGTGACCTATGGAGGTCCCAAACCATGAAAGGACCTAAATGAAACATGAAGAATGGACCAAAATAATCACCTTTTCAGAACTGTAAAATGGCCAAAAACAAAAGCATGGTAGGCTGCCATTGCATGCAAGAATGGGGAAGAAAAGAGGAGTATAAAGGTAGGTATAACATGGAAGTCCCAAATGGTGTTGAGCCCTTCTTCAATGTTGAAGAGGGGCTTAAAATAAGCCTAATATCAGTTTACAACATGCTCAAAAACAGATTACTCATGGGTCGAAAATAGCATGCAAGATTATGACATATAAGAGGATCAATGAAGCAAGTGTGTCATGGAGGGCTCAAACAGGGTTGAGCCCTTAATGAAAAGTGAAGATGAGCTCAAAAGAGGGCCCTTTTCAGTTAGGGCCGGAGCTTGAAACAAAAAGCAAGTGGGGCTTACAATTGGATCAAGAAAAGGGGTCAAAGAAGAGAAAGGTTACTCACCCTTGAAGACTAAGACTTTTGTTGCTTCTTGGATCAATTTGCAGCTTCTTTGGCCTTCGAGAAACCTTCCTTGTTGCTGGAAATGAGGTGGTGGTGGTAGAGCTTGGTGGTGTAGAAGAAATGGTGCTTAAGGACTTAAGGTTTTTCAAGGAAATGAGAGGTATAGAAATGGAGTTGTGTATGGAAGCTTGAAGATGAAGTTTTTCTAACCCCGCTGGGGATATATCTTGCTTGCTATATAGGCCAAAAAGGGGGTGTAAAGGTGGGGGAAAAGGAGAGTAACTTTCCCCCACAAAATATCCCCCGGATAAAGATCTTTTCTGGGGGATAAAGCCTCACAGCTGTAAAGGGAACAGTGCAAGGAGCCCGGCCGGCCTGGTACTTTTGCTGCAGGTGGCCGGCCGGCCACACCCCCTAGCCGGCCGGCTAGGGGTCAAAAAGGTCAATCAGATTTTCTGGCCGGCCACCAACTGGTGGGGTCCTCCTATCTGTGTACAACACAACCCTGTGGTTCAAAGTTCAAGAAAAAGGGTCCAAGGGGTTCAACATTAGCCCGGAAGGAGGGGGTCAAAAGGGTCAAGTTGAATTAATGGCCGGCCATGAACTTTTAGGTTCCTCTCATGTGTGTACATCACAAATATGTGGTTCAAAGTTCAAGAAAAAGGGTCCAAGGGGTTCAACATTAGCCCGGAAGTGCGAAAAACGGGCGCCGGAGGATGTATAACTGGTTGCTGCAACAATTGCTGGCCTCCCACCCTTCAGTGACCTCCCCGGTGATAAAACAGAGGTACCTGCCAAAAATGAACGAAAACCGTTGCAAAACGAATGCTCGGGGACCAAAACACGCAATTCGAGGTCCCGAAAATGGGCTGTTAAGCACCGAAAGTGGCGTTCGGCCACGAAGTGGGTTTCTCAGACCCCAGTGTCCCTCAAAAGGGATGAAATAAGATGTATGCCAAAAATCAGAGCAAACGGAGATGGTTAGGCGGTCCCGAACCGAGGCACACGGCCTGACGGCTCCGAAAACCGAAAACCGGACTCCGAAATGGGCAAAATGGCCTACGGCCACCAAATGTAGCCTACGGCCACTGAGAGATGGTCTACGGGACCTCTCCCTCCCCTCGGGGAAAGAAACAGAGAAAACCGAGTCTGGTTCGCAAACCGAGGCAAGGCACAGAAGAGGGTTCGGAAGTCCGGAGGCAGGGCTCGCAGCCGCGACTCTGAGACTTCTGAACAAGCACAACATGCAACATCACCAAGCGCTCAATCAGTGACGTCTGAGTCTTAAGGTCGGTCAAAAATGGGGTGTCTACAGTTGCCCCTCTTTGACAGAACTCGAAAGTCATAAGTGACGGGAGTGAATGTCAAAGCCCAGAGACGACCCATTTTTGACAAGGCCGAAGACTTAGACAAATATACAAGATAAATAGAGATGTGCCCGCAGGCATGCCCGCAGGCAGGGGCAAAATGCAAATGATATGCAAGAAGATTTTGAAGATTGGACTCATACGTCACGCGAGGCCGGTTTTGAAAGTTGGACTTATACGCTACGCGAAGCCGGTTTTGAAAGTTGGACTTATACGCTACGCGAAGCCGATTTGAAGAGTGGACTTATACGCTACGCGAAGCAAAGTTGAAAGTTGGACTTATACGCTACGCGAAGCCAAGTTGAAAGTTGGACTTATACGCTAAGCGAAGCCGATTTTGAAAGTTGGACTTATACGCTACGCGAAGCCGATTTGACGAGTGGACTTATACGCTACGCGAAGCCAAGTTGAAAGTTGGACTTATACGCTACGCGAATCCGATTTTGAAAGTTGGACTTATACGCTACGCGAAGCCGATTTGACGAGTGGACTTATACATTACGCGAAGCCAAGTTGAAAGTTGGACTTATACGCTACGCGAAGCCGATTTGACGAGTGGACTTATACGCTACGCGAAGCCCAGTTGAAAGTTGGACTTATACGCTACGCGAAGCCGATTTGAAGAGTGGACTTATACGCTACGCGAAGCCAGTTTTGAAAGTTGGACTTATACGCTACGCGAAGCCGATTTGAAGAGTGGACTTATACGCTACGCGAAGCCAAGTTGAAAGTTGGACTTATACGCTAAGCGAAGCCGATTTTGAAAGTTGGACTTATACGCTACGCGAAGCCGATTTGACGAGTGGACTTATACGCTACGCGAAGCCAAGTTGAAAGTTGGACTTATACGCTATGCGAAGCCGATTTTGAAAGTTGGACTTATACGCTACGAGAAGCCGATTTGACGAGTGGACTTATACGCTACGCGAAGCCAGTTTTGAAAGTTGGACTTATACGCTACGTGAAGCCGATTTGAAGAGTGGACTTATACGCTACGCGAAGCCAGGCATCACTCATGATTATGCAAAGAGAGTTGTAATGAAGCAATTATGCGAAATAGATGCAACATTTTAAGCGAATGCTAGGCAAGCAAGTAAACTCGAGCCAAACTACACCTCGTGCAGAAAGGATGTAAGAAAATTATGGAATTCTCACTGCGAATACAGTGTGCATGTGTGATAGATACACAGAGCGAACATGTGATTGATACACAAAAAGGTGAGCACAAAGTGTGATAGATGCACTAAGTGAACAAAGTATGATTGATATACTAAATGAATGAAGTGTGATTGATACACTAAATAAATGATCTTAAAACGGAACTTCTTTGAATGAACCGTACATACAATATCGTGCATGAATGGGAAAGAAACTTGATAGGTACAATGCAATACAATGCATGATGCTTAAGGAAAGCAATAAATGGACAAAACAGCACTTTAGAAAGCGCCTCAAGAGGTGAGTGGCGGTGAACCGCTCTGCTCCGATAGGAATTTTCCCTTGTGCTCTTTGAACACTTACCTTCAACCTACAGTACAAAGGCTATGAAATACTGACAAGGGTTTTTCATGTAGAACACTTTGGAGTTGCCTTTCTTCCTGATCACATTCACAACTTTCCCTATTCTCCAACGGGGTGACAGACTAGGTTGGTTCAGTATCCAGAATTGAGGTGCATACATGCTATCTCAACCTATGGGGCTTCCATACAGATTTCAAGCCGAGGACACGCCTCTGGGTATTTAAACCAGACTTTAGTCTCGGAAATCCCGAACCTTTACGTTCTAGGCATCAGCCATTCGAACTCTAGTTTCCACCGTCGCAGTTGGTCTCCTAGGAACTCATTGCGAACACAGCCAAGATGCCTCTAGCAGGGAATGGTACTCAGGGAGAGCACTTGATCGCCATTCTGGCTTGAAGCAGACTTGATCTTGAGCTTGAGGTAGAGGTACACTCGTACTTCGAAGCATTGGCAAAACCTGAAGAGGTATACACGGAATGTAGTCTCGGAACTTACTGAAGTTGAAACAAACTCAGATGCTCGACATTTCCTCTTTTGCTTTTGCTTTTGCTTTGTAGTCTGGAACCCATATAGCTTCAGATAGGTCCTGATTTTATTGTTCTGACATGACCTGGGTTGAACCCTGCGGTTTTATGAAAGAACGAATCTGGTTTTGCACAGATGTGGAGAACGGCACGGCACTCGGAGCGCAAAACGATTTTATTTTTGAATTGATAAATGAGCTTTTGACCGGGTATCGAGCCTACGACTGAACACAGCAAGACATCTCAACAAAGAAATAAAAGGCACGCAACCTAGACACATTGAGTAACACTCGAAACGACTCAAAACAAGAATCGAGATAAAACAAAAAGACACGACACTCAGGCGTGCACAGGGAGCCTGTTTCACTGGGTAGTGTTTCCCACCCTTTCTCATTTGTGGTTCTCACATCACTCGGCCCTCAAGCTCTACTTTTCTGAAAAAGCCCTCTTCTCTCTTTTCCTCTCATCGCACGTCTCTCTATTCTTCAATCTCTCATTTTTTTTATCCCTCCCCCGGGTGGTTGATGGATGAACAGGAAGTTGCAGGCCCACACCCAACATAATCAGCTCGCGGCTATTTCCTTCGGCGACATCTGTCGATGCGCCGGATGAGGGAATGGTGCATCTCGATCCATTCTAATTCGTGCTTCGCACTCGGCTTGATACCTCGCTGCTTGGAGGATGAGAGAGCTTTCTGCCCTTTGTTGTGCCCTTTTCTGCCGAATATGGTGCCTTTTCCGACAAGTAGAGTGCCCTTTCTGGCAAGTATGTTGACAATGGGAAAGACATGAAGCCTGACTCAACTGTGCCCCTAGTTCATCATTTTGACCATTTTTTTTGTTTTAGTTTTCTCCTAAAAAATTTTGACCAAAATGAGAGTTAGACTAACGTGCTTGTTCAATTTTCTGATTTAAAATCATGCAAGTCAGGCCATGAGCACTGGAAATTTTCCTTCTTTTGGGTCCAAGAAATGGTCCAGTTTTAAAAATGGAATACTTTTCGAGAAGATTAGTCAACCTCCGTAAAAATTCTCAAAAATTATTTTTGCAAACGACCACTGCTCAACAAGTACGGAACCTACTCTCGAGATGCACAACCTCGGATCCGTAGCAATGGAAAATTGCCCCTTGTCTAAAGGACACTACATGGCAACGAAAAGTTGCCCCTTGCTTGAACGGCGTCGCGGCGCATTGAATGGCAACGGAAAGTTGCTCCTTGTGTGGACGGCACCGCAGCGCATTGAATGGCAACGGAAAGTTGCCCCTTGTGTGAATGGCACCGCAGCGCATTGAATGGCAACGGAAAGTTGCCCCCTGTGTGAATGGCACCGCAGCGCATTGAATGGCAACGGAAAGTTGCCCCTTGTTTGGATGGCACCGCAGCGCATTGTAGGCAGTCCTTAGAGCGACGAATACAACCAAATTCTCTGATACAGAGAAATCGAAGATGATCAAAACCATTACATGGGCACAGTCAATTTGAAGTATTTTACGGCTGGACTTCAGAACGAAGTTGCCTACGTATCCCAAAGATGGGAATCAAGCCTCACGTAGTTCGGGGTTAAGGTACACTCGGGTATTAACCTCTCCTTTTTAGGCTCTAACTTTTGCCAAGGTGCCCGTTGCGGGTTTTCGACCTTGCGAGCTTTGTTCTTCTTTTCTTTTCAATTCTTTTCATTTCTTTTCTTTTTTGATTTTTTTCTTTGCATCTTTCTTTTTTGTTCTTCTTTTTTATCTTTTTGCATTTTTGTATTTTTCTCTTGCTCTAACTTTTGCCTGGGTCGCCCTTCCGGGTTTTCGGCCCAGCGAGCCTCTCAAGGGTAAAAGTGTAATGTTGTCCATGCCAAATGGTTTTGAGATCCTGAAATTATCTGAATCCAGGAGAATGGCTGCTGTTCTAGCTTCGTAAGCTTCTCCTGATGAGATCTGATCTTTTTGATCTGACTTTCCTGGCCTCTTGTTCGAGGGCTGCTTCAAATCTGGCCACACAGGCCTCACATTATAATTGACCGTTGAACCTTCTGAATTCAAGTTTCAAGGTTTGGAAGTGAAGGGGTTGAGTCTCGAGGCTGAGAGCGATCTTAGGCTGCACAATCTCAGGAGTGATTCCACACAGGTCTTCGCAAGGCCGCGCAAAACATTTTGTTTTTGAAATTTTTTAAGAAAGCGACAAATCGCTCGCGCTGAAGGTAGTGTAGAACCAATCTGGATCAAGCCAGGATCCTTCTCAGTACTCATGCTAACAAGCATGATTCCATTTGTTAAAGGCTTAGCACGCCTCTCTTTCTCTCAAATGATCAAATTTTGCAAAACCCGAGGAATTACTTCCTCTTCGTTTTCATCGCAGTGTTCAAAAAGTTTTTTTTTTTTTTTAAAAAAAAAAAAAAAAAACTTTGGTCAATGCAATGATTTTGGGGTGCAGAAGAGTAGGCGAAAAGTACCGCCGTTTCATTCAAACTTTCTGGCATAATTGGCACACGGCCGAGGCAAATACAAGAGCGTGAAAAACCACTGCTGTTTCATTCAGAATCTGTTGGCACAACTGGCTCCCTGACAGAAACAGACTCAAAACAAAACGAAAAGACAAACACAAAACAAAATGGTGATGCCCGAGGCAACACCCCCTGGAATCACCTGACTCCTATACAACAGGACTGACTCGATACAACAAGACAGACCCAAAACAAAAAGAGACTGACTCAAAACAAAAAGACAGACTCAAAACAAAGCAACAAGACTGACCCAATACTCAAGTCAGAAACTGGCATTCGCAAATGCTCAGAATAGCGCATGTCCCTCCCACATCTGGAGTAAATCGAGTGCCACCCGCAGCTGGTTCATCCCTCGATCACATCACATTATCCCCCCACAAATTCACTGATCAAGTGCCGATAGGCTTTGCAGGACTTGGTGCGGGGATGACCCCGTTGTCAAACAAATCTTGTACATCATGGCACAGACGAAAGCAACTGTCGGTGTCATGACCAGCTCGCTGATGGAAGGCATAGTAGTCGGCTGAGCTGTACGAGAGAGGGAGGTTCTTTGGTAATGGCTGCGGCTCAAGGGGCTTCAAATGCCCTTTCTTGATCAAAACCTCTAGAGCCTTTGACAAAGGCATATAGAGGGCATGGAAGACCCTCCGACCTTGGGGTTGGTATTTCAAGGTTTGTGGATTTTTGCTGGACGCACCAGCAGGGGGATTAGCAGGTGCTGGCCTGGTTTGCTGATCTTTTCCGAGTGCAGGATTATAGCCGAAAGGAACGTTTCTGATACAACAACCCTTCTCCTGGCTTGCCCCTTGATTCAAACTGCCCCCAACTTGAGTGGCGAAAATGTCGTCCACAGTTTTTGCAACGATCGCGAACACTTGCTCTTTGTTCAGTCCCTCGGCTTTCAAAGCCTCAACAGCTAACAGAAGATATTCATGAGGATCCATGTCCACCTCTACCTCGTTCTTTCCACTCGCCTCCACTTTACCAAGGGATTGGCATTCCTCAAATATAGCCCGTTCCGAAATTGGGGAGCCTCTTGACATGAACTCCCTGGCATGTGATGTGGTTGATGACGGAGCCGATGTCCCGGAGGCCAAACCTATCACAGTTCTCTGAAGATCTTCGATCATTCTCTTCAGCTCAGAAGTCGTGGGCTCACGGGTTTGAGATGATTGGGGTCCAAGTGCATCCATCGTGCTTAAGTCCATGCTTTCCGGGATAAACATCTCGGGTTTGAGTATATGGGTCGGGGTGTATATACTGGGGTTGTAGGTGGGTGGCAGTGTTTGGCTGAGGTTGAGATGTGGAGGAGGCACTTGGTCCTTGGGGTTTTGAGGTGGAACTATTGTCCGGTTGTCAATGAGATTCTGGATCTCATGACGAAGGCGGTAGCAACCATCGGTGCCATGGCCGCGCTGTTGATGATATACACAGTATTTGCTGGGGTTATGTCTGGCAGGGAGTGGATTTGGCGAAGGTTGAGGATTAAGGGGTTTGAGGTGCCCTCTTTCCATCAGAACTTTGAATGCCCTGGTTAGGCTCATATGGAGGGGGTGAAAAATCTACCCTGAGCTCGGGCTGAGCTGGCTATTTGTAGGCTGGCCTTGGCAAAAGGGTCGGCTATGGCGACTGTGTTGACTTCAGCAGGTTTGGAAATAGTGCTACCACCAGCATTGGTACTCTCGGCTGGGAGCCTTACGGCAACCTCGGTGGACCAATCCTCAATGTCGTGAATGGAGTTGAGGCCCTGTGCCCTCTTGAATTGCCTCTCAAGGTTCACAATTTTCACTGCAGTCGGATTGAATTCATTAACATCAGAAAAAGGAAGCCTCTCAGTAGGCTGCACCGGGGTTGTGGAAACTCGAGCTTGAGTCAACCTTTCTCGGGGATCTGGACCCTGCAAATCTTCAGCTAGTAGAAGTGGGTCAAAGTTCGGCTGGGGTCCCAAAGTCGGATACGAAATAGATGCCCTAGATGGGCGTTGCGTTTCAGCACTGGTCTTGTCCTGCATTGCAGTTCCCTGATTTAACGCTGCTATCATGGCCACAAATTCTTCCGAAACCTGTGCCATCACGGGTCTGCTGATGATGTGACTGGTGACTGTCGGATCAGATGAACAAAATGAACCCTATCTGGCCCTTTGTCTTACCTCAGCGAAGGAACACTGATTTGCCTTTGAACTGAATTTCCGACCTGACAAAGTCTATCAACACGGATCCAATGTACCCGGGGGATATCGGAGCCTTCTGAAGCTATAGTTCCAGGATTACCCTAGCAAAAGAGAAAACGTGCAGCATCTCAGCCTGATTTCACCTGAACAGATATGAGCATAGTCGAATGAGTGTGCTCTCTATTGAATTCTGCCCAAAATTCTGCCGGTGAATTGATACCCTCAGGCAAAACTGATTCCCAGATACTGATTGATGCCCGCAGGCCTGATGCCCAAACTCATACACTGATACATGCATTCCTGTAGAGACGCACTCTAAAGCACATAACAGATGAGTGAGAGCCAAAACACCCCCATGTTGGGGTAGGGTTTCCCTGTCCTATTTTGTCAGGAGCTAGGGTTTCACTACGTACACAGCGGTTTCAAACAACCTATAAACGGGTAAGCAACCTGTCCTAGTTTGGAATGGTCACTATGGATCCGAATATGCACTAGGTCGAATGGTCAAAGAGGGTGCCCCGTTAAAACCGGGGTTTGTGTTCCCATACTGGCAGAGCCCACAACCGGTCAGCCTTATGGTCATGCCTTGACAAGACAAGCCTCCGGCAAACCGTTCAGGAATAGCAGATGGCAAACACGGTGTCCTAGGCGCACCAATGCAAATGCAATGCAAAGAAACACACAAGTGTAGTCAAAAACAGATATCATGAGTTCGAGTCAAGTTCTCTAAATCCCCAGCGGAGTCGCCAGAAACTGTAGATGTCCCCGAACGCCCCGGGAGGGTTAGTCCCGTTCTGTTCATTTGGGGTCACTACAGCTCGGACTCTTAAATGTCACGGTTCCTAATCTGAACCAAAGAGTCCAAATCCGGCAAATCGTTTTGAGAAACTGATTTTTTGAAAAAGTAGTGCCAAATATGGACTGCTTTGCCAGATACAGAGTCGCCACCTAAATATTTTATTTTGGGAAATTTAGGAAACCCTGACTCGGTGCCAAGAGGCCACGTGTCCGTCATCACCAAAGTTTCCTCGGCTCGGGAACTTGGGTACGATTGGGGAAGGTCACTTCGTGAGCACCCCCGCTCGCCCGGTCATAGACCGGCCTCTACTAACCATGATATCTAGTTTTGAAAACATTGTGAGTTCTTATTCCGGTTTATTAGCCTAGGTTACTATGTGATGCGCACAGCATACAAATATAGACCGAGTCGCCTGAATTGGAACGAAACATTTCATGCTTGTTTTTTAAAGTGGTTTGCTACCCGCAGGTAGGCTTTAAAACATTTGATGATTTATTCCAATTTAAGTAACCCACCCTTCACCCACAGGCATTCAGGCAGTTATATCAGATAAGCATATAGCCTCATGGTAAGCATGCTATTCATGGCAGTCACTCACACGCATGCAAGGATGCTGAAGCATAAAACTTACCGAGTACTCCAAGCCAAAATAGAAACTACATTAGAAATCATGCATGATCCTAAGTATACAAAAATGCCTAATGCAACACATGCAAAAATGCAACTATAGCAGGCTCGGCTATTCTAAACATGGCATATGAAATGCTACAACTAACATGTATTCAATTTGGAATTGAAAGTAGGATGCAGTTAGTATGGTGCGCCGAGCCCGGTGCATGCAAAACAGATGAATGAATGCAAACATGCTATCATACTGTATGCTAATTTAAACATGCCTTAATCTAACCATCAAAAGCGGATAAATAAAAGGGAGAAAGACGTGGGGTTGGAAGACATACAACACACGCACGCACACTTATTACAGTTATGCCCTCACACAGAGGGTCCGAATAAATAATACAGTCCCAAATGAAAGAATATTACAGTCCAAATATTATACAAATTCCTAATTAATTAATGAATTAACTAAGAAAGCAAATAAAACTGGCGTGCAAGCCCGGGACTGCCTTGCTTCTGATGGATGATGCATGTCCGGGTTGTCTTGCGCGAAAATCCACCGGGATGCCCCAATTAGCCTCTGTTTAGCAGTTATTCTTGGAAAGCGTGCCGAGTTCCGAAAAGTTACTGATTCTTCATTTTGCTGCAACAGAGAGCAGGAAAGGGGCATAGCAATGTATTTTCACAAATATATGCATGCCTCGATCCTCGTGCCACCAATCACGCATACCGAGGCATGATGGCCGAGGAGTCGAATTGCACAACTCAATATAGAATGAATGCACGTATAAACACAATAAGAACCTAACTCCATCATGGATGATCCGGTGTGTCGGTGACTAGGGAATTGAGACACGTTCCGTCACTCGGAGTACGGAACATACCTCGTTTCCCGTGCCCGGGCTAACTCCTATCCCGAACACGATGCAATATGCATGATATGCAACTAAGATACAGCCTAGCATGCACAATGCTATGAAAATGAGGTGCCTCGAAATGCGTGCACACGGGCGCGCAAACCGAGAAAATACATGAATGCAATGAAAATGAGATGCCTTGAAATGCGTGCACACGGGCACGCAAACCGAGGCGATGGCATACACAATGCAATGAAAACGAGATGCCTCGAAATGCGTGCACAAGGGCACGCAAACCGAGACAATGGCGAAATGCTATGTAAATGACATGAAAATGTAATATGGGCTTATACCAACATGAGAGAGCCTCAGCCACACTCACATAGGATGCCGGCGGATAAAAATGAGGTGCCTCGAAATGCGTGCACACGGGCACGCAAACCGAGGCAATGACGGAATGCGATGAAATGACATGAAAACATGATGCAATCATTCTAATGGAATTTCAGCACTAAAATATGGGGGAAAATAGTCCCGAAATGAGGCGAAATGACATGAAATGCATGGAATTGTCCCGAAATGTGAATTTAGGCACCCGAAATGACCTATAGCTATGCCAAACATGCACAATATGGACATGCAATGCAAAGACAGAAGATAGACAATCCCAAAAAATGCACTTTCACAGTTATAAACATGGCCAAACAGCAAGCATAGGTATGGCAAAAATGGCATGCAAGAATAGGGGCCAAAAGAGGGGTAATGAAGCAAGTGATATAAGCAAAACCCAAACTGAAAAATTTCCTTCTACAACATTGAAGAGGGACCAAAAATATGAATATTTACAGTCTATGGCAGCCTTAAAATCAGTATACAAACATGATAGAAATGTGATGCAAAATAAGGCTCAAAAGTGGCTATAACATGAGGTATACAAAATAATCACCAAACAGCCAAAGACCCTTAATAAAACATGTAGAATGGACCAAAATAAGCACTTTTCCAGAACTGTAAAATGGCCAAAAACAAAAGCATGATAGGCTAACTAAACATGCAAGAATGGGGAATAAAAGAGGGATATAACATGAAGTGACCTATGGAGGTCCCAAACCATGAAAGGACCTAAATGAAACATGAAGAATGGACCAAAATAATCACCTTTTCAGAACTGTAAAATGGCCAAAAACAAAAGCATGGTAGGCTGCCATTGCATGCAAGAATGGGGAAGAAAAGAGGAGTATAAAGGTAGGTATAACATGGAAGTCCCAAATGGTGTTGAGCCCTTCTTCAATGTTGAAGAGGGGCTTAAAATAAGCCTAATATCAGTTTACAACATGCTCAAAAACAGATTACTCATGGGTCGAAAATAGCATGCAAGATTATGACATATAAGAGGATCAATGAAGCAAGTGTGTCATGGAGGGCTCAAACAGGGTTGAGCCCTTAATGAAAAGTGAAGATGAGCTCAAAAGAGGGCCCTTTTCAGTTAGGGCCGGAGCTTGAAACAAAAAGCAAGTGGGGCTTACAATTGGATCAAGAAAAGGGGTCAAAGAAGAGAAAGGTTACTCACCCTTGAAGACTAAGACTTTTGTTGCTTCTTGGATCAATTTGCAGCTTCTTTGGCCTTCGAGAAACCTTCCTTGTTGCTGGAAATGAGGTGGTGGTGGTAGAGCTTGGTGGTGTAGAAGAAATGGTGCTTAAGGACTTAAGGTTTTTCAAGGAAATGAGAGGTATAGAAATGGAGTTGTGTATGGAAGCTTGAAGATGAAGTTTTTCTAACCCCGCTGGGGATATATCTTGCTTGCTATATAGGCCAAAAAGGGGGTGTAAAGGTGGGGGAAAAGGAGAGTAACTTTCCCCCACAAAATATCCCCCGGATAAAGATCTTTTCTGGGGGATAAAACCTCACAGCTGTAAAGGGAACAGTGCAAGGAGCCCGGCCGGCCTGGTACTTTTGCTGCAGGTGGCCGGCCGGCCACACCCCCTAGCCGGCCGGCTAGGGGTCAAAAAGGTCAATCAGATTTTCTGGCCGGCCACCAACTGGTGGGGTCCTCCTATCTGTGTACAACACAACCCTGTGGTTCAAAGTTCAAGAAAAAGGGTCCAAGGGGTTCAACATTAGCCCGGAAGGAGGGGGTCAAAAGGGTCAAGTTGAATTAATGGCCGGCCATGAACTTTTAGGTTCCTCTCATGTGTGTACATCACAAATATGTGGTTCAAAGTTCAAGAAAAAGGGTCCAAGGGGTTCAACATTAGCCCGGAAGTGCGAAAAACGGGCGCCGGAGGATGTATAACTGGTTGCTGCAACAATTGCTGGCCTCCCACCCTTCAGTGACCTCCCCGGTGATAAAACAGAGGTACCTGCCAAAAATGAACGAAAACCGTTGCAAAACGAATGCTCGGGGACCAAAACACGCAGTTCGAGGTCCCGAAAATGGGCTGTTAAGCACCGAAAGTGGCGTTCGGCCACGAAGTGGGTTTCTCAGACCCCAGTGTCCCTCAAAAGGGATGAAATAAGATGTATGCCAAAAATCAGAGCAAACGGAGATGGTTAGGCGGTCCCGAACCGAGGCACACGGCCTGACGGCTCCGAAAACCGAAAACCGGACTCCGAAATGGGCAAAATGGCCTACGGCCACCAAATGTAGCCTACGGCCACTGAGAGATGGTCTACGGGACCTCTCCCTCCCCTCGGGGAAAGAAACAGAGAAAACCGAGTCTGGTTCGCAAACCGAGGCAAGGCACAGAAGAGGGTTCGGAAGTCCGGAGGCAGGGCTCGCAGCCGCGACTCTGAGACTTCTGAACAAGCACAACATGCAACATCACCAAGCGCTCAATCAGTGACGTCTGAGTCTTAAGGTCGGTCAAAAATGGGGTGTCTACAGTTGCCCCTCTTTGACAGAACTCGAAAGTCATAAGTGACGGGAGTGAATGTCAAAGCCCAGAGACGACCCATTTTTGACAAGGCCGAAGACTTAGACAAATATACAAGATAAATAGAGATGTGCCCGCAGGCATGCCCGCAGGCAGGGGCAAAATGCAAATGATATGCAAGAAGATTTTGAAGATTGGACTCATACGTCACGCGAGGCCGGTTTTGAAAGTTGGACTTATACGCTACGCGAAGCCGGTTTTGAAAGTTAGACTTATACGCTACGCGAAGCCGATTTGAAGAGTGGACTTATACGCTACGCGAAGCAAAGTTGAAAGTTGGACTTATACGCTACGCGAAGCCGATTTGAAGAGTGGACTTATACGCTACGCGAAGCCAAGTTGAAAGTTGGACTTATACGCTAAGCGAAGCCGATTTTGAAAGTTGGACTTATACGCTACGCGAAGCCGATTTGACGAGTGGACTTATACGCTACGCGAAGCCAAGTTGAAAGTTGGACTTATACGCTACGCGAAGCCGATTTTGAAAGTTGGACTTATACGCTACGCGAAGCCGATTTGACGAGTGGACTTATACATTACGCGAAGCCAAGTTGAAAGTTGGACTTATACGCTACGCGAAGCCGATTTGACGAGTGGACTTATACGCTACGCGAAGCCCAGTTGAAAGTTGGACTTATACGCTACGCGAAGCCGATTTGAAGAGTGGACTTATACGCTACGCGAAGCCAGTTTTGAAAGTTGGACTTATACGCTACGCGAAGCCGATTTGAAGAGTGGACTTATACGCTACGCGAAGCCAAGTTGAAAGTTGGACTTATACGCTAAGCGAAGCCGATTTTGAAAGTTGGACTTATACGCTACGCGAAGCCGATTTGACGAGTGGACTTATACGCTACGCGAAGCCAAGTTGAAAGTTGGACTTATACGCTATGCGAAGCCGATTTTGAAAGTTGGACTTATACGCTACGAGAAGCCGATTTGACGAGTGGACTTATACGCTACGCGAAGCCAGTTTTGAAAGTTGGACTTATACGCTACGTGAAGCCGATTTGAAGAGTGGACTTATACGCTACGCGAAGCCAGGCATCACTCATGATTATGCAAAGAGAGTTGTAATGAAGCAATTATGCGAAATAGATGCAACATTTTAAGCGAATGCTAGGCAAGCAAGTAAACTCGAGCCAAACTACACCTCGTGCAGAAAGGATGTAAGAAAATTATGGAATTCTCACTGCGAATACAGTGTGCATGTGTGATAGATACACAGAGCGAACATGTGATTGATACACAAAAAGGTGAGCACAAAGTGTGATAGATGCACTAAGTGAACAAAGTATGATTGATATACTAAATGAATGAAGTGTGATTGATACACTAAATAAATGATCTTAAAACGGAACTTCTTTGAATGAACCGTACATACAATATCGTGCATGAATGGGAAAGAAACTTGATAGGTACAATGCAATACAATGCATGATGCTTAAGGAAAGCAATAAATGGACAAAACAGCACTTTAGAAAGCGCCTCAAGAGGTGAGTGGCGGTGAACCGCTCTGCTCCGATAGGAATTTTCCCTTGTGCTCTTTGAACACTTACCTTCAACCTACAGTACAAAGGCTATGAAATACTGACAAGGGTTTTTCATGTAGAACACTTTGGAGTTGCCTTTCTTCCTGATCACATTCACAACTTTCCCTATTCTCCAACGGGGTGACAGACTAGGTTGGTTCAGTATCCAGAATTGAGGTGCATACATGCTATCTCAACCTATGGGGCTTCCATACAGATTTCAAGCCGAGGACACGCCTCTGGGTATTTAAACCAGACTTTAGTCTCGGAAATCCCGAACCTTTACGTTCTAGGCATCAGCCATTCGAACTCTAGTTTCCACCGTCGCAGTTGGTCTCCTAGGAACTCATTGCGAACACAGCCAAGATGCCTCTAGCAGGGAATGGTACTCAGGGAGAGCACTTGATCGCCATTCTGGCTTGAAGCAGACTTGATCTTGAGCTTGAGGTAGAGGTACACTCGTACTTCGAAGCATTGGCAAAACCTGAAGAGGTATACACGGAATGTAGTCTCGGAACTTACTGAAGTTGAAACAAACTCAGATGCTCGACATTTCCTCTTTTGCTTTTGCTTTTGCTTTGTAGTCTGGAACCCATATAGCTTCAGATAGGTCCTGATTTTATTGTTCTGACATGACCTGGGTTGAACCCTGCGGTTTTATGAAAGAACGAATCTGGTTTTGCACAGATGTGGAGAACGGCACGGCACTCGGAGCGCAAAACGATTTTATTTTTGAATTGATAAATGAGCTTTTGACCGGGTATCGAGCCTACGACTGAACACAGCAAGACATCTCAACAAAGAAATAAAAGGCACGCAACCTAGACACATTGAGTAACACTCGAAACGACTCAAAACAAGAATCGAGATAAAACAAAAAGACACGACACTCAGGCGTGCACAGGGAGCCTGTTTCACTGGGTAGTGTTTCCCACCCTTTCTCATTTGTGGTTCTCACATCACTCGGCCCTCAAGCTCTGCTTTTCTGAAAAAGCCCTCTTCTCACTTTTCCTCTCATCGCACGTCTCTCTATTCTTCAATCTCTCATTTTTTTTATCCCTCCCCCGGGTGGTTGATGGATGAACAGGAAGTTGCAGGCCCACACCCAACATAATCAGCTCGCGGCTATTTCCTTCGGCGACATCTGTCGATGCGCCGGATGAGGGAATGGTGCATCTCGATCCATTCTAATTCGTGCTTCGCACTCGGCTTGATACCTCGCTGCTTGGAGGATGAGAGAGCTTTCTGCCCTTTGTTGTGCCCTTTTCTGCCGAATATGGTGCCTTTTCCGACAAGTAGAGTGCCCTTTCTGGCAAGTATGTTGACAATGGGAAAGACATGAAGCCTGACTCAACTGTGCCCCTAGTTCATCATTTTGACCATTTTTTTTGTTTTAGTTTTCTCCTAAAAACTTTTGACCAAAATGAGAGTTAGACTAACGTGCTTGTTCAATTTTCTGATTTAAAATCATGCAAGTCAGGCCATGAGCACTGGAAATTTTCCTTCTTTTGGGTCCAAGAAATGGTCCAGTTTTAAAAATGGAATACTTTTCGAGAAGATTAGTCAACCTCCGTAAAAATTCTCAAAAATTATTTTTGCAAACGACCACTGCTCAACAAGTACGGAACCTACTCTCGAGATGCACAACCTCGGATCCGTAGCAATGGAAAATTGCCCCTTGTCTAAAGGACACTACATGGCAACGAAAAGTTGCCCCTTGCTTGAACGGCGTCGCGGCGCATTGAATGGCAACGGAAAGTTGCTCCTTGTGTGGACGGCACCGCAGCGCATTGAATGGCAACGGAAAGTTGCCCCTTGTGTGAATGGCACCGCAGCGCATTGAATGGCAACGGAAAGTTGCCCCCTGTGTGAATGGCACCGCAGCGCATTGAATGGCAACGGAAAGTTGCCCCTTGTTTGGATGGCACCGCAGCGCATTGTAGGCAGTCCTTAGAGCGACGAATACAACCAAATTCTCAGATACAGAGAAATCGAAGATGATCAAAACCATTACATGGGCACAGTCAATTTGAAGTATTTTACGGCTGGACTTCAGAATGAAGTTGCCTACGTATCCCAAAGATGGGAATCAAGCCTCACGTAGTTCGGGGTTAAGGTACACTCGAGTATTAACCTCTCCTTTTTAGGCTCTAACTTTTGCCAAGGTGCCCGTTGCGGGTTTTCGACCTTGCGAGCTTTGTTCTTCTTTTCTTTTCAATTCTTTTCATTTCATTTCTTTTTTGATTTTTTTCTTTGCATCTTTCTTTTTTGTTCTTCTTTTTTATCTTTTTGCATTTTTGTATTTTTCTCTTGCTCTAACTTTTGCCTGGGTCGCCCTTCCGGGTTTTCGGCCCAGCGAGCCTCTCAAGGGTAAAAGTGTAATGTTGTCCATGCCAAATGGTTTTGAGATCCTGAAATTATCTGAATCCAGGAGAATGGCTGCTGTTCTAGCTTCGTAAGCTTCTCCTGATGAGATCTGATCTTTTTGATCTGACTTTCCTGGCCTCTTGTTCGAGGGCTGCTTCAAATCTGGCCACACAGGCCTCACATTATAATTGACCGTTGAACCTTCTGAATTCAAGTTTCAAGGTTTGGAAGTGAAGGGGTTGAGTCTCGAGGCTGAGAGCGATCTTAGGCTGCACAATCTCAGGAGTGATTCCACACAGGTCTTCGCAAGGCCGCGCAAAACATTTTGTTTTTGAAATTTTTTAAGAAAGCGACAAATCGCTCGCGCTGAAGGTAGTGTAGAACCAATCTGGATCAAGCCAGGATCCTTCTCAGTACTCATGCTAACAAGCATGATTCCATTTGTTAAAGGCTTAGCACGCCTCTCTTTCTCTCAAATGATCAAATTTTGCAAAACCCGAGGAATTACTTCCTCTTCGTTTTCACCGCAGTGTTCAAAAAGTTTTTTTTTTTTTTTAAAAAAAAAAAAAAAAAACTTTGGTCAATGCAATGATTTTGGGGTGCAGAAGAGTAGGCGAAAAGTACCGCCGTTTCATTCAAACTTTCTGGCATAATTGGCACACGGCCGAGGCAAATACAAGAGCGTGAAAAACCACTGCTGTTTCATTCAGAATCTGTTGGCACAACTGGCTCCCTGACAGAAACAGACTCAAAACAAAACGAAAAGACAAACACAAAACAAAATGGTGATGCCCGAGGCAACACCCCCTGGAATCACCTGACTCCTATACAACAGGACTGACTCGATACAACAAGACAGACCCAAAACAAAAAGAGACTGACTCAAAACAAAAAGACAGACTCAAAACAAAGCAACAAGACTGACCCAATACTCAAGTCAGAAACTGGCATTCGCAAATGCTCAGAATAGCGCATGTCCCTCCCACATCTGGAGTAAATCGAGTGCCACCCGCAGCTGGTTCATCCCTCGATCACATCACATTATCTCCCCACAAATTCACTGATCAAGTGCCGATAGGCTTTGCAGGACTTGGTGCGGGGATGACCCCGTTGTCAAACAAATCTTGTATATCATGGCACAGACGAAAGCAACTGTCGGTGTCATGACCAGCTCGCTGATGGAAGGCATAGTAGTCGGCTGAGCTGTACGAGAGAGGGAGGTTCTTTGGTAATGGCTGCGGCTCAAGGGGCTTCAAATGCCCTTTCTTGATCAAAACCTCTAGAGCCTTTGACAAAGGCATATAGAGGGCATGGAAGACCCTCCGACCTTGGGGTTGGTATTTCAAGGTTTGTGGATTTTTGCTGGACGCACCAGCAGGGGGATTAGCAGGTGCTGGCCTGGTTTGCTGATCTTTTCCGAGTGCAGGATTATAGCCGAAAGGAACGTTTCTGATACAACAACCCTTCTCCTGGCTTGCCCCTTGATTCAAACTGCCCCCAACTTGAGTGGCGAAAATGTCGTCCACAGTTTTTGCAACGATCGCGAACACTTGCTCTTTGTTCAGTCCCTTGGCTTTCAAAGCCTCAACAGCTAACAGAAGATATTCATGAGGATCCATGTCCACCTCTACCTCGTTCTTTCCACTCGCCTCCACTTTACCAAGGGATTGGCATTCCTCAAATATAGCCCGTTCCGAAATTGGGGAGCCTCTTGACATGAACTCCCTGGCATGTGATGTGGTTGATGACGGAGCCGATGTCCCGGAGGCCAAACCTATCACAGTTCTCTAAAGATCTTCGATCATTCTCTTCAGCTCAGAAGTCGTGGGCTCACGGGTTTGAGATGATTGGGGTCCAAGTGCATCCATCGTGCTTAAGTCCATGCTTTCCGGGATAAACATCTCGGGTTTGAGTATATGGGTCGGGGTGTATATACTGGGGTTGTAGGTGGGTGGCAGTGTTTGGCTGAGGTTGAGATGTGGAGGAGGCACTTGGTCCTTGGGGTTTTGAGGTGGAACTATTGTCCGGTTGTCCATGAGATTCTGGATCTCATGACGAAGGCGGTAGCAACCATCGGTGCCATGGCCGCGCTGTTGATGATATACACAGTATTTGCTGGGGTTATGTCTGGCAGGGAGTGGATTTGGCGAAGGTTGAGGATTAAGGGGTTTGAGGTGCCCTCTTTCCATCAGAACTTTGAATGCCCTGGTTAGGCTCATATGGAGGGGGGTGAAAAATCTACCCTGAGCTCGGGCTGAGCTGGCTATTTGTAGGCTGGCCTTGGCAAAAGGGTCGGCTATGGCGACTGTGCTGACTTCAGCAGGTTTGGAAATAGTGCTACCACCAGCATTGGTACTCTCGGCTGGGAGCCTTACGGCAACCTCGGTGGACCAATCCTCAATGTCGTGAATGGAGTTGAGGCCCTGTGCCCTCTTGAATTGCCTCTCAAGGTTCACAATTTTCACTGCAGTCGGATTGAATTCATTAACATCAGAAAAAGGAAGCCTCTCAGTAGGCTGCACCGGGGTTGTGGAAACTCGAGCTTGAGTCAACCTTTCTCGGGGATCTGGACCCTGCAAATCTTCAGCTAGTAGAAGTGGGTCAAAGTTCGGCTGGGGTCCCAAAGTCGGATACGAAATAGATGCCCTAGATGGGCGTTGCGTTTCAGCACTGGTCTTGTCCTGCATTGCAGTTCCCTGATTTAACGCTGCTATCATGGCCACAAATTCTTCCGAAACCTGTGCCATCACGGGTCTGCTGATGATGTGACTGGTGACTGTCGGATCAGATGAACAAAATGAACCCTATCTGGCCCTTTGTCTTACCTCAGCGAAGGAACACTGATTTGCCTTTGAACTGAATTTCCGACCTGACAAAGTCTATCAACACGGATCCAATGTACCCGGGGGATATCGGAGCCTTCTGAAGCTATAGTTCCAGGATTACCCTAGCAAAAGAGAAAACGTGCAGCATCTCAGCCTGATTTCACCTGAACAGATATGAGCATAGTCGAATGAGTGTGCTCTCTATTGAATTCTGCCCAAAATTCTGCCGGTGAATTGATACCCTCAGGCAAAACTGATTCCCAGATACTGATTGATGCCCGCAGGCCTGATGCCCAAACTCATACACTGATACATGCATTCCTGTAGAGACGCACTCTAAAGCACATAACAGATGAGTGAGAGCCAAAACACCCCCATGTTGGGGTAGGGTTTCCCTGTCCTATTTTGTCAGGAGCTAGGGTTTCACTACGCACACAGCGGTTTCAAACAACCTATAAACGGGTAAGCAACCTGTCCTAGTTTGGAATGGTCACTATGGATCCGAATATGCACTAGGTCGAATGGTCAAAGAGGGTGCCCCGTTAAAACCGGGGTTTGTGTTCCCATACTGGCAGAGCCCACAACCGGTCAGCCTTATGGTCATGCCTTGACAAGACAAGCCTCCGGCAAACCGTTCAGGAATAGCAGATGGCAAACACGGTGTCCTAGGCGCACCAATGCAAATGCAATGCAAAGAAACACACAAGTGTAGTCAAAAACAGATATCATGAGTTCGAGTCAAGTTCTCTAAATCCCCAGCGGAGTCGCCAGAAACTGTAGATGTCCCCGAACGCCCCGGGAGGGTTAGTCCCGTTCTGTTCATTTGGGGTCACTACAGCTCGGACTCTTAAATGTCACGGTTCCTAATCTGAACCAAAGAGTCCAAATCCGGCAAATCGTTTTGAGAAACTGATTTTTTGAAAAAGTAGTGCCAAATATGGACTGCTTTGCCAGATACAGAGTCGCCACCTAAATATTTTATTTTGGGAAATTTAGGAAACCCTGACTCGGTGCCAAGAGGCCACGTGTCCGTCATCACCAAAGTTTCCTCGGCTCGGGAACTTGGGTACGATTGGGGAAGGTCACTTCGTGAGCACCCCCGCTCGCCCGGTCATAGACCGGCCTCTACTAACCATGATATCTAGTTTTGAAAACATTGTGAGTTCTTATTCCGGTTTATTAGCCTAGGTTACTATGTGATGCGCACAGCATACAAATATAGACCGAGTCGCCTGAATTGGAACGAAACATTTCATGCTTGTTTTTTAAAGTGGTTTGCTACCCGCAGGTAGGCTTTAAAACATTTGATGATTTATTCCAATTTAAGTAACCCACCCTTCACCCACAGGCATTCAGGCAGTTATATCAGATAAGCATATAGCCTCATGGTAAGCATGCTATTCATGGCAGTCACTCACACGCATGCAAGGATGCTGAAGCATAAAACTTACCGAGTACTCCAAGCCAAAATAGAAACTACATTAGAAATCATGCATGATCCTAAGTATACAAAAATGCCTAATGCAACACATGCAAAAATGCAACTATAGCAGGCTCGGCTATTCTAAACATGGCATATGAAATGCTACAACTAACATGTATTCAATTTGGAATTGAAAGTAGGATGCAGTTAGTATGGTGCGCCGAGCCCGGTGCATGCAAAACAGATGAATGAATGCAAACATGCTATCATACTGTATGCTAATTTAAACATGCCTTAATCTAACCATCAAAAGCGGATAAATAAAAGGGAGAAAGACGTGGGGTTGGAAGACATACAACACACGCACGCACACTTATTACAGTTATGCCCTCACACAGAGGGTCCGAATAAATAATACAGTCCCAAATGAAAGAATATTACAGTCCAAATATTATACAAATTCCTAATTAATTAATGAATTAACTAAGAAAGCAAATAAAACTGGCGTGCAAGCCCGGGACTGCCTTGCTTCTGATGGATGATGCATGTCCGGGTTGTCTTGCGCGGAAATCCACCGGGATGCCCCAATTAGCCTCTGTTTAGCAGTTATTCTTGGAAAGCGTGCCGAGTTCCGAAAAGTTACTGATTCTTCATTTTGCTGCAACAGAGAGCAGGAAAGGGGCATAGCAATGTATTTTCACAAATATATGCATGCCTCGATCCTCGTGCCACCAATCACGCATACCGAGGCATGATGGCCGAGGAGTCGAATTGCACAACTCAATATAGAATGAATGCACGTATAAACACAATAAGAACCTAACTCCATCATGGATGATCCGGTGTGTCGGTGACTAGGGAATTGAGACACGTTCCGTCACTCGGAGTACGGAACATACCTCGTTTCCCGTGCCCGGGCTAACTCCTATCCCGAACACGATGCAATATGCATGATATGCAACTAAGATACAGCCTAGCATGCACAATGCTATGAAAATGAGGTGCCTCGAAATGCGTGCACACGGGCGCGCAAACCGAGAAAATACATGAATGCAATGAAAATGAGATGCCTTGAAATGCGTGCACACGGGCACGCAAACCGAGGCGATGGCATACACAATGCAATGAAAACGAGATGCCTCGAAATGCGTGCACAAGGGCACGCAAACCGAGGCAATGGCGAAATGCTATGTAAATGACATGAAAATGTAATATGGGCTTATACCAACATGAGAGAGCCTCAGCCACACTCACATAGGATGCCGGCGGATAAAAATGAGGTGCCTCGAAATGCGTGCACACGGGCACGCAAACCGAGGCAATGACGGAATGCGATGAAATGACATGAAAACATGATGCAATCATTCTAATGGAATTTCAGCACTAAAATATGGGGGAAAACAGTCCCGAAATGAGGCGAAATGACATGAAATGCATGGAATTGTCCCGAAATGTGAATTTAGGCACCCGAAATGACCTATAGCTATGCCAAACATGCACAATATGGACATGCAATGCAAAGACAGAAGCTAGACAGTCCCAAAAAATGCACTTTCACAGTTATAAACATGGCCAAACAGCAAGCATAGGTATGGCAAAAATGGCATGCAAGAATAGGGGCCAAAAGAGGGGTAATGAAGCAAGTGATATAAGCAAAATCCAAACTGAAAAATTTCCTTCTACAACATTGAAGAGGGACCAAAAATATGAATATTTACAGTCTATGGCAGCCTTAAAATCAGTATACAAACATGATAGAAATGTGATGCAAAATAAGGCTCAAAAGTGGCTATAACATGAGGTATACAAAATAATCACCAAACAGCCAAAGACCCTTAATAAAACATGTAGAATGGACCAAAATAAGCACTTTTCCAGAACTGTAAAATGGCCAAAAACAAAAGCATGATAGGCTAACTAAACATGCAAGAATGGGGAATAAAAGAGGGATATAACATGAAGTGACCTATGGAGGTCCCAAACCATGAAAGGACCTAAATGAAACATGAAGAATGGACCAAAATAATCACCTTTTCAGAACTGTAAAATGGCCAAAAACAAAAGCATGGTAGGCTGCCATTGCATGCAAGAATGGGGAAGAAAAGAGGAGTATAAAGGTAGGTATAACATGGAAGTCCCAAATGGTGTTGAGCCCTTCTTCAATGTTGAAGAGGGGCTTAAAATAAGCCTAATATCAGTTTACAACATGCTCAAAAACAGATTACTCATGGGTCGAAAATAGCATGCAAGATTATGACATATAAGAGGATCAATGAAGCAAGTGTGTCATGGAGGGCTCAAACAGGGTTGAGCCCTTAATGAAAAGTGAAGATGAGCTCAAAATAGGGCCCTTTTCAGTTGGGGCCGGAGCTTGAAACAAAAAGCAAGTGGGGCTTACAATTGGATCAAGAAAAGGGGTCAAAGAAGAGAAAGGTTACTCACCCTTGAAGACTAAGACTTTTGTTGCTTCTTGGATCAATTTGCAGCTTCTTTGGCCTTCGAGAAACCTTCCTTGTTGCTGGAAATGAGGTGGTGGTGGTAGAGCTTGGTGGTGTAGAAGAAATGGTGCTTAAGGACTTAAGGTTTTTCAAGGAAATGAGAGGTATAGAAATGGAGTTGTGTATGGAAGCTTGAAGATGAAGTTTTTCTAACCCCGCTGGGGATATATCTTGCTTGCTATATAGGCCAAAAAGGGGGTGTAAAGGTGGGGGAAAAGGAGAGTAACTTTCCCCCACAAAATATCCCCCGGATAAAGATCTTTTCTGGGGGATAAAGCCTCACAGCTGTAAAGGGAACAGTGCAAGGAGCCCGGCCGGCCTGGTACTTTTGCTGCAGGTGGCCGGCCGGCCACACCCCCTAGCCGGCCGGCTAGGGGTCAAAAAGGTCAATCAGATTTTCTGGCCGGCCACCAACTAGTGGGGTCCTCCTATCTGTGTACAACACAACCCTGTGGTTCAAAGTTCAAGAAAAAGGGTCCAAGGGGTTCAACATTAGCCCGGAAGGAGGGGGTCAAAAGGGTCAAGTTGAATTAATGGCCGGCCATGAACTTTTAGGGTCCTCTCATGTGTGTACATCACAAATATGTGGTTCAAAGTTCAAGAAAAAGGGTCCAAGGGGTTCAACATTAGCCCGGAAGTGCGAAAAACGGGCGCCGGAGGGCGTCGGAGGATGTATAACTGGTTGCTGCAACAATTGCTGGCCTCCCACCCTTCAGTGACCTCCCCGGTGATAAAACAGAGGTACCTGCCAAAAATGAACGAAAACCGTTGCAAAACGAATGCTCGGGGACCAAAACACGCAGTTCGAGGTCCCGAAAATGGGCTGTTAAGCACCGAAAGTGGCGTTCGGCCACGAAGTGGGTTTCTCAGACCCCAGTGTCCCTCAAAAGGGATGAAATAAGATGTATGCCAAAAATCAGAGCAAACGGAGATGGTTAGGCGGTCCCGAACCGAGGCACACGGCCTGACGGCTCCGAAAACCGGAAACCGGACTCCGAAATGGGCAAAATGGCCTACGGCCACCAAATGTAGCCTACGACCACTGAGAGATGGTCTACGGGACCTCTCCCTCCCCTCGGGGAAAGAAACAGAGAAAACCGAGTCTGGTTTGCAAACCGAGGCAAGGCACAGAAGAGGGTTCGGAAGTCCGGAGGCAGGGCTCGCAGCCGCGACTCTGAGACTTCTGAACAAGCACAACATGCAACATCACCAAGCGCTCAATCAGTGACGTCTGAGTCTTAAGGTCGGTCAAAAATGGGGTGTCTACAGCAACCAAATATATCACGTGAATCACAACGCGACATAGAACGCGTTACCACTTTGACCCACGAAATTCGGCTCATGGGTCTCACTTAAAAATTAGACCAAAGTTTAGGAAAAATTCTGTTTTTCCAGAATTTCCAAAACCATTTCTAACAATTCTAAAACACCATAACCATCATTTATCGCCAGCGCCACCTCTCTTCTCCGTCATCTCCTCACGTCGCCTATTTTATCATCCGTTTACGACCACCTTTTGTCATGAACCATACATTCCTGTATGCCCCTGATGCAAACCACCCACTTTGGAGGTTGATTGTAGAGATCTAGGATGGAAATAGATGAGCTAGGAGTGGTAGTAGTGGCAATAGAGGGCTGAGAGTGGCGGCAATGATAGCAAATGATGAGTGGATGGATGGAAGAAAAATTAGAATTTTGAAATTGAAGATGAGGTATTATAAAAATAGAGATGTTTACCGAGATTTTTGTTTTTATTTTTTATGTATGTACTGATAAAGTGTTCATTAAGTGTGTGCACTTAGAGCAATTGATGTGTAGAAATATAATTACATTAAAATTTTCATAGAATCATTAGTAATGATTTAATAGTTCTTGATTGACCTTTAGATCGAACTAATCTGAATCATGTCCGCTTCTAAATTTTAGACAGTAACAAGAGAACACTTATTTGGATCCTAATTATGAAAAGTTATTAGATATTACTCATTAAATGAATTATTATTTTTGTCTTAATTATTTCATAAAGATGAGTTTGCATATATTATTCCTAAGAAAAATTACTATGTATTTAGTTTGAAACATCAAAATATTATTGAAATTCTTTTTGTATATTAATAAGGTACCACGTGACATTATCTTTTATCAATCACAAATATATATGCCGCCTATTAGCATACAAAACCTTTTCAATAGGAGTAATTTTTATATGTGGATAGAGTATATGTCATATGGTACCTTCTACTATTGTGATTGGATTTTACAGTAGGACCCATTATATAAATGTAAATGGCATATACCCTATTTGCATATAAAAATATACCGCCTATGGTTCCCCAAATACCCAACATAAATATAGTGTATAACGAGTTGAATCAAATTGAATTTTGCCCTTATTATTATTATTATTATTATTATTATTATTATTATTATTATTATTATAGTTGTGGTATTGTGAACTATTCTGTTTAAATTGGTGAAAACAAATTATATTACTTCTTGATTTCGACCTCATAAAGCCCACTTGGCAAATTTTCTTGAGTTTTAATTATTTTTGGGTCTTGAATATTGAATGTGGATATAAATTTAATTTTTGAGATTTCATTTAATTAGCCCAAATTATATTATTTCAGTTCATATTTAATCATGTTAATGGTGGAGACCATCTTGAGGCGGTTTAAATTATTTTATACTTTAATTTCAATTGGAGATTTATTTTAAATTATTAAATTTCATTCATTTTAGACTCAATTGATTGAATCATGACTCATTTGTAACCATTTATTATTGTTGTTGTTATTGTTATAGTTATTATTATTATTATTTATTTTATTACTATAAAAGAGTTACGAATATTTATGATGGGTACCATTACATAAAATATATTTTGTAGTGAAAAAAATTATATTCATACTTATGGTGGCATTGATGTAGTCTCAATTATATATATAGATACTTATGTGAAATAAAAAAAAGAAAAAAAAAAAAAAGGGGCAGCAGCCACATGGGGGGTTCTTTTTATCGGATTTGGGGTGTTGTTGTGCTTTCAAAGTACAATGGCTTGTTGTGCTGTTTTATGGGAGTTTGTCCCAAATATTTTTCAATAATCTGAATCGTTCATGTTGTAGAGTTCGTCAAGAGTATTATTCATATAAAAAATTAAATTAATCGGATATTCATAATCCCATGATTAGGTCTTAATTGTTTTTAAAAATTTATGAAAGTTAAGTTAATGGTTAATTTTTATAAAAACAAATGTGCTTTAGTTATGGGGCTGCAGATATCCAATCAATTTGATTTTTTTCATGGATAATCTACTCGACGAACCCTACAATATGGACGGTTCAAATTATCAAAAGAGGCTTAGAACTACATTTCATAAAAAATCACAGAAACCTATTGTGCCCAAAGACACAATAAGACCCCCTTTCCTTATTTTTTTTCTTTTCTCTTCCTTCTTTCTATCAAACCCACAAACTCTTATATTATTTTTTGATCCATCAAAATCCATTAATATTTAGACCATAGTTCTTGAGACTATTTTGATGAGCATCTCAAAGGGATCATTTTGACAGGTAGAGATCGTTTTTCGACGACGTTGGTTTTTGAGATTTTTCTCTCTTCCTTCCACTAAAACTTGAGGTAGGGATTTTCTAAATCTTGTGTTTATATTTTAGCTTTATTATGTATTATTTTGATAATATAACACTTGGAGATATTATGATTTTTATTAAAAATATATTTAATGTATGAAAATGGGAAGATTCTCAAATATTTTTTTCTTAAAGTTTTCAACTTGTTAAATATGGTTGCTGTAGGACCAAGAATTTGAGAAATTTATCTTTAAAATGAGAAATCCCCAAAGTTTGATAAAACCCTAGGAACTTGAAATGTTGAAATTGAGATGTTTGGCTAAACTTATAAGAAATTTATAAATGTTGAAAGCATGTGTTTATTAAACAAATGAGAATGTGAAGGTGGGATGTTCAAAGGGATGAGATTAATGAGAATGTTGTTGAGAATATTGGAAACTATTGAGATTTCTTTTAGAAATTGTTTAATTTGAAAATATTGATGTCACGACCCAAACTTGTCCTTTTAAGTGTAGCGTCATAACAGGTCAGTAATTCTTAGATTACTAAAGACCTCTGAATAGATTATGACATAATAAGGGGCTGCGAAAGCAAATATAAAATATACGTAGTCCATTGAGCTGTGCTGACATACATGGGATAAAAATTAAAAACTTAAATATATACAAATGACATCAAAAGTTTCATAAAGTATGTATCACCACACGGATAATGACAAAAAGGGCTTAGCCTAGTGTACAAATAGCCAAAATAAAACAAGAACATTTTTAACATGAGTCACAAAACTTGACTTCTTCCAATGGAAACCTCCTCAAGAGGCACAAAGGTTGGCTGACAAAACCCAAGCTCCAGGTCCTCAACTCTGAGCCAAGTCACGCGCCTAGTCACCTACATACATAATATAAACAGTGAGTAGGAGCTCAGTGAATAATAACAAAGTAAAGGGTTAAATGAATGATACCCCATAACAGATTCAGAAAATAGAAACAGTTTCATATTCATATTCTTGTTCGAATCATATACAGAGATCAGAGTTCATGTTTGTTCATATGTGGTGCATCCAATAGCGCTAAACAGATCAAATACAGAGCATTAAGGGTCATACTTGTCAGTTCCATAAAGGAACCTCCGGTACCGGGAACTTATAACATACTTGAACCACGACATTATTGCCTCCGAGCAAGGGCCTTGAGACCACGGTATTATTACCCCCGGGCAAGGGTCTTGTGCTCATAAACCACGGTATTATTACCCCGGGGCTAGGATCTTGTGCTAAGAATGCCACGAATACTTTTCAATAAATGGACAATCATTCATTGATTCAAAACATAACATATCAGAAAACAAAGCATTTCTCGTCATGCCATATCATATAAGAAATTACTTAAACGTGAACATAGCTTTACAAAGTTATTACTCATAGATAGCTCCAAAGGCAGACTGACAAAACAGACGTATCAGATAACTTGCGGCGCATGACCTACACAGATACAGAACGAATACCCTGAATTACACACCCGAAATCATTAACTCAACTCTTTCTTATTTTGGTGTGTTTCTACTTTTTATCCTCATTATTATGCCTTAACTATGGCCTGGGAATACCTAGGATGCAATGAGGATGCCAAAATGCCCTTTGAAACACTTAATAAAATTTGTTGAAAACAGGACATTCGCTTGAATGCAACTTCCTTCGCTCGAGCAGAGGCTCAAAGATGTGAGTGGTCGCTCGAGCGCAACTTCGGTCACTCAAGCGGTCTGTAAACTTTTGCAAAAGTACTGGTTGTTTGAATTCTCCACTTGACGACCGCTCGACGGTCGTTTGAGCGTGAGACTGGGGTCTTCGCTCGAGCGCAATTCTTGTCGCTCGAGCGGTTTGCAAAAATTGTAAACTTCTAGGAGCATGTATTTTATGCTCGAGCCAAATTTTGGTCACTCGAGCGGGAGTGCAAAACACAGAGTGGTCGCTCGAGCACAGGTTCTGTCGCTCGAGCAAAGAGACATAATCTGGAATTTCCAGATTGCCCTACCATGTTCAAAACTCGAATTCAACACATCAAAACTCATCCTTTTGGGCCAAAAACTTAAGGGAACATGTGTGAACTTGGAAAACATTGGGAAATTAAAATCATTTTTCAAAATCAAGGCCCAAAAATTTGCCAATTGTGCAAAACAAAACTTAATTCTTTGAAAACATAACATGCACGCTTTATCTTGACTTCAAAGCTTCCAAAACCATGATCACTTAATATGAAATGGTATTTAACAAGATGAATTCTCAAAATAAAGATAAGATGGACACATGCATGAGAGAATTCTTTTGAAAACAACATCAAACTCCATGAAATGCATATGCATATCTTCAACTAGCTAGGCTCAAATTACACATTGCTCAACTCAATTCTCTTGAATTCACGTTCTTAATGCCACAATCATATAACTTAAAACGTTGGATTCTTATCTATGTTTCCCAATTTAGGACCAAAAGGCTAGGTTCTTAAGTCTCTAGATTCAATCCTTCAATTTCCTAGTAATTCCCTTAGCTTTAGCTCAATTTCCTTCCTCTTCCTTCTCTCTCACGTTTAGGGTCTCAAGAGTGATGAAATGAGTGTGTAAAATGAATTATAGAGCCCACTTATGCCTTATATAGGCTCAATTACGCAAGCTTAATTAATGGTTAATCACTTGACATTATTTATTCTAATTATTCGGTTCTGAAGCGAATTTCAATTAAACCTACCATAAAATTTAAAAATTCCAAATAATATATATACCAAGTCAATTTCATGATTGGATGCCGATAAGGTCGTTAATTCGCAAAACATAACAAAAACACAAACATATATTTCTACGATAGACAAATAGAAACACAAATAATGCAACACACATACAAATAATGTAGAATTTGTTCTTAATTACTTATTAGGCATCCTTAATCATGGTTTAACAGCTAATCATAGGTCAAGGTTGTTACAATTGAACTCTTGAGAAAAATAAAAAAATATTTATCATGTTGAGGGATTGAAAAATGTTGAAAAAATCATACATTATTTTTAGCATTCCGAATATTCTTAGTGAATTCATGAGTTTGAATAAAAATGAAAAATTGATAAAAATTTTGGAAGAATATTATGATTCATGATTAAGTTGAGAAATAGGAGATTGAACATGCAATTGTTACTCCTAGGTTGAAATTATTAAAGATATAAGATTATGAGTTATGTTTGTCTCTTAAAATTTATATTTTGTATAGAGATAATTTTTGGGCAACCAGTGGAGGGTTGTATTAATTGTTATAGAAATTGTATTTGAATTAAGTAAATTAAAATATTTGCAAATTCATGCATGGCATTGAGTATTGCATAATCTCATGATTTAACCCTCGCATTGGATTTGAGAAATTGATTTTCAAATTGATTCATTGAGAATATTTGAAATGTGTTGAGTTATATGGTAAATACGTTTGATAAGTCCATATAGGGGGTGTAGATTGGTATTGTTTAAGTTGGCCTGAGTATCCAAGGTGAAATACCGAAAACACACATGGAGTAGGTACCACGTACCTTCTGGTTAAGAGCCAATAAAGTGGAGATTGGTAGTGCTAGTTGTGCCTACTTGTAAATATCAACTTAGGGATTACTAGTGTCATATTTACCGCCCCTTGTTTTATCAAATGGATGATTGAATTGGTTATGTTTTCGAACAAGTGCATGACATGAAAATTTCAAAATAAGAAAATTTATGATTTTTGGCATTGGCATCTCATATGTATTGCACCTCATGACATTGTTAAACTGCGTGCATTTTATTTAGATTATCTCTGCTGAGTTTTATGCTCATCCCTTAGTGAAAACAATTTTTCAGGTGATTTGTGATGCGCCTCCGCCGAAGTGAAGGCATGGAGGATCTTTTTAGAGCACAAAACTCAATTATTTATTTGTTTTGTTTTATTTTGCAAGCCAATGGCTATCTGTGTATAGGTTTGAAAACCACTTTGTTGCAACCAAGCCAAGCCTCAGAACTTGTAGCCATTGAGGCATAAATTCATATTTAGATTGTTTTAATTTATTGCTATCACATGCTATAAATTTATATCTTTAGGATGATGAAACTATTAATGCATGTTGTTATTCTTTGTTAAATCTCACGTTGAATATTATTAAGGGAAATGAGAATTTAGTATGAATTTTAAATTATTAAAATGTCTATAATACTCAATATTCCTATATATTAATAATTAAAAGTAATGAGATTTAGACCATGTATATGAGTTAATCTAGACATATCATGTGCCAATATTTTGGGGTCAAATCCAATTGTAATAATAGAAGGTACTACATGATATATATACCCTATTTGCATATAAAAATTACTCTTATTAATCTAATATTCTAAAACTAGTGAATAATTATTATAGAACTTTCAATGAACCATGTACCAAAACAAATTATGGTAATATTAATTGAACTAATTAAAGAAAAGTTAAGGAACTATAATTTCTTAGTTATTAAGCATCATGTTTGTCATTATTTTTTGTCTGTCACATAAAATCGTAAACTCCACTCTTTTTACCAATCACAACTTCTCTAACGTATTACCTAACCATGTCTCAATACATTGAATAATCTCTTCCTTAGTGTTTATCAGAGAGGTTATCACATCAATTTGGTGAAATGAAATTTTCCTGTCGTGATCAATATTTTCCATTAATTTGTAAATTAATCTGACCAAAAAACTTGCAAAATATTCGAAGGTAATTTAAAAAAAGAAAAATATCACATCGGTGATTTTATTAAAAATAATTACAAATCAATGATAAATATTATAAATATTAATAATTATAATTATAATTTTTTTCATTAATATATAATTATTTTTTTAAACTTACACCGGAATGTAAGTACTTCTAAAAAATGTAATTGAATTTTGTTATTACAATTATCATTCCAAATGCGGTTTTAAAATTAATAAAGTTGGAGTCCTATAATTTAACGATAGGATAAATTATACTTAGCAATTTTATATTTTCATCAAAATTTTGTTTTGATCATTTCACCGTCAATTATAACAGTCAATTCATTACCCTTTCAGTCAAGTAACAAAGTGAGCTTTTCATCCACCTATCGGTAATGAGATTGTCAAAATTTAAAAATGCATGGCCAAAAGTAAAATTTTGATGATGTAAAAAAACTAAAGTAAAATTTTCATAAAAATATAAGGATGCTAAAAAAAAATACCACATATTACTCACATGATAAATTTTTTGATCTTATTAACACCAAACTAACAGAATGACCAAATTACAGTTTAACTACAAATATAAGGAGTTAATTATTGCAATTAGATAAAGGCCACAAGAAAGAAGACTTCATATGGATGTACACTTTTGTACTTTGCTCTTTTTTCATTAGTTTAGAGAGCGGGGTTCATACATTTCTTATGGGCGAAGGGAGACAACATTGAGGGCATGTGTGTTTATGAGTTGTTGAGGATACGCATCTTAGTACCTGTTAATTTTTCCACAAAGAATAGGGTTGAGAATTTTTTTTTTAAAACAATCGCAAATTAATCAAATTCAAAGCAAATTGCATGATTTGATTTGGTTTTCTTATTGCACCGTTCAATCTTGATTCTTAAAATAAGTGAATTGTATTTTACAGTTCAATTTGTAATTTTATAATTTTTTATCTGATTTAGAATTGAATCAGCCTATTTAGATATATACATATGCAATTTGTTATTTGCCGTTAATACTCAAATATTATATTAATATCAAATATATATACGTAAGTTGTAATATTTACTCTGGCAAGAGTGTTCTTGTAATGATCATTTAAATAAGAATAATGCTTGGGACCCCCTTTTGGGTGTCACCCCCTCACCCCCCCCCCTTTGCCACGTGGCGGGTGGTGATTGGAGGAGCAGGAAAAAAAAGAAAAAGAAAAAGAAAAAGTAACCAATGAGAGAGAGAGGGGATCAAAGGGAGTGGGAGGAAAAGGGGGATGAATCATTGTTGTTTAAATAATTCTTAAGTTATATATAATATTTTATAATCATTTTGTGAATGACAAAATTACTAAAAAACGTGATTCTAAATCTAATCGAACCGCATTTTATTGATTCAGTCTTTGATTTCAAAATTTTCATGATTTGCTTTAATTCTAATTTTTATAAAATCATAAATAATGGTTTAATCTTTACTAAATCAAATCAATCGGAACTATGCTTACATCTACTAAAGTATAGACAAAATTTAAATAAAGTGGCTTAATTGCATAAGATGGGGCTATTTTGTAATAACCCTCACCACTGCTTACCGTTAAACATTGATTACCGTTAAACTGAACTGATAGTGACTGATAATTGAACTAATTAAAGTACTGAACTGACTGACTGAAAACTGGAACTGGATTGAATGAGTACATCTGTTTGAATTGCATTTTTATCTGTTGATTGATTATTTGATCTGTTTGTGTTTTGTGTTTAAACTGCTAATTGAAGGCCTTATCGGCGGCCGAATCGGGAATTGATTGGTGTTTTATGATCCTCATAATTAATGTGATTTTATAGTGTATTTATCTAAAAGCTGATTAGGTATGATTAAATTAGATTAAAACGAGTTAATTGCAAAGTTTGCCGTAATTACCAAATTGCCACCCTTAGTGGCCCACTCAATATAACATGTGAGCCTTGTATACACTTGAAACAAACATTTCCTCAGCCCTTTCTTGAGCCTTGCCGACCTAGAGAGTAGAGAGGGAGAGAAATTGGTTTTTTCACCTTGAATTGCTCGGAAACTTGAAGAATTGCTTGGTAATTGAAGTGTAGATTGCTAAATTGGACCTCTAGATTTGCATTCAAGGAACCTAGGTAAGGATTTCATCTTCTCATTCTTGTGTTTGAACTAATTCTTGCATGGTCCATGTTAAATTGTAGAGCTAAGTCATGTTTTAGTTCATACATGTTGATATAGAGCATAATTCATGCATGCATGTTTGAATTGTAGATGTTTGAGTTGTTTTCATGGCAAAAGGTTACATGCATGTTCATAATTATGTTTAAGTCCATGATTTCACCATGTTTTGAAAAGAATTGGCTCCTTAGAGCATCAAATTGGAGCTTCAAAATGATTTAAATTCATGCATGATTGCATGTCCTCCATGTTTATGTTATTGGTTTGAAATTGAGTGTGAATTAAACACCCTTGGGCTTTGATTTCTCAAATTGAGCTTTGAACCATGTTATTCTATGTGTTTATAAATGTTTTCCAGAAAATGGGCCCAGGAGGATTGGTTTTGATGCATTTAAACTTGGTTTTGGCTTGGAGGTGCAATCTGGGTTTTCCAGATTTTGCACTTCCGCTCGAGCGGGGAAAGTAACGCTCGAGCGTGAAATCCGAGCATCCAGCATCTCTCTGCACTGTTTTACAGTCCGCTCGAGCGGAGGATTGGGCGCTCGAGCGGAGTCATGTCTCAAGCTCGAGCGGGCGTCGAGCGGAGATTTCACCCATCCAGTACTTTTACAGTACGCTCGAGCGGGAAAGTTTACGCTCGAGCGTGTACCTTTGTTGCATGACCGCTCGAGCGGGGAAACTTACGCTCGAGCGGGACTCTGTTTTTCTGAAAATGCTTTTAAATGTGCATCTTTGCATCCTCATCCCATTCTAGGCATTCTTAGGCCTAGTTTAAGACATCTTGTTGAGGATATAGATGTAGAACACACCGAGGCATTAGGGATTAAGTTGTTATCTTTCCCAACTGTGTAGCTTAGTGTGTGTTCAACCTGTGAACTGTGTAGGGTTGGCGACTGGGGAGACACGCTCTAGCATACTGTAGCCCAAACTCTGTGAGTAACAATTGTGTAAAGATATGTTCAAATGATTATCTTCTGAATACTGAACTGAACTGTTTACTGAACTGATATTGTTTACTGAATGAATGTATGTCCTATCTTCTGAACTGTATTGTGGCATCCTTAGCACCTACTGTTTACTGTTACTGTTACAGAGATCTCTGTCGGTTCCCTCGTGGAACCACTACTGTTTACTGACTGATGGCCATCATTACTGTTCGGTCTTTAAGACCTACTGTTTACTGCTATGCTAATGGATGTACCACATATGACTGAATAACTGTTCTGACTGAAAGACTGAAGTATTGTTTAATGAACTGATTTCATTACCGTAAGGACATTTCATTCATAACCCTTTTACGCATTATGTTATTCACTGGGCTTTAGCTCACCGTTTATATACATATGTAGGTGCTCAGCCGCCAGATCGGAGCTAGGAGCGTGGGTTAGACTCCAGTTTTGTCAAGCCAGCCTTTGTGCCTCACTGCGAGGTTCCGAATTGCCATGCTATGGCTTTGGGGTGTCTTGTTTTCCCCCCCGTCTGTCTCCATACTGTTTGGATTACTGTATAGACTGTTAACTGCTAACCGTACTGTTATCAAGGGATTAGGTCCCTGTACTGTGTGATTGTAAATTTTGTATAGACTGTACTGTTGGTATATGTGAATGCATGAAAAATCGTTTTGGCATACAGACTGACACAGCTCAATGGACATTATTCATTTACTGTATTGGCTTCCGCCAGGCCCTGTACTCTGTTTTACTGTACTACTGTTCTGCAGGCCTTCGGTAATCTCGGATTACTGGCCGGTTACGGTGCTAAACCCATAGGGCCGGGTTTGGATCGTGACATATTTGTTACAGTTCAAATGAGCAAATTAATAGCTAATAGCTAATTTTAATTTGAGTGTATGTATAAGATTATTTGGTATAATTTCTGCTGACAATTTATTAAACATAAATATCTTGATAAGCTGAAAAGACTAATTATCTAAAAATTTGGAGAGGAGTGCTTTTAATTTACATTTTCAAATTACCACCTTTTAACTTATAATATTCACACAAAAAAAAAAAAAAAAACTTTTACTTATAGTAAATTGCACCAAACTACCTCTTTTGGCAACACCTAAAAAGCCATATCTTTTTTTGAATTATTTTGTCTTTAGTGACTTTTTTTTAAATTATGTCAAGTTTTTTACTTTTCTAGTCCGTCTTGTTAAGATGAATGTAAAAAGTACTTTCTTCTTTGAATTTTTTTTAAAAAAATGAAAAAGCCAAAATAAGTATAAAAAAAAAATTTACTTATTTTTGGCTTTTCCATTTTTTTGGAATTTTTTAATAAAAATTATAATTTTTTGATTTGTCTTGTCAAATCCCGTTTGGTTCTATTTTGGAATTGTAATTCTAATAAAAAAAATTCAAAACTTTTTTCAAAATTTATGACCAAACACACAACTCAAAACTCAATTCAAAAACTATTTTTAAAACTTATAACTAAATACACAACTAGGGAAATTATTCAATAATCCCGGAATACCACATGGCCATACTCTAAGCCAATCACCAATTACTTAGTCTCATGTTATTCCCTCATCTCTAACATGAATCGTGGGCCCCTACTTCTCTCTACCAATCAAAACCTTATGGAATACCACGTGTCCATATTCTGAAAATATTGAATAATCACCCACAACTCAAAACTCTTTTCAAAACTCTATTTTTAAAAAAAATTTAAAAAATATTTTTTTGTTTTGGTTTTTAAAATTATTTTTAGAATCATGATTTGAAGTGGAGTTATATTTTGAGTTTTGAAAAGGGAAAAAAAATTGTTTGGTTATGAATCTTGAAAAAAGTATTGAGTTGTATTTTTTTAATGTGCACTGTATTTCATACAATTGTGCGTTGTATTTTTTTTAAAATATTTGAGTTGTATTTTTCTTAAATATTTAAAAAATTAAAAAAATTATTTTTTATTTTAAATATTTTATTTTATTTTATAAATATTTTAATAGTTTTTTTACTTTTTTAAAATATTTAATTCGTTTAAATATTTAAATATTTTTACTTTTTTAAAAATACTCTTGGCCAATACTTACAAAAATTATTTTTTAAAAAAATAAAAATAAAAATTTGAATTGAGTTTCAAATATTTTAAATAAAAGAGTTTTTTAATTAAGTTTTGAGCTATGTGTTTGGTTATGATTTGAGTGTGGATTTGTGTTGAGTTGTGTTTTGAGTTTAAAATATTCAAAAATAAAATATTTAAAAACAAAATTAAAAATATCTAAAGTATTTAAAATAAAAATTATATATTTAAAATGAAAAAATAAAATTTTCTTAAATATTTTTAAATATTTAAAAAAAATCCAAAAATTTTCAAAATATAACTCAAAATTCAAAAACTCAAAACTCAAAACTCAAAATACAATTCAAAACTCTTTTCAAAATTTAAAATTCAAAAACTCAAAAGTTTTTTGAAAATTCATAACTAAACAAATTTTTTCTTTGCAAAACTCAACTCACAATTTACACTTAAATCACAATTCTATATTCAAATCATGATTTTAAAATTAAACCAAACGGAGGTTTTTGCAATTTTTTTTTATATGAAATTTGCTAAAAATGAAAGAAAAAAAAACCGAAAAAAAAAAATGAAACACAAAACAAGTAATTTTATAGCTTCCCCTTAACAACCACCTAAAAGGCTAACTTCTAAAGATGTGCAAGTTTTCACCTATTTTGACTTAAAATTGATCAAGATTAATAGTTTCAAATGCACTCAGCTGGTGTTCAGTCCACAAAATCAACTTACGTTGCACCGGTTTGGGTTTGTGGAGTTAATTCCGGATCTCGTTTTCATGAAGTGAACTTTTTTTATTTTTTATTTTTATAGATTACAACATGTAAATCATTATTGAAAAAAATAAGTCAATTTGATAGTCACACCTACGTTAGTTCATGACATTTATTTGCAAAAAAATAAATGACAAATATTATTTGAAAACTAGGTCATCAATTTTTTGGGAAACAAATATAATAAATTAACGTAACTACGGTTATTGGATTAACTCAATTTTTTTCAAGAATGATCTACAAGTTGTGGTCTAAAGAATAAATTATTCGAATTATCGAGATGAAACCTGTGACAAACCCCACAAACCCAAACAACACGGTCTGATCCAGTCCACTATCTATAAACTGGACTGAAAACAAGTTGTGCCAGTTTCAAAACTATTTTTCCCTTCACCATTTTTCTTAGGTTGTATTTGGTTCAAGGATTTAGGAATGGATTTGAAAAAAGAAAAAGAAAAGGTAGATGAAATGTGAATAAAACATACTTACATTTCACTTAATTTCACACATTTTTTTTTCTTTCTCTTTCTAAATCCATGAACCAAACACAATTTTAAAAAATTTTATTTTCTCAACAATTATTCACAAAGTTGATTTTGAAGAAAAACTCTCTTGCCATTCATACCAATGAACATTTTTTAAAAAAAATAAAAATAAATAATCAGCATAGTTCATAACACATGACTTCTTGTATTGAATGTGATTGCTAACTATTTATGATGGGATTGTCTTGTATGTTTGTGACCCCTCTAATTACGTCCTCCCATAAGTTATTTGTGATGATTTTTCTATATTTGCAACCCCACATTGTCTCGATAAAAGTCTTTTTTTTAATAATGTTTAGTGTTTTATCTTTTATACAACTGGTCCAAAATAGAAAAATAGAATTAAAAATATTATATTTATAAGTCACAATCTAATTTATATTATACATGCTTACTAAATAGTTAACCTCAAGGAATTGATCTATGGTTGCAGTTTGGGATTTGAGGGTATGGTCCCTCCATATTTCAGGTTCAACTCTCACTATGTATTATGTCTGAGATTTACTCAATTCACGTGAAACATTAGTCAAGACATGCATAAACTGATTCTGACACTCAGATCATTAAAAAAAAATATATATAGCCATTATAAGATTACATTTATTTCCATAGTGTATTCGTATAGTACAAATTTACAGCGACAACTCGTGAGAAAGAACAAGAGCATTAAAGTAAAGAAAAGAAAAGAAAACTGTGGGCACAAACCATTACCCACCCATTTTTATGAGTTTGGATTTTCCAATAATATAACGTGATTGATTTATAATTCAAATATATTATTTTGTAATTTCAAATATGTCATATCATAACCAATCAAAGGAATGTATGACGGTAAATGAACCGAGTCGAGCTGAATAATAGGTTATTTAAACTTGGCAAATTTAAAATTGTATTCAAATTTAATTTGTTTATATAAAGAGTTAATTTTGAACGAGTTTTTAACGAGTCGAGTTCAAATAATTTAATTTTTATAATACATATAAGTTTATCAAGTCGAGTAATAAGCTATTCAAATTTGTCTTGAAAACTTAACAAATTTAAAATTTTATTCAAACTTTAATGATTCAGACTTAAGTAACTTGATTCACTTAACAACTGTAGTTGTACAAAAGAAATAGTGCATAATACAAATTTTGTTAACGAGGTGGCAATTATGGGATGACAAAATCATCCATTAATCAAAAAAATCTCAAATTGTATTGAATAGTAACACTTACCTACCTATATTTGTTTGCCAGGAATACTTCAAATTCAGAGAAACTAAATAATAAAAATAAAAGCAAAACAGACTAGAAAAATATTCAAAATCTAACATTTATGACCAAAATTCATTCAAAGTGACCCCATGAGAAAAAAATTTGTGTAAATTGAAAATTCTTCATAATTTTTTGAGAAAATATCAAATTAGTGATATTTTAAAAAATAAGTACAAATTAGTGACAAATTTTATAAATATTAATAATTAAAGTCTTAATTTTTTTTTATTAAATTGTAATTATTTTTTGAAATTATCTCTTAATTGTAATTTCCCCTCATTTTGTCAATTAGTGATATACAAATACATTATCAATTATTCTACTAATAACTCACATATATATATAAATTTTACACACATGAATAATTAATAAAATAACTAGTAATTTACTTTGTACTGTAACAAACACTTGCAGCAATGTCCTTAAATGTCATTTTTTTTATATTTTTTTAAATTTTTTTAAATAAATGTCATTTTACTACTTATGACATAGATAAAGGACAGAGCGTGACTTGCTTTAGGCCTGATGAAGTGACACCAAAATACATATCCTGTTTCCACCGTCCCACACGCCACGGCCAGCACAAATCTTGTGCTTTCCCAACACTCCAAAGCATACCCAAGTCCAAACTGTTGGAGATAATGGATTTTTGACAATTTTAATTTGAAATTAAAGTGGAACTTAATCATTGATTGAGGTAGGTTTGAGTGATTTTGTATTCTTTTAAGTGAAAAAATTTTAATACAAAAATAATAGTCGAAATCTTTGAATTGTGAATGAGAATTATCTCATAAAGTGGACATCAATAAAATTGGGTTTAGATTTAGACTTAATCTTGATTTGGACTAGACCTAGGCTTATTTTTGTGCATGTGTTAGGTTTGGTTTTGGACTTAGACTTAATTTTGAGCTTAGGTTAAGTTATGTTGTGTTGTACTTAGCTTGTACACGTGTTTAAGAATTGGGCTTTAGATCGAATTGTGACCCAACATTAGTATCCATTTTGTGACCCATTTGTTAGTTTATTTAAACATTATTATATACATATTTATTTGTAGATATTAAGCACACGAGAAATGTAAGATTTTGTAACTCTTATCTTTTGATGATGGAATTGATGACCATAGGTTTCAACCTTTGTAACTCTAGCCCTAATGGTTAGAGTTGATGACGTTGGTTGATGACATTTGATGGCCCAATTAATATATAGCTTTCATGGCTAAGGATTCCCCTACTTGTATAAATAGAGGCATTTTTCCTCCAACTTGAGAGAATAATTTTTGGAGAGATTTTTGATAGAAAATAAAGATGGTGTTTTGAGATAAAAAGTTAGAGATGTTTTTTTCCCATCAAAGAAAATTTTTTCTATCTTATTTTGCTTAGGGGTGTACACGGTTCGGATTGGTTTGGTTCTCAAAAAACCCAAAAATCAAACCGATCCTACCGGTTCTATGATTTTGAGAATCAGAACAAACCATTACACTTGTAAAACTGGCCCAGAACCAAACCGAAAAAACGGTTCAGTTGCGGTTTAGTTTACGGTTCCAAAAAGTTCTATTTACAAGAATAAATTGTTAATATTAGCAAAATAATTACTCAAACTGATTATTTAACTCATGATAAAAACTAATAATATTAAGGCATTACTCAACATTACATATCTATATCATCCTAATATCATTAAAATTATAAAAAACTAATTAATAAAAATAAAACTTGATATGATAATATTAAATATTATATATATATATATATATATGTATATATTATTAAATAACACTTAAGCATGGTTCAAGGACTACTGTTATTTATTAAATATTATATATATATATATATATATCTTTTAAAATTCAGTTCGATTCGGTTTGAACTATGGTTTTTCCATAAAATCCATTAACCAAACCGTTTTTACGATTCTCAATATTTCTTGAATTGAAACCAAATGGGTTCTTAATATAACCGAATCAAATCGTACAGTTTAGTCTGGTTCGGTCCGGATTACCGATTTGAACGGATTTTTGAATAGTCCCAATTTTGCTACCCCCTTCTTTGGTTCTTATTAGAGAGAGTGCAATCACTTTCAAGTTCGCCGAAACTATTCAGAAGGTGATTCTGCATTAGTTGGTTTTGACCGTCGTATCTTAGGAGACAGACGTTGGCGTACCTCCAGCACCAATTGGTAGGTGGTGAATCTGTTTTAAGAAAATTGTGATATCATACAGGTTTTGGTTTGCATCTCTTATCTTTTGTTCTTTAAACTTTTAGATTTGAACTATTTCTTGCATATTATTTTATATGTTCGTGGGAATCCATCTTGCAATATGTTCCATGATGTAATCTAGTTTATTTATGTATTTTTAGCTGTGTAGTTTATTCTTTATTTTATTCTTTAATAAAAAAAATGTTTTATCATTTCTATTTATTTTATTTTATATATTTTTCTTATATTATTATGGAAAAATACCAACACAAAAAACTTGCGATGTTTGTTTAAGGGGGTTTTTTTTTTTATCAGCAAAAAATCAATTAATGGAAGCGAAAACGGCACTTACAGAGACCATCTAACAGCAAAGATTACACTAAACAAAGTAGAGAAATTACAAGAAGGATACTGGAGAAAAAATATGAAAATATTCAGACGTACATTTTGTACTTGTGCTCGTATTACAAAGTAGAGCCAATCATAAAAGTCTAGCAATAGTGTATGTCTAAGATAAATCATATGTTTCAACCACAGAGTGGGTAAGCCACAAACAAAGCACCGATGGACCCAAAATCCATAGCCAAAAACCAAAAAATAGAAAAGCAAAGAGTTAGGACCTCAAACCCAAGATCCATGGTAGATCTGGTGGTGGAGAGGTGGTGTCAGCTTCAGTGTGAGTCGGTGAAAAATGGAGGAGCATATCTGATTCCCAGTAAGCTAAGGAGACGGTAGATCCGGCAAATTTGTTTAAGGGGTTTGGCTTTTCAAATTATATCTCAATGAGAGTGTTTGGATAGATAGGTTTATTTTGGAATTGATTTTGGTAATCTGAATCGTTCACTTTTTAAGACGCGTTGAGTAAAATATTTATTTGAAAAATCAAGATGATTGGATATTGATAGATATATGTTTGAATCATGTTTTTTTTAAAAAAAAAATAGATGACAAATATAATTACAAAAATAGCGATCTATTTTTATAATATAAATTTGATTCAAACATATAACTACCAATGTCCGATTATCTTGATTTTTTGCATTAATATTCTATCCAACAAGTCATAAAAGTGAACAGTTTTGATTGCCAAAATCTGTCACAAAATAAGCCTACAAAATCCAAATACTTTCTGAAGTTGAGATGACCAATTTAAAAGAAGTCAAACCCTTGTTTAAATTAGAAGATGTTATTCGATAATTTTTAAGTAATCCTCTATACCATTTAACTTGTGATTTCTTAAAAAATGATGAGTACTGTTATCCCCATAATTTTGTCCTCCCAATTCCATTTCTTATGTTGTGGCCCACTTCATGCCTCACAGTCTTCTCTCTCATCCTTAGCCTCCCTAATTCCACATTATTGAGGGTGAAATTGGGGAAACAAAATTAGAGGAATGAATAATTATTCTAAAAGTGATATAATAAACAGAGTGCGTGCTATTATTTAAATCAATAAAAATTAAGTTGTCAAGGATTTAATTTTCATTAAAAAGTGAATTATAAATACATCATTTGAGATTTGCTTAAATAAAAATGATTCATTCACCAAATTTGAGTTTGTCTAAATCGTCTGAATTTGTGCATGCCGATTGACCGTTCGGACAACTGCCCGAACGACCGCCCGAACGACCACTCGACCTTTGTCTACCAAAGTTGTCACCCTTGTTGCCGAATGACCAATTGGACGATCAGTATGCACAAATTTGGGCGATTCTAGCAAGCCAAAATTTGGTGGATATAGTATTGTTGTTGCTTAAAATATGAATTATTTATTGTGATTTTAAAAATTACATTCTACCTTTTCATGTTTCTAAATCTCATAAGAAATGATCTTTTTTATTAATATTATTTTAGTATTATATGGAAAAGTAGTTAGAAATTTTATTTTTTCTATTAATTTTGTTAAATAAATTATTTTGACTATGAGGTCACTACTACAAAAATAGTTAAAGATCACACTTTGACAAGAAAAAAATATCTCACTTTTATTGGAAGTGTGATAAAAAAAATTAGATTGATATTTTAATCACACTTAATTTGATTGAGTGTGATAATATTCATTTTTTATGTCACTTTTTAATTAAATGTGATTATATATATATATATATATTTTTTTTAATCACACATTCTAATTAAAGTGTGATTATATATACACTACTACTTTTTAATCACACTTTTTAAATAAGTGTGATTAGATATACATTTTTTAATCACACATTCTAATTAAAGTGTGATTATTTATATATTTTTTAATCACACCTTCTAATTAAAGTATGATTATATATACACTATTACTTTTTAATCACACTTTTTAAATAAGTGTGCTTATATATATATATATATATATATATTAATCACACATTCTAATTAAAGTGTGATTATTTATATATTTTTTAATCACACTTTTTAAATAAGTGTAATTATATATATATATATATATTTAATCACACTCCACTACAAGAAAAAACATCTTAGGCGACTAAAAAAGCACATTTGGTCGCTGAAAGTATAGGTTTTGGCGACTAAAAAAGTATTAGTAGCCAAAAGTAAAGATTTTTTGCGACTAAAAAAATTTAGTAGCCAAAAGTATAGGTTTTGGCGACTAAAAATCTGTTTGGTTGCCCATATATGGCGTTTACCGACTAAAAAAATTTTAGTAGCCAAAAGTAAGGCTATTTGGCGACTAAAAAAAATTAGTAGCCAAAAGTGAGGTATTGGGTGACCAAAAAGATGTTTGGTCTCCAAAAGTGAGGTTTTTATCGACTAAAAAAATTTTAGTAGCCAAAAGTGAGATTTTTTGGTGACTAAAAAAAATTTAGTAACCAAAACTGAGGCATTGGGCTACTAAAAAGATGTTTAGTAGCCAAAAGTGAGACTTTTTGGCGACTAAAAAGAAGTTTAATCGCCAAAAGTAGTAATTTTTGCCCGGGAATTAAAATTTTTAACGACTAAAAAATAATTAGTAGCCAAAAGTATAGAATTGACGACTAAAATTATGTTTAGTCGCCAAAAGTAGTCTCTTTTTTTTTAGTAAATAATTTATTTTTACATAAATTATGTTCAATAAAAAATAATTATCTTTATATATATACTTTTATATAAATACGAATCTATGTACTATATAAACAATATATGTTGCATATATAATCATATGCACAAGAGCAAATGACAAGTTAGTGAGTGTAATTTTTTTTTTTTTCACGAATGAGCTTTTGGCGACTAAAATGTTTGATCTAAATGTTATTAATCACACTTAAAAGGTGTGATTAAAAATGACCCATTTTAATCACACTCCCAAAGATCACACTTTAATAAAACTTAAAATGTGTGATTAAATAGTATACATCACACACAAAAAGTGTGATCTTTATCTGTTTTTGTAGTAATGGGTACTTATAATTTCTAAAATTATATGAAATAATTTGTATTTTAAACAAATCTCAAATGATGTTTTTATAGTTTACCCTTCTTTAAAATAATAGGATTCACAATTTTGGATGAAAATATACTTCTTAGATAGGAGTTTTCAACTAATTGCAAGTTATGTTTTATTGACACACTTTTATAGAACAAAACCATTTCATGGAACAATATTAATATACTTTAAGAATGTTAGAGTATCCATATCAGGTTGGTTATTATGGTTTTAGAACAAAATTTGTTTAGCAAGGTGTAAAATAATTCATCCATCAATCTTGCTATACTAAAATTAAATTTGGCATTGCTACAGTAAATCGCTATATGTAATAATGCAATGTTTACAAGTTATACAATATTTTATCATTTATTCTTAAGAGTGACCGAACATCCTGCCGGTTATCCGGCCAGACATACTGTCAGACGACCGGTTGCTACACCTTTTCTTTTTTTTTTAATGTTGAATATAGTATATTCTCTGTATACACCTTATTTTCTCTACTATATAAAGGAGATTGTCCTATTCATTATTCATTTTTAATTCAATATAAGAGTTTCTCCTTTCTCTTCTCTCTCTACTCTCATAACATGGTATCAGAGCTTAGGGTTTTCTCCTAGTCTCCTCTTCTTCTTCATCATATTTTTTTTTTCAGTCTGGTAGATTGATTCTATCTTACGTTGGTTTTTACTGGTTTCTGCGTATCTAGCCCATCCATGTTTCAACAATTGGACTATACTAACTTCTTTGTCTCTTTAAGACGAATCCAATGCCACCAAAATCACCTCCATCCGACGACGCACACACCCCCACATGCCGCCCAAAGATAGGCCACGCGTTGTGACGCTTCCTATGCTCCCCATGCGCCTCCTGCTCCTACCTTGAGCTATCTTTCATCGCAGCCTTATCTACTAACGTGAGTCGTGTGTTTCTGACATCATCATTGACGTTAGCCTTGGCTTCTAGTGCCCTACTGCCCTGCTTGCTAACGTGCGTCGCGCGCACCTCTGCTAACATGCGCCGCTCATTTTGTGACGTCACCACCCTTGCTGAGACGTCAGCCCTAGTTCTAGTTGACCAGCTCAATCCAACAACTTTGACTAGCCGATTCACTGCCTTTCTGGTTGTTTTTTTTGGCTCATTCAGACCATATCCTGACTGTTTTCAGCCTCCTGAATCTGCTGGCATGTTCTATTTTGGCAAAATCAGTCTCTACAAAGCACATTTTTCTCTTTTTTTTGCATTCTTTGAGTATCGTGAATCGTTCTGACAACATCTATTTAGTCTCTGTTACACTTGATGGGTCCAACTATGTTCTCTGGCCCAAGTTCTCTCTGGATTCATCAAAGGAAAGCGGCTTTGGCATATTATCACTAGTGCTCTTTCTAAACCCATCCAGGAAGAAAAAGAGACTGCATCTGTTTTCGATGAGCGTCTTAATAAATAAGAATGGAAGAATTACTAGATTATCACATGGTTCTAGGCTACTTATGTTCGTTCAATTAACCTTTAGTTTGGACGCTTTTAGGATGATGATTCAATTGCCTCTCCTGCCAAGGCAATTTGGGATTTCTTGAAGGAACGCTATTAGACTACTAGACATGCTCACCAATATCAACTCTTACAAACTCTTCATCATATGCGCCAAGAGCCTGGTCAACCCATCAATGATTTTTTATCCCAGATGTCGTTTGTTTGGGACCAATTGGCTCTCTTTGAACCTACTTGGGCACATTCTGAGAATGCACAATTATTTATTGTTCATAAGAATCATCAGCAGCTATTGTAGTTTCTTATGGCTTTTCATAGCACCTTTGAGCTTGTGCGTGCTTCCTTGCTCCATCGTTTGCCCTTACTGACTTTTGAGCAAGCTATTACAGAACTATTATCAGAAGAAACTCATTTTGGGATACTCAAAACTCAAAACTTGGATTCTGTTCTTGCTACACCATCATCACGGGGTTCTTTATCTTTACAGTCTTCTAGCTCATGCATTTACTGTCGCAACTGTGGCCTACCTGCCAATCATTCTTTACTTCAGTGCCAAGTTCATGAATGCTTGACTTGCCACATGACTGCTCTTAGTTATTTCCAAAGTAATTGTCCTCGAGCTACCCCTGCTTCTTCATCTAGGAAAGGGTCTTTACACTCTGGGTATCAGTCTTGTCTATCTCACGGTTACTCGTCCAGACATTGCCTATATTGTTCACATTGTCAGTCAGTTCATGACTGCTCCTCGCTCTCCACACTATGATGCTCTAGTTTGCATTTTGAGTTATCTCAAAGACACTATGTTTCATGGTCTTCACTACTCAACACACTCTTCTCTACAATTACATGCATTTTCTGATGCAGATTGGGTGGGGGATCCTACTGACTGTCGTTCTACTACAGGGTTTTGCTTCTTCTTAGGTGATTCTCTCATTGTCTAGCGTAGCAAGAAGCAAACTCTTGTTGTTCGTTCTAGTACTGAGGTTGAGCAGAGCTTATGTGGCTTCGTTGGCTTCTTTCTGATATGAGAATTCCTTATCTTGCTATCACTAACCTCTATTGTAACAATCAAAGTGCTATTCATATTGCACATAATGATGTGTTCCATGATTGCACCAAGCATATTGAGATTGATTGTTACTTCATATGACAGCATGTTACTAGTGGCACTATTTGTCTTATCTTTGTTACCTCTATTGGTCAGACAGTTGATATCTTCACCAAGGCTCATCATCCAGAACGATTTTCTAATTTACTTTCCAAGCTCAACTTGATATCTGCATTACCACCTTGAGCTTGAGAGGGGGGTGTTAAATATAGAATATTCTCTGTATATATTTTGTCTATGTATATAGTATATTCTATGTATATGCCTTATATTCTTTCCTATATAAAGGAGATTGTACTATTCATTATTTATTTTTAATTCAATATAAGAGTTTCTCTTTTCTCTTCTCTCTCTACTCTCATAACAATTAATAAGAAATACAATATTTTATCATTTATTACTGAACATATGACCGGTCATTCGACCAGACTTCCCGTCGAATGAGCAGTTATGCACCATTATTATTATTATTATTTGAGGAATATAGCAACTTTTCCTAGAACCTTCTAGAAGCTGCTTTAGACAGGATTGTTTACATAATCTAGCAAATCATAAAAATGAATATTTTATAAAATTAAATTTTAGAATAGAGAGTTTGATGGAGATGTATATAAAAAAATGCTAGATAAAATAGAAAGTAATTTTTTGGTTATAATTTAGCTCAATGGATGCTTTAGAAACATATAAACAAACCTAAAATTAGACGCAAAAAACATATGAATATATAAAATTTTACAAGATTTATTTGTGGAGCTCACTTCGTTCAAATTATATCCATTTATTTTTTAGAATATTTATCAATAAATTTCATCTCACAAATAAGTATTCCAATTAGTTTCAACTTTTTGTATTGATCTATTAAATCCTATTAGTAGAAAGTTTCTTTCCGTGTGGTCCTATTTCCGATTTTGGTAGTATTTTGGTGGACAACTATACCCTTTTATTAATATAGCTGGTATGATGTAGCACTCCAATGTGGCAGGTATTAATATGACACTCTAACGTGGCGGGTATGATGTGACACTCTAAAAAAATTAAAAATTTCTTAGTGTACTTTTTCCAAATGTGATGACGTGGCAAGTATGGTGTGACACACCAAAGAAATTAAAAACTCTTTAGTGTACTTTTTCCAAATGTAACATGCGACACTCTAACATAGTGGGTATGATATGACAGTCTAAAAAAAATTATTGTAAAAAATATGATGTGATACTCCAAAAAAACTAAATACTCATTAGCATACTTTTCTCAAATGTGATAATGTAGCGAGTATGATGTGCTACTCTAAAAAAATTAAAAATTGTTGGAATTTTTGATTTTATAGACTTATTTTGAGCCATCTTTGAGCACAAATTTAAGTGAGGCCCACATGTCTTTTGAGGTGGGTCCAAGTGGTGATATGTTCCTTAGTGCATGATAAGTCACACGGTGAAGACGGATCGTCAAAATCATTTATGAGTGAATGAGAAGTTGACATCGTTTTCGGGTTCGTGAAATAGAAAGTTGAAGAGTCAAATGTGGGTTACCTTGTTTTGGGTGTCCCACATAGAAATTTTAAGAGAACTTATATAAGTATATATATATAAGTTTTAGGTTGACATACTTGGGTTGGGCTCCAAGGGGCACCCCAAGTTTTGTAAGGAGGAGAGTTATGGACAATTTATTCAAAACATTTGTGCCAAAATTCAAATTCGAATTTTGCTTCCCGGAACAGTGCCTCTCCGGTCACCTCTCTCCACATTTCGATCACACCTGTTCGAAAGGTTGTCTGCCTTTCTAAAAAAACCTCATGGCCTATAAATTCCTCCAGCAAATTCATTTATTCCAAAATTTTCTTTCCATTTTCCTTCATTTTATGCTACATTGTTCTTCATATTAGTTCATTGATTTTTTAGAGAGTTGTAGAACTCAGGTTTGGTTCACCTGACAGATTGTTTGTAGTGCTATTACAACCTGTGGTTTTCGATCATTGTATCTTGAGAGATAGACGCCATTAGTCCGTGAGCACCTGTGTAGTGGCGAATCTATCTTAAGGACAGAGTGTCACGCACTCGACTTGATCATAGTCTTGCTGATTTATTTTCCGAAACAAAAACTTTCTATAAGTGAATTATTTCATTTGTTTCAATTTTTATTATTTACACAGAATATTGTTCCAACAAAAACTCCATAGTGTGCTATTTTCAAATATGACACTCCAATATAGTGGACAAATGAGTCATTACACATCCAAAATGACTAAATTAATTACAAGAAAAAATATGAGATTAAATCCAAAATATGGAACTTATTGGTCAATCTCCCTTTTTTTCTTTTTCTTTTTCTATGTTTAGCTTCTTGTTTGAAATATGCGTTCCTAGACTTATCGGATACATTTATCATATTTTTATATTATATTTAGTTTATCATCTCATATATTATGATTATATTAATAATGGATATAAATGATAGAATCAATTAAACTAATACAATGATAACACATTATAGTCTTGTTTGGGAAGGTTAGTTTTTCGCCAAAAAGTTATTACAAATCAATAATTTATTATTTTATACGTCTTTTTATAAAAATTAAAAAATTATTAAAAAAAAGTCAATTTTAATTGACACAAAATAATAAACTAAAATGATATAAAAGGGTGAGGCTTGTCTTCATTGAAGGGTGTCGTGGGGTTTCTTTATGGAGTCCATTTCAATGATCTAAATTGTTCATTTTATCAAGTTTTATGTGTAGATTATTTATAAAAAAAAAAAGATTAATTCGATAATCATAACTATATATTTTTCTTCAAAAAAAAATTAAACAATAATTATAGTTTTCAAAATAGGTCATTAATCTTTTTTTAAGACAAATATAATAAAATTATATAAATATAATTATCAGATAAATTTGATTTTTCTAAATTTAATAAAATAAATAATTTAAATCATCAAAATAAGTGTCATAATAAACCCCATAACAAAACCCAATAACATCGTCCATCCAAACAGTGAACTGGACACAAACCTAAACCTAAAAAAAAATTGTAACAACTCATTCTAGCTGGTATTATATTAGATTAACACAAATGTTGTTGTGGACACACTGGAATAGAAACAGATATAAACACTCCCTTTGCACGTGCACACTTCACACCAAAACTGCTCCTCCCATTCGCTCCCTCTCTCACCAACCAACCATAACGTCTCTTTCTCTCCCCCTCTCTCCAAACCTTGCCACATTCCCCTTCCCAGCCCCCACCCCCCTTCACGAGACTTACGTGCCTCTTTCCACACTTCGTGTCATTGTTTATACGATATTCTTATTAATAATGTAATAAAATATTTTATAATAAATAATATTAATTCATCTTATTATTTAATTAGGAGACAAAGAAAAATTGATTTAATATATGTTTTAATTTTTAATAATTTAAAATATCACGTAAATAATGTTATATAATATTAAAAAATTATTCAATAATTTGGCTCCTCGTTGCTGGTACTACCTTCAAAACAACATCATTTTATGACAAAATTATGAAGAAAAAAAAATAAAAAACTGTCCCTTTTCTCTGTGACATTATTTGGCGATACTATATGATGCAAGTAATACAGTATGGAGGATTCGAATTCCCTCACTCTCCCTAATAATAAATTTGGATATTCTGTAAGTGCATTATCCGTAATACTCTAACTTTGTATTTGATTGAGAGATTTGAGGAGATATTTGAAAAGGGAAAATGAAAAGGTGTGTAAAACTATGTGAAATGTAGGCATATTTTTTTCACATTTCACCTACCTTTTCCATTTCTCTTTCCAAATCCCTCAACCAAACACAGTATAAAACAACATCATTTTGAGACGAAATTATTTTAAAAAAATTTAAAATAAAAACCTTTTTCTCTTTGATTTCATTTGGCAGTATTATAAAATGAAGAGAATACACTACAGAAGATCCGAATTCCTAGTCCGCACCACTATAAAGACCATCCCTCCAACTCTTTTTTCTTTTCTCTCATACATACACACTCCTCTTAATTCCTCTCTCTATACACCTCCTCCTCCATGGCCGAGCCACAATCCGACGGCACCTCCGAGGGCCGCCGGAAGTCCAGCGGAAAGCGGTCTACAACTGCCATCGATGCTGGTGTTGCTGCAGCAGTGCCACTGCCTACGGCGCCGTGCGGGGCGTGCAAGTTCTTGAGGAGGAAGTGCATCAGCGGGTGCATATTCGCTCCGCATTTCGGGTCCGACCAGGGAGCGGCGCGGTTCGCGGCCGTGCACAAGGTGTTCGGGGCGAGTAACGTGTCTAAGTTGCTCTTGCACATTCCGATGAACCGGAGACATGATGCTGTGGTGACGATATCTTATGAAGCTCAGGCTAGATTGTCGGATCCAGTTTATGGTTGTGTGTCAACCATACTTGCTTTGCAGCAACAGGTTTGTTTTATGGGATTGAGGTGTGAGATTTAGTTTAGTGAAGGTCCGATTAATAGTCAAATACACATAAATTCTAGTTAAATAGTTTGGGAATTATTTATTTAAGACTAATAGTCCATAGAATTGTAGCCGGTTCTTATTCAATCGATTCAAACAAATACCTTCACAGTTTGTTTTGTTTTGTTTTGTTTTTTTTTCCTTTTTACACTCATTATGGTTAAGTTTAGAAACAACTTATTTTAGTTAAACAGTCAAAACATCATTATTAAAAAGTCTTTCTATTTTTTGGATGTTATTTTCGTTAAAAAAAAAAAAAAATCAATTCCAAAATTAAAAATGTTTAAGACTCCCAAAATTAGAGGCTCGCATGACCTTCAAATATGACGTGGACCAATCATGTATTTTAATTTTTTTTTCTTTCCTTCTTGGGCCAATTATAAGTAAGTAGGGTTGTGGGAATTGTGTTTTTTTTTTTTTTTTTGTGAGTATGTAGCATTATTGTTCCAAAACAGTCAGTAAAGGAAAAGGGGTAGTACAGCAGCGAATGTGATGCCTCTATTTGAGGTGTATTGTATCTTTATTTTTATGATTTAAACTGTTTATTTTGTAGGATTTATTGAGTAATTTATTCCTACAAAAAATCATATTAATCGAATATCAACAACTATATGATCGATAACCAAAACAATAAATAATAAGTTTTTCTTTTTAGAAATAACAAAAACAATATACAATTCGATCATATAGTTATTGATATCCGACTAATATGATTTTTGATAGGCATGAAGTACTCAACAAAACTTACAAAATGCGGTTTGAATTATAAAAATAAGACCACAATATATCTCAAATAGAGAGGCACTACAGTCACTGCTGTGCTTTTACGTTGTGTTTGGTTGGGGGATTTGAAGAAGGATTTGGAGAGAGAAAGAGAAAAGTTAAGTAAAATGTGAATAAAATATACCTAAATTTCACTTAATTTTACACATTTTTTTCTTTTTCTTTTTCAAATCTCCCAATCAAACACAACATTAGGGTAAAAGGAAAAGCACAGAAAGTAAGAAAAGAAAAGTGAACTGGAAGAGTGAAGCTACTGGAAGAGTGAAGCTATAGAAGATCCGCTTACCATCCACATCCTAATGACATACAAGAGTTTTTGTCAATTAAATTAGTTCATTAATTTTTAGAATGTCATTGTTAAAATAAATATAGGCATAATTTTTAATACTTTGCTTATATTTTATAAAAAAAAATAAAATAGTTAAATTAATATAGTATCTTGCTTTTTCAAAATTTATTAAATTGACTTATCTCCCAATTAACAAGAAATTATCACAATATTAAAGTCAGATTTTAACAATTAAATATGCAAATAAAATTGCTTACAACACTTTTGAATATTAGCATTAGTGTAAAAGAAAAGAAAAAAAGTACAAGGATAATCTTGTTATTAAAATGGTATTATTATAGGACTTATTGAAAATTTAAAAGCAAATTGAGTACTGTCTCTTAAATTAATTAATATTTAATTTTTAAAAAATAGTTTCTTATGACTCTTTGAACTTATATATAATACAATACTAAAAATTAGAAGATATATTTTCTTGCAAAATTCTATTATATCCATATTTCATATTTGTATATCCTATTTGTATAATAGGATGCACCGTATTGGCATACTAGATGGTGATTAAATTTTATGAAACAACTCATCTATTGTAAATTGGACATTTAGGTGACGAAAAATGCCTAAGACTCCCAGTGGGGGTTACTGGGGGTCGTGTGTGTGTAGGAAGGTGATTGGCCCAAAAAATAATTTTTTTTTTCTTCAGCGAATGGAGCGGTGCCACGTCACTGGGTGTCTGAGGAAAATGATATGGGGTGACTATGGGGTGTTTATTAGAAGGAAAATGATATGTCCTGATATTGATATTGATTTGGATTCACACACAATTATAATGAGAATATCCAAATTCGTGTGAACAATTTCCGTCACAGTTTTTTTTGTTTTTTCCAAAAAATGCTCACAATAATTCAAAAAACTATATATCAATATGAGGAAATTGTCATATGAAAACTTATTCATATAGAGAAATGTTAGGGATACAAAAAAAAATTATTAAATTTTTTACTAAACACTAATATAGATGTGAGTCCCACATGGGTGTGGATCTCATATTCACATGAGTGTTTGATAAAAAAAATTTACAATCTAGCATTTTTATTCATATATTAAAATTTCAGGAACTGTTTTTATTCATCTTTTTCATTCTTAAGTTATATACATTTGCACATGCACTGGGTGTGCACCCTTGTATGTATATCAGCTCATCATATTTAAAAATGACAATCGTCATACAAAAATAAATTTTTGGATAAATTACGCCAGTAGTCTTTACATTTTAGCTCTTGTATAATTTTGATCTTTACACTTTCAATTGATTCATTTTTAACCTTTAATTTTAGATTTTGAGTCAATTTTATCCAATTGATAACGTCGTTAGGATTTTTCATGAAAAATAATTATTGAGTTGGTTAAGATTAACTCATAAAATTTATTAAATTTATAATTCTACCCTTAAAAGTATGACACATGTCGTTTATGTGTGTATTTTTTTATTAAAAAAAATGTTAATAATGGTAATAAATTAGATCAAATTAAGACAAAACCATAAAACCTGTGTCAAAATTGAGTTAATTAAAATTACAGAGACTACAATGACATAGAATAAAATATAAGGACTAGGGTGCAACTTGCCTTAATTTTTTTGGGGGGGAATTACATCCCAATGGGACAGAGTGTTTTTTTTTTTTTTTTAACACAAACATGGAGAGGTGCAAGTCACATTTGCATCCCCACAATATTTCACTTGCACTTCACATGTTTTTGTAAATTTTTTTCCTATTTCCATTGTGTTGTAATTCCCTTTCTTTTTTTTCTTTTTTTTTTTTTCTAGTATGTGATTGTGAATATGTTACCTAAACATCTACACCCTCTTTAGATCGTGAGATGAAAAAAAAAAACTAAATAAATAAATAAATTATTATTTGAGTTTCTTACCTAGGTGAGAAAAGAATAAAAATAATTGTGATTTCTCACTTTTTTATTTGGATCGATAATGAGGATACATGTATCTTTTTATTTTGTTTTGTTTGTATTTAAAGAGGTAGTTTAGGTAATATAAATTTTTTGTAAAATGTAATTTTAATTTCTCACCAAATCTCATAACTTTTGATAAGAAACAAAACTCAAGTTTTGAGTGATTTGTCTTTCTCGCAATTTTTCTTCTTTTTTACAATTACTCACCTCATTAATTATCCAAGTAAATGATAAGAAATCTGATTTCCTCAATTGCTTTTATTTTTTCACCAAAACCCTCCATCCGAAGGGAGTGCTAATGAGATGACTACATTAGTAGATAAAATGATAATTTATCTTGTTTACTACTTAACTTGCAATATAATGTGTTGATGAAGGTGGCATCACTCCAAGCAGAGCTAGCAATGGTGCAAACACAGCTGATAAACAGTAGGCTTGCAGTAGCAAATGCCTTCCACAACACCCACCAACTCCAACCACATCAACAACAACAACAACAACACATAGCATTGCTGCAACCAGGACCAGGACCAGCATACTCCAACAACTCATCCTCAACTTCCAACAATCACCACCACCACCACCACCACCACCTCCTTAACAACAACAACAACTTGATCATCAACTCTAGTTTCGACGCCCTTACTTGCGAAACAACAGCACCGTCTTCCCACAGCTTCGAGCCTCTTCAACTTTCTTCGCAATGTCCACCGAGACCACCTTCTTCCCAAGAAGATGAAGATCAAGACCAGGAGGAAGATGAGGAAGATAGTCGTAATAATCCTGCTGTCTCATTTGCTCATCACATTCTTCGTTCCAGTTAATTTCTCTCCCCTTCCTCAGATTTCTTTTTTTGTCTCTTTTCCATCAATAACTCTGGCGATCGTTATATATGTGTGTGCTATTGCAAAACATATATATGAATTCAAGATTAATAAGAACAACTCCCATCTCCCTTGTGCAATACCCTAGCATAAGCATACATGACAGATGATTTACAAAAATAAATAAATTTTATAGGGTTTAGCTTTTGTCAAATTCAAATGATCATTATGTTTGAGTTCTACATCCCATTTTAATATTCGAATTATTAATTTTGTAAAGTAATTCTTGTATATTATTCATGAAAAAAATTAAGTCGATTTATATTTTTATTTTATCGTGTTTGTTTTCAAGAAAAATGACAAGTGTGAATCCAAACTGTTTTGGGGTTTGGATTCTCTCAAGTTAACCATTTCAACTTGAGAGAGCATTTGGACTTGATGGGCCCATTTTGAGTCCGACCTCGGTGATTTGAACCGTTCACTTTTTAGTACTTATTGAGTAAAATATTCATGCAAAAAAAATAAGATGCTCGAAAATCGATAATTATATATTTAAATCATATTTGTATTATAAAAATAAATAAATATTTGTATTACGAAAAGTGTTACGTAAATTAAAATCTCATAGACACTCAATATAATTAGATAAAATTTATGGACTTATTGTATTTTTAAAATTTTTAAAGAATGTAAGTATAATTTTACCTTAACAAATTTTATCAAAATGATGCGAAAGATTGTTTCAAAAATAATAATGAATAAGTCAATTTAATAAATCTTTTGGTATAAAATGAACAAATACAAATATGTTATATTTTTCTGAGCTCTTTTGTTTTTGGTACCTAAAAAAAATTATACTTTAAGTTATTCTAGAGTAGAAAATTCTTAAAAAATTAAAGGGTCCAACCTTCTAAAAAAACCACTGAAAGAAAAAGAGTAAAAAAGAAATTGCTTTTTTGGAATTTTTATAAAGAAATTTGGTCAATTTTTTTATTTTTCGAATTTTATAGTCATAAAACCTAAAAACTAAAATAAATAAATAAATAAGTACCCACACAAAAAAAAAAAAAAAAAAAAAAAAGTACCCACAACAAAAATTTGATAAAAAAGAATGAGAATGTGGCTGAGACAATGAATGTGCACACACATCCAAAGATGGATAGGGAACTGCAAAAAACCCAACACCTCCATTGCATTCCAAATTGAATCACATCAAAAGCATTCTCCATGGTAGGCAACGACTGTCAACATCTACTCCAATTATTCTCCTAAATATAAGGATCAATCACAGAATAATACTAGAGATTTAAAAAATCAACCACAGAAAAATATTAAAGAAAAAGAATGTGTGGTTTAAATAGGTTGGTTGTAATTTTGAAAAACAAAAATTACATTAATACAAATCAAACCGATCAAAATGATATATCTATGTACTTTCATATTTTAAATTCTGTGAGCATTATGAAATGACTAATAATACATGTTTTGTAATATGAGTTAAAGAGAACAACTTTCACTATTATTCTTCATTTATTTTCAATGCAAGATTTTACAAGTTTTTATAAAAATCTTTGAACTCATGTCAATTTCTCATCTACACTAAACCCACAAAATCAAACTGTAACAAGCGATCGGTTTCGATTTCTCAACTAACAAAATTGAAAAATTCAGTTCGATGCTAAATTTTTTCTAAATCCTAACTAAACCAAACCGAACCACTTACACTCTTACATTTTCTCTCGATCATGACTAAACCAAACTGAACCGAACCGCTTACACTCCTACACGGATACTCCAGAATTCATTTCAATTCCTCAATACCACCCAAAAACTCCCCAAAAAAAAAAAAGGCATCTGTATCCACTAACCAACAACACTGCATATCCTGCAATCAACTATAACATGAAAGACCATCCTACTACAAATATGGTGCCCCTAAAACAAAATATTTAGAGAGACTCCTTTCAAGAAATTAGCAACTACCGAGTCTTCAAAAATTGGTCAGAAATCATATACATCACGGCAGAAATTCTGCTAGAAGCTGACCAACTTTGCAATACTAGGTCCAATGGCAGAGTATTCAAAAACTTGTGAAAAAAACAAACAACAAAAAAATAAGTAAAAGCAAAAAAACACAGATATAATGTGCGATAAGAAACCATGGTTTTATAGAAGAACAACAATGAAGTATTTAACATTGCAAGACACACCGGTAAGTAAATCTATTTAATTAAGAAGTACAGTCAAAAACATCTGAAATTTAAACAAATATACATATCCATTTACAGGTTGTAGACTCTGGAAAAATCATTATTCATATGAAGAAAAATTACTGTATTGTACATAAATAGATGATGAACTCCAATAATGACGGATACGCTGCCAGTTCTACTCTAAAAAAATAAATGAATTAGTGAGATGATTGTAAGACGAGTACATGATGATATTACCTGAAGTTAAGGGCATGATCATTTCTTGCTCTCACATAGATGATAATATACAAGTGTTCACCTCACTTTCAACCACTACAAACCATACATAGGCCCAGTAAAAACTACCAAGCCAGCGTTTTCCCCGCAATTCCAACCCAGTTCGCATCTGATAATAATTTTAAACAAATGCACTCTACAACATGAACACTTTAAACTGCTCGCTTTTGATGGATTCAGCTCAAATTATCCTGATTACACCATTTCTTAATCACCAATCATACAGCTTCTTTCAGAGAACATAAATTCCCATCTGATCCCTTCCCAGCAACCAATGAACAATCAAAATGGCAAGCTTAATGCAGCCATTGATGCAAACTTTGAATGCTAAAATCTAAAACAATGAAAGGGTAATTGATGCCAGTTTATATGTAAATTAACATAGAACTGGGAAATAAATAAGACTGATTGGGAGAGAAACTTCATAACACGAAACTGAAAGATCATAGGAGGGCCATTCAAAACCCAAAGCTTTCTTGCAGCTGCTAAACTGAGCTTAGGGAAAGAACTACCACTCCTCATCACCCTCTTTAACAAAATTTCTGACCAATATATACCACGTAACATCATTAGGTATGAAACCATTTCCCACACCTCTGCTTAGAAGTACACAGGCATCATCTAACATGCCCTGTTTACACTGCGAACTGATCAAAGTGTTGTAAGTTATAGCATCAGGAGAAATTCCTTCATCTTGTAACTTGTCAAAGAGGTCAAGAGCTTCTCGAACATGACCCATTTTGCATAGACCATTAATTAGGCTGTTATAGGTAACTATATCTGGTGTCAATCCTCGATGAATCATATCCCTTAAAAAATCAAGCGCATTCTGTACTTTCCCAGTCCTACAAAGGCGATTTATCAAAATATTACAGGATTTAATATGGGGATCAAGCCCCTCCCTCATCATTTCCTCAAAGAATCCTAATGCTTTGTCAACAGCCCCTTCATTGCAAAATGCCGTAATTATGCCATTAGAAGTTATCTCATCAAGGGGGCAGCCTCTAAATAACATATCATTTACAAGCTTAAGTGCATCTTGGGTTGCACCTTTCCTTAAAAAAGCATGAATCAATGTGTTGTAAGTTACGGTATTCGCAATAACACCATCCAGTAACATATCATGATACCTTTCCAAGGCCTCTTCCATCTGATCGACCTTGCAAAGCCCATATATCAATGAATTATACGTGAATATGTCAGGTTTACATCCTTCACTCAACATATCACTGAACATGTGTAGAGCCTCATGGACACTCCCATCCTTACATAGTGCACATATTAGGCAATTGTAGCCCACTGTATTCAGACTGATCCCCTTAATTGACATTTCATCCAAAATATGATGAGCTTCCTTCAGCTGGCCAGCCTTGCAGAATCCATCAATCAAAATCGTGTAAGTGATCACATTAGGCTCACAGCCCTTAGATTCCATCTCTTTCACCAATTCAAGTGCTGAAACCAAAGACCATGTTTTACACAGTCCATTGACAAGTATGTTGTATGTATAAACATCTGGGTAACAGCCAATACTCAACATGCTTTCATTCAAAATATCTTTTGCTGCATCAAGCTGTCCATTTTTAACATATCCATCAATTAAGGTATTAAATAAGACAACATTTGGCTCCGGCACTCTATTCAACAATGCCTTTGCTTCATCAACTTGCCTCATTCTGCACAACCCATGCATCAAAACACCATAAGTTATAGAGTTGGGAGTGAAGCCACGGAGAAGCATCCGGTCAACCAATTTTGCAGCCTCATGTATCCGATTGACCTTGCAAAGGCAGTGGATAACATCATTGAAGGTATTCACATCTGGTGTGCAGCCCATCAGAAACATTTCCTCCAAAAGTTTCAATGCTTCATTTACTCTATTAACTTTGGAAAGAGCATGTATAAGAGTCTGGTAAACCACAGAATTGGGTACACATCCATGTTTGGTCATGTCCCTAAGTAGTGAACATGCAGTGTCCTCCTCATTTATGGAACAGAGTGCTTTCATTACCACAGCAAAAGTGTAAACAGTAGGAGAAATACCCTTATTCAACATTTCATAAAAAACATTTGGGGCAACTTTCGGACAATTTCCAGCTACCAGTATATCCAGGACAACATTATATGACCTAAAAGTGGGTACACAAGAAAAAAGACTCCTCATATCTAAAAGCAACCTAGTTGCTTGCCCAGGCAAACCAGCTCTACCATAATATTTCATGATCAAAATGAAAAGGGATTCTTTAAAAACTATTTGTTCTTCTTTCATCTGCAATAGCAAACTATCTATGACCTTAAATTCCCCGGCTGCCCCAAGTTTATCGATTAAAGCACAACACACATCAAAGGAATGGCAATAGCCCTTCTGGGTACCTGCCCATTGGAATAGCTTAACTGATGTCGACACATCCAGAGGGAGCTCCAGCAATTTACGAAGTTGATTCGGGGAAATCCAATTGAGCGATTTTCGGAGCTTTTCAAGATCAAAAGGTTTGAGTAAGCTCTCCCACTCTGTTTCAGACTCAGGCTCATGGTTATTAAGGACTGTCTCACAATGACTTGCCTTAACCCCAGAAGAGCAAAATGCGTAACAGTTTTTGCACAGTAACTGTAAATCTTGGAGCCCAAGATCTGAGAGTTTCAATCTTTTTAGCATAACTCTAAAGGTGCAACTGAAAGTTTCAGAAACTAACAGTATGTGGAGATGATACGAATTTGTAGAGCAGAATGGCCATGAACCATGTTCAGATTTGGATGCTACTGTTGACTGATTCAATCAGTTTTAGCAAATTTGAGCTGCAAAATTATGATAACCAAATTGAGTAATATATGAATATGATTATATATGATAGAACAAGTCGAATAAGTACCAAAAGAAATAAGGAGTAACACTAAACACGGAGGAAACACCATTAATGGAATAAAAAGAGAATTTAAAACAAAATGTAAATATATAATTATATATATTGAAAATTTTGAATTTTGAATTTTGAATTTAGATGGATCTGCATGTTTGGTACAAGGGAATGACGTGCAAGTTGTAATGGAATAATATACCCATAGCCATACCCATTCCCATTCTGTTATTTGGTTGCCAACATGGATTTCCCATTCTCAATTCCCATGTTTTTGGTTAAGCTTATCAAGTTGCTGGAATGGAAAGAATTGGGCTCAGGGTACGGAACTCTTAGTAAACATTATCTTGAGGCATAGCCCCTCTAAACATAAGCTTCTTTTCTTTTCTTTTTTTTGATAACTGGGTGTCTAGACTAACTTACGCACACCTCGACTAATCCTAGGAGACCAATCTCACTGCTCACTTGCGGGGCCCCATTTAAAACCAAAACAACTGCCCTGTATGGACTGACCCTAACAAGCTTATGCAACTAGTGAGTATTGAACCTGAGACCCAGAGGGAGCACACCCCCAACCCAAGCCCCAAGTTGCACCGACTAGTGACCCCCCCCCCCCCCCCCCCCTTTGCCGACACATGCTGCTTGCAAAAGAATATTGGTGACCGCCTTGTAATTATTTTCATCCACCAAAGTCTGATGTAAAAAGTGATTTTTCTAGTAGTGCTTGCAATGAACCACACTTGAATCACATAATTCACTCAATTTAAAATTGAACAGCATGAATCAAATTATTTTGATTGAAACTCATGGAATAGTATGAATACATAATGTGTATTTCAATTTCAATGTTGTACAATTGTTTAGGTTTCTAGGACACTTTCAGTTACAAGTTTTCGCTTACATAATTCAAACAGAAAAAACAAAGAGTCTCAAAAAATGTGTCTGCTTTTCAGTTGAAACGATCCCCAAAATCTCAGCAAAACTGTCCCCAAAATGAGAGACTGTTTCCAAAAACTCAGCAAAACTGCGCAAGGGAACTACCAATGCTTGTCCCCAACAATCAAACCAGAATAGATCAACAGATTCACAATTTTTCTAAACTCTATAAACCAAAAACAATCGTGTACAATAAAATAAAAACGACAGGAGAGAGAAAAAGAGACCTGAATGATATGGCTTCTAGAAGTGGCGGCGGTGGCGACCCACTCGGTGGTGACTTTGGCCGGCGGTTGTGAACTCATACCTCTAAATGGGAAAAGAGAGATTGGGAAAGCAAGAGGGGAGAGAGAGAAAGAGAGAGAGGAGAGAAATGGAGAGGGGTTACACTACTAACATTTTTATTTATTTATTTTTATGATAAATTACACTATTCTCTTTTATATTTAAAGAAAATATAACAAATCTCCTAATTTTAATATAATTACACTTTTTGTTTTTTTTTTATAACCGAACTACATAAGGAGCATGAAACATGAGAAACAAAAAATGTAGGCTTATTTCATACTCATTTATCTATTTATTTATATTATTTAAGTAATGTGGAGTCTCATAAGGAGCATTTTACAAGTTCCAAAATTTCATAATAAATTTATGAACTTATTAATTAAAAAATAACATTGGCTAATCTATTAAAATAATAATTTTTAAAATGTTAATAATTCCATAATTTATAATTTCCAAAAAGAAAGATAAAAAAATATGAGTGATGCTATTAATATCTCATTAATTATTTTAGACTCCCATTTTTTAGCTTTTTTCTATTACAATAATAATCTCAAATGAAATTACTAAAAAAGATATTAATAATTTTCGGACATCCTATCTTGCAATTAATTGGTGTTTTGGGAAGATGGTAAAAAACTAAAATTTTATCTTTTTGTGTAAAAAAATAGAGAGATGATGTGACTTAAAAAAGTTAAAAAGTTAAAAAAAAGCCAAAAAGCTAATGTTCCCAAAACAAGCCACACACCCACTACATCATGAGTTAGGGTTTATGAGAGTAACCACCTCTATTACCACCCATCTATCTTCCCTAAATCCTACCTTCAAAACCCTTTGGCGGCAATATTTCGGCGGCAATGGTGGCAACCATTTGATTATATACACTTCTCCAACAATGACAATGAGTGAAAGTTTTTTCTGCAACCACAACTCCATGAGACGATATGAGTACCATAATAAAAGCTCTGAAAAAGTTTATAGCTTTGATGGTATTCTTAACTCAAAGGAGATTGACCTTGTAAGGGTAAGTTTCTTGAACAAAATGGCAAAAATAATAAAAATTGTTCGTCATTTTTTCAGGACTGAACTCCTCGAACATATGATCGAAATTCAGGAATACAAACCCGAATGTTGTTTATTTGTAACAGGTAACCGAAGCAGTAGTAGAAGCAGGCAAACAAAGGAAGTCGGACCACCATTAGGTGGTCATCCGGCCGGTTGACCAAGGAGTCGACCGGCGGGTGAAATCCTGCCCAGTTTTACTCATACAGAGAGCATACAAGTACAATAAGGTCATAAATGAATGACAGAAAACCAACTAGAGAAACATGAAAGTGAATTGTGTTGTGTGTATGAAAAAATGTAATAGAAAAAAAAAAAATCATATAGTTGACGAACCTTGTAATGAATCGGAGAAAAAAATTTCTTAATTATCACAAAAATTTTCGACTAATTTTGGGAGGTTCCACTGTCGTGAGTTTTGTTAGAGTTTTGGGAAAGAGGCTTTTTAGGGTGTAAGGAGTGTGGAGGTGTGCATTTGAATTTGTGAAATGTTTTTACAAGGATAATTTTGGTATTATTTGAGGAGAGAAAAGAAATTTTAAGGGTTTTACAATTTATAAGTGGGGGTCCAAAATAATTGATGGGTGCTAATAGCAGCACTAAAAATATTTCATATCTTTCTAACAGTCCACTCCCACTAATTTTTATTTTCTTTAAAAAAAATTAAAACTTGTTTCTTACTATATTATTCTATTATTCATACCATATATAACTACACTCACATCTTTAAAAATCATGATAAAAATTAGGAACTTTCAAAATATTTTGATTTAATTACACACATTTAGTTTCTTTTGTACACTTTTTTTCCCCCCTTTTTGATTTGTTTTGTACACTCATATATTTACGCCTAAATTATAAATTTTTGAAAAATTTGGCTATAAACCCCCTTTGCCTTCCTTTCATTGTTAAAAGGATTAATAAAAAAATTATACTTTCTAAACCCCCTCATAATTATAAAATCTTACATAAAGGACAAAATTTATTATTTAAATATTTTATTAGACTATTATACCCTCAACTAAATTTTTCCACATTCTCCACCCACTCTCTCCCCACCTTCTTTGTCTTTCTCTTCCCTCTCTCCCTTCTCTAACTCCTTCAAGCTTCAGATCTAGAAGCTTCAGACCTCGCCAACGCCACCGGCATCATTGTCATCACTCTCCTAGCCAAGTCCGGTCAGTTAGCAGGCGAAACTCTGGCGATCAACAATACCGAACCGATCTCTACGATGAACTCATCAAGAACATCGAGAACGAAATTAACCACGGGTTGGAAAATTGTCCTCCGACGCCGGAATCGAAGAAGATCGTCTACGAGGAGAAACAGATCGTCTCTGAATTGATCGCTGTTACTCCGAAGAGCAATGAATTGATCGCTTAGTTTTGAATATATATATATATATATATATTTGTGTATGAGTGTTGTTGAACACATGTATTCTTTTCATTGAGATTTGTAATTGTTGATCGAGTTTTAGAAGTTTTTCTTCTCAATTAGATATGTTGATTTGTTGATTAATTTGTTTTGTTTTTGTTTGTTTGTTTGTTTGTTTGTTTGTTTTTTTTTTATTTATTTTTGTTGTTTTTGATCTAATTTCATTTGACAGAACCAGAGTAAAATTTTACTCTGGTTCTATTGCTCTGTTTTTTGTTTCAGATAATGAGAGTAAAATTTTACTCTTATTCTATTGCTCTGTTTTTTGTTTGAGAGAATTAACGTAAAATTTTACTCTGTTGTTAGAATGACAGTAAAATTTTACTATCAAGAGGTGGTCATTGCCAAACACTTCAGCCGCCACAAACACTGCCTTCGCTTTTTTACTTTTGTGCAGAGTAACATTTTAATTTTAGCTTAAGAGTCTCACAGTTTACTCATTTTTCAGAGTAAAATTTTACTTTTATACAGAGTAAAATTTTACTTCTGTGTAGAGTCTAACATTTTACTAGTTTTTTAGAGTAAAATTTTACTTTAGCTTCAGAGTCTCACAGTTTACTCGTTTTTCAGAGTAAAATTTTACTTTTATACAGAGTAAAATTTTACTTTTGTGTAGAGTCTAATATTTTACTAGTTTTTCAGAGTAAAATTTTGCTTTTATACAGAGTAAAATTTTACTTTTAGTTTACACTTTACTTTTAGTTTCAGAGTGTAACATTTTACTCTTATTCAGAGAAAAATTTTACTTTTATTCAGAGTAAAATTTTACTCTGAAATACACAATGAAGATGGCTTAATAGGAGAGCTGATAGATATGAGGGTAATATAGTAAAAGAAACAAGTTTTAAAATATTAGGGGGTTTTGAAAGTACTTATATAATTATCGTCCTTTTGAAAGACAAATTAGATAGTGAGGAGGCTATCACCAAATCCCCCTAATTTTTTTAATACATGTGATGGGTGTGAAAAGAAATTAAGTGTGTATGATTATAAGCACCCTCCCTATTAGCCTCACTCATTGATTTTGTTTAAAAAAAATAAAAATAAAAATAAAAATTCTATATCTTATCAATTTAATTCTTTAGTTAATGATTTTTCACACTATTAAAAAAAAAATATTTTTTATAATGGTAACTTCATTTCACAAATAATTAATTATTTTTAAAATATTAAAACATTTTACTTGAAAATTTGTATTAAATAAAAATTTAATAAAATTTAAATTGAAAATTATGATTTGTTTTGAGATTTCACTTCTTTGATCAAGTTCTACGCTAAAAATATGAACTAGCATCTGATCTCAAATAATTTTTTCAAATGTAAATATAATTTAATATTAGACATATTTTAAGAATAAGTATATAATTTCTTAATTGAAGATTTAGAATATTAATAAATATGCCTAATATATATTCATATTTTTTTATTTTGGTTATAAAAAATTTTACAATATTTTTACCATTTTAAAAAATAAATAAGTGGGCAATGTGATAATTGGGCATGAACCAAAACGATTATCTAAAAATTGTATTGATATATAGCATAAAAATCAACCCCCATTTCTACATTACTTATTAATTGTTTTCACTAATTGATTGATTAATTTGTAAATCAAGCCCAAGGTATAATTAGAACAAGCTCCATATTTTAAGTCGACCTAATATTATATAAGTTTTTCATACATAAATATACTTAATCATTTTGTATAAGAATTTTTAATATAAACATATAAATTTTTTACAATAAATAAATATGTCAAGAATATACATACATTTTCTTATTTTGGTCATAAAAAAATAATCATGATATATTTACCAATTTTAAAAATAAAAAAATAAGTAGGTCAAATGATGATTTGGGTATAAATGAAGATAATTCTCTAAAAATATAATTGTTGACATAAAAATTGATCTTAATCTAACTTCTAAATCACTTTTAATGTTTAATGCAAGTATTATCCTTCAAATTAATTCATACTATTCAAAACTTGAGAAATTATAATATAATAAAAAACAATGTTCAAATAGTACACATTAATATTGTTTGGGAGGGAAAAGATTGGATACACACCTAATTTTTTGCATAATACACAAAGTGATTGCCCCGAGATTTGAACTCATAACCTCAAGATTATTAGACGAGAAATTATAATATAATTTAAACATAAAATTGAAATTGATTATTACCAACTATTTCTATGAATTGACCAATCAAAATTTTAAATTATGTCCAATGTATTCTTACAACAATACCCATATTTTAAGTTGACATTGAATAGTTTTTCACACACACACACATATATATATATATATATATATATATATATATATATATATATATTTAACTATTCGTATTCATGAATTTAATAAATAAATGAGTTAAGTGGTTCACGCTTACGCATAGATTAAGACAATTAGGTCATGGTCAAATTGAGATAAATTTTGAGTTAATTAGATTATGCCACTTTTAGAGTCTAGCACAATTATAAATCCTCTAGCCAACTCTTATTCTTTTGTATTCATGAATTATACCATAGGAGAAACTACAATTTTATGCCTAAGCAGACATATTTTTAAACTTTTGCAAGATAGACAATGAGTAGTTAATAAATTGACAAATTAAATTTATTATATGATTGGGTTATCTCTGACATAAAATAAATTAAATTACAAAACTTATAAGACAAAATGCATTTATGTTTTATTGTAAATATAGTTTTTATAATTTTATTGCACTTTTTTAAAAATACATTATATCATAGTTTATTTATTTTTTATAAATAAATTTTATGTTATTATTTAATTTTGAAATTAATTTTTAATTATTTATTTAAACCTATGCATAGCATGGGTATTATGGTTTATAAAATAATTTTAAAAAATTACACCCCTGCTATGAAGATCCGTTAAGCAAAGGTGAGTGAGAGAGAAAATAAGAAAATGGCCCAATATGAGATGCCAAAACTTGCAATTGTGAGAAAATTTTAAAGTTGTACTTGGTAGGTAAATACTGATTTCAAAAAATATAAGAAATAAAGGTCATTGATAATTCATTATTTGTCATTTTCATTTTGTTATTTAATTTTTTGATTTAAACAAATTTTGCTAGATTGAGTTTGACAAAAAAATTATTATTATTATTACTATTATATGGCAAACTAAAAAAATTTAATTAGTAAAAAATAATTATTATTATTATTATTGAGTTTCACATAATTTACAATATCATCTAATATATGGCAAACTAAAATTACGAAACCATTAGAAAATAATAATGTATTTATGTTTTATCATAGGTATAGTTTTTGTCCCTAAAAATAAAAATTAAAAAGTGCAATTTTATAATCTATCATGATTTTTGTTTAATTTTTACTAATTACATTATGATTCATGTTATTATTATTTAGAACTTAAAACATAGCATTAATGATAAGGGGAAAAAACATAAGTGAAATTGTGATAAAACTAATTAAAATTTAATTAATTTTATTTTTTTACTGTTTAATTTTAATTTCAAAATTAAATATTAATTAAATATTATTTATTTAAAACCGTGCATAACATGGATATTATGCTAGTATCTCAATATGAGAAAGTTTGAGAGGCCAATGGAGCCTCATCATGGGTTCCATTTCAATGATCTGAACTATTCATTTTTTGGCGTCCTTAATGTATATCCAATAATTATAACTTTTTTATTTTACCATATTTCTCTTCCAAAAAATAGGCATAAAATATATTTTAAAATAGATCATCCATCTCTTTAAGAGAAAAACATAATAAAATGAAGGGAAAATTGTGGTTTGGCATCTCCTAAATAATCTATCTTTTTATCTATTTTGGATTACATCACCTCTCTATTTTTTTACACATCTTTTCGTAAAAAGTCAAAAAGTGCACTTATTTAGAACATCCCAAAAAGTCTAAGGTCTCTCTCCCATTTTTAGTAATAGAAGAAATCCACGATATTATTTTTTGATGTCTAAGGTCCCTCAACTCCACACCAATATATCATAGAGAAATTTGACTCTCTCAAATCAAACCTCATTTCTCTCTCTCTCTCTCTCTCTCTCTCTTCAAACTCCTATCTGTCGTAGTCTATCGCCTCCGTGACCCCGACACCACCGTCCGCTTTGCCTACATCACCGCCACCACCTCTTTCTTCTCTCACGTCACGAAACCTCCATTTACTTCGATCATCAAGCCCTTGGTTGAATCTCTCGTCACTGAACAAGATTAGAGAGATTTGGTTTCCAAATCTCATTTTGTAGCAATCTCTCTCTCTTGCTTGCATTGGTGGGTTGGGCAATGGTGGAAAGGGATTGCAACGGCGGCTCAAATTTGGTTTGATTGCGATGATAATGGTGATTTGTTTTGTAGCGATCTCTCTCTCTTAGTCGATCATCTGGTCGTCATGATGCATGGAATTCTCGAAAGGTCATATATATATAATCATCTAGCAGACACAAATATACACTCATATGTTCTTAATTTCTATTTTTGTTTTGTGAATTGTTTTATTGGATATTGGTTTTGATGATATTTGCTTTAAATTTGATCGATTTGAAAGATAAAGTTGGATTTTTCAATTACCGTTTGATATGCTTTAAATCTTTTAAATTTTTTGTTCCCCTAATATCTTATATTTCACAATTCAGAAATTCATAGAAAATTCAAAGAAAATCTAGAGAAATTATCTGGAAATCCAAAGAAAAGCTCTAGACTGGAATCCAAAGAAATTCTCTGACCTTCCCAGAATTTCTCTGTTCATTTCAAGGTTTATAAACTGAATGAAGAAGAGCACAGATGAGCTGAAGTGATAGATTTGGGTGACAGAGTATTGTTGGTGGGTACATATTGCTCCTACTCTATTTTTGTTACAGATTTCGATGGATGCAAAGGGAAGAATTGTGTTTTCTTCTTGGATGAATGTTGCAGTTTGTATGATGAAAACTTTCATGATCAATATGATAAACTTAAGGCATATGGTCAATGGGAAACTGGGGTTTTCAGCTTGGAAGATGGGAGTGTTGAGCCATTAGTCTTTTACCCTGGCTTTGCTGTCACGATCCAAACCTGCCCCTATAGGTTTAGTACCGTAACCGGCCAGTAGTCCGTGGATTACCAAAGGCCTCTGAACAGATTATCAAGTAATAAGGGGCTGCAGAAGCAATAATACAAAAATAGATAAGGTCCAAAGAGCTGTGACAACATACATGGGACAGAAGATTTTAAAACTTATTTATACAAACATAAACATGCCAGTCAAGGACACCAATATTTACAAAATAATTACAGAAGTGAACTTCCCAAGATCTGACTATACAGTGCAAACACTAAGACTAGCATGAAATACAAAAACAACCATGGCATTAAACTTCGATCGGAACCTCCTTGGGAGGCACAAAGGTTGGCTGACAAAACAGTACAGAAGGCCGTCAACTCTAGCCCTGGTCATGTGTCGGCTCACCTACATACATAATATAAACTGTGAGCAAAAGCCCAGTGAATAAGAACAGAGTAAAGGGGTTATATGAATGATGTCCAGCACAAGTTAGAATCCAGCATTTAAATCAGAGCATAATCAGACTTCAAACAGAAACAGATTCATATACATTTTCATATTCAGATTTTGCATAAGATCATACGTGGTACACCCATTAGCTATCAGATCAGATTGGTCCAGAGACCCACATACATAGTTGGTACCAACGACCACAAAGGTCCATATCTTGCGCTCAAGTAGCCATGGTCTTGTTACCCCCAGGCAAGGGCCACGTGCAGATTAGCCACGGTATTGTTACCCACAGGCGAGGGCCACATGCAGATTGGCCACGGTATTGTTACCCCCGGGCGAGGGCCACGTGAACTAAGGGTGCCACAATTACTTTTCAAAAAATTAGACATTCATTCATAATTCGTAAGATAGTATTTCAGAAAACAGATCATACAATACCAATCAGAAAATACTTAACTTTACAGAGTTATTACTCACAGTGGGCTTGGAGACAGACAGACAGACAGAGCAGATCGATCAGACAGGACGTGGTACGTGACCTACACGACACATAACAGATACACACTTGAAACGCACGTTCTAATTGTACAAAACTTATTTCGTTGGCTCTTAGTGTGTTTCTAATCTCTTGTCCTCATTATGGGGTCTCTAACATGGCCTAGGAATGCCTATGATGGAATGAGAATGCAAAAATGCATTGGAAAACATTTCTCAAAATTTGCTGAAAATAAGGTCCACACTCGAGCGGACATGCAGATAAGGAATCTCTGCTCGAGCGTGGACTTCCTCGCTCGAGCGGACTGTAAACCATGACAAAAATGCTGGATATGCGATTTTCACGCTCGACGGACGCTCAATCTCCGCTCGAGCATGAGACTCAAACCCTCGCTCGAGCAGACTACAAAACACAAGAACTTCTGGGTATATGCATTTTACGCTTGAGCATGACTCTCGCCGCTCGAGCAGAAGTGCATGTACTCAGGCTTCACGCTCGAGCGTGAAAGTAGCCGCTCGAGCGTGGGTCAAATTTTTGGAAAATCCAGATTGACCTCCAAGCATGAAACTCGACCTCTAACCACCCAAAACTCATTTTTCTGGGCCAAATCTTTGGAAAACACTTAGTAACCCATAAAACAACATGTTTAAAGCTTCAATTTAAGAAATCATGGCCCAAGAGCAACCCAATGTGTGCAAAATCAACACGAACTCCATGAATATGCTATGAATCCAACATGCAAGGGCCCCCCTTGAATTCAAACCTTCTAAAACATAACCAAACTTAAAAATTTGATGGAAAACAAGTTGAATGACCACAATGTGAGTGAAATTAACACATGCATGGAAGAAACTCTTGAAATCATGTTCAAAATGTGAAGAAATGCACATGCATGCATGATTTAAGCCTCAATTCCACATTTTAAGCCAAACTAGACTCTAATCTACAATGTTTCCACGAATCAAGCAAGCTACAACTCAATATCATAATTAAGGAGATGAATTCACTACCTTAGGTTTGAATTCCAAGCTTAGTAGCCTAATCTTCCAAGTTGCCTTCACTCCCTCCAAATTCAAGCAAAATTCTAGATGATTCAATTTTGTTCTCTTATGCTCTCCCTCTCCTACGGTTTGGTCTCCCAGAGAAGGCTGATGAGAGATGCCTCTAAATGTAATAAGGTGTAATGGGGAGTGGTCTCAATTCAAATCACTAAGTGGCATAAGTGTAATAATTCAAACTAGTGTAATTTAATGTTGTTTAATCCAATTTAATCATACCAAATCAATTTTTAATTAAACCTACCATAAAACTCTATAAATCCTAATTAGCACATAACACAAGTCAATTTCTGATTCGAACACCGATAAAGCTTTCAATTTGCAGTTTAAAGTCAAAGACATGAACAAATTATTTTATGGCAAACAGATAGAAACACGTAAATGATGCAATACACATGCAAATAAATCTCAAATCCATCCTAATCTTCTACAAGGCATAATTAAGTGCGAATTAACATTAATTAGAAGTCGGGGGTCATTACATTTGCGAACATTTTTTGGTCTCCCCCAACTTAGCTGCTTGCCCCAAATTCATCTTCATACCTGTCTTGAAAGTAAAGTTCCAAATACTCTACTTTTTTTTAGAAGCCCTTTAAAGTTTTGATTTTGAATCATTATCACACTCCCTGTTTGTTTGAACTCAGAGAAATTCGTGTGAAAACCAAAGAAATTCTTTGAAAATCCAGAGAAAATCTCTAGACTGGAGTCCAGAGAAATTCTCTAGCCTTCCCAGAATTTCTTTGGAGAGAAATTCTCTGGGAAGTCCAGAGAAATTTTCTCGATTGATGTTGAGGGACTTTAGACATTATGAAAATATTAGATATCCTTTATGCTATAAAATCTTAATATCAAGGATCCTAAAAAAATCCCCTAAAATGAGAATGTTATGACTAGCGAATTGACCTAATTTTATTTATTAATAATTTACATTGAGGGTCCTATAAAATGACAGTTCAGATAATCGAAAACGGCACCTGTGTTGAGTCCACGGGTCTTGCAAGTTCTCTCATGTTGAGATGTAAGCATGAGAGAAGCTAAATCTTAAAAAAAAAAAAAAAAAAAAAAAGGGTAAAAATAATGTAATTAAATTGTGATCTTTTTAAAATAAAGGTGTGGCATCAAGATATATATTATTTATAGGGATATAACTGTACAACGATGCAGTAAAAAAAATTAAAAAATCATGAAAAACATTCAATTTTAATTATTAAACCATATAAATTTTATCACTAATTTATAAATTTTTTTTTCTGCCAACACTTTGTTGTTATTCCCCCTATTTATAAAATATTTATATCACATCATTATAATAAATATATATATATATATATATTATGTAAGAGTAAAATTTTACTCAAACAACTGCATTTTAATTCTGCCAGGGTTGTTAACAACTCCGCCGGTTCTAAACCCGGGTTAAGAAGGAGGGTTATGTGTTAGGTAGCCAACAGCTAACACGTAAAAAAGTCGTTCGGATCCCTTATGACAATGAATCATACTTTCAATCGTTTAAATGCTAGGTTGTTCCCCTCAAGTGACGTGTTGCACCTGCCTCCGGCTGTTTCGAAAAGTGAGCAAGGGGCGTCGTATCAACGCTTGGGTGCGGTAAAAAATGGGCAAAGGTTCCTCGCGTTTCTCTGCACGAGCGCGGGTAAAACAGCTAGTCTAAGACTATAGGTTTAGGGTAGCTACTTGGAACTGTGACAACCCCCGCCACTGTTTACTGCTAAACTGTGACTGAGTATGTTAAGTAACTGATCTGACTGAAATTCTGAACTGATCGATTGAGTGTATTAGTTTAAATGCAGGTCTATCTGTTTGACTGCTAAATAATATGTTCATGTTTTATGTTTTAAACTGTAAATTTAAGGCCTTATCGGCGGCCGAATCCGAAACTGATTAGTATTTTATGCTAATTGGAATTTATGTGATTTTATGGTATGTTTAATTGAAATGTGATTTGGAGTCATTAAATTAGATTAAATATTGTTAAATTACATTAGTTGCATTATTTACCTTTTTGCCACATTATTGGGCCACTTCATAAGACCTCTTGAGACCTGAATTTGTATCATTTTGTTGCATCATTCTCCATCTTCTTGGCCATAGCCGTGGGAGAGAGAGTGAGAGAGTGGGAGAAAACTTAGCTCATCAAGAACTTGGCTTGGAGACTTAGAAGAAATTAAAGGAAATTTACATATTTGAGCTTCCATACCTAGAATTGAAGACCTAAGGTAGGAGAATCATCTTCTTGAACTTGAATTCTAGTTGTATCTTGCATGGTCCATGAGCCATTAGTGATCTAAGTCTAGAATTTGTTTAAAATTGTTGAATTGAAACTTGAATCATGCATGCATGCATGTACACATTGTTGAGTTTTGAGATTGATTTCATGGAAATCCTCACATGCATGTCTATATTCTAGCTATGGTCCATGAATTCATCATGTTTTTGAGTGAATTGACTCATTTGATCAAGTATTTGAAGCTTTGATTTCAATTGAACAATTGCATGTTACATATCCATTATGTTCATGAAGTTTTGTTTGGATTTGTGTTTAATTGAACTACCTTTGGGCTTTGATTTTGCAAATTAATCTTTGAAACATGTCATATTATGGGTTTTAATATGTTTTCCAGAAAATGGGCCCAAAAGGATCGAATTTGAAGCTTTAAAGATTGAGTTTTGTGCTTGGAGACAAATCTGGAAATTCCAGATTTTGGATCCACGCTCGAGCGAGGAACTCCACGCTCGAGCGTACACTCTGAGTTCATGCAGTCCGCTCGAGCTGGGAAAGTAACGCTCAAGCGTGAAATGCGTGTATCCAGTACTTTTCACATGTTTACAGTCCGCTCGAGCGAGAGAATGCACGCTCGAGCGACGACTTGTGTCTCACGCTCGAGCGGAGGTCGAGCGCCCATCGAGCGTGAATTGCATGCATCAAGTACTTTTGCTTGAGTTTATAGTCCACTCGAGCGAAGGAAGTCACGCTCGAGCAGAGATCCTTTGTCTGCATGTCCGCTCGAGCGTAGAAAGCCACGCTCGAGCGAGACCCCTGTTTTCTGAAAATTTTGAAAAGTGCTTTAAAGTGCATCTTTGCATCCTCATTTCATCCTAGGCATTCCTAGGCCTAGTTTAAGGCATCTTAATGAGGATATTGATGTAGAACCACATCGAGTCAAGATAGGGACTAAGTCATTGATTCCCAAGTGTGTAACTTAGTGTGTGTTCATTCTATAACTGTGTAGGGTTGGCATCCGAGGATGCTCATTAGCCGCTTATAGCCCAGTGTTCTGTGAGTAACAATGTTGTAAAGCTATGTTCAATTATGAATATTTTCTGAATGATCAACTGTTCTGTTTACTGAAACGTTATTGTTTAATGAATGAATGATTGTCCTATTTGTAAACTGTATTCGTGGCATCCATAGCAATTTACTGTTACTGTACTGTTACTGCTACTGTCACAGAAATCTCTGTCGGTTCCCATGTTGGAACCACTACTGTTTACTGATATGATGGCCATTAACTGACTGTTCGGTCTGTTAAGACCTACTGTATTGTTTGTTATTGGATGTACCACATATAACTGCTATGATTTCTAAATAACTGATATAACTGCTTAAAGACTGAAAGGACATTCATTCTTAACCCCTTTACGCATCTGTTATTCGTTGGGCTTTAGCTCACTGTTTATATTTATATGTAGGTGTTCAGGCACCGGATCGATGCTAGGAGCATCGGGTTAACTCCCGTTTTGTCAAGCCAACCATTGTGCCTCACTGCGAGGTTCCAAGTCGTCTCAAGCTAAGGCTGTTTTAGGGTGTCACAGTTTCACCCTTCCGTCTCTGTTTTGTAATACTGTTTAAGGCTTGTACTGTACTCTAAATGTTTGTACATATGGTGTATATATGTTTTGCTTATGAATGTGAAAATGTTCGAAAAAGTCTTTTTGCATACAGACTGTCACAGCTCATTGGACATCTTTTATTACTGTTTTGGCTTCCGCCAGCCCCTGTACTCTGTATTACTGTCTTTACTGTTAAGCAGGCCTTCGATAATCACGGATTACTAGCCGGTTACGGTGCTAAACCCATAAGGGCGGGTTTGGGTCGTGACAGGAACATAGGAACCTTAATTGGTAAAACGATGGAATTGGTAGATGTTATGATTAGGAGGAGAGTTAGTATAGCTTGCGTACAAGAAACCAAGTGGACGGGTGAGAAAGCTAGGGAAATTGAGGATACCGGTTTTAAATTGTATTATAGTGATAAGGATAGACGCAGGAATAGGATAGGAATCATAATTGCCAAGGGTCTTGTGAAAAATATAGTGGCGGTCATTAGGAAAGGAGATAGGATTATGTTAGTGAACTAGTTATTGGAAGGAATATAGTAAACATTATTAGTGCATACGCCCCTCAGGTAGGATTAGATGATCAGACTAAAAGGGATTTTTGGGAGCAAATATATGAGATCTTACAGGAGATACTCATAGGAGAGAACCTGGTTATAGGTGGAGATTTTAATGGCCATGTAGGTATAGATAAATTAGGCTATGAAAGGATGCATGGTGGATACGATTTTGGTGACAGAAATGAGGCTGGAGAGAGTATCTTAGATTTTGCATTGGCTTCTGACCGGGTAGTGGCCAATACTATGTATAAGAAAAGGGAGGAGCATTTGATAACCTTTAAGAGTGGGTTAGTTAAGAGCCAAATAGATTACTTCATAGTGAGAAAAGTGGACCGCCTAAAATGCAATGATTGTAAGGTGATTCCTAGAGAGAGTTTGGCCTCTCAACATAGGATTTTGGTATTAGATTTATGTTTTAGAGGGCAATACTAAGCTAGGAAAGATGGTGGGCATCGTAGGACGAGATGGTGGGACCTAAAAGGGGATAAACTAGAAATATTTAATAATAGAATGGTTAAGGAAGGTACTTGGGACTTGGAAGATGATGCTAACACTATGTGGAACTCTATGGCTAATTATATGAGGAGAATCTCAAGGGAAGTGCTTTGAGAGTCGAAAGGAACGGGACCAAGCTCTAGGGAAACTTGGTGGTGGAGAGAAGAGGTTCAAATGGTAGTTAAGGCAAAAAAAGAGTGCTTTAAAAAGTGGCAAAAAGATAGAACTGAGGAAAATCTTAAGAGCTATAGATTGGCTAATAAGGAGGTCAAGAAAGTAGTGACAAAGACTAAGTTGAAAGCTTATGATGACTTATACACTAGACTAGATAGTAAGGAGGGAGAGAAGATAGTATGCAAACTTGCTAGGATATGGGAGAGGAAAACAAAAGATTTTAATCAAGTTAAGTGCATCAAGAGTGAGGATTCTAAGGTATTGGTGAAGGATGAAGAGATTAAGGAAAGATGAAAGAATTATTTTGAAAAACTATTAAATAAGGAACATGGAGGTACGGCGATAGGGGAAGAAATAGTCAGTAATACGATAAACCAAGACTATAGGTTATATCGCAGGATTAGGAACTTTGAAGTGGAGATTGCACTTAAGAAGATGAAATCAAATAAGACTTTAGGACTTGATGATATCCCTATTAAAGCTTGGAAGTGTTTGGGTAAAAAAGGGGTTGCTTGGTTGACTAGGTTGTCTGGCAAAATTTTATTGACTAGGAATATGCCAAATGTGTGGAGGAAGAGTATTTTAGTGCCAATTTATAAGAATAAAGGAGATGTCCAGAATTGCAATAACAATAGGGGAATCAAGCTAATGTGTCATATAATGAAAGTGTGGGAGAGTGTGATGGAACGCCGATTGCGAGATATGATAGAGGTGTCAGAGAATCAATTTGGGTTTATGCCTGGTAGGTCAACAATGGAAGCGATTTATCTTTTGAGGAGAGTAATAGAAAAGTATAGAGAAAAGAAAAGAGACATTCATATGGTGTTTATCGACCTTGAGAAAGCATATGATAGAGTGTCCCGGGATATTATATGGTGGGTGTTAGAGAAGAAGAGGGTGATAAAAGGTTACATTGATGTGATTAGAGACATGTATGAAGGGGTGGTGACCACTATTAGATCGTCTGCTAGAGAGACAAATGAATTTCCTACCACTGTAGGGTTACACCAAGGATCTACCTTAAATCCTTATCTTTTTGCTTTAGTTATGGATGAGTTGACGAGAAATATTCAGGATGACGTGCCATGATTTATGTTTTTTTTGCAGATGATATCGTGCTAGTGGATGAGACTAGAGAATGAGCTAATACAAAGTTGGAGATTTGGAAAAAAGCTCTTGAATTTAAAGATTTTCGGATAAGCAGAACTAAGACAGAGTACATGGAATGTAAATTTAGTAACAGTAACAATGAAAGCAGATGAGAAGTGAGGATTGAGAACCAAGAACTGCCTAAGAATGAACATTTTCGTTATTTAGAGTCGATTATCACAAGAGCGGGGGAGATTAATGTGGATGTGGCCCATAGGATTAAGGCAGGATGGTGTAAATGGAGAAGTTCGTCTAGGGTACTATGCGATAAACGAATACCCATTAGACTAAAGGTAAGTTCTATAGAACAGCTATTAGACCAGCGATGTTGTATGAGACGAAGTGTTGGGCAACCAAGAAACAACATGTAGATGAGATGAATGGGGCTGAGATGAGGATACTAAAGTGGATGTGTGGCAAGACTAGACAAGACATAATTAGGAATGAGTGTATTCGAGAATGGGTAACAGTAGCACCGATAGAAGATAAGTTGAGAGAGAATCGATTAAGATGGTTTAGTCATATTTAACGGAAACCAACAAAGGCAGCAGTGAAGAGATGTGATGCAGTAACGGTAGGTGGAAGGATTAGGAGACCGGGGTAGGCCTAGATTAACGTTGGCTAGCGTTGTAAGTAGAGATATGAATCTACTTAGGGGTTGTTTGGGATGACCTAAATAAGTGCACTTTTTGCCTTTTTTACGAAAAGATGTACAGAAAAGTAGAAAGATGATGTGATGGAAAAAAGATAAAAAGATAAAAAGATGGATTATTTTAGAGTTGCCAAACTTGGCCTTAATTAGTTTGACTAACGAAATGATTTTTGATAAGGCCGCGTGGAGATGAAGGATTCATGTAACCTACCCTACTTGATGGAACTTAAGGCTTAGCTTGGTTCGATTCGGTTCGATTTAGCTGCATTTTTAAAACAACAAATTATTTTTAGTATGATGCTATAGTTAGCGCATCTTTTTTACAATCTTCAAATTCAAATTTGATAAAAAAAAAAAAAAAAAAAATCATCACCAATTATTTCATCAAATAATCAAGAGAGTAATTATTTATTTATTTATTTATTAAATTGAGAACTCATCAAAATATTCATCAAATTTGAATTTAATGAAAATTTAAAAACATGAGACATTGAAAATTAAAAAAAAAATTCATGAAAAAAAAATTTGAGATATACATATTTTTTATAAATATTACGATAAAAAATTGATCAAAAGACTATAATAATCCGTATCAAATTAAATTTTTTACTCAAATTTGATATCAAGTTATATATATGTAAAATAAAATAAAATAAATTCATTCGACATTCAAAAACCAAGCGAAATTCATGTCATTCTGATTATATCTTTGTTGTACAATCTCAGTAATGGAGTGCTTAAAAACAGTGGAGAGAGAATAAGAAGGCAATCTCCATTATAAAAGAAATGCTTCACTACCTTGCAAAAATCAAGTACTCTCTGAAGGCAGTATTCCAAAACAAGAAGAACTGCCGCAGAAACACTGCAAGCCTTTCGACCTAACCCTAATCTCCCCATAACTAAAAGTAAGCTCTTCACCTTCCTGTATATCTCTGGAAGCAAAGAAGCATACCCGAGGAAACAAAGCTCCTGTGCTTCTCACCAATACTGTCGATAGGTTCCCACCATCACAAGAATGGTTAATGAAACGTGCAACGTTTCCAATCACTGTGGCATCAATATTGATCCGCATACAAGCTTTTCCAGATGGAAGATGCTCCTTCACAACCAAAAGAGCAGAAGAAAATTGGCCGCCCAATGAAAGCTCATCATATCTTTGTTGCCGTCTTCTTGCTTCTTTGGTTGTCAAAAGTTCACCTACTCGCATAAATTTGATTCAAACAAAGTTAATAACATAATTCATAAAGGGTGAATCAAATATTTCTGAACCATATAAAGTTCTCAAGCAAAGTTTAACTTTGTAAATTTTGATTTGACACTCTTTAAAAAAGCAATCATAGGGGTAGAAAAAGATATAATGTGTGAAGAAAGAAGCTCAAGAATGTAAAGAACAAAATGCTTATCAGAAAAAAGATTGTTAAGAACAAAATATAGAGACCACCTAGTCTCCATTCAGATGTCAAGAATACAGTGCACCAAAAATGTTTTTTGAGAAAAATGAATTACAAGTAAAGAACAATAAAATACGCATTATTTTACTTTGGGATTATTTGAGCTTTTTTTCATCTCGAACGCCATATCATACCGTTATAAAAATGGTAAAGTAAGCGGTGGCCCCAAAGTGGAATTTGCCCTTGGTGGTTGGTTGAAGCTCGAGTAGGTAGCCACTCCTTTCTCATGGAACCGTACATGAAGAAGTTCTTCTAAAATCTATGTATAAAAACTAATTGATAGATCAGTCAATAACACAGGCAAAAAGTCATTTTTGCCATGCCAATCCCTTGCCCAGCTGCTGCTGATTCCTCGTATATCACAAATGCCACCGCTTCCTCCCTCCCCCACCAAAGCCCCCAGATATATATACGTAGACTCTCAAAAATCACAATTGCACTTTAACAACAAAAAACAAGTTTGCAAGTAGTCGATACTTGGTGCCTGAGAGTTGGACGAAAAAGCAGCCTCCAAGAACAAAATTACGAACAGAATTTGAAAAGGCCAGTGGTCTCGTTATTCTCAATGGCATTGAATTGCTGAGTATGAAAAACGAAAGGGTCAAAGCAAGGACCCATGGAGCCCGGTTCGTCAATGAAGGCGGCCTCTTTGAGCTAAGGAATTTATCATATGCTTATCTTCTGCATATGATAAACTAACACCACATAATCAATCTGAAATGGGCCTTAAGCAGATTTCAATATTGCTTTAACTTGATACTGGTCAAGGCAAAGGAGGACTTTCCCATAAAAATTCAGATCCTTTGCTGAGATCATTACACATTACTCATCAACTGTTTCAGGTGAGGGAGGGGGAGGAGCGATGATGGTAGCAGGGATTCACGGAAGGAGGGAGGGGCTATGGTAGAGGACGTAGCAGAGGTGGTGGTGATGGTGGAGAAGAGATGGGCATGGGCAAAATGATCTTTTGCCTATATTTATAAATTAGTTCCTAATACATAGACTTCAGAATAAAATTTCAATTTAATGGACTTAACTGTAATCAATCCGCCAACCATCCCATAGAAGCCTCTAATATCATCAATCCTCCAACCACCCATCATGCTACTATATCTGTCCACAATCACTCTGCTCCAAGGAGTCTCACTTTCACTCACCCAAGAAAGTCTTGTCAAACATATTAAGCTTCCTTAATCATAATCCCCAACCTGGCCACAATTGACTGGCATGCACACCTCCTTCCAGTCTACAACATGATATTTAAACTGACTCCTAGCCCTCCCAACAAGAAATCCCTCATCAGTTTATTCAGCCTCCGAACCATAGTCATAGTCATAATGAAAAGAAACGGGAAGTATGTAAGCAAATTGGATTCACCCGCCTTTAGAAAGATACTAAAGGTAAACCCAACTAGAAGCCAAAAACTCAGTCCTACAAACCAAAGGGTGTCAATGCATTTCACCCATTCTAACATCCTTTCTCTTAACCAAGGCATGTCAACACACACCTCAAATATCTCCACCTTTGATTCAATAACATTACCTATCACACACATTGGCTCTCTTTGGAAAGTTGGAAAATAAATGATTACATACCTTAGGGTAGAAATTGTGCTAATGATTTTACCTATATTGTGTGGTTAAATTATTTCTTATTATATAGCTAAAATAACAAAAGTACCATTTTTTTTTTTGTTTTGTTTTATTTCTTCCATATTTAAAGGGACAATTTTGATGTTATAAAAAATAGAAACTAGTTGGTTTCATTTCTCTATCAATCTCTCCATTTTTGAAGAGATTCCAAATGAGTGTTACATCCCTGTCAATTTCTTTCCTTTTGACCCATTTCTCTCCTCAGTATTTATCCAAACAGGTGACATTAACCAAGAAAATTACATTTTTTTCTTCCCAAATCACCCAATCCAAACAGGATTGTAATAGAGTCCCTTATGTATCAGATGATGGTCCTTATTATTCTTTAATTTTTAAATTTTCTTTCTTTTTGCTTCTTTTTACATTATAAACATGAAATCAAATTGGTTACATTACAGTTCATACCTGCATATTCGCAAACAAATTGGCCACTCCCAATGATCTCACCGGCACGCAATCCCCATCCTTTCCTCCCATCTTTCACAATCTTCAGTCGAACACAGACCCCTCTCTGAGTCAACCGATTCCCACACTCCACTCCGCAACGGCAACTCGGCCCGCACTCGCGAGTCAACTCGGACGAGTTCAGGTCCGAGCACGGGCATCCCGAGTCCCCATCATCACACCTTTCGCACGCGCACCCACAAGCATCAGAGACCCAGTAGGAAAACGGGTCGGGTCTGATAATCGGGTTGGAGCCCCAAGGTCGAGGAAGAGAACGAGACGGGTCAATCGGGTCGGGGCATAGGGTCTGAGTGGGAGTGTAGATGAAGTAGGAGTAGGGCTGGTGGTCGACGGGGTTGAAGAAAGGGATGGGAAGGTTCTCGAAGCCTCTGGAAGCGTCGGAGGATCTTGAGGCGGTGATGGATTTGGAGATGTGGTTTAGGGTTTTGCAGGATGATGAGATGGAAGCTAGTTCTGTAGGGTGCAGATATGGGAGGAGGATGTGAGCACACTCGAACAGATCTCCCTCCTGTCTTTCTTCTTCGACTACTTGGTCTTTCTTTCTGGAACGTTTTTCCATTTGATTGATTGCTCTGTGATTTAGGCTTACCATTTTGGGAAATGTTTGGGCGTGTACCATTTCAACTTGGTTATGATATTTGTGTTATTCGTGTTGTTGGTATATCAGAATTTCGTTTTGGATCTGTATCATTACGTTGTTTAGGATGATTTAAATAAGTGTATTTTTGTCTTTTTATAAAATATCAGTTGAGTATGAGTTAAGTTTGAAATAATGTAATAGGAAGGTGATATAACTTAAATAAAATCATGTGACTTAAATAAGATAATGACTTTTTAACTTTTTTAGATTATGACAAATAAAATTTAATATTTTAAATTTAGTAGTAAAATTTTAAAATGATTATGATCTTATTTATAAAATTGTAAAAAATTGTATACGAACCTAATTCTATTAGGATTCAAATTCTCTCTCTCTCTATATATATATATGTATTTTGTTATTATTTATTTTATATATATAGGGTCACGTAGAGAATAAGAATTCATATAGTCCATTTCATTTGATGAGACTTAAGATTTAGGGGTTGTTTGGGATGAGTTAAATAAGTGTACTTTTTGTCTTTTTACGAAAAAATGTGCAGAAAAAATAGAGAGGTGATGTGATGAAAAAAAGATAAAAAAATAAAAAGATAGATTATTTGGGATTTCTCAAACTTAGCCTTAGTTTAGTTGGTTAGTTGGTTTGGTTATATATATATATATATATATGTATATATTTATATAAAAATTTTTATTATAAATACTTTTTTGAACCGTCTTTTTTAATTTATATTAATATAAAAAAATACATTATATCTAATTTATCATTTTTTTTAATTTTTTTTAAAATTAAATAATATATATTATCATTATCATTATCATTATCAATAATTTTTTTATTTTGTATTATATTGAAAATAGAATCTTACGATTTTCGATCCGATTTTACGATCCAATCCACGAGCCCCTTCCAACGATCCCATGTAGGATCCCGATGTCAACATTCACATCATAAACCTAACCATTTTAAAAATTTATATCATGTGTTGTTTGTTAATGATTTTTTGTTGTTATGTTCTAATGTGTGTAGTAACCTCCCTATCTTCTATCTTATGTCAATGTTAGACTTGTTAGTGCTTTACTTGTTGCTGGTGATAAAATAATTACAGTACCAAATTTTTTATGTTTGTTAACCCTCTTTTGGTTCAATGTGAATACTACAGGCATGATGTAAATGTTTACATCATATTGTTAATATTGTTAATGACTGAAAACCGATGGCAACATTTACACCATATGACCCTAACCATTGTAAACATTTACATCATTTGTTGTTGTTGTTGTTGTTAGTTTTTTGTTATCAGGTGCTATTGTTTTGTAGTAAACTCCCTATCTCTCCCCTTATGTCAATGTTGGACTTGTTGGTGTTGTTGCTTGTTGATGATGATAAAATAATTACAACTCCTAATTTTGGATGTTTGTCAACCTTTTTTTGGTTCAATGTGAATTCCAACAGAGATAATGTCAATATTTACGTCAGATTGTTAATATTGTTAATAATTGAAAACCGATGACAACATTTACACCACATGACTCTAACCATTGTAAACATTTACATCATCTGTTGTTGTTGGTTTTTTTGTTGTCATGTGCTACTATTTTGTATCTCCCCCTTATGTCAATGATGGTTTGCCATGTGCTATAACCTGTTTATGTGAACATGTACATTGACTATTCACATCCATATTTACTATAATCATTCAACTGTTCACTTGACATATAGTTTGCACTTATTATTATTTATCATTTGTGAACATTGACAGTAAATGTGTTTGCAATTGAACCAACAGATGTTGCCCGTAAAAGTCTTGGCAAATGAAAGAGAGAAGAATTCCACGTCAAAGGCAAAGTCAAACAAATAACTAGCCCCAAAAAGTGAACATGAAAAAGGTCAACTACCAATCAAATATCACTGGGTTGGTGAAACTATTGAGGGTACAAAATTCACAAAGGGTCAACTGTAATGCTTAAGGAAAATTCCGTTTTGGCCCCTATTTGAATGTTTGATCAACACTGAAGTTGACCTCAACTATTGCATGAAATATGATGATGTCATTGTACAGATAGTACAAACATTCAAGCCATCGACTGGAAAGTTTTACATCGTGGAAAAGAACATCCAAATTTATAGAAGTGATGTGTCATTCATTTTTGGGGTGAACTGCGGTACCAAGCCAATGGGTCTCTCTAATGGTGCCAAGCCAACCACCGGCATTATACACCAAATGTACAAGGATGTCACTCGGTTAAGTGCAACAAAGATACAAGAAACTCTTAATGAAGCATTGAAGGGGACAAAGAATAAAGACAATGAAGAGGTTGCAAGATTTGTTTGCATGTATGCATGCGTAAAACTGTTCTTCTCCATGTCTAGAGAAACAATTAGATGGGGATTCTGTTCACACATGAACCCATTACACAACATGATCGAGTTGACTGTCTAAAAGCATCCGGGCAAACCTCATGGGGTCAATGGGCCAAAATTAGGAAAAAATCAGGACGAGTCACCGGATGCGTTATGTTGTTAAATGGTACATACCGTACATCTTATTTTATTTGTAATATTAACATTCACATGTTCTGTCTCCTCAAGTATGCAAAACAGATGTGAACATCCACATCTATATGCATAGATGTGAATGATCATATTATTGTATGTTGATGTGAATGTTCATATCATTGTATGTTGATGTGAACATTCACATCAGTGTTTGCAGATGTGAACATTCACATCAAAAATTATTTTTGTGACAATTAACATTGATGTTTGTTATTTGTTACATACTGGTTGTGTGGGCACACAACCATTCTACAACTCCACCATCCCAATGCTATTCTTAGGTGTGTGAAGTGGAACCTTACCGCTTTACACAACAACATGAAGTCCATCTCTCTATCAAAACTTGGTTTCAATGAGGTAAGATAACACCAAAAATTATTGTGAACATTCACATAATGCCAAAATATCTATGTAACTAACATAACTTTGGCATTTCTAGGTAAATGGTGGCGAACTGATGGTATCACCAACAGAAGCAAAGACCTACCACCATACCAAATTAAGAGTGGAGCCCAAACATGAGGATTCAGCCACTGCTCCATCCAAAGAAGATGAAAGCAAAGATGATAAGAAGGTGGCAGTAGCGATGGATTTTCTGAGGATGCAATTGATCTAAATGACGTTAACGATAACATCAACATTAGTTTTAATAGCCCCATTGGTGAGAGAGGTATCATCGTAGCAAAAACAGCGAAGCATACGTCATAGATATGCTCGTGAGAAAAAACCAAAAAACTTGGGGCCGCATACGACAATGGAAAGAAAAATACAAGCACTTGGAAGAATCATGGGAGTTGAGGGTAAGGGTAATCGATGCACTTGAAGCCAAATTATTCGACCAATCAGGCCTATCCAATGTGGACATGGAGATAAAGAATTGCATGGAGCGGAAGAATACAAAAATTCAACGGTTAACAAAACTGGTGATAGACCTAGAATGTGAGAAGACGGTTCTTCAAGACCTTTACGATGATCAATCCGTCCACATTGTAACACAAGCTGAAGCCCAAAAGCTCCATGACAACCTGAAAAAGTATCCTCTTACACCAATGAAAGACATTCTTAATCCATCGTCTAGGGTGAAGTGTATCAAGAAGAAGGAATAGAAAAAGCATCGCTTGGTTGACTTTGAATACCTCGGGCTACTCGAACAAAAGAAAGAGAAAGAGAGAATTGAACCTTTCATGGCCCAACCCCTGCCCCAAGGGATTAGCGAGGTGATTGGCCAGTTATCCTAAGATTACCGAAGGCCTCTTAAACATAATCATAATATTAGGGGCTGGCAGAAGCAAATATACAAACATATATCGTCCATTAAGCTGTGCAAACTTATATGAAACAGAGAAAATTTCATCTTTATATATATATATATATATATTATAATATCATTATTACATCATCACATATTACAGATAAAACAAAAAGGGGACTTAACCCTATTTACAAAATAAAAACTTGTTCAAACTTAACAAAAAAAAAAAAAAAAAAAAAACGAAGACTTTAACCCTTGATCACAAAAGTCTTGATCACAACATTGTTTTGGAACCTCCACGTGAGACACATAGGTTGGCTAACAAAAACAGAGTCCAGGCAGACGCCTTTAAGCCTGGTCACGCGCTTGATCACCTACATACATAAATATAACAGTGAGCTGAAACCCAGTGAATAACAACAACGTAAAGGGTTTAATGAATGATGTCCCATAAACAAATTTAGAAATCAAAATTCAGATTATATCAGAATTAGAATCATATTCAGACTTATAAATAATCATGCATGATACATCCATTAGCTAACAGAGCAGAAGGTCTTAAAAGACCTGCTCAAATCAGATAGATGATTATACATAATCAGACAGATAACCATATAGGTTAAACAGATAGTTCCATGATTGGAACTGTAGACACCCCATTTTTGACCGACCTTAAGACTCAGACGTCATCGACTGAGCGCTCGATGATCGCGCATGATTGTGCTCGTTTCGGGTTTCCGGAGTTTTCGGCTGAGTGTCTTACCTCCGGGCCTCTGAACTCTTTGTGTTTTGGCTCGGTTTATGGACCAAGCATTGTTGACCTAGCCTGAAGGGAGGGAGGGGTCTGTAGACCACTTTTTGTGGTCGTAGACCACTTTTCCCTCTTGTAGACTAGTTTTCGATTTTCGAAGTCTCGGTCGCGCGCCTTGTCTCAGGACTGCTTAACGTTCTCCTCTTGGCTTGATTTTTGGACCATGCCTTGTTGCCTTGGTCTAGAGGGACACAGAGGTCTTGTGGACCACTTTTTGTGGCCGTAGACCACTTTTCCCTCCCGTAGACCACTTTTGGTGCCCGTAGACTAGTTTTCGAGGTTTTCGGTTGCGTGCCTTGACCCGCCAACTCTTGTCTTGCATCATTTTTGGTTTGTTTTTTACACAAATCTTGTTTTCCTTGCTTGGAGGGTGGAATAAGGGTTGTAGACCAGTTTTTCTCCCTGTAGACCACTTTTCTTCCCCGCCAGCCAGTTTTTTGGTCGGCCAACTGGTCTTGGTGGTCTTTGGACCACCAAAAGTGGTCGGTAGCCATGCCACCACCTTGCTTTCCCCTTGCAGACCACTCTTCCCTCTGGCCGACCACTTTGTCTCCTTGGAGACCACTTTCACTGGTCGGCTGACCAATTTAAGTAGCTGGCCGACCACTTTAACTGGTCGGCAGCTTTCCTACATTTTCTGCAGAGTTTATGGATGCCAGTTGTGCCAGTTGAAGAGCACAGATTGTATCCTCCATACATGTGTATGGAGAGATTGCACCAAGCTTCTAGCTTCTCCAAGAAGCTTGAAGCTTAGAGTTCTATAAGAGGGAGGCTCTCTCTCCCTTTTCCAAGTTCAGAAAAACTGCATAGATATATATATATATATATATCTCTATATTCCTCTATCTCTCTCTATATATTTGTGCCTTAAAGTGTTGTTTCCTCATACCTTTGCACACAAACAGCTACTCAAATACCTTCCTCTTGTTGTTGAGGTACTTGGGAGCTTCATTTGAGGAGTTTTAAGCTGGTTTTTGCCTCAGAACTTACTGTTTTCTAGAGTGTTCTTCAAGGGTGAGTGTTTTCCCTCTTTAAGCTTTTTTTTGCTTAAACATTTGGCCATCTTTGCATGATGTTTTAGGCCTAACTTTAAACTAAAAAAAGGCTTCATTTTCAAGTGCTCAAAGTGTTTGTTTGAGGCCTCTTTAGTGTTGGGGGTGGTCTACCCTCTTGTGTACTTTATTTTGCCTTGTTTTGAGCCATCTCTTTAGGCCTTTGAGATCACCTTCTCTTGGCCTTTTAACCATTGAAATCCAGTGGATTTTCAGTGGTAGAAATGTGGTTTTGAGGCCTAAAATGAGAGGGGGTGGGCCCCTCTTCTCTTGTCTTGTTTGTATGCATAGAGGGCCTATCAAATGAGCATGTGTTTACACTCCTTTGTGGCTTTGTTTAAGCTTGTTTTTGTGACTTTTTGGACCAGATATGACTCTGTTTTTGGCAGGTTTGGTTGTCTCTTGAGTGCTTCATACACTTATAGTGTAATTCTACATTGCTAGCCCAACATGCTCTATACTTTGGACCATCATTCTAGCTTATTTTGATTACACTCCAGCATGATTTTGTCCATATTTTGCCATGTTTAAGCTCTGTTTTAAGTGTTTTGGGTCATGCTTGCCTTGCTTTGTATAGCCATGGTGCAATCTTGCTCATTAGCTTTGAGTTTCGAAGTCTCTGGCATGCTTAGAATGTGATGTTTGCATGGTATAGCCTCAGTTCTCACATGATTTCAAAGCATATTTCATTGCCACACTCTCACACTTTCCACTTCTTCAAGGTGTTTGAAAGTTATGTCTTCATGCCTTGTTTGTGAGTCAATGTGTATTCATGTTTGCTTAAGCTCTTAAGCTCCATTTCAGCATGTTCTTTATCCTTAACTTGGCATGGTTAAGCTCTGACCAGAGCTGGTTTAGTAGTTTAAGCTTAGTATTGCATGCTCCTTATGTATTGCTCTAAACTAGCCTTATGCTCTAGGCCTTCTAGCATGCCTCATTTGTGTTGTTTGGATGATTTGGCATCATTTAACACTTCATTTCAGAGTGTGTAGCATTGCCATATTCTCATGCATGTCACTCTTCAAGGTGTTTGAAAGTTGTGTCTTTATGCCTTACTTGCAAGCCATGAGTTGAATGTGCATTCCTTGCTCTTTGTGCCTAGGTTTTGTTGAGTTTTGGCCACTATTTTGAAGTATCTCAGGTTTGTCCGTGTTTGGTTTGGCCATTTGCATATTGTCTTGCATGCTTCATGTATGATGCACTTCATTCGCCTTAAAGCCTTAGCTTTTAAGTTTGCCATGCATGCATTGTTTGCATGATAGAATCTTGAGCATACCATTCTAGCACTCATAGAAGAGCATATTGTTTGCATGTTGTTACATAGCATTGCATGTTGTTACCTTGCATTGTGTTTGCATGTTGCTATATTGCATTGTGTTTGCATGCCATTAGCATTGATAGGTTAATCATACTTGTGTTGTGTTGCATTGTGTTTGGATAGGGTGTTAATCCAAACACGAGAAATGAGGGACGTTTCATACTTCAAGTGATGAAACGTGCCTCATTTCTCGGTCGCCGACCGTCTTGATCAAGCATGATAGAGGTTAAGGCTCTTATTTGTTGTTTGTGCATTCATCGACATTGAAATGTGCAAACTTGGCTCCTCGGCCATCGTGCATTGCGATGCTTGGTTGGTGGCCCGAGAGTCGAAAACCACACCCCCTTGAGCTTAAGAAATGATAGGGAGGGTGGTTGTGCGCACACATCTTGCAAATACACTATTGTGCCCCTTCTTGTTCTCTGTTGCAGCAAACCAAGGTCGTGCATAATTTTCTAGTCGGCAGACCAGAAAAAGTAGCTGGCCGACCACTTTTTCTGGTCTGCAACAAATGTAAGTGGTCGGCAAGTGGTTTACACCACCAATAAGTGGTCGGCAATGCTCCTGGAGGTTCCCAAAATGGAGTAGAAGCTATCTGGAGCTTTGTGCAGTGTCCTGAGAACAATTGCAAACGGAGACAAGTTGGGGCATAGCGATGGATTTCTGAACGAGACGACCGAACATGCATGCACTTCTCGCCCTGAGGACCCCTTCTTTTACTGTTTTACTTAGCTTCTTCACTTAGCTAGCTAATGCTTTGGTTCTATAATTAAGTAGTTAATGCGTTTAGCTATTCATTTGCTTTGTAATAATTAGTTAACGAGGATTAGTTAATTACTTTCGTTTTGTAATAATTAATTTAATTAGTTTAGATTAGCTAGTTAGCTTATTATTCGGACCCTCCGTCAAGAGGGCACAACTGTTGTAATAAGTGTGCGTGTGTGTGATGCATGTCTTCCAACCCCCCATTTCTTTCTCCCTTTTATTTACCAGCTTTCGATGGTTAGTTTTAGGGCATGTTTCAATCAGCATCCTTATGCTCGCATGTTTGCATCATTCATCTGTCTTGCATGCATCGGGCTCGGTGCATCATACTAACTGCATTGTATTTTAATACCAATTTGAATACATGTTATCTAGTTGCATTCACATGACATCTTAGAATAGCCAAGCCTATCTTAGTCGCATTTTTGCATGTGTTGCATTAGGCATTCTTAACATAGCTAGGATCATGCATTGATTACTAACTAGCTTCTTTTTTGGCTCGGAGTACTAGGTAAGTGTTTATGCTTTAGCATCCTTGCATGCGTGTAAGTGTTGCCATGTTTAACATGCTTGCCATGAGGCTAACTGTTTAAGTGATTAACTGCTTGAATGCCTGTGGGTGGAGGTTTGATTGCCTGAATTGGAACAACTCAATGACTGTGAGTTTTAAGTCCAGTTGAAGTGGCAAAATCATGTTTTTCTAAGTCCACCTGAGGGTGGCAAATCCGCGTCTTAGCCTATTTGCGAGTAGCAACTTCAAACCATTTTCGAAAAACAAACATGAGTTGTTTTATTCCAATCCGCGTGATTGAGTCTATATTTGTTTGCTGTGCGCATCACGTAGTAAAGGTTAGCTAATAAACCGGAATAAGAATGCATGTGTTTTCAAAAACAACATATCATGTTAGTAGAGGCTGATCCTTTGATTGGGCGAGCGGGGGTGCTCATTTCATGACCTTCCCCCCTCGTACCCAAGTTCCCGAGCCAAGGCAACTTTGGCGATGACGGACACGTGGCCTTAGGCACGAGTCAGGGTTTCCTAAATTTTCCAAAATAAAATATTTAGGTGGCGACTCTGAAATTTGGCAAAGTAGTCCATGTTTGGCACTTCTTGATTAAAATCAGTTTTCCAAAATGATTTGCCGAATTTGGACTCTTTGGTGATTTATCAGTCTTACATTGCACTTTGTGAGACTAGATTCAGAACCGTGACAGGAGTCCGAACTGTAGTAGCCTAGAACTACAATTCGCGCCCTCGCGCGCGGAGCGGAGTTCCGAGTGGTCTACAGGAACCCACAAAGATCCCTGGTACCACGTAACTGATAATAGATATCAGATAACAGAAGCTAAGGATGCCACGATTACAGTTCAAAAATTAGATAATCATTCATTCAATTCAAAAAATATTATTTCAAAAAACAAAGTATAACTGATAATCAGAAAATGCTTATAAATAAACATATCTTTATAGAACCGTTACTCACAGATAGCTCCTGAGACAAATCGGACAGACAGTAGACCTACACAAACACATAACAGATACAGATTGAAACGCGCATTCCAAATGATGAACTTGATTCAATTCTTTTTATTGTGTTTCTAACTCATTTCTTCAGTAGTGTGGTCTAAACCATGGGTTAAGAATGCCTAAAATAGAATGAGGATGGAGTCATACACTTAAGAATGCATTGCAAAATTTCTAAAAACAAGATAGGTCGCTCGAGCGGTCTACAAAGGTCTACAAAACTTTTGGATGCTACGAATCTAGGCTCAAGCCAACTTTTGGTAGTTCGAGCCATGTGCCGTGCAAAGAGGAGTTTGCTCGAGCGCACATTTGGTCGCTTGAGCCAACTCTAAAAGTCTGCAAAAATGCTAAGAGCATGTAAAGTGTGCTCAAGCGAAGTATTGGTCACTCGAGTAGTTCAACCAGATTCTAGAATTTCCAAAATTGCATTCCAAGTTCAAAACACAATTTCAAAGCTCCAAACTTACATGGTTGAGCCCAAAACTTGCAAAAACACTTAAAAAAATTCATCCATAATCATGCACACAAAGCCAATTTTCACAATCAAGGCTCAAACCATGTCAATTATTCAAAATCATGCTCCAAACTTTATATTTAACACATACATGAAATAATTTGACATCTTTCCTTTCAAAACATGAGTAAATGAAGTAATGGGTGCAAAGTCATGATGAATTCTCAAACCTAAGCATATTTAACACCATGTATGTGAGGTATGAGATGAAATTCAAGCTTATATGGGTGAATTATGCATGCATGTATAGTTTGATCCTAAATTCATTGTTTTGGCTCAATTTATCATCTGTAGGCTTCTTTTCCTTTTGAATTCATATGATTAATAACTTAAACACAAGAATTAGAGGTTAATTACTCACCCTAAGTCTTGAATTTGGAGTGTGGAAGCTCAATTACTCAAATTCTCTCCAATTCTCCCTTTTCTCCTTCTCAATTCAAGCTCTTTTCTTCTAAGTTTTGATTCTAATCTCTCTTTCTCTCTCTCCCTCACGTTTTTGGCTCAAGAGATGAAGGCTAAATTAATTTATGAGCTCATAGTTGCCTTATATAGGCTGGATTAGTGTAACTTAATTAAGTGTAATTAGGGTTAAGTAATCTAACTTAGTTCTAATTAATTTATTCTGATTATTTGGGTCCGAATCAAAGTCTAATTAAAGTTACCATAAAATTCTAAAAATTCCAAATAACTTATTGACCTAATCAATTTCATGTTCAAACACCGATAACGTTTCAATTTCCAAATCAAAGCAGAATTCTTAACAGATATTCCTATGACTAACATGTAGGAATTCAAACAACACACAATTAACTCATAATTTTATTCTAGGCATGCACTTAACATTCTTAATTACTGATTACGGAGTGGGGTATCCCATACAGTCCACATTGTATAAGATGTGGACAAACATCCATCCTCAAAGCTCCTAACAAAATCCAAGAAGTTCACATTATCCACCAAATTTAATGTTTAGAGCAATATAGCCAAACCCAACAAGTAAAAAGTCTAGAATTTGCAAAAGAACGGAGGTGATGAGTAAGTAATCATACAAACACCAATCCACATAGGAAAGTCTAATCTTTGCAGATGAAAATATTCATATTTTATTAGGATGTAACTATTCACATCTGTATTTACTAAAATAAATAATTTTATAATTGTCCAATGTTAACATTCATATTTTGTGGAATTATAATGCACATGTTACTTGTGTGGCAAGGGGACTCCAAGCCTAGACATGTGTATTTCAATGATATCATGTACATCATCAAGGAATAATCAATACACAACAGCATGTGACACTATCAAATCTATTTACATCTTAGTTCATACAAAAGACATAGACACACACACTATTGAACCACTACAAATAATGTACTGCGACCCCTACATTTGTGCAGGTGATCGATGCATATGGCGAAATACTACTCGAACAACAAGAGTTGGTTAACCCAACTTTGGAGGATCTATCATTCATCTTCACAAGCCTGTGTTTGGTAACAACTATGTCATTGGTTTGTCTTTGTTTGATGTTAATGTGAATGTTCACATGCTCTAGTAACAAGACTTACATGTTGAACAAATGTGGATATTCACATCATTTGTATTAAATATTGACATAATACATACTCAATAATTATATGTCCAATGTGTGCAGAAAGTAATACAAGAGTACCCCCTTGATAAGATAAATAAACTGATTGACGTGCATATGAATGACTACCAACGTGAGAAATACCTCATCTTCACAATGCACTACGACTTCCACTGGACAATCGTTGTCTACGATGGCAAAGACAATCTGTGAAGGCATTGTAACTCACTGCGACCAAAACCCAACATCCATGACCCATATGTCGACCAAGCACAAATAGTCGTAAGTGGTAGCACATATAATAGTTGTTATGAGGTGTTATATTTGAACTTGCACATATGCACATACATGTTGGTTGGTGGCTAATGTAAAATTTCATCCATTCCTCCATGACAAAAGGATTATATCAAGGCAGTTGCGCGCATGATTGGCCTATCATTACCATTATAGACCAAGTTGGCAAGACAAGACTCGTCGCTACTAATCATATCAGTGGACATCTGTCCTCAGTAGGCCTCTGATTCATAAGCATCACATCAAATTTGTACACATCATTATACACACCTAAATGTCAAATGCTAACCATAACCACTTTGCATTTTTATGGTGGATTGCATGTCGCAGTGTGTTACATCATGAGGGCACACATTGTTAGCAGCCTCACTTACTTTGAATGGTGTGAAATAAAAGGCTCATTAGTACACAATTTTGTGTATCACACAAAGATAGTGCGATACGAAAACCTATAGGAGAGGGGTGTCCATCTACACAGACTAACCATAACCATTATCCACATTTAAGACAATTTAATACAAATAGTTTTGACATGTTGGAACAACCTAACTTGCTTGTAAATCAATGTTATATCATTGCTTGTACTGCTATCTTTGATTCAACATATGTGTATGTGTTTTGAGATCTATTTGGTGTTAATCTATTGGTTTATGGACTTGTGTAAACATTCACATTGAGATTGTATTCATTTTTTGGAAATGCGGCATGATGTAAATTTTCACAATGTTTATTAGTGTTCACTTGATATCATTATGGAAGGTTTACATCTTGTCTTATGTTTAAATCTCCACCCTATGGACGTGAATATTGTTTTAAGTATTGCTATAACACACTGTGAGCACAATGTGAAACTCTTTGCGTATGTCGTTTAACAAGGTGTGAATATGGCAGATTGTTAACAAAAATGTGAACATTCACGTCATATATTTCAATAATTAGAATCCGGCAATTTGACAGGTGTTAATATGACAATTGTTACCACATATGTGAATATTCACATCATTTACTTGGATGATGTGGATGTAAATATTCACATCATGTGCATATATGCATCATAATATACACAACAAAATGTTATTTTGCTAACCAAACACACACACAATGTAGACTATTTTAATTACCTCAAACCAAAAAGATAAACAAATCAATACTACGAAAATTAGAAAGAAAAAAAAAACACAGTATTATGTTTAGCAAAATACATGTACGTTATTGAAACACAATTCATAGCAGTTCCACATACAACGTAATCTTATTCCAAACACCAATAAAAGAATCCTACGTACAATGTTTAAATGAATATTGTACACCCTATATCGACTCCTTGCATGATTTTCGATTGTAACTTCCTAACTTTTTTGCACTTTATTTGTTTCAGTTTCTCCCCCCTTCATGGAATCTTATTCTTCTTCGGCCTGCAAGGTGGTCTTTTCACAATTAGTGAGTATATGGTGAAGTCCGTGGGATCGAAGAGCGTCTTCTCTACCGACAGTTTAGGGAATATGGCACCCGAATAGGTTGCACGATACGTCTCTACATGAAGTAACGTTCAACATAATTATTGAGGTTATGCTGACTCTTTTGAATGACAATAACAACATGATCAGGCCGTTAATCTGCCATTAAAAGTAAGAACACGCCTCGCAACATCAACTATGATGGATGGTATTAAATTGTCACGACCCAAACCCGGCCCTATGGGTTTAGCACCGTAACCGGCCAGTAATCCGAGATTACCGAAGGCCTGCTTAACAGTAGTACAGTAAAACAGAGTACAGGGCCTGGCGGAAGCCAAAACAGTAAAGAAACAATGCCCAATGAGCTGTGACAGTCTGTATGCAAAAAGACTTTTCATACATTTATACGTAAACAGTACAGAACAATATGCACAATATTTACAATCATTCAGACTAGGGACTCCATCCCTTACATACATAATCAGTACAGTAAACATTCAGTCTATACAATCCATTCGGTTATTACAAAACAGTAAGACAGTACAGAAGGGGGAGTCCTAAAACACCCCTAAGCCTTGGCACAATAGGCTCGGAACCTCGCAGTGAGGCACATAGGCTGGCTTCACAAAACTGGAGTAACCCTGACGCCTCTAGCCGCGGTCTGGTGCCTGTACACCTACATATATATATGAGTAGTGAGCTAAAGCCAGTGAATAATATAATGCGTAAAGAGGTTAAGAATGAATGTCCTTACAGTAATGAAACAGTTCATTTAAACAGTATTTCAGTTGTTCAGTCAGTACAGTCATATGTGGTACACCCATTAGCATAACAGTACAGTAAACAGTAGGTCTTAAAAGACCGAGCAGTAATGATGGCCATCAGTCAGTAAACAGTAGTGGTTCCAACGAGGGAACCGACAGAGAATTCTGTCACAGTAACAGTAAGCAGTAGGTGCTAAGGATGCCACAATACAGTTCAGAATATAGGACATACATTCATTCAATTAACACTATCAGTTCAGAAAACAGTACAGTTCAGTTGTTCAGAAAATAATCATTTGTGAACATATCTTTACACAATCGTTACTCACAGAGTTCGGGCTACAGTATGCTAGAGCGTGTCTCTCCAGCTGCCAACCCTACACAGTTAACAGATTGAACACACTAAGCTACACAGCTGGGAAAGATAATAACTTAATCCCTAATTTGCCTCGGTGTATTCTACATCTATATCCTCAATAAGATGTCTTAAACTAGGCCTAGGAATGCCTAGAATGGGATGAGGATGCAAAGATGTACTCAAAAAGCAGTTTCAGAATTTATCAGAAAAACAGAGTCCCGCTCGAGCGCAGGTTTCCCCGCTCGAGCGGTCATGCAACAAAGGTACACGCTCGAACGTACAATACTCCGCTCGAGCGTACTGTAAAAGTACTGGATGGGTGAAATCTCCGCTCGACGCCCGCTCGAGCTTGAGACACAAACCTCCGCTCGAGCGCCTAATCCTCCGCTCGAGCGGACTGTAAAACAGTGCAGAGAAATACTGGATGCTCGGATTCCACGCTCGAGCGCCACTTTCCCCGCTCGAGCGGAAGTGCAAAATCTGGGAATTCCATATTGCACCTCCAAGCCAAAACCAGGTTCAAATGCATCAAAACCAATCCTCTTGGGCCCATTTTTCTAGAAAACCTTTATAAACACATAGAATAACATGGTTCAAAGCTCAATTTTGAGAAATCAAAGCCCAAGGGTGTTTAATTCAAACCCAATTTCAAACCAATTTCATGAACAATATGAACATGCAACATGCATGAATTCCAATCAATTCAAAGCTTCAATTTGATGCTCTAAGGAGCCAATTGATCCAAAAACAAGTTGAAAACATGGACCATTACAAAAGTATGGACATGCATGTACCATTTTACCATGAAATCAACTCACAACTCAACAATTCAAACATGCAAGCATGAATTATGCTCTATATCAACATGTATGAACTAAAACATGGCTTAGCTCTACAGTTTAACATGGACCATGCAAGAATTAGTTCAAACACAAGAATGAGAAGATGAAATCTTTACCTAAGTCTTGAATTAGAAGACTAGGAACTCAAACATGCAATCTATACATCAATCCAAGCAAGATCAAGCAAAAGAGATGAAGACACTCTCACTCCCCAATCTCTCTCTCTCTAGTCGGTGGTGTGCTCAAAATGAGCTGAAGAAACGTGTATGTATGAGTGTGTACAAGGCTCAACATGTGTATAGATAGTGGCCCACTCAAGGGCAAAGTTATAAATGAGTCAAACTCTGTAATTGGTCAATATTTAATCTAATTTAATCATACCTAATTAGTTGTCAGATAATTACACCGTAAAATCACATTAATTATGATGGTCATAAAACATCAATCAATTCCGGATTCGGCCGCCGATAAGGCCTTCAATTAGCAGTTTAAACACTAAAATACGAACAGATCAAATAATCAATCAATAGATAGAATGCAATTCAAACGTACATACTCAGTCAATTCAGTTCCAGTTTTTAGTCAGTCAGTTCAGTACTTTAATCAGTTCAATTATCAGTCATAATCTGTTCAGTTTAACGGTAATCAATGTTTAACGGTAATCAGTGGTGAGGGTTATTACAGTCTCCCCTCCTTATAAAGAGTTTAGTCCTCTAAACTCGAGTTACCTTCGTTCTGGAAGAAAACAAGATTCAGTGGAAACAGTTCAGGATATCTTTTAGCCATGTCATCTTCCCTTTCCCAAGTGGCATACACGCCACCATGATTTTGCCAGTCGACTTTCACTAGCGGGATCTCTTTGTTTCTCAGTTTCTTGATCCGTCTGTTTACAATCTGTATAGGCCGCTCCTTGTAAGTGTAGTCATCACTCAACACTACACGAGTAGGCTCTATTACATGGAAAGGATCCCGTAGGTAGGCTCTCAACATAGAAATGTGGAAGACGTTATGCATATGCTCCATTTCAGGAGGAAGCGCAACTTGATACGCCACCGGATTGATTTTCTCAATAATCTCATATGGTCCGACGTATCTCGGTGCTAACTTGCCTTTGACTCCAAAACGAGTCTGGCCTTTCATCGGTGTCACTTTCACAAATACGTGATCACCTACTTCATACTCTCTGTCTCGTCTTCTGACATCAGCATAACTCTTCTGTCTGCTCTGCATAGTTTTCAGTCTCTGTTGTATCAGTTTCACTTTCTCAGTTGTTTCATAAACAATCTCGGGCCCAAGCAAAGGCCCGTCTCCAACTTCTGCCCAGCAAATCGGAGATCTACATTTTCTGCCATACAATGCCTCAAAAGGCGCCATACCAATACTTGAATGATAGCTGTTGTTGTAAGCAAATTCAGCCAATGGCAAATGGCTTTCCCAGTTTCCCTGAAAATCAAGGACACACATTCTCAGTAAATCCTCCAGAGTCTGGATGGTCTTTTCTGACTGGCCATCTGTCTGAGGATGATAGGCACTACTCAGTCTCAGTTCGGTACCCAATGCAGTCTGTAGGCTTTGCCAAAATCTCGATGTAAACTTTGAATCCCTGTCAGAAACAATGGACACAGACACTCCATGCAGTCTAACAATTTCATCAATGTAGAGTATAGCCAATTTGTCCGCATTATAAATTGTCTTAGCAGGTAAGAAGTGAGCAGATTTAGTCAGTCTATCAACAATAACCCAGATCGAGTCCATACCTTTACTGGAGCGAGGCAATCCTACTATAAAATCCATGGTGATATGCTCCCATTTTCACTCCGGTATCGGTAAGGGTTGCAACAAGCCTGCGGGTCGTTGATGTTCGGCTTTAACTTGTTGGCAATGAAGACATTTCGATACAAAATCAGCAATTTCTTTCTTCATTCCCGACCACCAGAAGTTCAGTTTCAGGTCTTGGTACATTTTCGTATTCCCCGGATGGATAGAAAATCTTGAGTTGTGGCCCTCTTGCAGAACTCTTCTTTTCAGTTCAGTATCATTCGGTACACACAGTTTTTCTTGAAATTTCAGTACATTATTCTCATATCTGAATCCCGGTCTCGGTTTAGATTCTCTTTCTTCGATGATCTTCTTCAAGAAGTCATCCTGTTGCTGTTTCTCTTTAATTTCTTCAATCAATGCCGGTTGTGCAGAAATAGTAGCTAAGGTTCTACCTTGTTCTCGCAAAACAATTTCAATTTCAGATTTTTCAAGGTCACAAAGCAACTCTTTCTGTCCGGTAAGCAAACATGCTAAGTTTCCAATCGATTTTCGGCTCAATGCATCGGCAACGGTATTGGCTTTTCCGGGATGATACAATATCTGTAGGTCATAGTCTTTAATCAGTTCTAGCCATCTCCGCTGTCTCAAGTTTAGTTCTTTCTGTGTGAAGAAATATTTCAAACTCTTATGGTCGGTATATACTTCACATGTCACCCCATACAGATAGTGACGCCAAATTTTCAGTGCAAATACTACTGCAGCAAGTTCCAGATCATGGGTCGGGTAGTTCTTTTCATGCGGTCTCAGTTGTCGGGAAGCATAGGTAATTACTTTCCCATTCTGCATTAAAACACATCCCAAACCCTTATGAGAAGCATCACTAAATACAGTATAACCATCCGTACCTGCAGGTAAGGTAAGAACCGGTGCAGTCACTAGTCGAGTTTTCAACTCCTGGAAGGCAGATTCCCTTTGATCAGTCCAGTCAAATAGTATCCCTTTCTGAGTCAGTTGAGTCAACGGTAAAGCAATTTTGGAGAAATCTTTGACAAATCTTCTGTAATATCCAGCCAAACCCAAAAAGCTTCGGACTTCAGTCACGTTGGTTGGTCTAGGCCAGTTCACTACAGCTTCGATTTTCTGCGGATCAACAGAAATTCTATCTTTGCTAACAACATGCCCCAAAAACATAACATGGTCAAGCCAAAATTCACATTTAGACAGTTTAGCATACAATTTCTGTTCTCTTAAGGTTTGCAGGGCAAGTCTCAGATGATGTTCATGTTCTTCTATACCTTTGGAGTAAATCAGTATGTCATCAATGAATACAACAATAAAATTGTCAAGGTACGGTTTAAAGATTCTGTTCATGAGGTCCATAAATGCAGTCGGTGCGTTCGTGACTCCAAAAGGCATAACTAAAAATTCATAATGTCCATACCTCGTTCTAAAAGCAGTTTTATCAATGTCATCTGATTTAACTTTCAACTGATGGTATCCGGATCTGAGGTCAATCTTCGAAAATACTTTAGCACCCTGTAACTGATCAAACAGGTCATCAATACGCGATAATGCGTATTTATTCTTTACAGTTACCTTATTCAATTCACGATAGTCAATGCACAGTCTCAGTGAGCCGTCTTTCTTCTTTACAAACAAAACAGGTGCGCCCCATGGTGAGGTACTAGGTCTGATGAACTTCTTGTCTAACAGTTCTTGCAGTTGCACTTTCAGTTCTTTCAGTTCAGTTGGAGCCATTCGGTAAGGAGCTTTAGAAACTGGCTGTGTTCTGGGAATCACATCAACGGTAAATTCAATTTCCCTGTCAGTCAAATCTCCTGGAAGATTATCTGGAAAAACATCTGGGAATTCTCTGACTATAGGAATACAGTTCACATTAGCATTATCATCAGTAGACACAGTCAATACAGAACACAGATATCCCTTACAGCCATTTCTAATCAATTTTACAGCTTTCACAGATGAAATCAAATATGGGGGAGGTACTACTCCAACCCCATTAAACACAAATTCAGGCAAACTAGGTGGACAGAAAACTACTTGTTTCGTTACACAGTCTATGGTGGCATGATATTTCGTTAACCAGTCCATTCCCAATATTACGTCAAAATGATCAATGTTCAATGGCAGTAAATCGATAAACAGATGTGCATCTCCAACAATGATTTCACAAGCAGGGTACGTATATGCACAGGTCATAGATCCCCCAACGGGTGATGATACAGCTAACAGATAATTCATGGGTTCTAACGGTCTATTCAGTTTACGCGAAAAAGCATGCGACACATATGAATGCGTAGACCCCAAATCAATCAGTACATAAGCATTCTGAGTACAAATAGAGAGAATACCTGACACAACGGTCTCGGTATTCTGGACGTCTCCCGGTACTAGGGCGAACACTCGGCCCTGCCTCATAGGCTCTTTTCCGGTAGCTCTGGGGTTCGGTTTCGGTGTAACAGTTGATGCCGCTACGCTTGGTGTAGCTTTACTACTAACTTGTGGAGTAGAGGGACAGTCTTTAACCATGTGGCCCACTTTGCCACACCTATAACAGGCTCATGATATCTTGTAACAAACTCCCTTATGGTTTTTACCACATTCAAAACAAGGCGGTATTGTACGGTTTCCTTGACTAGACGTAGTCGTTGACCCTGTGTTTTGCTTTTTGTTCAACGGGTTATTCTTGCCTTTCTCGAATTTAAAACCCTGCCTCTTACCACGCCATTTAGGCAATGGCGTTTCAGTTTTCAGTGCTTCAATGTTTGATTCAGCCATTAAGGCTCGGTCGAGGACATTCACGTAGTTCGGTAGTTTCAGAACATTTATTCGGTCAAGAATTGCAACATTAAGGCCGCCTTCAAATTTTCTGGCCTTCTTATACTCAGTATCCACCATATGTGGTGCATATCTAGCAAGCTCGGTGAATTTCGTCTCATGTTCAGCCACAGACATTGCCCCTTGTCTCAGCTGTTCAAACTCAGTCACCTTTCTATCCCTAACACACTGAGGGAAGTACTTTTCAAAGAAGGCTCCCTTGAATTGAGCCCAAGTCAGAACGGTATTTTCATCACGGATGAGCATCCACCACCTTCTAGCTTCTTCTTGCAATTTAAAGGTGGCTAACAGTACCTTGTGTGCTTCAGAGCACGGGAAAACTTCAAACAATTTTTCAGTCTCTAGAACCCAAGCTTCAGCTTTTAACGGTTCAAGGCCTCTCTGAAAGGATGGCGGTTTCATTTTGCTGAACTTCTAGGTTAGAGCAATTATATCCCCATCATTTACATTCACATTCTGTTCATTCACATTCACATTTTGTTCCGGTACAGCCGGAGGAAGAGATGGGAGCTGTTGGTTCAGTTGTTGGTCCAGTCTTGCAGTTATCAGTTCCATCATTTGTTCCAGTCTGGCCATTCTGGCCTCAGAGGATAAGGGTTCAGTTTCATTTGTAGTGTTTGCGTTATCCATTTTACTATAAGCAGTTATAACAGTTTTAAACATAAGCAGTCATTTGTTTAACAGTTTAACACGTTAGCATATATTCAATCATAACATAACCACACACTTATCATGCTCCTGAGATGCCCTAATTACTTTTCTAGGACACCCTATAGCTCATTTGGACACGTGTGTGCGGTATAACTCGTGGTAAGTATCGCTCTGATACCACTCTGTCACGACCCAAACTCGACCCTATGGGTTTAGCACCGTAACCGGCCAGTAATCTGAGATTACCGAAGGCCTGCTTAACAATAGTACAGTAAAACAGAGTACAGGGCCTGGCGGAAGCCAAAATAGTAAAGAAACAATGCCCAATGAGCTGTGACAGTCTGTATGCAAAAAGACTTTTCATACATTTATACGTAAACAGTACAGAACAGTATGCACAATATTTACAATCATTCAGACTAGGGACTCCATCCCTTACATACATAATCAGTACAGTAAACATTCAGTCTATACGATCCATTCGGTTATCACAAAACAGTAAGACAGTACAGAAGGGGGAGTCCTAAAACACCCCTAAGCCTTGGCACGATAGGCTCGGAACCTTGCAGTGAGGCATATAGGCTGGCTTGACAAAACTGGAGTAACCCTGACGCCTCTAGCCGCGGTCTGGTGCCTGTACACCTACATATATATATGAGCAGTGAGCTAAAGCCCAGTGAATAACATAATGCGTAAAGAGGTTAAGAATGAATGTCCTTACAGTAATGAAACAGTTCATTTAAACAGTATTTCAGTTGTTCAGTCAGTACAGCCATATGTGGTACACCCATTAGCATAACAGTACAGTAAACAGTAGGTCTTAAAAGACCGAGCAGTAATGATGGCCATCAGTCAGTAAACAGTAGTGGTTCCAACGAGGGAACCGACAGAGAATTCTGTCACAGTAACAGTAAGCAGTAGGTGCTAAGGATGCCACAATACAGTTCAGAATATAGGACATACATTCATTCAATTAACACTATCAGTTTAGAAAACAGTACAGTTCAGTTGTTCAGACAATAATCATTTGTGAACATATCTTTACACAATCGTTACTTAGAGAGTTCGGGCTACAGTATGCTAGAGCGTGTCTCCCCAGTCGCCAACCCTACACAGTTAACAGATTGAACACACTAAGCTACACAGCTGGGAAAGATAATAACTTAATCCCTAATTTTCCTCGGTGTGTTCCACATCTATATCCTCAATAAGATGTCTTAAACTAGGCCTAGGAATGCCTAGAATGGGATAAGGATGCAAAGATGTACTCAAAAAGCAGTTTCAGAATTTATCAGAAAAACAGAGTCCCGCTCGAGCGCAGGTTTCCCCGCTCGAGCGGTCATGCAACAAAGGTACACGCTCGAGCGTACTGTAAAAGTATTGGATGGGTGAAATCTCCGCTCGACGCCCGCTCGAGCTTGAGACACAAACCTCCGCTCAAGTGCCCAATCCTCCGCTCGAGCGGACTGTAAAACAGTGCAGAGAAATACTGGATGCTCGGATTCCACGCTCGAGCGCCACTTTCCCCGCTCGAGCGGAAGTGCAAAATCTGGGAATTCCAGATTGCACATCCAAGCCAAAAACCAGGTTCAAATGCATCAAAACCAATCCTCTTGGGCCCATTTTTCTGGAAAACCTTTATAAACATATAGAATAACATGGTTCAAAGCTCAATTTTGAGAAATCAAAGCCCAAGGGTGTTTAATTCAAACCCAATTTCAAACCAATTTCATGAACAATATGAACATGCAACATGCATGAATTCCAATCAATTCAAAGCTTCAATTTGATGCTCTAAGGAGCCAATTGATCCAAAAACAAGTTGAAAACATGGACCATTACAAAAGTATGGACATGCATGTACCATTTTACCATGAAATCAACTCACAACTCAACAATTCAAACATGCAAGCATGAATTATGCTCTATATCAACATGTATGAACTAAAACATGGCTTAGCTCTACAGTTTAACATGGACCATGCAAGAATTAGTTCAAACACAAGAATGAGAAGACGAAATCCTTACCTAAGTCTTGAATTAGAAGACTAGGAACTCAAACATGCAATCTATACTTCAATCCAAGCAAGATCAAGCAAAAGAGATGAAGACACTCTCACTCCCCAATCTCCCTCTCTCTAGTCGGTGGTGTGCTCAAAATGAGCTGAAGAAACGTGTATGTATGAGTGTGTACAAGGCTCAACATGTGTATAGATAGTGGCCCACTCAAGGGCAAAGTTGTAAATGAGTCAAACTCTGCAATTGGTCAATATTTAATCTAATTTAATCATACATAATCATTTGTCAGATAATTACACCGTAAAATCACATTAATTATGATGGTCATAAAACATCAATCAATTCCGGATTCGGCCGCCGATAAGGCCTTCAATTAGCAATTTAAACACTAAAATACGAACAGATCAAATAATCAATCAATAGATAGAATGCAATTCAAACGTACATACTCAGTCAATTCAGTTCCAGTTTTCAGTCAGTTAGTTCAGTACTTTAATCAGTTCAATTATCAGTCATAATCCGTTCAGTTTAACGGTAATCAATGTTTAACGGTAATCAGTGGTGAGGGTTATTACATAAATGAACCTCGAATACATCCTCATTGGCTTTGCTAATCTGCCAAGACCTATTGTCATTGAACAAATCAAGAAGTATGGTTTCAAATATAGGACAAATAGTATCATTCCACTTGTTTGCTTGGTCTCGCCGCACTGACATTTGCCACATCAACTGAGTATGAATAGTATCCACCGTCCAAATGATAGAAAGATTAAGTACTTCTTTGATCCAATTATTAAATGACTCCCCTGTATTCGATGTCATCTCCACATAACGCATGACCCTACACAATATGACAACACTACACAACAACTAAAAATAATTTTTTTCAATAAAATATGAAATTTCACATCAGGTGTCTAAAAGTACCTGAAGCATGAATTTGCCCAGTGCTCAGGTACCAACTCCTTGAAAAAATTATGTGCTCGTTGCTTACCCTCCTCTCTTAATTTCTCAAGCTTTTCATGAAAACCTACCACGGTTGGCTCATACATACAATCACTCAAACTACTAACCAAGTGGTCTCTAAATCCATTATCAATTCCATTTCATCCGGTTCCTTAAATTGTTCTTCAAGTATTGTAAGTAATAACCATGGTGAGCTGATGGGAACACCTTCAACATCGCTTCTAACTATCCAAGATTACAGTAAAATGTGAACGTGATTTGTCGCCTACTGTCAACAACCTTCCCAAGCTCATGTAAGAACCACGACCAATTGGCTGTGATCTATGAATCAACAGTCGCAATTGCTACAGGAAATATACCTACAACAAATACAACACAAGAACATCATACAAATGATCATTATATACCAATGTGAATATTAACACCAATTTGTTAAAAAAATCATACAGCCAACAGTAGTTGTCAATATTCACACTGTCAAATGCCAATACATACATAACACTCACATCGATGTGAACATCCACATCCAGACGCATACGAAACCTAAAAAATATTAACTATTGTTCCCATCTTTCGCCATTGTGGCTAGTAATTGACCTTTATACCTTCCTTTATGAAACATCTCATCAAGGAATAACAACGGCCATCAGAAATTGAACCCCGAAATACAGGCAGCAAATGATACAAAAAATCGACTAAATTTTTAAGTGCTCGAGTCGTAGTCAATATTAACATAACTTTTCAAATTGTAATGCATTACAGCATCTGAATACAATCACAACTCGTCAAAAGACAATGAGTGATCCTCGTGAAGGACCCCCCCTTGTTTTCTTCATGCCCAACCACATAACATGGTAACTTACATCTAGTCCATAGCTCTGCTTCAAAATACCAACCACCTCACATAAGCGAGTTAACGGCTTGTCCCTAACAATTTCAAAGATAATAGTCGATACCAAATCAAAACTAACTCTCGGATTCTTCAACGTCTGGACATCCTTACCACAACTATGAATGTTAATCAACCTCTTAATATAGAAAAATCCATTGGTTCGTTGTGTTCTACAATGTATAACCCACAAGCAATCCCTATCTTCACGCATCACACATACCACAGTAACTCTCGCTCTTTCATTCTTGACATACTTAAATTGGAACCCACATTGGATTGCATACTTGCATAAAACATCATGAAATTCTTTAGCACCTTATACAAATCGTTGTCCCACGTGTGTAATACCATCAGCCCAAGAGGCTGACAACAATTTCTTCTCCTTATGGTAGCAAAATCTCCGGAGCGCATCCATTTCCTCCCCACCGCTCCACACGCAACGACCTAGGGCTACTAAAATAACCAACTTCATTTTTTAATTCAACAACAACCTCTACATGTTAAACCTCCATTGATTTGGCAAGCAAGAACATACTTTACAACTCAACATCATTGTCCAAATTACACCTATTAATCCCAGATAGCCAATAGAACAATGAAACACAATCAGCAGATAAATCGGTTCATTTTTCACACACACACTCCACAAAATGTGAATAAGACAATGCTTGCACCGAATTTATTACAGTAATACTCCACCCATATTAGCACACCAACAACAAGAAGTTATACATCTGCTGCAAAAATACAAAAATAAGGAAGTGAACAACCACATTATAAACACACAATACCACATAAACATGAAACAACCAATGATATGTGAACATTCACATCCTGCAAAAAAAAAAAAAAATAGCTATGTTCATATTTTGCGCTGTTAGTCCCAAACCGAACAATTTATTGCCATAACTACACATCATTATAGATTAGACAAGTCCAAATTCACACCACCAAATATAATGGCAATAAACAATATGCAAACATCTCTCCATAACGATATAACCAATAATATGTAAACGTTCACATTGTCCACACAATGTGTACATTCACATTGTTCACGCAATGTGAACATTCACCACATCCAAAAAATAAAGCCATATTTGAACGCATTACCAAACAAAACCCATAACCTCATTCAACCAAACAAAACTTGCATCTCCATCTATTCCAAAAAATAAAGTTGAAAGCAAAAAACAGACTATACAATCCTTTATATAAATCAAAACACAAATGAACATGAATCCTTTATATACTAACTTTGAGATGAATACTCGTTCTCTTCTCTAATCAATATCTAACTTCCTTCACAACAATTATGTAAAAAATCAGAGCACAAATTAACAACACTAATGCAGTCTTGACTCTTCATCCTCCTCAAACACCAGCAAAACCCTAGCACCACACACAACGAAGCAATGCACAACAACATCGAAGCAACGCACAACGACATCGAAACTAAAATCATAATCAACTTCATGAAATCATGGAAACTGCCAAAACAGATTGGTAGTCAAAAAGAAAACATGTATATCCTTTTTGTGTGTAATATAAATCAACAATAAATATAAGGGTATAAGAGTCTAACAAATAATGTAAATCAGGAAAAAAAAAAAAGGACTTTATGAAATAAAAGTATAAACACATGGGATTAAGTAGGTTATAAATTTTTTGATGGACTTGTTGGATTAGAACACCCCTAAATAGAATTTATCAATAAAACCCTCCAAATTTTTAATTTAAAAATAAAAAATATACTATTTGTTTTCACTTTTGATGACAGAGAACATGCCCACCAAAAATGAAAAGTTAAAATGCCAAGAAAAATACTAACGATTGCCAAGTTGTTGTTTGGGAATAGATTTTTTTAATTAACTTTTTGATTTTTTTGTTATTTTAGTATGGGACTAAAAGTTTGTTTGAGTTAGCATTTTTTACTTAAAAAAAAAAAAAAAAGTGAAGTGATTATGGTTTAAATGTAACATTTTTCTAAGTGATTATCAACCTTAATATAACTTGTTCTCCAAAAAAAAAAAAAACTTAATATAATGTAAAAAGTATGTTAAAATATATTTGAAATATAAAAAATATATATTAAAATGTTAATTGTTTTGATATTTTTGCAAAACACCTAAAATGATGTTAATTAAAAGGAAAATTTTAATATTTTTGTGTAAATATTGATCATGTCAACAAATTCCTGCCACTAAACTAACAATAGATTAACCACATGCAATTACGTGTGGCACAATCAATTAAATTTTTTAAGAAGGCCAGTGACATTTTCTCAAACTAGTGAGGATAATTGTAGTTTTGATAACATCCGGGAAGGTCAGTATAATTTGCTTAATTTATAATTATTTTGACATTTGCTCCACTTTAATGAGTGCCTATAGAATTGATATTAGCACGATCCAACACAAAATGAGTAGGTAGTACAAATTATAAATTCCAGTGCCCTTGAAACTCAGTTAATTTATAAGTCAACCCTTTTTTGGTACCTTTTTAAATGCAATGTAGGCTGAGGGTTTTCGTTTTGGCCACAGCTTCTCTACCGTCCGATTATAGATTGAACAGTTTTGTTAGACCATCTTGATAATCCAAATCATTTAATGTGTAAAACTTACTAAGTACATTATCTTTATAAAAAATGACATTAATCTGATACCGATGTTTATTTGATCAAATTGCATTTGTTTCAACAATAATTATAATTTTTTTTCAAAAAAATAAAACAATAATTATAATTTTAAAAATAAATCACAGATACAAATATAAACTAATCAAGTGACTATTGATATACAATTAACGTAATTTTTTACAAAAATGATATACCTGACGAGCTCTACACATTGAACGGTTTAAATTATCAAGATGGACTCGAAGTTGAACCCACTGCGGCCCAACAGCACCATCTAATCCGTTTCCAAATTGGAGAAGCGCTGGACCTTTTTTAAAAAAAAATTATTATTGGTATAGGCATATCAACAGCTTTGAGGGGGGAGGACTGGACTCAGAGATGTGTAACGGTTCTGACCAATTAGATTAGTGCCGATTGGCTAAGACCAGCATTGCATTTGGTTGGAACATGAAACAAACTCCAATCAATCTCTCAATCAAAAGCCCAAAAGAACATTCCTTCTCTCCCATCCATGTATCAAGTTTCTAAAAATTGGAAAATAGAAACACAGCAAAATTTGAGAGCATTTAAAGAATGTATTGCTGAACACAAAAATACTAATGCATGTACACCTTTCAAACATATAAAGAATGCAAAAATATTAATGCATGTACATCTTACAAACATATAACGAGAAAGTGGGTGGGTAGGGAGAAGTTATCTAGTAGGTCCGTCCGTCCTACTATGTGACCTAGTGCTCACCCAATAATAGGAATAATTTTGTCGGGTGGGGATACAATGAATATGACTCGCTTAAGCCATCAATTCCTTTATTTCTAATTTAGTTTTAAAAAGTCAAAATTGGATTGCTGTGTATTTACATCAAAATGCAGTTACAAGACCTATACCCAGCTCCTCTGCAAGCTCATCCCACACAGGAAGGAGGGTCAACACAACCAGGAAAATAGCCACTGTAAGAACTGTTCTCCTCCATGTTCCAACCTCTGTCACATCATTCAAGCATGGTTTCTCTGGTGCCCTCTGTACATGTAGTATTTGCATAAAATTAGGCAAGTGAACCATCATTTTGTGTCGTTTTTTCATAAAATGCATAAATAACAAAATAGTGATTCAAATTCAATCTAGCTATTTTATTCACATATAGCTTATTGATTGCATACCTGACAGATCAACACATACAGACCCCAAGGAAGTGACAAAGGCCCACCGAGCTGGAAGGAGAAAACAACAAATCATTAAAATAAACTTTAATTCAAACAAAATATTATTAGAGGATGCCACTTTAATGGCGGTTTACGATTTGGACACATCATCATCTACAAGTGGTTAAATAAACAAACCATAAAAGTAAGGGGGTGTCAGAATCAGTGGCGGCTCCAGGAATTTTAATCAGGGTATTCATTAAGTAACTTAAAATCTAACAACTGTATTAAAAAAACAAATATAAAAGAGAACTCTAATATATTAATATTAAAGTTTTGACAAAAAAAAACTTGCAATTAGATAAAATATTACAATTGCCATCAAAACAACTTGCAATTAGATAAAATATTACAATTGCCCTCGACGAGATTTCATATTTTGAAAACGTTGCATAATCTCCTCATTATCAATGCTATCAAATACATCTCTTTCAATGTATGTAACCAAACAATCATTCATCCACTGATCTCCCATTCGGTTACGCAAATTACTCTTTATATACTTCATTGCTGAAAAACTTCTTTCCACTGTTGCTGTCGCGACAGGTAGAGTCAATGCTAATTTCACAAGCAAATAGACTAATGGATATATCACATGTTTATCTGTCTCCACCAACTTTATAGCAAGATCACCAACTCCTTTAAGTTCTAAAAAGTCTTCACTTAAGCGCATATCAACAATGTAGTTTTGAAGTTGGATGTCAAGGACCATTAAATCTGTTGCAGAAAAATCATATGGATAGAACTCTGCAAGACGAATCAACTTATGCTTATCAAAAGCAAAGAATGATTTACTAGGATTCAAGCAAGCCATACAAAGAAGTAACTCAGTATTTGCTTCTGAAAAGCGATTGTTAAGCTCTTGAAGTTGCATATCTAAGACTGTGTAGAATAGCTCAACTTGATAATGATGTAAATTTGCAATTTGTAGAGCTTTGCGTCGTGGCCGCCCACTAACTACAAATATTTCATCCATATTTGGAATAGAAATCTCATGTTTGTTACAAAATGAAGACACTTCAGTCAATAAAGATTCCCATTCATCATCTCTCGATCATCTGCAATCGTTGCTTAGATACTTTAACAAGTGTCATAGCATTGACAATATCTTGATTTTTCTTTTGCAATGCTAACGACAACTCATTTGTAATCCCTAAAATATTTTTCATCACGTGTAAAGTGAAGGCAAATTCAAAAGATAGCATTAACTTCATGATAGAACGAGCTTCAACTCTTTGCTCGGGTTGTAAGCCATCCTCTTCAATAATCTCAAGTACATCAATCGAAGAAGAGAACATCAAAATCAAGTTGATAATTGTCCCAAAATGTGATCCCCAATGTGTATCACCAGCACGTTTAAGACTAGTCTCTTGATTCAAACCTCGCCCACTTCTAAGTTCACCATTGTCTAGTGCTTCTGTTATTTTAGCAAATTGCGCATCTCTAAGAGCATCTCGTCTCTTGCAAGAGCCACCAACAACATTCACTATGTTAGCAACAGAGCAAAAAAGTTCAGCAACGTCAATGTGCTTTTTAGCAACAGCTACAAGAGTCAATTGAAGTTGATGGGCAAAGCAATGAACATAAAATGCAGATTTATTCTCCCTCAAAATTAAAGCTTTATGACCATTGAATTCACCTTGCATATTGCTGGCTCCATCATAGCCTTGCCCTCGTAGTTTTGATATACTCAATCCATGTCGACAAAATAAGGATTCAATTGCTGCTTTAAGTGATAAAGCGGTTGTATTTGATACATGTACAATACCAAGAAACCGCTCTATAACAATGCTCTTTTTGTCCACATAACGTAGAACAACCGCCATTTGTTCTTTAACTGATATGTCACGAGACTCATCAACTAAAATTGAAAAAAACTCATTGCCCAAATCCTTTATGATAGCATTGATAGTCTCACATGCAGCAGCATTCACAATGTCTTTCTGAATATCATGGTGAGTTAGCTTATTATTTTTCGGAGTATTCCCCAACACAACTTTATTGATAGATTCATTATGATCCGCCAAAAATTGTAGAAGTTCAAGGAAATTTCCTTTATCACTTGAATCATCAGATTCATCATGACCACGAAAAGCCAACCCTCGACGCAAAAGGAATCGTATGCAATCAACAGTTGCATTTAAGCGAGTCCGATATTCAATTTTTTCTTGATTTGACTACTTTGAATGTGTTGCTTTTGCTTCATAAGATCTTCACACTTCTTCACAGCTTGGTTATGAGCACTATTGGTGCTGTTTGGTGTAGCTGTTAAAACAGATTATAGATTATAGCTTAACAGATTATAGATTATGACTTTAATCAGAAGCTGTTAATCTGTTTGGTATAGCTGTTTGATTATAGATTTAAGTTGCTGAGTAGTGTTTGTTAAATAAGCTGTGAAGTAACTTTTTCAATTAATTTTTATTTTTTATTATTCACTATTTGTCTACATTTTTCATAAAAAATAATAATAATATTTAATAGTTCATTTGGGTCTTTTTCTATTTTTAAAAAAATAAAAAATAAAAAAATTTAAGAGTATAACCGTGAATTAACATGTCCACAGCAGAAGCTGATAATCAGAAGCAAGGGGTGAGCAGCTTCTCAGAATCAGCTTTTTTTGACTTAAAATAAGTTGTTAGAATCAGAAGGTGTTTGAAATAAGTTTAACCAAACAGTCCAAAATAACTTTTTAAAAGCCAGAAGTCATAAGTTGGCTTAAAAAAGCTCCACCAAACACCCCCATTAACACCTCCAACATGAATTTGTAACTTGTTTTTCATATTCCAAATTTTAAATCCCTCTGTCACAAAAGTATCACATCCCTTTCCTAAATTGGGCCTAAACAAGTAACAACATAAACAAAATGCTGCATCTTTTTCAATACTATATTCCAACCAATTCTTGTATTCTTTAAACCAAGCAAAATTAAATCGACACATAACTCCAATAATATCTCTTTGAGGGAAATTGTGGCTAAGAGGTTGACAGGGTCCTTTTTGTAAATATGTTCTTCTTATTTCGTCCCTATCATTAGGATGATATGACAAAATTTTTTATCGTAATCCTGGATCAGAAGGAAGGTTGTTCAAGTCAACACGAATTAGCTTCGAAGAATCTTGAATGTGACTATCACCACAAGTTTCTTGGGATTGAGATGAATCTTGTACAATAGTTGATTTTCTTTTCAGAAATTTGTCCACAATTCGAGAACTAAACAAAAGAGTAGGATGCACCTAAAAATATCCACACAAAAAACAGAGCTATCTAACTACAAGAGTATAAATAAATTGATTATAAAATTTCAACTCCTATTTAATTTTTAAAACAAATAAAGTGAAGAAACTTAAAAAAATATTATACCTGATGACAACAAAGTATAATCCCTAAATATTATATTAACATGCATAACTATAAAATTAATTATTTATGGATGGAAGGTTTTGTTTATAGTATCAAGTTTAAATAAATTTTAATATTATAGAGATAAAAAAATAATACCTGATGAGATATAATCCCCAAATTTCTTTTTGCCTTTTTCTTAACAATCAGTCAGCAACAGCAAAGCATGACAGCAACCACTTCATCTTCATTCAATACCAACATCCATGATCCATATTCCATGGGCAACAATGAAAGACAGAGGGGGACCACCCACAGAAAGAGAGAAGGGGGGGACCGCGAAAAGAGAGGGAGAGATTGAGAGAGACAAAACGACAGCAGCGTTGAGCCTCCCCCAAGCAGCAGATTCGTGCCCTAACTACACTTCTTGCCCTAACTAACTACACTTTTTGACTTTATTCTTCCAAGCAGCAGATTCGTGCCTGCTGGAAATTTGTGTTAATGCATATAATAAGATAGTGGCATATGATAGTGGTGTTGGTGGTAGATAGTGGCATGTATAGAATATGATAGTGGTGTTGGTGGTAGATAATGGCATGTATAGAATATGATAGTGGTGTTGGTGGTAGATAGTGGCATGTATAGAATATGATAGTGGTGTTGGTGGTAGATAGTGGCATGTATATAATATGATAGTGGTAGATAGTGGTAATATATAATATGTAAGTGGCATATAATGGGTTATAATGATGTTTGTAATATCTCCTATATAAGGAGTGTCATTTGGTCTTGTAAAATAAGAAGTTTTGAATATAACAGAAATATATTCCTTCTTCCTCATATTTTCGGAATTCTTCTTCCTCATATTTTCTAAGTTGGTATCAGAGCTACAAAAAACACAGCAGCCCTAAAACCGTCATAGCCATGTCGGAAGTCACGTCCGAAACCACTTCAACCCCTGCCGCTGCCATTCCGTTGAAAACATCAAACTCTCACTCTGTCCAAATCACCACCATCCGCCTAAATGGTGATAATTTTCTCCGCTGGTCACAATCTGTCCGGATGTATATCCGTGGGCAAGGAAAGATCGGTTACATCACTGGTGACAAGAAGGCTCCTGCTGTTAATGATCCGCTGTTCGACAGTTGGGACGCTGAAAACTCCATGGTTATGACATGGTTGGTCAATTCCATGGAGGAGGATATAAGCTCTAATTACATGTGCTATCCTACTGCACAAGAATTGTGGGATAATGTTAGTCAGATGTACTCTGACCTAGGAAATCAATCTCAAGTTTTCGAATTAACTTTGAAGTTGGGAGAGATTCGTCAAGGAGATGATTCCGTCACCAAATATTTCAATTCGTTGAAAAGGTTGTGGCAGGATCTTGACATCTTCAACACATACGAATGGAAATCGGTTGACGACTGCAACCACCACAAGAAAACTGTGGAAGACAGCCGTATTTACAAGTTTCTTGCCGGCCTCAACATTGAGTTCGATGAAGTGCGAGGAAGAATTATTGGCAGACCTCCTCTCCCATCCATTGGCGAAGTATTTGCCGAAGTTAGAAGGGAAGAGAGCCGAAGGAGCGTCATGCTTAAGAAAAAAGGTACTGGTGAATCAATTGAAATTTCTGCTTTAATTAGCGATGCTGCGGCCAACAAGGCTGCAAATTACCAGCGCAGGTTTGATGATAAGCCACGGGTCTGGTGTGATTTTTGCAACAAGCCTCGCCATACACGTGAAACGTCTTGGAAGATCCATGGCAAACCTGTCAACTGGAAAAGCAGCAAACAAGGAGAGAAGAATCGTGGCTTTCCTACCGCTAATGAAGCCGATTCAGGTCCCTTCAACAAAGAGCAGATTGATCAACTCTTAAAGCTGATAAAATCCAACTCCTCATCCGGTACTCCTAGTGTTTTGTTGGCACAAACAGGTAGAAATCCTAAAGCCTTCTCTTGCCTAAACTTCTCTCCGTGGATCATAGATTCCGGTGCCTCCGATCACATGACTAGTTTTTCCCATTTATTTAGTACCTATTTCCCTTGTTCCGGTCATGACAAAATCAGAATAGCCGATGGTAGTTTTTCACCTATTGCAGGAAAATGATTTATTAAACTAACTGAGAAAATTAATCTCAATGCTGTTCTTCACGTCCCCAACTTAGCCTGTAACCTTTTGTCTGTCAGTAAACTATCTAAGGATTCTAATTGTCGTGTTACATTTTTTGAATCCCATTGTGAATTTCAGGACCAGAACTCGGGGATGATGATTGGGCGTGCTAGGATGCTTGAAGGTCTTTACTACTTTGATGAAGTACCTGTTAGTAATAAAAAAGCTCAGAGCTTTAATAGTACTAGTTCAATCTCTGTTCGAGAAAAAATAATGCTATGGCACTATAGGCTAGGACATCCTAGTTTTCTTTATCTGAAACATTTATTTCCAGAATTATTTAAAGGGATTGATTGTTCTTCTTTTCATTGTGAAAGTTGCATTTTTGCAAAATTTCATCGCTCTACTTATTTGCCAAAACCTTACCAGGCTTCCAAACCTTTTTATTTGATTCATAGTGATGTTTGGGGCCCTTCTAAAATCACTACTCTTTCTGGTAAAAGATGGTTTGTTACATTTATTGATGACCATACCCGCTTATGTTGGATTTATTTGATGAATAAAAAATCTGACGTGAAAAATTTATTCACAAATTTTTACAATATGATTGAAAACCAATTTCAAACCAAAATTGGTATTTTACATTCTGATAATGGAACAGAATATTTCAATGAGCAGTTGGGTGAGTTTTTGGAAAAAAAAGGGAATTTTTCATCAATCTACATGTCGGGAAACCCTCAACAAAATGGCATTGCAGAACGAAAAAATAAACATCTACTTGAAGTAGCACGTGCTATAATGTTTTACATGCATGTTCCTAAATATTTATGGGGTGAAGCAATTTTAACAGCCTCTTATTTGATAAACAGGATGCCTACAAAGGTGTTAACATACAAAACGCCTTTCGATTGTCTCAAAACTTTTTTTCCTGACACGAGGTTGTTTTCTGATTTACCCGCCAAAGTTTTTGGATGTACTGCCTATGTTCATGTTCCTAGTCAATTTCGTTCAAAACTTGCCCCCGTGCTATAAAATGTGTTTTTTTGGGTTATTCCTCAAACAAAAAGGGGTATAAGTGTTTCGACCCTCAAACCAAGAAATTTCATGTGAGTATGGATGTGTCATTTGTGGAAACAAAATCCTATTTCCCCAACACTTCTCTTCAGGGGGAGACAAGTGGAGTAGAAGACCGTTTTTGGGATATTTCTATCCCGCTCCCCAATGTCATTTATCCTACACAAAAATCACATCTGTCTGATAAAGATCACTTAGGAGAACCAAGTTCTATGGTGCCTAGTCAAGAAGATTCTTGTTTAGGGGGAGAAGTACTACAAAATGATCTAAATCCTGAGCTTCAGGTTTATACTAGGAAGCGATTTCATCTGAGGAATAATGACCCGAATGTCCATCTTAATGACCCGAATGTCCACCCGAGTTCTGGCATCGAAATTTTAGGTAATCCTATTCCTTCTATTTCCGACCTTGATGTTCCTATAGCAATTAGGAAAGGTGTCCGAAATTGCATTAAACATCCTATTACAAATTACCTCTCCTATCAAAGACTGTCTAAAAATCATAGAGCTTTCACATCTAGGATTTCACACTTGTTTGTTCCAAGGAATATACAGGAAGCATTGGATGATCCGAATTGGAAATTAGCAGTCATGGAGGAGATGAATGCTTTAAGGAGAAGTGGTACTTGGGAGATAGTTGATCTACCCAAAGACAAGAAAACAGTTGGGTGTAAATGAGTGTTTACGATAAAATGTAACGCAGATGGAAGCGTTGAGAGATACAAGGCGAGACTGGTGGCTAAAGGCTTCACTCAAACTTATGGGATCGACTATCAAGAGACGTTTGCTCCTGTTGCTAAAATAAATTCCATCAGAGTACTGTTATCTCTTGCAGTAAATTCAGATTGGCCTCTACATCAACTTGACATTAAAAATGCATTTCTCAATGGTGATCTTGAAGAGGAGGTGTTCATGAGCCTACCGCCGGGATTTGAGCAGAGACTTGGAAGCGACAGAGTATGCAGATTGAACAAGTCATTATACGGACTCAAACAATCACCAAGAGCATGGTTTGAACGCTTTGGGAAGGCAGTTATCAGTTGTGGCTTCTCGCAGAGTCAAGCAGATCACACAATATTTTATAAACATTCAAAAAACAGTAAAATTGCAATTTTGATTGTTTATGTTGATGACATCATTTTAACTGGTAATGATGAAGCAGAGTTAGCAGCCCTCAAAGAGAAACTCGCAAAAGAATTTCACATTAAGGATCTGGGAGCCCTCAAGTATTTCCTCGGAATGGAATTTGCAAGATCCAAGGAAGGTATATTCGTTAATCAGAGAAAATATATTCTTGATCTCCTTGGAGAAACAGGTATGCTTGGTTGTAAGATGGTGGAGACTCCGATCGAGCCTAACTTGAAGTTACAAGCTGCTAAGGCTGAAGAAGTCAAAGAGAGGGAACAATATCAGCGACTTGTCGGGAAATTGATTTACTTGTCTCATACGCGGCCTGATATTGCCTTTGCAGTCAGCATGGTAAGTCAGTTCATGCACTCACCAGGGGCAGAGCACTTTGAGGCCGTTTATAAGATCTTAAGATATTTGAAAGGAACTCCAGGGAGAGGCTTACTGTTCAAGAAACATGGACATCTTCAAGTTGAAGTATACACAGATGCAGACTGGGCAGGAAGTGTTACAGACAGGAGATCAACATCCGGATACTGCTCCTTTGTAGGTGGGAACCTAGTTACATGGCGGAGTAAAAAACAGAATGTGGTAGCTAGAAGTAGTGCAGAAGCAGAGTTCAGAGCTGTTGCCCATGGAATCTGTGAAGTAATGTGGATTAAAAGAATTCTTGAAGAATTAAAGCTTTCTCACCCGACACCTATGAAGGTCTATTGTGATAACAAAGCAGCTATATCTATAGCTCATAATCCAGTTCTACATGATCGCACAAAACATATAGAAGTGGATAAACATTTCATCAAGGAGAAAATCAATGCTGGCATAATCTGTATGACCTACCTTCCAACAGGTGAACAATTAGCTGATGTGCTAACGAAGGGACTACACAAGAAGCAATTTGATAAGCTGACTAGCAAGCTGGCTATGGAAGATATCTTCAAACCAACTTGAGGGGGAGTGCTGGAAATTTGTGTTAATGCATATAATAAGATAGTGGCATATGATAGTGGTGTTGGTGGTAGATAGTGGCATGTATAGAATATGATAGTGGTGTTGGTGGTAGATAATGGCATGTATAGAATATGATAGTGGTGTTGGTGGTAGATAGTGGCATGTATAGAATATGATAGTGGTGTTGGTGGTAGATAGTGGCATGTATAGAATATGATAGTGGTGTTGGTGGTAGATAATGGCATGTATAGAATATGATAGTGGTGTTGGTGGTAGATAGTGGCATGTATAGAATATGATAGTGGTGTTGGTGGTAGATAGTGGCATGTATATAATATGATAGTGGTAGATAGTGGTAATATATAATATGTAAGTGGTATATAATGGGTTATAATGATGTTTGTAATATCTCCTATATAAGGAGTGTCATTTGGTCTTGTAAAATAAGAAGTTTTGAATATAACAGAAATATATTCCTTCTTCCTCATATTTTCGGAATTCTTCTTCCTCATATTTTCTAAGTGTGCCTATATATAATATATATAGATATATCTCATTGCAATTCTTTTGGGTTTTATTATTTGTTTCGGCAAATGGGCTAAGGGGCTAAGTGGGCTAGAGGGTTATTTGTTTTGGCAAATGGGCTAAGTAGCTAAGTGGGCTAGAGGTTTCATTATTTGTTTAGACAAATGGGCCAAGTGGGTCAGAGGGGTATTCAACCATCTTGGATTGGGTATTCAAAACTAAACTAAACCCAAAAAAAAATATATATATATATTAAAATTTCAAATTTGAGGGTATTCATACCCTGTGGATGCCGTGGAGCCGCCCCTGGTCAGAATACAATAATTGTTTAACAAAGTCTTGTTGGGCTAATGGCTGTGGAGGTTTGTTCTGTCTGAAAAACTCTCATTAAAAGTGCCTTGTGAACTACATTCTTCATGTCTCTTTTTACGATCCCTAGGCTATATCAGTGACAAGGAGGAGTGAGATGCTACAAAGGTACTTCCAATAAGGAGCCACAGGAAAGGAATTCAAGTCTCATCTTGTCCATTGGGAAGAGGTGTGTTTGCCAGTAAAGGTGGTGATTTGGCATTATAAAGTTGGACTTGTTCAACAAAGTTTTATTGGTAAAGTTGTAGTGGATATTTGTTTTCAGAAGGGAGAGATTGTGATGAAGGGTAGGGATTAAATTGGTGCACCAGTGTGGTTAGACGAGTTCATGGGTTTGAAGTTCGGAAAGAAATCACGAGTTTAGGAAGTGTTTTTCAATTTCACAATTTTCAAGGTGGGGAATGTTCATGAAGTTTGGTTTTGGCATGATACTCAGTTGGGCATCAACTTTTGAGGGAGGTTTTCCAGGCCTATTTAGAATTTTGGTAGATGGGTTTTGAAGGGGTGGTGTTGACCCAACAATGGAGGAGGATGCTGAAGGATTCAAAGGTGGAGTCTGTGGAGGCCATCTTTTGGAAAATATATAGGCTTTAGTCTAGAGGCAGCCCAAGATACATCAGCTGTGAAGCTTCCAAGAATGCTTTATTATTTTATAAGAGGCTATGTCAAGAGGAGGATTCCTCCTTCCCTTGCAAAGATATTTGGAAAACCAAGACCCATCTAAAGTAGCCTTTTTTGGGTGGACAGCGGCTCGAGAGGCAATACTAACCAAAGACAATTTGAGGAAGACGGGCAAACTAAGTCATGATGGAATGATGCTATATGAGTAAGAGGGCAGTCAATAATTGGATTGGAATCACCTTATTTTACAGTGTCCGGTGGATCGAGATTATGGAGTTGACTTTTGTGATTTTTGGCATTGAGTGGGTGATGCCTTGTACAGTTAGAGATTTGTTTGCTTGTTGAAGTAGGTATGTGTAAAGAAAGAGTGAGGAAAGCTTGAGAGGTGGTGCCTTTGTGCAAGATGTGGTGCCTATGGAGAAAGAGAAAAAGGAGATATTTTTAAATTGATGAATCTACACATACCTGGCCTGAGGAATGTTTTATTGCTTCCTTGTTTTTTTGGCTCAAGGAGTCCTTTTCAGGAGGCAGATTTACTCTTTTGAGTTTTGAGGGGGATTTGTATATTTGTTAGGTATATAGAGATTTTAGGGATACACTTGCTCATTTAGTTTTAAATGTTTGCACCCATCACTGTAGACCACTTTTTTGTTGTCCTTGTTTTTGTTGAAGTATTTATGGTGACCATTGGTTTAATGGTAAAACCTTAGCCTAAGAACCTTGAGGTTATGGGTTCAAATCTTGGAGCAACCAATTTATGCACTATGCCAAAGGTTAGGTATGTACCCAATCTTTCCCCTCTCAAACACACATTAATGTGTAGTAATTAGGAATTGTTTTTATGTGAGTAAGGTCTGTGGGATAATACAACAGTGCTGCACAAGTTAAATTTTAAATATTTTAAAATTAAAAAAAAAATTCAAGACACATCAACAACTGACATTATCATAACTATGCAACTAATGAATCTACAACTAGTGAACCATCTTTCATTTCAATTTGCTTTAGTAGAATAAGAACATATTTGACGTGATGCAACATTTGTAAGCAATAAAACTACATAAGTGTTAAAATTCATGTATTATTGATTGATATTGATAGTTTGATGTGTTATATTACAAAGCAGAGTAGCTCATTATATAGGAGAGGGTTTGGGTAGTAGGTGAGGAGTAGGTGAGGGTAAATTGGTGGTAGGTGTAGTAGGTGTGGTAGTAGGTGGTGGGGTAGGTGTAGGTAAATTCTAACAGCCCCCCGCAAACTCAAGGAGGATAGAAACTAACCAACTTGAGTTTGGAGAGAGGAGTAAAACAAGAAAATACATAAAAATAAAAAAAGATAGGAGACACTGTATGGTCGTGTCAGACCGTTGGTGATGGCACTGTATGGTGGTGTCATAACGTTGTAGAGGACACTGTATGGTGGTGCCAGACCGATGTAGAAGACAGTTTATGGGGTCATGTCGGACCGTTGTAGCAGACAATGCTGTGACAGTTGTTGTGACAGTTTACGGAGTCTTGTTGGACCCTTGTAGAAACTAACCGGAATCAATGTCGGGACAGTTTACAGAGTCTTGTCGGACCCATAAAGGAGCTAACCGGAATCAATGTCGGGACAGTTTACAGAGTCTTGTCGGACCCTTGAAAAAATCGCATCCTCAAAAGGTGCGTCCAATTTTTCAAAAGGCGTGCCATCAAAAGGCGTGCCCAATCCATAAAAAGGCGTGCCATCAAAAGGCGTGCCCAATTCATCAAAAGGTGTGCCGGACATGATGGCGAGGCACGTGGGCGCCTTGGCTTGCGTGCCCGTTTGTCGGCAGGTGATAAGAGGCGCGCGATGCGCGTGGCTGCCTCGGCTATAAGACAGAGGCTGAGGCTGAGGCAGAGAAAAGCTGCAAAAAACCTCTGAAAAAACAAAAACTCTTCTTCGTTTTGCTGAGAGAGATAGTCCGTAACACTCTGTTGTCTGAGAGAGATTTCTGAGAGAGATACTCTGTAATACTCTGTGGCCCAGAAAATGGCTTCATCTTCCCGGAGTCTGCTCACTCTCTTTCCCGACCTCAATGAGTCAACAAGAGAGACAACTGGTGCGGTGGCACTGTGGCACTGGAACCTCAACCAAGCGCCACGGAGTTTACTCCGTTGAACTTTCCGATGCGGTCTGTGGAGCAAAGAATGGCAGTGCAGTCGGATGTGGAGGCCAATCAGTATACTTTGAAGGCATGTGTAGAAAGCATGACGGCGGTCACAAATTTGTCGAACCGGCTGCAGAGTAGGACAAATGAGGTGCAGCATTTAAATGCCCAACTGGCTCTGCTCCAACGCATGTATAAGGATGCGCGAGCAGAGATAAGTGTGCTGAAAGCAGAAAATAAGGAGCTGAAGCGTAAGGCCACCGTGATGTTCCGATTTGGAGGGCCGCCATATGCTGCAGTGGAGGAGCAGGGAGTAGTGATCATGCCCAGTGGAGTGGGAAATACGGAGGCAACACCGGCAAGGGCCGCCCAGGACGGAGGCAAGAAGAAAAGACCGGCGGCAGAGTAGAGAAGAAAATCCTGCCTGTGGATGTGGTTGATTTGTTGCTCTTTTTTTTTTTTTTTTTTTTTTTTTTTTTTTTTTTTTTGTTTTTTTTGTTTTTTTTTTTTGGTGGTGTAAAAGTGTGATCGGGTTGAGCCCCTGACATGAATAAAATGACAAGGTGGTGGAATGTTGTTGGTGTGATTTTGTGAATGCTGTTTTGTGTAATAAGAAAAATAAAATAAAATAAAACAATGGATAAAGAAAATATAAAAAAATATTTGTGGATGGGGGATAAGAAAAACAAGGGTGTATGTTTTTGTTTTTTTTTTTTTTGTTTTTTTTGTTTTTTTTTATATATATAATAAAATATATATATATATATATATTAAAAGAAAAGAAAATGGTGAAATCGTGGGTGGAAGAAAGTAAGGGAAATTAAAGTGGGTTTGAAAAAGTGGGAAAATGTGATGATAGTGGTGAGTGGAGGATTGATTTAAAAAATGAAAAGGGGGATGAGTGTGTGCAAAAGGTGGGGAACAAGAGTAAGTGGTGTGGTGTATGGCTCTGTCTAGGAAGTACCAATGCTTTGACATGATCTGAAGCCGATACCACGTTGAAGAATGGTGTGTCACGCAGGAGATACCTAGAGGAGCCAGGAGGGCTAGTCAGTTCATTTATGTCACTCTGCTTAGCAGAACTTTTTCGGGTTCTCTGGTAAGAAGGTTTTGGATCAATGGGTAGTTGCGAAGTACAAGGGACAGGAGGAATTAGGCCTCTTCTCCGATCACCGCCACTGACATGGTGGCTGTGGAGGCTGATTGGCCTTGTGCCATGGCGGATCACAGACCGTTGATCCAAGCTTGAACATATGGCTGTGGAGGCTGGTGATGCACAGAAAAGGTCCATCCTTTTCATGGTTATGAAACCAAAGGGAATACTCAAGATAGAAGAAAATTAATGGTTATATGCACAAGTATTTGGAACTGAGAGCAAGAGAGACCATGAGAAAGAGCTTTGCAGTTGAGATGAAATAGGCAACCGAGACGAGAATGGCCGAGTCCAGAACCACGCCTCCGCTGTATTTGTGAACAAACAGAACCTCGAAGACCCTCTTGAAGAAATGGATGGTTAGAGCCAATTTGAGTAGAAGAAACCTGAGTCCGCCATCTGGGAAGAGGAAGAAGGAAGCTGCTCCGGCGAGGAAGGCAGGAGCATAGAACATGAGCATGCCGGTTGTACTGGAGAGCTTGATCTGCTTCTGCTGCTTCTTTGACATGGACTGAGAATTGCTATTAACATTCCAGAACTTTGAATACTGGAGGTGTTTGCCGATGATTTCTGAGAAACCCAATAATGAAACTGCGAAAGGGTTATCAGAGGCATAGGTCGTCCTCGCCATGGCTTGGAGGGTCGACCCGGAGCTTTTAGGGGCCCTAGGCAAGCTTCGGTGAGTATGGTGATGGAAGAGGACGGAAGTGATGGTGCTGGTAGACAACGGCGGCTGATGGGCTGGCGGAGAGTGAGTGACGCTGAGCTTGAGGGTCAGAGTTTCTGTGAGGACAGTGGAGATGAGAAAAGAGCTAGTGTATGCATAGCAGGTTGAAGAAGGGAAATTTCAAGGTATGTGTAGAAAAACTCCAGCGGGCAGCGAAGGCAAGGTTGCCGGCCGGCTGCCCGCCGGAAAAAAAGAGTATAGGCCTAAATCTTATAACTCTGATACCATGTTAAAATTCATGTATTATTGATTGATATTGATAGTTTGATGTGTTATATTACAAAGCAGAGTAGCTCATTATATAGGAGAGGGTTTGGGTAGTAGGTGAGGAGTAGGTGAGGGTAAATTGGTGGTAGGTGTAGTAGGTGTGGTAGTAGGTGGTGGGGTAGGTGTAGGTAAATTCTAACAATAAGTTAATTGAAATTGAAATTCATTTACTACTTATAAATGGTTACTAAAACAATCTACCATTTTAAAAGCATCATCTACAAATAACACAAGGAAATTTAATTAAAATGAATTGTATATGACAATGGTATCGAGTTCTACAAAGAAACATATGAATAAGCGAAAATGAGGACATACCACTCCCAATCCAAGCAATGTGTAGGTTGTCAAACCAAATCCAATTAGTGCATTTTTCCCGAAGGCACCCTGTAAAACAAGAAATTCAAATTCTACAGAAGTTATAGAACAAGATCATAAGGAATTCCATGGTATCAAAGGAAAGGGACTCTTCTATTCTCTCCTTTTCATAGCAATCGAAGAATCTAGGACTTGTTGGATTACAAAGGGAAAAATCAGTGAGGTTCATAGAGAGGTATTTACCCCATATGGAATTAAAATATTTTAACATTTAATTTTGTTATGGGGGTTAGAGATGAACCTTCCAGGTTCTTGAAGTAAATCAAAATGAGCAAATATAAATAAAGTAGTTCCCTAATTCAAAGTATTGACTAACAATTTAGGTTTTGTCGTTTGGCCTATTTACCTTCTTATCTAAAAAAAAGCCTTTGATAGTGCTCCAATCCCTTGTAATATGAAATCTCTATGGAGAGATGTCACAAGAGAACGCCTTTTGGAAATTAAACAATCTGCTTCCCAAGGTAAGACCAACTAAAGCATATGTTGAGATTTATACCACATCCCACCAAAGCAAACAGAAGCACACCCACACACACACACCAAAGGGGAAAAACAATCACACAGATTTACGTGGTTTGGCCCAAAGTGCCTACATCCAACGGAATATATGTGACATGGCCAAAATACTCAAAATGCACACCACTATCCGAACCCCATGCTCAAGGGTAGTTGAGCCCTTGCTCATTCCGGCGCTCTCACGATATTTTTTCTCTCACCCTTTACATCTCTATTTTTCCTCCTCTCAATCTCTCTCAAGAAAATCCTATAGTCCACATGACTATTTATAATAGTCTACCCATGAAAATCCTAGGTCCATACAATTCCACACATATTAGGTTCTCTAGTAGATTTCAGACTTTACAATCCTAACCTAAATACCTGTATAAACCAACCTAATAACGTATGGGACCCACCTTTATCACATAGGTGGACTAATCCTAACAATCACTCCTTCCACCCATGTGGGGCAAATGTTATGTGCACCCTGCAACCTAGGTGTCCTGATTTGCGTGATACACTCCACCTTGACCTAGAAAATGTTGCACCTCCTTGAACCAAGTGCCCACATTATTTGCACCTCACGCCATGGTGCTTCAAACGTGTCCTTAAACCAAGTGCCCACATTATTTGCACCTCACGCCATGGTGCTTCAAACGTGTCCTTCATAGCATCCTTTGTCCTCATGCTTGAGCCCATGGGATCCATCACTCCTCCCTAGGTGTCCTCACTGCCACGAACCAAAACCTTCATAAAAAGAGACCCAATTTTCGACCCAATTTCCTTGGTGTACACCCTTTCGCTGCGAAATTGTCTCAAGTTCTATGCCTAAAGCTTCCTTCTGTGAACATCCAGCAACCTATTGTCTTCCTCTTGGTGGCTACCAAATATCCTTGCAACTGTTGCTCACCACTATTCATCCACGACTCATACTACTCGTATGATGCTTGATGGTAGCTCCCCTCTTGTCACAACAAATTCCACGAGCCTGTACAAGTTGCTAATCACGATGTCCAATTAGAAAAATGCAATCTAATTGACCCCACAATGACTGGACTTGTTGATTGAATCAAATTACTCCTAGATCATCCTTGATCACCTGCAGTCAAACCTGATCACCGCCGAATCTATCCAATTCCTTTAAACCTTTTAGAATCTGAAAAACCTAAACATACTGATGAAACCACAGCACCTGAAAACCTTGGAAACCACTCTCACCTCGAATTTTTCTATTATATACACACCGATATAATAGAAATATTTTAAACCATTGATTTTATGTTTTATGTCACACAGGATCATAATCCTTTGACAAGCCAAAGTCACAAAACCTAATCCTCAATGGTGCACCCCATTGTGCACTGTGTTCCAAGTAATCAATGCCTCCATCATGCTACCTTCATCAGATTTTGAATTTTTTTTTTTTTTTTTCTGTACCACCAGAACTTCTTTCTTTTCTGTGTGAGTCCTCCGTGTGCAATAATCGCACCTTCTGCCAACCGCACCTAGATCAGTAACCTTTAGCGCTAATACCACTTATTGGGATTTATATCACATCCCATTAATGCAAACGGTAGCACACTCACACACACACACACACACACACACACCAAAGAGAAAAAATAGTCACAGATTTACGTGGTTTGATCCAAATTGCCTACATCCATAGGAGAGAGAGTTTCCAAACCAAACCAAACCAAACCTTAAGTCTCATCAAACGGAGTCAGCTACATGAATCATTCTTCTCCACTCGACTCTATCAAATGTCATTTCGTTAGTCAAATTAAGGAGATTCATATCTCTATTTATTACACTAACCCATGTCAATCTAGGTCTACCTCTTCCTCTAACACTTCCATCTACCGTCACTGTATGGCATCTCTTCACTACTACCTCTATTGGTCTTTATCGTATATAACCAAACCATCTTAATCTATTTTCTCTCAACTTATCTTCTATCGGTACCACTCCTACCCATTTTCGAATATACTCATTCATAACTTTGTTCTTTTTAATACTCAAAACCCACACCACCGAACCCCATGATGCTCAAAGGTAGTTAAGCCCTTGATCACGCCGGTGCTCTCATGGTATTTTTTCTCTCACCCCTTCCATCTCTATTTTTCCGCCTCTCAATCTCTCAAATCTCTCTCAAGAAAAACCTATTGTCCACATGATTATTTATAATAGTCTACTCATGAGAATCCTAATTCTATACAATTAGGTAACCAAATCCTACACATATTAGGTTCCCCAGTAGATTCCAGACTCTACTACCCTAACCCAAATACATGTATAAACCAACCTAATAATTGTATGGGACCCACCTTTATCACATGGGTGGACTAATCCTAACTACGTATGCTTAATTGCTTATAATATAATCTTCCCACTTGTATTCCATTCTAGTTCTCAAGCTAAGGCCTATGACATTGAAACGTAAAACTACAAATGATAGTTAACGCATGAACTCAATAAACATGTGTGGCATATAACTGCTCTATCCCTAAAATCCTGAAGCCAACATCATGACTGAGACTTGTGGTTCTCCCTCTGTCTTGTGTACTATGACCAAAGTCCAACCCTTAAAAACCTCCACAAAACAAATGGATCTTTTTGTTAATTTTAAGACAAGTTTTAGCAATTAGCATGGCAAGAGCTTAGCTTGTAATTATTGTCCAAGCTCCTTCATGCTTCCTGATTTACCACAAACCTCAATACTTCATCAAACAATAAAAGCAAAAGGATACCTGTATAGCTCTTCCGCCGTCAAGACATCCCACAGGAAGCATATTAAAAGCTGACGTAGTTAACCCACACCTACAACAAGGAATTGAATGGTTAGTAATCTATACATCATGATAAAGAAACAATATTCAAGAATGGTGCCTCACCAGCCTGCAATTACAAGAGGATGGACCCAAACTGTGGCTGTATGCATTGCTCTACAGGGACACATTAGCAAAAGCTCAATCAGTATTGTCAAGATAACAATAATTTCAGTTTTAAACAAAAAAATTATATATCAAACTGACACTTAACTAAGTTAAAGAAGATAATTGACATAACATTCAGTGCTTTAGCTTTACCATAGTTGTACATTATTTATTTATCTTCCAAAATTGCAACAATTAAAGAACCATTACGTTGATGAATCATACAATGAGATTATGGGAGAGAGTAAGTGATCAATGCTTAAGGTGTTAGAGAATCAGTTTGAATTTATGCATGGCAGATCAACTAAGGCAACAATACATTTATTAAGACAGTTAATAGAGAAGTATTGAAAAAAAAAAAATAAGGGATATACATATAGTTTTTGAAAAAGCTCAAATTAGGGTGCTTAGAAATATAATATAATATAGAGGGTGTAGGAAAAAAATAGCGCGGAATATATTGATGTGATAAAAGACATGATGAGGTTGTGACTACAACTAGATCACCAAACTAGTGAATTTTTAATCGATGTTAAGAGTCAACTTTGAGTCATTACCTAGTTACCTTAGTCAAGGATAAATTAACTAAACACATTCAAGATAATATCCCATGATAAATGTTTTTCGCTAATGATATTGTTATAGTGGATGACAATAAAGAAGAAAATAACACCAAATTAGAAATCTGAAGAGAAAAACTAGAGTCAAAATGATTTTAAAGTAATAATAAAACTGTTAGAATTTCCCATCTTTACCTTCACCTACTCCACTACACACTCCACTTCACCTACCTCCACTTCACCACACACTCCACTTCACCTAACCCACTATCACCTCCACTACACCTACTACCACATTTTCCTCTATATATAGATTGTATAGGAATTGTAATTAATCAATCTTGTAATACATCAATCAATAATATACTTCAATATTTTTACATGGTATCAGAGCAAGGTTAAGAAATTAGTGATTCCGCTTCACCGGCGGGCGGCAGCCTCACCTTGGCCGTCCGCCGGACAAACCCAAATTTTCAAATTTTCTCTCTCCTTCCTCCACCCACATACCAGTGCACAAACCTCAACCTCATTACCTGAGATCTCGAAGAAGCAGAAGCCGTACAAACGTAGCGTCATGTATAGTCGCCAGCGTCTTCCTCCTCTTCCTCGCCAATCAGACAGATCAGACATCAAAGCTTGTTTCTCAGTCTTTCTCGGCAGTCTCTCACTCTCGATCATCACAGTCGTCTCTCTCCATTCCGTCCTTCAAAATTCTACAAATATGCAGAAAACTGCCCAAGCATGGTTCGCCGGAGGCCCCAGTAGCAGCAACGATCTGCAGAAATCGTCGTCTTTGCTCGCCGGAGCCATACTCGACTTCTTCGTCCCAAACGTCGCTCCCGACACCGCCGGCGACAGGGGCCTAATTTCCACCCCACCACCCACCGGCTGCGACGCTGACACAAACGACGAGATCGACCTCGCTGCCACATCAAAACCCAACGTCACCAACGGCGACATCGCCCATCACTGCGGCTGATTCACTCCGGCCTCCTCAGCGTCTGCCTCGCCACCTCCGGCGCCGGCGCCGGCGCCACCCCCCTCGTCCGCGACACACCTCGACCGCCAGGCGTCTCCACCGACACCTCCTCAAACTCGACAGATCGGTCGCCAAGAAACAGAATCTACCGGCGTGGACCACTGTTCTCCACTGCCGGAAACATAGCCTTTTAATCCATTATGTAGTAATTTCCACTACCAGAGATGCTTCCCTTCCCTTTCTTGGTCTTGGACTCTCTCTCTCTCTCTCCTATCATACCCAGAAGGCGATGACAGCCAGCCCTTTTTTTGGAGCTACACAACACTCACAACTTTCTTTTTATTATTTTATCACACACGGGAGATAGCCCATGTGAACCATTCACACGGTTTCACATGGGCACACACTCCACTCTCCCACCACCTCCCATTCCACTCAACTTTTTTTTCCTTTTATTTTATTTTATTTATTTATTTATTTTATTCAAAAAAAAAAAAAAAAAAAAACCAAGGAAGAAGACGAACTGCTACCACACTCATTTTATTCATGTTGGGGCTCATCCCGATCATCATTTTACAAAAAAAAAAAAAAAAAAAAAAAAAAACAAACCAACACAAAACATCCACACCCACAGTGGGATTTTTCTTCTCTACTCTGCCGCCGGCCTCTTCTTTTTGCCTCCAGTCTGCTCCTCCACTGCAGCATCTGGCGGTCCTCCAAATCGGAACATCACGGTGGCCTTCCGCTTCAGTTCCTTATTTTCCGCCTTCAGCACACTTATCTCTGCTCGCGCATCCTTATACATGCGTTGGAGCAGAGCCAGTTGGGAGTTTAACTGCTGCACCTCATTTGTCCCACTCTGCAGCCGGTTCGACAGGTTTGTGACCGCCGTCATGCTTTCCACACATACCTTCAAAGTATACTGATTGGCCTCCACATCCGACAGCACTGCCATTCTTTGCTCCACAGACCGCATCGGAAAGTTCAACGGAGTATACCCAGCGGTGTTTGGTTGAGGTTCCAGTGCCACCGCACCAGTTCTCTCTCTCGTTGACTCGTTGAGGTCGGGAAAGAGGGTGAGCAGTCCACGGGAAGACGAGGACGAGGCCATTTTTCTGGGCAACAGAGTGTTACAGCGTATTACAGAGTTTCTCTCTCAGCACAACAGTGTTACAGCCTCTCTCTCTCAGCACAACGAAGAGTTTTACAGAGGATTTCGCAGTGTTTTTGCTTCTGCCTCGGCCTCAGGCTCTGTCATGATTAAATAGCCGAGGCAGCCACGCGCATCGCGCGCCTCTTGCCGCCCGACACACTGGCACGCCTTTTCATGGCACATCTTTTGATAAAATGGACACGCCTTTTGATGGCACACTTTTTGACAACTTTGGGCACACCTTTTGAGGGTGCAACTTTTTCAGGGGTCCGACAAGACTCTGTAAACTGTCCCGACATTGATTCCGGTTAGCTCCTTTATGGGTCCGACAAGACTCTGTAAACTGTCCCGACATTGATTCCGGTTAGCTCCTTTATGGGTCCGACAAGACTCTGTAAACTGTCCCGACATAGATTCCGGTTAGTTTCTACAAGGGTCCGACAAGACTCTGTAAACTGTCCCGACATTGATTCCGGTTAGTTTCTACAAGGGTCCAGCAAGACTCCGTAAACTGTCACAACATTGTCTTCTACAACGGTCCGACATGACCCCATAAACTGTCTTCTACATCGGTCTGACACCACCATACAGTGTCCTCTACAACGTTATGACACCCCATACAGTGTCTTCACCAACGGTCTGACACGACCATACAGTGTCTCCTATCCTTTTTTATTTTTATGTATTTTCTTGTTTTGTTACTCTCTCCAAACTCAAGTTGGTTAGTTTCTCTCCTCCTTGAGTTTGCGGGGGGCTGTTAGAATTTCCCATCTTTACCTTCACCTACTCCACTACACACTCCACTTCACCTACCTCCACTTCACCACACACTCCACTTCACCTAACCCACTATCACCTCCACTACACCTACTACCACATTTTCCTCTATATATAGATTGTATAGGAATTGTAATTAATCAATCTTGTAATACATCAATCAATAATATACTTCAATATTTTTACAAAAACTAAATATGCAGAATGCAACTTTGGTAACAACTAATGGAGAAATAATGAAGTGAATATTAAAAATCAAAATATAACAAAAGGTGAACATTTTTATTACCTAGGTTCGGTTATTAGTAAGAATGGTGAGATTGAAGATGATGTGATCCATATAATTAATGTTTACTGGCCCAAGGGGAGGAGTGTATCTAGCTTATTATGTCATCTATGAATATTAACAAAATTGAAAGGAAAAGTTTATAGAGAGCAATAAGGCCAACAATGATTTACGGAACAGAATGTTGGGCAACTAAGAAACAACACATTCATGAAATGTGCATAACTGAGATAAAGATGCTTAGATGGATTTGTGGTAAAACTAAGAAAGATTGAATTTGAAATGAATATATTCGTTAAGTGGTTGGAGTAACACCAATTGAAGTGAAATTGAGAGAAAACAAGTGAAGATGATTTGATTATGTAGAATGAAGATCTACACATGCAACAGTAAGGAGAAGTGATATGGTCTCTATAAATGGAAATGTTAAGAGGAAGGAAAAACCTAAACTGACATGGGATGTTGTAATAAAAAAGAATCGTAATTTTTTTGGTTGAGCATATAACCCTTAATAGAACAAAATGGCGAAAAATTATTAATGTAGCTGATCATACTTGATTGGGACACAACGTTTAGTTTGGTTTGGTATATTTTATTTTTTTATTAAGACCCTAGCACATCAAGGGTTCCATCTAGGATATTTGGTACAAGGTATCATCCAAAGGGGTATTATAACAATTAGGTCTAGGACTTATTGATATTTTGCATATGTATCATTTATCAGCCAATCGAAGCTATGAAAGCAAAGAAGAAACTTACGCATAACCTAAAGTGGCTCTGCTTATTAATCCAAGAAGCAAAGAACCTTGAAATAGCATGCTAGGAACCTGCACCAAATCCCCTGCAGCATTTGGGTTTGATGAAAGCAGCAAGCCAACAGCAAACATAGAAAAAGACAACGTAGCACCAGCAAATGGACCCGCAAGGGAAATATCAACTTTTGTCTTTCGGTCAGGGAGAATAGATTTGAACTGTAGAAGCCATGATTTGATGATTGTTTAGCAGTAAAAAAGAGGTATATCATAAATTTATGAAAAAATAGAACAGCCATAGATCATAATTCCAATCAAGAAAAGGAAGGAAAAAAAAAAAGAAACTCAAAGATATAGGTAGAAAAATTGCATCCATGGATCAAATCAAAAGAGCGAAAAACAGAAAACTGTCATAACAAAAAAATGCTTTTACCAAATAGAGTAGATCTCATTTATCGATGATCATGGGACCATTATCTTATTGATGAAAGAAAATGCTGTTAAATGGAAGACTTGAGATAAATTCAGACTCACTAAAATTTGATACAACAAATTATTTAAAAAAGGAAAATGCTAACCACTGGCCCATGGGCGGGCGGTGTTTAATGTTGGTATATGTGAAAAAAAATACATCAAAATATATAAATCTATATAGTGTACGGAAATATATAACATAATAAGAACTTCATTTAAATTAGCATCCATCAAGTGATAAGCAGACATAATTACCTGAGTAATTGCACCAAAGCTTCCAAGAGTAATATTAGGAATGAAGAATGGAATGCTTAGTTTTACTTTCTTTGGGAAAGCAGCCAAAAAATGCCCAACTTCCTGCGTCAAATGAATTTTCTCATTTACATATTCAAAAGCTAACACACTACATGAATGACTAATTAGGGTAGAATTAACCTCGGGGAGGAGAAAAAATAAGGTCCAGTCTGGTTAGGTAGCATTTACCATTTACCATTTACCATTTTTTGTTTACAGAAAATAGGAAACATGTTCATCTTATTTTATTTTATTTCTTTGCTAAAAACAAATACAAAAAACATGTTTGGTACACACATGTTTTAAAATACCCAAAAACATAAACAAGAAAACATGTTTGGCGATTGGCCAAAGGTTGTGGCCACCAGAGAGGGTGGGAGAGGGAAGCGGGGATGAAAACTTATTTTCAAAACAAGTGAAAAGACAAATTTTGTGTTTCCTAAAATTTTGTAAAATTTGAAAATTGTTTCCATTTTTTGGAAATGAAAAAAGTTGTCAAAACAAAAACAAAAAACAGTAACATAAGTGAACATATCCTTAAAACATGTTTGGTACTCTTTTTTTTTTTTTTCTTTTGAGAATTGTTTTCAAAACAAGGCTCCAAAATAAACACACACACAATTTGGGGGGGAGAGAAAAGAAAAGAAGAAGAAGTGTTTTTTAACTTGTTTTGGTGTATTAACAATAAAAGGAAGCCCATAAAACTTCAAACTCTCTTGGGAAAAAACAAAAACATGTTCCTTTTCCTTTTCCTTTTCTCTTTTTTTTCAAAAAACAAGAAACACGCAACGGACCAATCAACAACTAAGTTACAATGCAGATCAAAACAAAGTTATGCAACCAATGAATACAAGTGGAAGCTATGACATTCTCTTTTGTAGCATCCATTATCAGTAATTCAGTACATATGCAGCTTCCAACAATCTCATGAACAGAATGCACAATGTATACAGTAGGCAGCTAGAGGAAACAATGACACAGGCATAAAATTTCGAGGATTGCCAACTCGAGATGAGTGATGCTTTCTGTGAAACAACCAATAGTAAATAACAAAAGCTGTGACTTTATATTAGGATATTTTCATAGTGAATAGATCCCTCATGAGTACTTCAGTCCATATATCTTTACACAAAATAAAAACACTTGCATCAAGAAAATATACGAAGTTTATTCCACCGTATTCAACTCCGTCACAGAACCAAAAAAGTTCTAAGTAGGTCAGCCGAGACAAAGTGCCACATGATAGCGTTGGAGAAATGCTACCCGACTAATTGGTTGATGACATTGGAGATTTATTGGTGGGGAGAGAGAGATCAAGATACATGTAGCTCACAAAAAGGGAGTTGGTAGCCCAAAGAATAAGCAGCCTTGCTGCGTCTCTTTTTCTTTTTTCTTTTTTTTTTAGTAGTTGTTGTGCCGTGTATGAAGCATGTTGGCTAATGCTTATAAAAGGCGAGATTGGGGCCAAAACAATGTGACTGCATTGTGTTTTTTCTTTTTAAACTCCTCTTTTGGTGCTTGTTCTATTGTGCTTTCACATATTCCAATCAAAATAAACGAGAGGGCATCAAAAATAATCATGATGAAATATAGTTTTTGTCTTACACATTGATACGTATTGCTGGCTTTTAAGTGAAAGATCTCAATGAGATCGGTTTTAGTAAAATAATTGTTTTAAGATGATTAAAAAACATATGATATGAACACAACATAGTAGAATTTCTTAGAAGGTAAGGCTATCAGGATATGTAATAAAGAACAACCAATTATTTCAACTGGAGAGGGACGAAATACTGAGAATGTGTGCGTTAGGACCAGTTTATGATTCTAAGATGAGAAGCAGGTGGCCAAAAAGGGCACATATAGCATTGGACAAAGACCTATTATCTAATGGTTCAAGTCAGAAACTTGGACTTTTACCAGATGAAGTGGTTTAAAACAATTAACAATGTCATAGAGAGGAGAATGGGAAAGATGGAGGAATGGATGTATATAACTATCTCGTGGAGCAACTTCTTTTTTTATTGAAGAAATTTACTTACTAGTCTACAGTTGATAAAGATTAAATGTAGGCTAGTTTAGCCTATAAGCTTAAGGCCTTGTAATCTTATGATAAGAAATTACGGAAAAAGAAGGTTAAAGGAACTATTTTCTGCATAAAGCCCAGCACAGGAAATAGTAATAGTAATACACAAGAAATATTTTTTTTCCCCATAAGAAAAAGCGTAACTAAATTAACAAAAAGATAGAAATTCTTCTCACGTGAAATAGCTGAACCCCCAGAACACCATATGCCAGGGGCAGAGCAGACTCCACAAATGGGAATAAAAGCTGCATATCTGGTGGTTCAATGGCATTTGGATCTGTGAAGTACTTAACTACCTCTGGTGGAAGCCTATTTATCTGCTTCATGAAAAATGCAATGAATGAACACATATACATGGAATAATCTACTCTATAAAAAGGATTTGATAAATAAAAAGGAGAGCATAACTACTTTTCATACAATAATGGCCAAGTGTAAAAGCAATTAGCAATACCTGAGATGCAATTCCTAGCTCCACCGAGGAACCAATAGTGAGAACGAATAACAATAGAGCAATCACATATTGCCATAGTGTTGTTGGCCCTGGTTCTGAAACCTCTTTACGCAGCATACCAAAACTGACACGGGGTCCACCACGCGGGTCTGGTCCTTCAGAATTGGGTTCCTCCACCATAAATAAATTGTACTTATTGCCCATGAGTTCAGCCAGCTGATTCTGAAGTTTGGAAAAAACTTCCTCTCTCTTTCCCCTCAGATTGCCAAGAAAAAGAATGCCCTCTCCTAGATCTCCAAATGGCTCTTCTTTGGTCACCCAGAAGGTGGAATAGCCAAAAAGCTTTTTCTTAATAAGCTTTACATCGGCAGGATCAACCTTCTCTGGTCCAAGGAGTTCCATCAGCTTAAAAGAGTCGACTTGGAAATTGTTATAAGATGGTCCAACAGGTGAAATTGTTGGTGGCTGAAGAAGGGAATCAAATATATTAGAATCAACATTGTCATTGTTGTGTCAGGCAAAATTATAAACATGTATCTACCTATTTTCTTGTCCCTTCCAATTCTATCTCTCTCTCTCTCTCTAATCATATCTTATCACTAACGCTATAGTCTACTAAGTTACATCTGTATACATGGCACCAGTTGGTAATATTATATATTCATCCCATTTCCAACCCTCCTTTTGTTTCTCTGAGATGACCCTGATTGTAATCACATCCACGTGTTTTAGCATGTGACACATGCTAGCCCCATTGGCCACGGAATCATCTGATGACTGATTGTCTATGTACTTTTAAGCTACAAGCATGAAGATATGTGTGAAGGTCGATTATCCAATTTTCCGTCGTCATATCACGTACTTAATCATATATCACTTGGCAGATTATTCTAATGCGCACAATCATGTTCAAATATGCCCACTCATACACAAACAAACAAAAAAACTTTATACCTCTTCAATACCACACTCAACAACTTGTACCATTCTCAGTTTTTTCTATTTTGCTCGGATATTTTAAAGTTGCTTTGGGTTCTAATTTCCATTATCAAACCTAGAGTAGCACTGACATGCAACACACCAACACGACAATTTTCAAAAAATATAGAACATAGTACGAGTGGGACATGTTAAAAATTTATATTTTTATAAATTTATAAAAGTCAAATATATGAATAATTTTGTTTTTTTTCTTTAAGCAACATTTGCTAATTAAAATTAAAAAGTCATATCTTATTACTTAAACATCAAGATATCATTCACATAACACAATTGTATTTTTAAAAATGTAAAATAATTGTAGAACGTTGAAATAAACATGATGTACTCGTCATATAAATGTTCCAAAACATATTTAGAGTGCATAAGTTGCATGCCAAATGATGCAAAACATTCGTCTCTGTGATGAGATTTATTACATAGCATGTGTTCAAATGGTTCAAGAAATGTCACCAAAGTGTCCGAAAAGTTATGTTAAGTGTTCGATATTACAAATTTAAAGTTTTAAATCAAACATGTTGAAGAAAGTATCAGTCCCGCTTTTAGATGTTTTCATGAAGTGTCGTGTACAACACGACACATCTTCTCCTTCGAAGAGTTCGTGCTTCTTCAAATCAAAAGTTGATTTTAATAAAGTAATGAAATTTGTCTTGGATACACACAAACACACATTAATGTGTACTATTTGACGTTGTTTTAATGAAATTTGTCTTGGATACGCCCACAAATATATATATATATATATATATATATTAAACTATCTGTCAAATAAAGATATTTTCAATACTTTTTTAATAACCATTTTCTAAAATGGTGCTTCGATGTTGGATTCTCCATCAAAATTGTCAATTTTTTCCACCTTGTTTGGTTCCAATTTTTTTAATTCAATTTTCTGAAAATTAAATTTTTTACTTTCCACATTTTTTTTGTTTTTACTGAATTTTTTTAATACTTTAAATAATTTTTTTAGTTTTTAGATACACTTAATAAATACAATTGAAAAATATAATATATATGAAATTTTTAAAAAAAAAATTCACTAAATATCAAAAATATAAAAATATATAAATAAAAATTCAAAACATTTTTATATTCTTGTTTATTGATTTTTTATTAATTTTTAATTACATTTAGATGCATTAAAAAGTAAAAAAAAAAAATTACTTAAAATATTTAAAAAAATCACTAAAAAAAAAACACAAGATAAAAATAAAAAATAAAAAATAAAAAAAAAAACTCAAAAATTGAATTTCGAAAATTGAACCAATTCGTTCCCTGAATTCCTAAATTACGTATAGCTTTCAATTCAAACACACTAATTGACTCCAAAAAAAAAAAAAAAAAAAACACAAACTATGAGAGATAGAGAGAAAAAATCTCACCCTTGATGAAATAGAAGCCTTGGACTTGTCCGAATCAAAATCGTCGCTGCACTGTGCTTTCTCTTCCGCCTCGTCTCTCGATGTCGTTGTCGCCAAATTCGAATCGTTTGATGCATTGTTGCTACTATCTCCGTCATTATCACCATTGTTGTTCGCACCAAAACACCAAGACCTAGCAAAATTCCTATTCAAAACTCGATGCCTCTTCGATACCTCCTTGCACAAAAAACAATTGCTCTTTCGCACAAACAGTTCAATTCTTTTCCTTGAAGTACTGCTAATGGGACTCCATTGGAGGCTTAGGTTAACGGCACTGAAACTACAGCTTGTGAGAGTTCCCATTGATAAATGGAGTTTCAATGCGATATATGTATATGCATATATATATTGGGGATATTTTCTCTAACAAAATTCAATAAAGACAAATCCATAGTATAAATCCATAGTATATGTAATAAATAAATAAATAAAATCCATAGTATATGTAACAAATAAATAAATAAATATTGGGGTGCTTTGTCAACCAAATAAAAACGCTTCGTTTGGAAAGCAAAAGTTGAAACTTTTTTTTTTTTTAAGTCATAAAAAATAAAATAAATTTTTTAATTTAATAAGACAAAATATCACATCTAATTCATAATTATTACATTTTTTCTCACACAAAAAAATTAAAAAAACCAAAAAAACCTAAAATTCTTCCCAAACTAGACTTTTTAGCCTCAGGCTAAAAAAATCAAAAAATCAACCCACTTCCCAAACGAATTTAAAGACAGTTTTTAGCTTTTTACTCATTTTGAATCGCATCACTTTTCTTATTTTTTATTCACAAAAAGACAAAATATATTAAAAAACTAAAAAATTAACTTTTTACCAATTTTTCAAAACACCACATTATAGTATATGTATACTAGTGGTCACCCGTGCAATGCACTGGATTTTAGAAAGTCAATAATTACTAAAAAAAAATTTGCTATTTGTTTATATTTCTTAATATTTTTATTTGGTTTGTGTATATAAATCTTACTTCACATAAGTAACACTAATTTTGTTTAATCAATAGTAGATATTACAGTAATCATCTCATATAATATAATAAATTAAAATAAAATTAATTTTAATTCCCATTATATTTGGGTGGTTAAAATTTTTTTCATGCTATTTATTTTTTCGTTATATTGATTCATTAAACACAAATAGGTTTGGAATGATTATAAAAAAAATTTAAAAAAAATGTTTGAAAATGCATTATACTTGAATTGACAAACATAAAGAATATAAATATTTAAATTATTCAAAAAAAAAATTAACATTTTAAATATGAGATATCTTCCATTTGCTCAAACTCTGAATCTAAATAAATAAATAAATAATTTAAACAAAGAAGAAATTTGTGGTTTAGTTCTCAAAGGAAATGAGTTACTAAAAATAAATTTAATCATGAATTATTTCAATAGGATAATCAACAATAAAAAATCAACTGATGAATACATTTAAAGTATAACAATAAATTTTAATTCTTCATTTTCAATCTAACATCTACACAAAAAAAAAAATTAAACACAAATAATTAATAAGTGAGAGAGTTACAAATTGATAATAGTAATGCTTTTATAAATATAAAAAAAGAATAAAATCTCAATTAAATGACACATTATTAACAAAAAGAAAGAAATAAAGAAAAATACAGATTGTAACAAAAAAAAATTTAAAATAATAATATTCATTTATATGAACTCACTTTTTTACAAATGCAAAAACTCATGCAAGTACACATTTCAAATGTAAAGCAAATAATTAAGATTTTTAGGCACCGAAAAGGAATCAGAAATAGCTCAATGTTGATTGTTTTCCCCCCAATTTTTTGTTCATGGTTTCTTTTGCAGGAACTTGTTTTTATATTAAGAAGATTATGTTTAAACAAAAGATATATATGGAATTCTATCATGTTTAAAATTTGTATGAATAAGTAATTAATGATTTTAAAAGATAAAATATTAAGTTCCACTTAAAGATAAACTTTAAAAAGATTAAGTTGAAATATATAGAAATTCTATAACAAACTAACAAAAGATAAATATAGATCGTTGAAAAAATTATCATCTTTTTTGGATATTTATATCCCAATCTTATTCTTTTTTTTTATTTAAATATTTTGTTATCTTTTATTTGAATTTTCATTAAATAGTTATATTTTTATTTTTGTATATTTTTTCATCTATATTTATTTGTTATTCATATATACATAATTACCTTTTTATTTTAAAAATCATTTGACTCGTAATATTTTTTTATTTAAATTTTTTTTAATTGTTCATATATAAATAGTTAACTTTTTTATTTTTATAATTAATTGACTCGTAATATTTTCTATTTTTTTATTTTTTTTATCTTTTATTTGACTCTTTATATTATTTTGTAGTTGAAATTTGAATAGTTATCTTTTTATTTTATTTATTTTATATTTTTATCTTTACCTCTTTGTTGTTCATATTTAAATGTTTATCATTTTATTTAAATATATATAATCCTTTTGGCTTTTGAGATTTAGATAATTGACAAATGATTAAAAATTAAGAAAAGTGAGAGGGGAGACTTGAAAAGTGACACGTAGGAGAGAGAATTCATAAGAATTTAGTATTAAGAGTTTGGAGAATTCTCATACTCCACTACATTTGTTTATATATATAGTATAGATGCACAAATCAAGAACTAAAAAAAAAATTGAGTAAAATATCAATAAATCTCAAAATATAATGAATTGTTTAGTCTTCTTTTTTCTTATAAACTCAAAAATCTCATTAAAATGAAAATTACATAAAAAGATAGTCACTTACACGTTTAGATTTAATTTTTGAGGAATAAAAGTAGGTTTCTCTAAATGTAAAATTACATATTTAGGCAATCCACTCTATAAAAGTTTCAGGTAGCATTTGGTAGAGTTTTGTGCATACCGGATTCTGTACTAGATGAAAGTGGATCGGGGAAGAAATGTATATCAAGTTGGGTTTGTATCTAAGTGTGATCATGCTCTGAATAGTTCAGTTACCTTCAATGTGAAGTTCATGTTGTATATATAATGTTCCTTGCTTGCTTCTCAAGGTGGGTTCATGGAGCTTGGATGCTGCCAGGTGTCCCTCTAGCATTGCTTAAGATGGGGGACCACCTGGTAGTTAACTTTGAATGCATATACTCATTGTAGTCATGCTGATAACAAATCACATTCATTTGATTCAACAACTTCCGTGATTCTAGGTGTGGGGGACCAGCTGAGGTGGCAACTTGCACATGTACACATTCACAACTTCCACGTTTTCTTGCAAGGTTTCCTCAGCTCGGTACCGATGTGCCTCAGCTCGACATCATTATGTCTTGTCTCGGCCTTTTACAGGATCATTCATTAAGATATGCTGATCCATACGGATATCTTTGTATAGGCTCGGTCTATTTTCTGTTCGGCCCATAGGTTCAGTCTCGCAGCTCGGCCCAGCCTAGCGCTATGGCTGGACTACCTTTTCCACTGCGGATTGGGCCTAAGTGCTTGAGGACTTGAGTGAACTGTTGATCATGAAGTTGGGCTCAACTGGTTTGCCCATATACTCATCCAACCCACTTGGACTTGGACATCAATGAATTGGGCCGACCCAAGGCTTGGACTCGACCCATTTCGCATTTTCCCCCTAGTTCGCGCTAAGGTTCCCCTTGGAGGGAGCTACTGTTCTGCTCCCCAAACGTTGCGTCGTTTCGGTTTTCCCCAGTTCGGCCTTGGTGACGGTTCAATCCTAACACACAACCCCTGCATGCGTCATTTCTTGGTGACACGTGGCGATGCGAGATAGGCGTGCAGAGATAGTGCGTCGATTCCATACAGAAGGTCATGCTCCGTGTACCTGCGCGCCGGCTAGTGCAATTAATGCTCGGGCTATCAATATAAATTCCTTTATCTACTTTTTCGTTCCTCTAGAGAGTTTCAAAGAGAGAGAAAGGACTCTCCCCGTTCCTCTGAACCAGTCCCGTTGGTGCTTCTGCTCAGACTTTCTTCGCCGCTGATCTTGCTTTGCTACCACTGTTCCAGTCTCTGTAAGTCCTCTCGTAATTCTGTTTCTCCTACTTCTTCCTGTCTTGATCATCTTGTTTGGCTCACTCACTGCCTGTGTTCCATACTTTGTTATATGAGTCCTACCTCTGTCCCATTAGGTTTGTTAAATGGGGAAGTTCCGCTCGCTAGTTGATACCCCCGAGGCCATGGATATGTTCCGCCTGGACTATAATATTCCCGACGACGTTACCCTCTCGTTGGCGAAAGTAGACGCCAAGCGTATGGGCACGAGAAATACCGTCGCTTTTCCCATCGCGGCCATAGTCGATGGAGGGGTTCGGTTTCCTCTTGATCCGTTGGTGCACCAGTTTCTCTATCAAGTCCAGTTAACCCCAATGCAAGTATCTGTGAACCTTTTCCGTGTTGTTTGCGGCGTATCCGCCCTCAATAGACGATTGGGTTTGAACCTTGACATATGGGATATCTTAGGTTGTTATACTCTTTCTCATAACAAAGACCACAGCACGTATTACTTGCGTGTTCGCTCGTTTGATTGCCATTTGGTTACTGGGTTGCCCGATTCGGATAAACACAACAATGATTTCTTACAAGTTGGTAGAAACTGGGAGTTCCCCTCCGGAACTGAGTTTCAGTCTGATAGGATGCCCTAGAAAGACGGCTACCCAAGTTCGGGCCTATCCTTCTAATGCCTTTTGTATTTCTTACTTTATTTTGGATGTTGCTCTAATAGATTACTTCTTTTTTTTGTAGAGGCCTCTCATTTCTAACGAAGACCGAACCGAGAGAACGCTGAAGCCATAAAAGCGGCTCTGAGGTATAAAAAGAGATCTGCACCCGAGTTATTGGAATACCAGTCTATTTACCGTACTACTATTTCAAAGAAGGCGAGGCTCGCTGCTACCCTTCTGGACTCTAATACCAAGATCAACACGTCTCTCGCTCCTTTGGTCACGAACCGTCACAGGAGTCAAGGTGCACTTTCTGAGAAAATGCCCTCCCCTGCCCCCAGTTTCACAAGAGGCGGGTCTGTGGTGAAGAGAAAGGTGTTGATGGATCTAGAGGCCGAGGCTTTCGGAGCCTTCGATGTTTTGGAGACCCCTCCGGAAAGGACCGAGGCGAAGAGCCTAATGGAAGTGAAAATGGAGGTTGGAGCTTCTAGGACCCCTACGACTGCTGTCGAGCCCTCAGCTTCGGTTGCTGCGCGAGCAAAAAAGAGAAGAAGAGAGGCTGGCAAAGCAGTGGTGGGGGAAGCTTCTGAGGATCCTACTGAGGATGAGACTTTTGAGAAATGAGAGTCGCCAATGTCGCATAAAGGCAGGCCCATTTCCACTTCTGATTCAGTTGTTGCTTCACAAGATTTTGCCTTTGATTTCACTAAGTTTTTGTTGATGCCAATTGATATGGCCGACCATAATGGGCCCCGTGATATTCCTATCTTGAAGGGGATCCTTTAGATGATGACTGTTGTAAGTGTTTCCTCGTTTAACTTGTCTTTATTGTTGCGTTGCTGTCTCTTTTCTCTTAATTCTTCGTTGTCCTTTGCAGTGTATCCAGAGGATGCATCTGTCCATTACCCGTGCTAAAGAGCTAAAAAGGGTCGTGCTAGAGGCCGCGATGAGCGCTGAGAGACTGACGGTAAGCTTGGAGACAGAGAAGGAAGGACGCCGAACCGCGGAGAGGGAAGCATTTCGGTTGAACAAGATTGTCGCTTCTGCTGAAAAATCGAAGGAGGCTGCTATTGGGACACAGGCTCAACTCGAGGGGAAGGTGGCTGAACTGGAAGCCGTTATTGCCGCGATGGCCGCCAAGTGCTCTGCTTTGGAGGCCAAGCATTGGCAACAAGGCTGGGATAAAGCTGGGGCGGCGTATAAGGAGGAGGTGCTAGTGCTGCGAGACAAGCTCTTTCTAAAGGGTTGGACGAGTCCTTTGGCTGCTGCGCTGGTTCCTGAAGGCTCTTCCCTGTTTCAGGATGTCCCCGTTCCTTCGAGAACTTTGGGTTCGAAGACTGTTTCCACCCCTGCTATTCTTCCAGCCGAAGTTTCCCCAGAAGCTGACTCTGCAAACAAAACCCAGTACAGTAATGTTGCCGCTGAAACGGTGGATGTTGAAGGGATTGAAACCCTGGAGACCGAAGCCGCGGGAGATGTGGTTAATGAGGTTTCTACTTCTCGGGAAGTTGGAGCTGCCTCTACTTTTCCTCCCCCAGATGGCCTGGACAAAATTGTTGATGCTGCTCCTGAGTTTCCCTCTATTAATGAAAGTTGATGTTGAAAGAATTTGAACTTCTCTGCTCTTTTTTTTTTGCTTTGATGTATTGTGGCTCAGTCTCCATAACGAGCTTTCTTTCTGCATTTGCCAAGACAATTTTTATTTTCTCTTTTGTTTTCTTTGCTGCTGGTTATGAGGCCATCTGTGCCTTTTGTTGGATGATAGAATTTTCTCTTTGAACTTGCAATCTGATGCTGTTTGGCTTTTATGTCTGAATGTTTTCTATACTGCATGTCCCCGGTCGAGCACTGTTGGGACCTCGGGCCAAATGGATACTCGGTCTGGTTCTGTATTACTTTTAGATAGATGCTTTGTCTGATTCTGCACTGCTTGCCCCTAGCCGAGCATTGTTGGGGCTTCGTGGTCGAACTGATGCTCGGTGTGGCTTTGTACTGTTTACCCCTGGCCGAGCACTGTTGGGACCTCAGGGCCGAACTGATGCTCGATATGGCTTACGGATATGTGGTATGGCTGTGCTTGAGTTAGTAAGTGGGTCTTACTTAGGTCCAGGTCGGTTTTAAAAGAAAACAATTGTTTGCCCCCACCTGGAACTAAGTAAGATTGGCACTGAAGATTGTGCTTTGAAGTAGAACTGCTTAAGTTTGTTGCAACTTTGATAGCGCAGATGCGTTTGAATGAGGTAAAGGCATGAAGAAGTGTCTTACTCAAGTCCAGGTTGGGTTGAAAAAATAATTGTTTGCCCCCACCTGGAGTTGAGTAAGACTAATGCTGGAAGCTTACTCCTGACAGAACCTGGTCATGCTTGTTCCAGCTCTATTTGTTTGAATCAGTACTGAAGTGTTGGCGTGTTGGTATTTAAAGAATTCTGTGGATTTCAAAGACGTTTACTTAAGATGTATTAGTGTGGTTTCCACCAAGCAATTCCACTTGGCTAAAGTCCAATTTAGTTGCCAAACATTATTCCACCAAGCAATTCCACTTAGCATGTTTGAGTGCTAACCAAATTTAAATTCCATCCAGTCGTTCTGAAACTAAGTCCATTTGGGTTAAGACCAAAGTTAATTCTGTTTGATAAACATCAAAGCCAATTCTGTTTGGTAAGAACCAAAGCTAATTCCATTTGATAAACATCAAAGCTATTTTCGTTTGGTAAGAACCAAAGCTAATTCCGTTTGATAAACATCAAAGCTAATTACAAGAATTCGATAAATTTGAGAGAAGTGGGGAAGCAAATCTGATAGAGAATGTAGGGGACCATTCTATTGATAGTATTTCTTGAGATTTGCTACGTTCCAGGGCCGAGGTATAGTTCTGCCATTCAGATCCTCCAGGTAGTAGGCTCCATTTCCAACGACGATTGTGACTTTGTAGGGACCTTCCCAGTTAGGCCCAAGTTTGCCCTCGCCAAGCACCCTTTTGTGATCCATAACTTTCCTCAAGACCAGTTCTCCTGGTGTAAATTGCCTTGGGAAAACTTTTTGGTTGTAACTCTTGATGAGTTGCTGCTGATACGCTACAAGTCTGATCAGTGCTGCTTCTCTTCGGCCCTCTGCCATATCCAGTGCTTGTGCAATGGTTTCATCATTACTGGTGTTCTCAAACAATTCAGACCGAAGGGTTGGGAGACCTACTTCAAGTGGGATGACGGCCTCCATTCCATAAGTTAGGGAGTAAGGTGTTTCTCCCGTTGAGCGTCGTGCTGTGGTTCGGTATGCCCATAGCACGTGGGGTAACTCTTCAACCCATTTTCCTTTGGCATGCTCAAGTCATTTCTTTACTCCGTTGATGATGGTTTTGTTTGACGCCTCTACCTGTCCATTGCTTTGCGGGTACCCTGGAGAAGAGTTTCTATACTCAATCCTAAGGTCGACACAAAACTTTATGAAGATCTTACCATCAAACTGTGTTCCATTATTCGCAATCAGTACTCGCGGGATGCCGAAACGCACCACTACATTTCTTATAACAAACCGCATCGTATCTGCTTCTTTGATATTTGCCAATGCCTCGACTTCGACCCACTTAATAAAATAGTCGGTTGCTGCAATGAAAAATCGCCTGTTCCCAGTGCCTCGTGCCAATGGTCCTACAATATCCAGACCCCATTGGGCAAAGGGCCATGGGCTGGTGAGTGGGGTGAGAGTTTTGGCTGGCTGATAAATGAATGGAGCAAACCTCTGACATTTATTACACTTCTGTACGTACTGCTGAGCATCTTGTTGCATCCGCGGCCACCAATACCCATGAGTGAGGGCTTGGTACGCCAGCGACCTTCCGCCAACGTGGCATCCACAAATCCCATCGTGAATTTCGTAGAGAACATTCTCGACCAGATTTGGATGCACACATAGAAGATAAGGGCCAAGATAGGAGCGTCTGTACAGCTTCCCGGATGGTGAGATCCAAAACTAGGCTGACTTGTGTCTGACTTTGTTAGCTTCCTTTTTGTCTTCAGGGAGAGTGCCAGATTTTAGAAAAACAAGTATTGGATCCATCCAGCTCGGCTCTACGCTCCTGCAGAGGACTGGAGATACAATGCTTGGCTCTGGCACAAACTTAACCCAAACTTTTCTGGCATCTTTGGTATCCATTGATGAGCCGAGACAAGCCAGAGCATCAACATGGCTGTTTTTGTCCCGACTAATTCGTTCCACTCGTATGGATTGAAACTTTTTAAGTAAGTCTTTGGCCTTGCCTGCATACATGGCCATTCTTTCGTCCCGTGTTTCATAGATCCCAGAAAGCTGGTTTACCACTAGCTGTGAATCACTAAAAACAAGAAGCTGCTCTGCACTGAAGTGTTCGGCACTGCGTAAGCCAGCCAACAACGCTTCGTACTCAGCCTCGTTGTTCGAAACCTTCTAACCGAGCCTGAGAGCCTGTTCCCAGATAAATCCTTCTGGTGAGATAAGTACTACTCCTGCCCCCGAGCCTCGGTTATTGGACGACTCGTCAATATAGAGCTGCCAGATGTTTCCAATGAAGAGTTTCCAAGCTTCCGAAACGCAGGCTTTCCTTGTTCGGTGATGCGTGGCACCTGTGCCGAACTTGGATTCCCTGGTTCGGTACTCTGGGTGGGAGCAAATTCTGCGACGAAATTTGCTAAGACCTGGGCCTTAAGTGCCGTCCTGGGTTGATACCAAATGTCAAACTCGCCAAGTTCTACCGCCCATTTTGTTGTTCTGCCAGAGAAATCGGCTCGGCTAAATACAGATCTGAGGGGGAATTCAGTGAGGACATTGATGGTATGCCCCTGGAAGTAATGTTGTAACTTCTTCGAGGCGATAAGCAGCGCGTAAGCTAACTTTTCCAATGGTAGATACCGTGTCTCGACATCTAGTAAAGTCTTGCTAACGTAGTATACAGGCCTCTGTTCGTTGTTAACCTCTCGAATTAATACTGCGCTTACGGCATGATTTGAGACTGCTAGGTAGAGATACAGCTCCTCTCCTGGCTCTAGAGTGGACAGAAGGGGAGGTGTACTGAGGTATTTTTTAAGACTTTGCAGTGCTTTGATGCACTCGTAATTCCATTCAAATGCTGCATTTTTCCTCAAAAGCTGGAAGAAGGGCTTCATCCGGTTTGAAGATTTGCTGATGAACCGATTCAGTGCGGCCGCCATTCTGGCCAGTTTCTGCAGCTCCTTAGCCTTTGTTGGTACTTCAAGATCTTGTATTGCTTTTATTTGGTTCGGATTCGCCTAAATTCCTCTGTGAGTGACCATATATCCCAAGAACTTCCCTGTTCCTACCCCGAAAGTGCATTTCGAGGCATTAAGGCGAAGCTGATGGTTTTTTAAGATGTTGAAAACTTCTTTCAAGTCTGTAAGATGGTCTGCAGCAAACTTGCTCTTAACTACCATATCATCTATATAAGCCGCCATGGTTTTTCCCAGTTGGTCCTTGAATATCCGAGTGACCATACGCTGGTAGGTTGTCCCAGCGTTCTTGAGGCTGAACAGCATCACTCTGTAGCAGTAAGTTCCTCTCGGAGTGATAAATGCTGTCTTTTCTTGATCCGGACCGAACAGTGGTATCTGATGATAACCGCTATAAGCGTCCAGAAAGCTCATGCGCTCATGCCCTGCTGTTGAGTCTACTGGTTGATCAATGCGTGGCAGAGGAAAGCTAACTTTAGGGTAGGCCTTGTTCAAGTAAGTGAAGTCAACTCAAACTCTCCATTTTCCATTTTTCTTCTTGACTACAACTGTGGTGGACAGCCATTATGGGTACTGAACTTCTCTGATTGCTCCTGAAGCAAGGAGTTTTTCGACTTCGGCAATTACTGCTTCGGTGTGCTCAACTGAGGATCTCTGACTTTTCTGCACAATAGGCAGAGCTGAAGAGTTGATGTTGAGCTTGTGGCAAGCAAATTCTGGGTCCAACCCTGGGGTATCATATGCTGACCATACAAATACCTCCATATTTTCCCTCAACAGTTCCAGCAACTAAAGTTTCTCGTCAAGACTGGCTGTTCAGCCACTTCTACCGTCTGTACCCGATTACCGAGCTGCTTTGCCTTTAATGTTGCCATGGAGTAATGTTTGGACGCAACTTGGTCCACTGAAATCTGCTCTACTCCGTGTTCCGTTGGGAAACGGATGAGCTGGTGGTAGGTTGAAGGGACTGCCTCCATTTGATGAATCCACAGACGGCCAAGTATGGCGTTGTAAGGGGATGGTGTATTAATGACCAAGAACTCTATCTGGCGGGTTTTTGTTCCTGCCACGACTGGCAACACTATTTTCCCAAGCGGCCATTCTGGCTGTGAATTGAAACCGACCAACGGGGCTGCCGCTGGGGTGAGGTGCTGCTCGGAGAGACCAAGTTTTCTGAACAAATGATAATACAATATATCTGTTGCACTACCTTGATCTACCAAGACTCATTTTACATCAAATCGTTTCCCAATTCCCATAGTTATAATCAGTGCATCAGTATGTGGGTGCTGTATGCCCTCTAAATCATTTCTAGTAAATGAAACAGTACACAAGGGGGATTTGGATATTGCGTGTACCTTTTTCGATGCGAGCTCCACTGACATGACTTGTTAGATTTGCACAGCCTTAGCAATCTCCTCTCTCAGTGTCTCCTCAGGCTCCTGAGTCGCTGTCTCGTGTATCACATTTATTATCAGCCGAGGTGGATGCTCAATATTTGGTTCTGGTAGCAGGTTCCCTGGTTCGGTCGCTTCCTTATCCTTATCTATGTAATCCCGAAGGTGCCCAACTGCTACTAAGCCCTCCAAGTGTTGTTTCAGTGCTCTGCAGTTCTGAGTCATGTGCCCCCTATCTTGATGGTAAATGCATCTGAGCTTCTGATTGCGCCGAGCCGGATCTCCTAACATTTTCTGTGACCAAATAAAGAAAGGCTCTCTCTTGATCTTCTCTAGGATTCGATAAATTGGCTCTTTGAACACCGTCACGACGGCTGCGTGGGATTTGGACTTATCCACTTCATTCACTGCGATCCCCCTGTGTTCTCCTCGATCTGCTCTCTTCTTGTGCCGAGCCGTTTGTTCTGCTGACGCTACCTCAATGGGGATCTGATCGTCTTCGAGGCGAGCGTATTGCTCAATCCTGGCACGCAGGTCTTTTAACGCTGTGGCTGGGCGCTTGGTAAGTGATTGTCTCAACTTACTTTCCGGGCGCAGGCCATGTTTGAAAGACAAGACGGCCATCTGTTCACTACATACATTTTCCTCTAAATCATTTTATTCTTCCCAGTACCTCCTAGCATAATTGCGCAGCGTTTCCTCCTGCTCCTTTCGAAGGCTGAACAGTGTATCCGGCTCTTTTGGAATCTTAGTGTTGGAGACAAACCTGGCTAGAAACTCTTCGGAGAATTGCTTCCAACCGAGAATTTCTTCCAGCCACGAATCGATCCAGCGGGGAGTCGATCGAACAATCGAAGTCCGGTGTCTCCCAAGCTAGATGGGAAGACTTTGCACATCAGTGCCTCATCTCGGCTCCATAGAGACATCATTCGTCTGTAATGGCTAATATGTGTTAGTGGGTCTGACTTCCCATCGTATGAAGTAAACTTCGGTGGGGTGAATTTCTTTGGAGGTCTTATGGCCTCAATTTCCGAGGAGAATGGTGAGGAAACAAGCCTATCCAGCGCTCGGTGTTCTCTCTGGTGGACAGTACGGTCTAGATGATCCTGATGTTGTTCGTTCTGCTTGTTGCCGATCAATCAAGTACGAAGGTCCTGTGGAGGGTACTCAGTTTGTTGACTGACTGTCTTCTGCCTCTTAGCCCTTCTCCGGCGTGACCCACGGGTGTGGCTGCTTGGCGCTTCATTCTATACCGGGATAGGCTGGCTTCATTGCCCAAACTCATTTCTGGGAAATTTTTTCACTGGTGGCTCTCTGGATGAGCTCCTTCATTGCAGACGAGAGGGTTCTGCTTCCGTCCTTTTTTTTCGTCGGATCACACAGCACCCTTTTAAGTTGGGCTTTCAATTCCTATATCTCCATCCCCATGGAGTCTATGATTCGATCTCTATAATCCTTTTCCAGAAGAAAGTGATGAAAAGAACCTCCAGTGAAGGGTAATCGATGCTCAACGGATTCAGGAGTCTGATTGTTGTTTCCAGTTCGTTCTTCCAGAACTGTTGGGAGTGCCAAACCTTTGTCCTTCGTCTTCTCCGTTTGTGGAGTATGTGTTGAAGGCGGAACATCTTCAATCCCCATCACCGGAACTAAGTGCAGAGCTTAGAGACGAAGTGATCCACGCTCACCGCACCAATTATGCATACCGGATTCCGCACAAGATGAAAGTGAATCGGGGAAGAAATGTATATCGAGTTGGGTTTGTATCTAAGTGTGATCATGCTCTGAATAGTTCAGTTACCTTCAATGTGAAGTTCATGTTGTATATATAGTGTTCCTTGCTTGCTTCTCAAGGTGGGTTCATGGAGCTTGGATGCTGCCAGGTGTCCCTCTAGCATTGCTTAAGATGGGGGACCACCTGGTAGTTATCTTTGAATGCATATACTCATTGTAGTCATGCTGATAACAAACCACATTCCTTTGATTCAACAACTTTTGTGATTCTAGGTGTGAGGGACCAGCTGAGGTGGCAACTTGCACATGCACACATTCACAACTTCCACGTTTTCTTGCAAGGTTTCCTCAGCTCGGTACCGATGTGCCTCAACTCGGCATCATTATGCCTTATCTCGGCCTTTTACAGGGTCATTCATGGAGATGAGCTGATCCATACGGATATCTTTGTATGGGCTCGGCCTATTTTTTGTTCGGCCCATAGGTTCAGTCTCATAGCTCGGCCCAGCCCAGCACCATGGTTGGACTAGCCTTTCTACTGCGGGTTGGGCCCAAGTGCTTGAGGACTTGGCTGAACTGTTGATCATGAAATTGGGCTCAACTGGTTTGCCCATATACTCATCCAACCCACTTGGACTTGGACTTCAATGGATTGGGCTGGCCTAAGGCTTGGACCCGACTCATTTCGCATTTGGCCCCTTCAAGTTTTCTAAATATGATTTGAGAATATAAGTTGTATTTTGAGTTTGTGAGTTTTGTTTGGTGAATGAGTTTTGAAAAAAGTTTTAAAATGAGTGGAGAATTTTTAATGTGACATATGATACGTGATACAAAAACTTACAACTTATAACCAAACACACAACTCAAAAATCTACTAAAAGCTTATAAAAAAATTTAAAAATTCAAAAAATATTGCTTTATTAAAAAAAATAAAAAAATAAAAATAATCGCACTGTTCTGGTCAACCGGCCGGACGACCGGTAGGCCAAATTTCAAAATTAAAAAGCCCGTCTGAAACGAGTTTTCAAATTGAGGGGTAGAATTAATTTTCCAAAACTCAAACCAAACGTCATCTTAGAATGTAAGGGTTGAATTATGATTTGAAAAGCCCTCCAAACACAGCCTTAGATTTTCCTTCATTCTTGGACAAATCCTACATTTCAAATAAAAATATAACATTCTAATGTAACGCTCTAATTTAACGTAGTAAAAAAAATTTTAGTATACTTTTCTCAAACATAACAACGTAACACTCTAAAAAAATTCTTTAGTATACTTTTTTTAAACGTAACACTCCAATGTAACACATACAAAAATATTAAAGAAATTCTTAGTGTACTTTTTTTAAACGTAACAGTATAACAATGAAAAAAGACTTCTTAGTGTACTTTTTACAAACATAACACTCCAATATAACATGCAAAAAAATTTCTTACTATACATTTCTCAAACGTAACATTCCAATCAATGTAATTCAAAACATAATACATTTCAATGTAACATTCTTGGCTATATATTTTGTACAAACCAATCATAGCCTGACACGTGTCATGAGGGGGGGGTAAGTTGGGAAGTTAGTGAAAGTCTCCACTCATCAACAGACACGTGGCGACTTATATCAATGGTGATGGGTCTGCAAAACACTGGAGCAGTCAAGATGCGTAAGGTGATGTGGCCAAACAATTGCTTCCAATTTAAATTCAAATTCAGGAGAGAAGCCCAATTGCAAGAGTGATTTAGTGGAAGCAAACTGTTTAAAGCCATGACCAGTGATCATGGAGATTACTTACCTATTTCAACGGTTATCAGCCATTTCGACGGTTATAATCAGAGCCTATAAATAGAGGAGAATGCTGATAATGAAGGGACTAAGAACCAGATCCAGAAGCTAGTTTATTCTGCTTTATATTTTCCTGTCCTTTACATTTCCAGTCATTTATTTTCTTGTTCTGCACTTTTAATTCCTAGGAATAGTTCTAAGATAGTCGATTATTGTAATCCCCTTCGAAGCTGTGAGAGTGCAAAGGTACAAATTGTAAACTCTAGATTATTTAATGAAATTTGATTTCTGAAACTGTTTCTCCTTCTTTCTTTTATTTTTGTGATCAGTCTTCTGAATTTTCTCCTAAAATAAGTTACTAGTAAAAGTTCTCTTCATTGAAGCTAAAGAAATTTCAAAGCAATCGTCTGGTTAATTGGTTGGCACTTAGTATTTTTGTAAGGACTTAGTGATCATTGTTGACACGCTCAAATTACATTTCTAACCCTTGAAAGCCCAAAACAAAAACAACATATATTTTTTGGCACGCCTTGTGGGACCCACTATAATGGCTAGATGTAGAAGATAACGAGAAAATGAACGCCTCGAAAAAGGTATAAAAGGAGATTTAGAAGCACATAACCTAGAGGATAATGTAATATCTATGTATGTACCTGCCTCAAGTGATCCTCCACAAGTGGTTGAAGAGACCGGCACTTCGGGACATGTAACGCACGTCCAAAATGTTGAACAAGACCATAAAATTGGACCTTTAATTGTCCCACCTACCCAACCAGCGAATCCATGGGAATGATTGGTTGATGTTATGGAACAGCAGATAATGTATGCAATGAAAGATGGGCAACATCATTTTTGGATCAAATGAGCTCCTATCAACCACTTGTCATAAGACAGGCTGAAGAAAACATAAACTTACTCCAGCAGAGATTAGCTCAAGATAAACAGTCTATGCAAAACAATGGACAAAATAATGGGCAAACTAGTGGTCAAATTAATAATCAAAATCATAAGAGACCATCACTTGTGCCTCAGTCATGGTACGAAGCTCCTCCTAGACCACTGATAAGTAACACATATAAAAACATTAAAAAAACTCTGTAGTGTACATTTCCTAAACGTAACACTCAAAGTTGAAATTATATATTTGCCCAAAATTTACTAAGGAATTTTTGTATTACTTTTGGAATGGTTTGAAAAATCCTACATCCTTTTGAAATGATTTGAAGAATCATATATCCTTTTTTTGGAGTGTTACATTAAAGTGTTCCGTTTAGAAAAAATACACCAAATGATTTTTTTGTGTGTTACATTGAAGTGTTACACTAAGGAGTTTTTTTGAAGTATTATATTGGAGTGTTTCATTTGGAAAAAAATACACTGAGAAGTTTTGTAGAGTGTTATATTGGATAGTTACAATTTGAAATTATACATTTGCTCAAAACTTAATAATGAGTTTTTGTACTCCTTCTGAAATATTTGAAGAATCCTACATCCTTTTGGAATGTTTGAAAATTTTCATATTTCCAGTTATTTTTGTTATTGCTATTGAAATGTTTTCCAAATAAAAAAGATTTTTATATAGAAATTCATCCCAAATTTGATTATCATAGATTGTGTATCTTACCTTCTAGAAAATAAAAAAAAAAATAATAATAATAGAAATAAGAGTATAACCGTAAATCCAAAATCTAAATAATATATTAAATCTATATTTCCAAAATTAATGGGATACTTGGGATCTATAAAAAATGGGGATTTTTTTAAGGTCCCTAGTATTAAGATTTTATAGCATAAAGGACACTCAATATTTTCATAATGTCTAGGGTCCCTCAACATCGATTAAGAGAAAATTCGATCCAGAGAATTTCTCTGGATTTCCCAAAGAAATTCTCTCCAGAGAAAATTGAAATTTCTCTGGCTTTGTTTATAGAGAATTTCTCTGGATTCAAATTAGAAAAAATTAAAATTTCTCTAAGTTCAAACTAGAGAAATTTAGAGAAAATTGAAACTATTAAGGTATATATAGTATATAACAATAAAGATTTTGAGGATGAGAGATTGGTGAGTGATTAAAAAGGAAGCAGAAAACCCATATATCATTATTTTTTTTTCCACTTTTCTTTACTTTCTCGGCAACCAAACGGAGGATTTAAAGCCAACTGTTTACACTCATTTTTCTTATTATTATTGTTATAATGCTTTTGCAGGATGCAATGATTCCAAAACATGTGGTATAACTGAAAAGAAATGGCAACGTGGGCATAAAATGGTAGCAACTTGTGAACTTCCCATGATGTGTAAAAAATGTGGTTATGAAAGAAACTGTCTAACAGTCAGCAATTCAAAAGAAGAAACTGCCTAGCAGTTGTGGAATTTACGATGGTGAGCCTATAAATGGGCCGAGTAAAAACAAATGAACAACATCAAAAACAATCCAACAATACCTTAGTTCTATATTAGGAGTAACTTTATCTAAATTTAGGAGTAGTTTTTCTCTGTAATTTGTAATCTTTGTAAACATTGGTGGTTTCATCTTGAAACCATCTTTAGTTTGCTTTGTTTACTTTGTTTGATGTTGCTGATTGTAACTTTAGTTCTAAAGAAGTCTTTGTACTTTCAAGGTATTTGAATAAAAAACACAGTCACTTGATTGCTCTTGTTTGATTATTTAGTCAAAATTGTTATTTAATTCCTATCGATTGGGAGTTAGCATAATTTTTGCTAACACCAGCAAAAAAAAAAAAAAAAAAAAAAAGGTGACCAATATGAAATTTTCTTCACAATCTCAAGTTCCAATACCTTATTATCACCAGGCAGAGAAAATTACTCCCTTTAGTACGTGATTGAGGTGAAATTCACTTCTATAAACATCCAAATCATAATTCAATTTCATTCTAGTACTTGTTTATCATTCTATATAGATCACCAAGTAGATCACTATTACATAAGATCATTTACAAACCAAAAAGAGCTACTTTAAAATCAATGAAAACAAAGCTAACTAAATAGAAAAGTAAACATTTATACAAATACATAATGTGCATATATCAAGATACATAAGATCACCAAAGAAAATTATTTTAACTAAACCAGAGAAAATTATTTTAACCAAATCAGAAAACCTTTAACCAAATCAGAGAAATTTTAGCACAAACTTCTCTGTTTGTTCACAGAATATTGAAATTTCTCTAACTTGATTGATACGAAAACCTGCAATCTCTTGATTGATACAATGGGTATGTCTCATTGCAAACCCAATCACCATCAAACACATCACACCCACTATCCTTGATGTCTGTTTCAAGAGGGTTATCATACATAAGCAAAGGTGAAGTATGATACATTCTACTCTAGGAGTGTCAAAGTAGTTCAGAGGTTAGCATATGATACTCACATGTCTTGGTTAAATCCCCGCTCTCCCCTTTCTTTCTGAGATTGGTTTGAGTGCATCATGGAGGCTCGATGAGCACTCAAACGAATCCTTTGAATGGTACTCTCAAATCTACAAGTTCTTTCGTAGTCTTGAGCAGAACACCTAAGCCTTCTTCCCAACCAAGTAGTGTGGTCAAACTGTCTTGATTCTTCAAGAATGAGGCCTCTCTCGATGAAGTTATTAGCGAGCCAAGTAACTGAATAGGATGAGGTAGAGGAAAATGCAGGCCGTGCAGCTTTTTGGTATGCCAAATTTCTCTGTGATATATGGGTGTTAGTGTCATGACCCAAACCCGCCTCTATAGGTTTAGTATCATAACCGACCAGTAATCATTGGATTACCGAAGGCCTTTGAATAGATTAGCATAATAAGAGGCTGTGGAAGCATATATTTAAACACACATAGTCCATTGGGCTGTATAGGAGTTGTGTAAATAAATATACATGTGACGTCCTATTTACATAGGCTTAAGTCATGCTTCACCATATAGATGTTATCAAAAGGGACTTAGCCCAAATGCTGATATACAAAAACTTGTTCAGAATTTAGTAAATGAAAACATGGTCTTAAACTCAAAACTTGACCACTTGACTATCTTTCCGGAACCTCCTCGGGAGGCACAAAGGTTGGCTGACAAAACGAAACTCCAGGCTATCAACTTTGGGCCTAGTCACGCGCCTAGTCACATAGATACATAAATAATACAGTGAGTTGGAGTCCAGTGAAATAATAACAGAGTAAAGGGGTTTAAATAAATGATGTCCCATATCAGATTCGGAAGATAGATTCATATTTATTTCAGAAACAGATCCATATTCATATTCTTATTCAAATCATACAGGAATCAGAGTTCATGCTTAATCATACGTGGTACATCTATTAGCGCTAACAGAACAGATACAGAACAAATGGTGGTTATGAGTAACTAGTTCCATAAATAAACCTCCGGATCTGGATAACAGACAACAAACACACTGAGCTTCACGAAAGAGCCTCTAGTACGGGTAATAGATAGTAGATATAATGAGTTCCATAATGGAACCTCCAATACCGGGTAACAGCTAACAGATATGCTAAGAATGCCACGAATACTTGTCAAAAACTGGACAATCATTCATTGTACTGAACATAACATTTCAAAAAAACAGATATTATTTTATCATGCAGAAAATAAATAAAGTTAAACATAGCTTTACTAAGTTATTACTCACAGATGGCTTCAGAAGCAGACAGATAGAGCAGACAGATCAAATAGCTTACGACGTGTGACCTACACAAACATAACAGATGCACATATTAAAACACACACTTAGATAGTAGTTAACTTATTTCGTTTCGTTTCGTTCTTAGTGTGTTTCTAAGTCTTATCCTCATTATTGTGTCTTAATTAGGGGTTAAAAATGCCTAGGATGCAATGAGGAAGCCAAAATATGAGTCAAAACAGTTAGTCAAATTTGCTGAAAACAGGGTCTTTGCTCGAGCGGAGGTTCAAGAATAAGGGTGGTCGCTCGAGCTGTCTACAAACTCTGCAAAAGTACTAGTTGTATGAATTTTCCACTCGACGGTCGCTCAAGGGTGAGACTGAGGTCTTCGTTCGAGCGCAACTCTAGTTGCTCGAGCGGTCTACAAAATTGTAAACTTCTGGGAGCATGAATTTTATGCTCGAGCCAACTTTTGTTCGCTCAAGCGTAGGTTCTATCGTTCGAGTGGAGATGTAGATTTTGGAATTCCCAAATTGCACTCCTAGGTTCAAAACTCGAATTCAAAGCTGCAAATCATGTTCTTTTGGGCCAAAAACTTAAGGAAACGCGTATGAAATTGGAAACATTGCGAATTCAAAATCATTTCACAAAATCAAAGCCCAAAACCAAGCCAATTGCGCCAAAATCAAACTTGAAACTCATGATATAAACATGCATGTAATTTTTTTAAACTTAAACCTTTAAAATCATGCTCAAACAAAGTAATTTGACGGAAAACATGTTGAAGTCTCATAATTGAGTTAAAAACATGACATGCATGGGAGAATTACTTGAAATCAACTTAAAAAATTCTATGAAAGGCACATGCATGCTCTAATTTTCCTCTTTCCTACTTCATTAGTTCATTTCATGCATCAATCTACTTAACTCTCTTGAGTTCATGAGGTAAGTGGTTCAATTACATCTAAAGACTTGAATTCTTACCTTGAAGCCTTGAATTTCCAAGTGTTGAAGCCTAATCTTCTAAATTCTCTTCTATTCTTCTGCAATTCTTAGCAATTCTCCCATTTTCTTTATTGATCTCACTTTCTCTATTGATCTCTCTCTCTCTTTCTCACGTTTGAAGCTCAAGAATGATGAAATGAGAGTGTAAAGTGTAATCAAGAGCTCACTTGTGCCTTATATAGGCTTGAATTAATTAAGCTTAATTAAACTTTGGGTTAGGCTTAAGTAGTTGGCATTATGTTATTCTAATTAATTCGTTGAGAATTGAATTTCAATTAAACCTACCACAAGGTTCTAAAAATTCCAAATAATGCAAAAATCAAGTCAATTTCGTGATCGGATGTCGATAAGGCCTTCAATTAACAGAACAAAGTAGAATTCTAAATAGATATTCCTACGGCTAACAGATAGGAATGCTAAACACATACAAAATGCACAATTAACACAGGATCTCGTTCTTAAGCCTTAATTAACATTCTTAATCATGCATTATAAGCTAATTACGGGTCACGGTTGTTATAGTTAGGTTGAGGGACCTTAGACATCACAAAATAATATTGTGGATCTCTTTCATTACTAAAAATAGGATAGGGGCTTTAGACTAATTTTCCCTAAGAAAATTCTTAGGACTAAACGGATCACTATTTCTCAAGATGATATTTATAGGTAAAATTTCTTCTTCTTTTTTTTTTTTTGGGTTAGTGATTCTTTTTTTTTTTTCATTTAATACAATTTTTTATTTCAAAGTACGGAGTTTCAATGCAATACATGTCTTTGTATGGATATATATTGGAGATATTTTCTCTACAAAATTCAATAATGACAAATATAAATATATATATATATATATAATAAATAATTGGCGTGTTTTTGTATTTTTTTGTGTTAGTAGGTTAATTATACGTTTAATGTTTAATGTGTGAGTTTTGTGTTATATTGATTTCAAGTATTTAAATTGTTCTAATTTGTCAACAAATATATAAAATATGTTTTAAAATGTTTCAATTTGATTCTCTAACCAAATCATTAAAGTCAATAGTGAATGTATAATTTTGAATATCGAAATGACATATGTCTCGTATTTTAAAAATTAAAAAGGTCATTTATTAAATATATTTCTATTTAAATGACACATATTGCTTATTTTTTAAGTAAAAGTATGACGGAAAAAATGAGTTTTCATATTTGTCATTAGCTTTAACCATGCATCTTTATAAAGTGTTCATATGATATGATATGATATGATATGAATATATTATTGAAAATCTCAGTATACTCGTGTAAATTGTGTGTGAAATATAAAATAGAATCAAGCTCATAATGCACAAACCAAATTGATAAAAATTTATTGTTAACTATATAAACTAATTGCAAATTAAACAAATTACAACAACAAATGAATTTGGGAAAAAAATAGCAGGCTTACAAAACACTTCCAGAAAAGGAGACAAATGACTAACCAAGTTGAGCATTTCACGCTCTGTCTTTAAGGCAAAATTGTCCTTCTCATGATGCTTCAGAATACTAGCCATCTATCTCTTAATATGAAATGGTTCGCAGTCAAATCATAACATGATGAGAAGATAGTCGACGAACCACAATTATGTATATACTTACTCGTTGGAAAATGAAACTATAAAGTATGTAGAGTATGAAATAGAGGATGAGAAAGGAAACAAATGAATAGTGACATTTTTTTCAATACATAAAATGGCTAGAGGGATTGCCAATTTATGGGTGATGAAACTTCTATTTGGACGACCAGAAAGTGGTTTTAAATGATTGTGATCGAAAAATTTCAGTTTTTGCCACTCCTCTGCTCTTGCCTGCCCCGTCATCTCATTTATTTTAGGTTACTGTTAAGCCTAGGCCTCGGGTTTCCATGGATGAGTGCAGCTTTTGTCATCAGAGAGGCCATTAGAAACATACTTGTCCTAAACTTTTGCAGCCAAAAGGTCGTTCGTCTGGTCCACCGTCCTCTAAGTCGACATCTTCGGGATCTCGCTCATTTGCCGCCTTTTCTGCACCAGTTTCTGAGGATGGTCCGTCTTCCAATATGCAGCCTATGTTTGAGCAGTTCAAGTCTTTCATGGTGGCCAATCCAAATCTTTCGTCCTAGGCCTCTGCTATGACTACCACTCGGGTTTGTCTGGTTCATCCTCTTCAGGTAATATCCACACTTCGTGGATTTTTTATTCTAGTTGTTCACATCATATGACCCCTTTTGCATCTCTCCTCAGTAATTGTCTCTCCTTCTCCTATCACTATTGCTACCGCTAATAGTTTTTCTATGCCCGTACACTCTATTTCCTCTTTCCATTCGTCTCTTTCTCATGTATTTTATGTGCCTCACCTCTCACTCAGGCTTATTTCTATTAGTCAATTATATGATTCCGATTTTGATGTTGTTCTCTCTTCTCCTCGTTGTGTTGTGCAGGATCGGGTATCCAAGAGGTAGATTGGGATTGGGCGTAGAGTTGGAGAACTATATATCTTGGACAGCTTGCATGTTCCTCCAGAAGTGTCTTCTACTGCATTGTCTTCTTTTGTTTTAAGCAACAAGTCTTCTTTTTTTTATATTTGGTATTCTAGGTTAGATCATCTATCGAGTGACCGTTTGAGGATGTTAGTTCGGTCTGGACATTTAGGCAATTTTTCTGTTGATGATATTTCTGAGTGTCGTGGTTGTAAACTGGCTAAAATGTCTGCTCTTTTTTTAAATAAAAGTAGTTATATTTCATCTTCTACTTTTCAATTGGTTCATACTGATTTTTGGGGTCCTTCCTCTATAATTACCCAGGGTGGTTCGCAATATTATGTGTCTTTTGTGGATGATTACAGTCGGTTTACCTGGGTTTATTTGATGACCCGAAAATCTGATTTTTACAAAATATATTTTAATTTTCACTCCATGATGCGCACTCAGTTTTCCACCATCATTAAAGTTTTTCGTTCTAACTTGGGGAGTATTACTTGTCTGAGTTTGACAAGTTTGTAGCTACTCATGGCACTATTCATCAGTCTTCGTGTTCTGACACTCCTGCCTAAAATGGTCGAGCTGAGCGCAAACATCGCCATCGCTATCTCCTTGATACAGCTCGCTCTTTGCTGTTCTCGTCTTTTGTCCCTTCAGTCGTTTGGGGAGAAGCTGTGCTCACTGCTGTATATCTTCTCAATCGGATGCCTACTCCTGTTCTCTCAGGCTCATCTCCGTATGAGCGTCTTTTTGGTGTTACTCCCAATTGTTCTCTTCTTCGTGTTTTCGGTTCTGCATGCTTTATGCTCCTTCCTAAACGGGAGTGCTCTAAGCTTAGATCTTGTTGTGTCCTATGTGTCTTTTTAGGGTATGGTATTATTTAGAAAGGTTATCGGTGCTATGATCCTGCCACCAGAAAGCTATGTGTCTAGGCATGTCACTTTTTTAGAAAAACTACTCTACTACAGTATACCTTCCACCCATCCTTATTACCAAGGATGAATTGGTTCATATTGTATTGACCCATTTCCTCCTGATGTTTATCCTGTTGAGTTTGTTTATGATCTTTAAGTCTCTACCTTGCCTTTTACTAGCTCTCCTGATATCTCGCCAGCTACTTCTTTCCCTGCTTTTCCTATTCCCTCTCTAGCTCCCGCTTCCCCTGCTCCTTTTCTTGTTTATCAGAGCTGCAAAACACTTCCGAGCTCGCCTGTTCTTTAGATCTCGCTCCTCCTGCACATCACTTTCCAAAGCGAGACCGTTATTCTCCGAACTGGCTTGGTTTTGGTAGTACATGTTTTTTCCTTTCCTATCAGTCTTTTCTTTCTTGTCTTCATACTTATTTTGAGTCCAGATCCTACAAAGAAGCCTGTCATGATCCAAATTAGATTGCTGCCATGTATGATGAGTTAACTGCTTTGGCTAACACTCAGACTTGGGATTTGGTTCCATTACCTACTGGCAAGAATGTTTTAGGATGTAAATGGGTCTATAAGGTCAAAACCCTTTATGATGGTTCTTTGGAATGGTACAAAGCTCGTTTGGTTGCCCAAGGCTTTTCTCAGGATATGGGATTGATTACAATGAGACTTTTGCCCCCGTTGCCAAGATGATTACTGTTCGCACTCTTATCTCTGTTGTTGTTGCCCATCATTGGCCTTTGTTTTAACTAGATGTCAAAAATGCTGTCAAAAATGCTTTTCTGAATGGGCATCTTGCTGAAGAAGTGTATATACACCCTCTACCAGGTCTCTCTCACCCTCCTAGTATTGTTTGTCGTCTTTACCGTGCTCTATATGGTCTCAAGCAATCTCCTTGTGCTTTGTCCGAGTGATTTCACTCTGTTGCACTTCAGCTTGGCTTTCGCCCTAGTCATCATGATTGTACTCTCTTTGTTTGGCGCACTTCTGTTGGCCTTGTTCTCCTTCTCTTATATGTGGATGATATGATCATCACTGTCTCTGATTGTAGTACTATTGAGGATGTTAAGCATCAGTTGTTCAAGGAGTTTGAGATGAAGGATTTGGTGTCTCTTCGGTATTTTCTTGGTATTGAGGTTGCTACTTGTCCTACTGGGTATCTTCTCTCTCAGACTAAATATGCCCGTGATATTCTTTCTCGTGCCAATCTCACTGATGACAAAATTGTCGACACTCCTATTGAGTTGCAGGCTTAGGTTTTTGCTTCTGATTGCGTTTCTCTTGAGGACCCCACTTTGTATCGCAAGTTGGTTGGCTACCTTGGTTATCTCATCGTTGCTCGTTCGGATATCTCCTATGCTGTGCATATTCTCAGTCAGTTTGTTTTTGCTCCTCATTCTATACACTAGGCTACCTTACTCCGTACTCTACGCTACCTACGTGGCACTCTGTTGCAATGTCTGCTGTTCTCTGCCTCTTCGGACTTGACTCTCCGTGCTTATGTTGATGCTGATTGGGCAGGTGACATCTCTGATCGCAAATCCACTTTTGGTCTTTGTGTTTTCCTCGGAGATTCTCTCATATCTTGGAAGAGTAAGAAACAATCTGTTGTTGCTCGTTCCACTGCTGAGGCTGAGTATTGTGCCATGACTCATGCTATTTCCGAGATCGTTTGGCTTCGGTGGCTTCTTTTTGATATGGGTCTCTTTTTCTGATTCGACTCCGTTGTATTGTGATAATCAGAGTGCTGTCTAGATTGCCCATAATTCAGTTTTCCATGAGCGGACAAAGCATATTGAAATAGATTGTCACTTTGTCAGACAACATCTTCAGGTTGACACTATTACTCTGCCTTTTGTTCCCTCTCTTTAGTTGGCCGATTTTTTTACGAAGACTCACATTGCTGTTCGTTTTCGTTTTCTTCTTGACAAACTTTCGATGCTTTTTGTGCTCGCATCCTCAGTTTGAGAGGGAGGAGGGGTGTGAATTATTGTATTTTATATTATTCATGAAGGGTAGTTTAGTCTTTTAGGTTATTAGGGTTTTATTCTATTTAGTTTATATATTTGTACTCAACTTTTGATTGATTACTTAAAATATTCAATATACAAAATTCCTCCTCTCGTTTTATCACCTTCTTCACCTTGAGTTTCAACGACTTCTTAGCTACGTTACTCAAAGAGGACGTCCTTTATTCTTTGGCAAAAAGACCACCATTTCCTACCTTTACCAACCAAAATGTAGAGGAACCTCCCCCTTCAGTATGAAGGAACTAACATCCATACGGCTACCTTCTCACAAAATCGTTCTATAAAATCCTTCTCACCTTTGCTACCCATCAGTTGGTTAAGGACTTCACACAACCAATCTAACTTCTCATGCTTTAGTCTGACCTAGTGATTGAAGTTTCGCCTTCTCTCTCTGAGCATCAGGAAGTCACCATCTCCATCTTTATCATCTTCCTCTTCAAGGGCAATCTTAGACCATCCCAACTAGAGAGCTATGTTACACGGACTCTTTGTATTTTGAGAGGTACCCATGTCAACACGACATGACACGACACGTATACGGGTGGGGAATACAGCTAAATACAAACGGATACGGTTGGTTTTCTTTTCTAATTTTCACAGCAGCAACAAAGGAGGAGGAGAGAAACATGACTTGTGACCTCATCGTCGTCATCGTTCATCATCTCTGTCTTTTGTATTCATCTTTGTTGATGGTTGCTAGGGTTATATTAAAGGGTTTGGTGCATTTGGGCTTATTTAGGATACACTTTGGTCTGTTAATAAAATGGGCCTTGTAATAAAAATTAGGAGGTTATTGGGCATGAGCTTCTCATGTTTGGGCCTAATACTAATTAAGTTGGGATTTAACTTATATCCATGGAAAATCAATTATTCATTTTTTAAAAATAATGTTTTATATATTTTTTAACTACAAATGTGTAGCATCATCATAAAAATATGTAATCATTCTGAGCCACAAATTATTGTAACTTTATCAGAAAAATACATAATATTTTTTAGCACATCCATGCTTGGCCGTAGCAGCGTACCTGTGTCTAATTTTTGGGTACTTTTTAGACATATCCGCGTATTCCTCATTTAGAGGTTTGCCGAGTCCAACCCCTTGATACATAGCTACACCCGACACTCGTACCTGAGTCCATGTAACGTAGCTAAAGAGTGACTCTCTTTGCTGAAACCTTCGTCGCTTCCCTCAATTTAGTGCATTTCTTTTATCTAATAAAAATCAATAATTTAGAAATTGATTATGTCTAATCTTGTATAAAGAGCATCATCTAGCACCTTTAACTGTCCTTGTTATCTCCGAGTTAGCCCACTTACATCTATTAATAATTGTCATTTTTTTGGCCACTTTTTAAAGCATTTATTTATTTTCTTCTACTATGACTTGAATCTCATTTTTATTGTTTTTTGAAAAGGAAAAATGGTGCATATGGTATGCGCTCAAAATTTCAGTCACAAGGATTCATAACCAATTTGGTTCATAACCAAAAACACCACAAAGCCTCGTAACCTAGGCTCTTCTGTTTATATCCACAAAGCCTCATAACCAAGTTCATAACCAATCACGCCAAGTTTGACCACCACAAAGCCTCACAAGTAATTACATGATTCATAGTCAAGACCAAATGGCTTCATAACTGCAAGACCATATAATTACCGTTTTTTTATTACAGATTCAGTTTTCAACTATGTTCTCCTTTATTTGTTTGAACTATTTACCTTGTTTGGTTATAGGTTTCTATTTTTGTACTACTTGGGATTGTCATTGCAGGAGCTGCCCTAGGGTATTGGATGGTGTGGAAATTTGTTATTACAGAAGACGGAAGTGTGGATGTTGGTGTAGCTCAATTTGTGAAATGGGCCATGCGCGTCATCACAGCAACATTTATCTTCCTGGTGGCTATTGCGTTCATGTTAATAAATAGTGTGAATATGCTCCACTTGCATATCTCTGGACCAAATGGACATCAGTGTGCAATTTGCTTTGCATTCCTGCAATATCTTCCTACTCTCAAAATTGTATTATTTCTGAATTTTTATTCTTATATTTCTGTCAGAGTACTCTTGATACTCCTTTGGCAATGGGGGCATTGGCTTCTTGTTTGTCAATCTGCTTTCTTATCACTTCCTTTAAGTGGAATGGTCCAGAGTAAGTTACTTGCACCATTTTTTCCCTACTCTCCCCTTGCATCATACTGGCGGACTGGTAATTGTTATACCAAATAAATGTTCATATAATTGATGTTTAACTCCATTTATTCAACTTATTAAATCCAAAACAAATAGATCTTATTAGCTTTTTGGGATGTTGAAATCCATTTTGGATTAGTCAAAATGGGTGGTATGCTTGATTTTTTTTTTTTTTTTGGGTGAATATAAAAATTTTGGGTGAATAGCTTGACTTAATAAATGAATCGTCTTGAATATTGATTGAAGAGAGATCTGCTCAGTTGATAGAACAGATTTAAAAAATCTTTCGTTTGCTTGGTTTAACAAGATCTTAACTAATTATTTGTATGTAGTTCTACCATTACTTTTGGGAATTCAATTTATTCTGCAAATGGGAATCCTTGGCGGGGTAGAGGACAAACAAATGTAAGACAAAATCATGCTGAATTTCTCAGCAGGTCAGGGATGGTGGCTTCACGGGGAACACTGTGGAACAGCCCGAGGAGACCTTCTGGTTGGTCTGACTCTCCTGTTAAAGGTACACACTTTTGTTAAACTCTGCATTTTCTCTGCCTAATATTTGTTTTATCTGTTGAAACATTTTTTCTAAAAAGATTTTAGCTTCTGCAGAGCATTTTTATTTCCCTCTTATTTTCCTTTGACATCATGGATCACTTCCATAGTTACCACGTAAAACTCCCTATTAGATCTCTTATGAACATGAACATGCATGGGCTAGGATGTTTTCTGTAAGCAACATGTTTTGAAAAATCGGCAAGGATCACTACATCGGTGCCTTAGTGCAATGAAAAATAGGAAATGGTCCTTATGTTTTCTTGGACAAGCACCTGTAAAGAAATTAGCCCAGGATTGTTGGTTTACATCAGCAACTTGGAAAAGGGAACACTGACAGATAAAACTATGGAATTAGTAGATTCAATGATTAGAAGGAAAGTATAACATGCTTACAAGAAACTAAGAGAGTAGCTGAGAAAGTAAACGAAATAGAAAAAACTCGGTATAGCATTTTGTATGCTGGAAATATTGGTTAGTAGATAGATTTTTGCGAGTCTTGTGTGCTTGGGTGTCAGGGTGTGTGGATTCTGATTTGTTTACCTTTTTTGATTTCCTTGATGATGTAATTGGCTAGTGCTCCTTTTTATGGGGACTTTTTTGAATCTTTAGCATCTTCTTGATGCTCTTCTTCAATAAAATTTATTTTTTTTTAAAAAAAAAGAAAAAAAAGATGTAGAAATGGTGTGGCTAAGCATTTGAAAAATAAGGTAGTAATAGTCATGAGAATACGCTACATAATAATATTAATTAAAATTGTAACTGGAGAGTATAATTAGCACCTATGCACCCCAAATAGGATTCGAGAAACATATTAAAAGGAAATTTTGGGATCAACTGGATGAGTTAATACAATAAATATTTGTAGAGGAGAGAATAATTATAGGTGGAGATTTCAATGGTCATGTCCGAAAATATAAGCAAGTGCATGAGAGGATACATGGTGGATATGGTTTTGGTGATCGAAATGAGGGCGGAGAGAACATCTTAGATTTCGCAGTAGCATTTGATCATGTAGTAACCAACAACTTTTTAAAAAAGGAGGGTTAAACACATAAGTTTTAAAAATGGGTCAAATAAGAGTTGGATAGATCATTTTCTTGTAAGAAAAATAGACTGCTGAATATGTAAAGGTTTCAAGGTTATTTCCAAAGGAGGTTAATGGCACAAAGTAGGCTAGCAATATTCAATATATAGTATTATATACAATAATAAAGAGCAAAATCAAAGTGCGAAATATATTAAAAACTCAGGAACTAGAAATTGAGGATAAAGTGTTTAAAGAAGTAACGCGGGGTTTGAAAGGTGTTACTAATAACATGTGGAATACAATAGCATAATGCATTGAAAGAATATCGAAAGTAGTGCCATGGAGAGTCAAAGGGAAAAGCCCCTATATCTAAATAAACTTGGTGGTTGAATAGTGAGATATAAGCCATAGTAAGAGAGGATAAAAATGGAATAATTTTAAGACATAAGTTGACCAATAAGGAGGTAGGATGAGGAGATTCAGAAAAGTGAATGATATTTTGAGAAATTGTTAAGTGAAAATCATTTTAAAACTTGTAAGGAGAGGAATATGATAGCCTTGATGGAACTAGAGAATATAAGTTTTATCATCGAACTAAGAAAGTTTGAGGTGGAATTTGCATTAAAAAAAGAAGAAATAAGGCAAGGCATTAGATTTATCAAAACATAAAAATAAATAAATAAATAAATAAGGTGAGGCATTAGGACTAGATTGTATCCCTATTGAGGCTTGGAAATGCTTAGGTAAGTAGTTGTCTGGTTAACAAAATTCTTTTATAAGATTCTAATTACTAGGAAAATAGCTGACGAGTAGAGAGAGTATTTTAATACCTATATATAGAAATAAATGTGATATCCAAAATTGCAACAATTATAGAGACATTAAGTTGATAAGTCAATACAGTAAAATTGCTGGTGAGAATGATTGAGCATCGCTCGAGAGTTATTACAATAGTGTTAGAGAATCTGTTTGGATTTATGTTTGGTAGATCAAATATGGAAACACTATTTTTACTAAGAAGATTAATAGAGAAGTACAAAGAGAAGATGAAGGATCTAAATATGGTTTTTATAGACTTAAAAAAAAAAAAAACTTGCGATAGGGTGCCTAGAGATATAATCTAGGAAGCACGAATATGGATACGAGATACAGATATGGCGATATGACAAAACGTAAAAAGTAGGATACGGGTACGGTTAGAATACATTTGTAAAAAATATATTTTAAAAAAACTTAGTAGTAGGAGTTATACATAAGCTCAAGAGTGTTGAGAGATCACATTGTAATTTTATAATGCAAAACATTAATCTTTAAAAATTAGGTATTAATTTTAGACAATAGCTTGTTTACTTTTTAAATTTTCAATAGGTCTTGTAAATATTTCATTTTAATGTCAAGTTTAATATGTTTATATTACAATAATACAGCAATTGACAACTTGTTTCTGTGCTTTCTCCTTTGGCACTAGTAAAAATATTGTATTCAAGTTTACTCGCTTATTTATTTGTTAATTTATTAATTTTATTATTGTTATATTCTCTTGTTAATCTTTACTATCTATTTAGTTATGGAGGATATGCATGAAACAATTAGGATACATCAATTTGACAAATTTTATTACTTTAAGTCTCACTATGTTCTTCTCAAATAACTAAATAAAGTATTCGGAGTAATATGTGACTTGGAGCATCCGATACTTCAAATTTAAGTATCCGATGCTCCAAAATTAATGAAAAAATAATTAAGTATCCAATACTTTTAATAAGTATCCGATATGTATCCACGAGTATCCAAAGAGTATCGTTATCCAATACGTATACAATGTGGATACGTCTCCCTTTTTGAAGTGTCCATGCTTCATAGGATATAGTATGGTGAGTGTTAGTGAAAAGGGTGTGACCAAAAGGTATATGCATGCAATAAAACACATTTATAATGAGTTATCAACCACAATTAGATCACTTGTAGGAGAAACTAGTAAATTCTCAATCACTATTGTATTGCATCATGGGCCAACTTTGAGTCCTTACCTATTTGCCATGGTCATGGATGAATTAACTAAACACATTTAGGATGATAGTTCGCAGATGATATTGTTCTAGATGAAGGAAGAAATTAACACTGAACTACAAATATGAAGAGAAGCACTCAAGTTAAAAGGGTTTAAAATTAGTAAAAATAAAACTAAATATACAGAGTGTGACTTAGCAACAATAGAAATAGAAATGATAGAGCAGTGAAGATTGAAAATCAGAAATAACAAAGTGAACTTTTCGTTACCTAGGTTTGATTATTAATAGGGATAGTGAGGTTGAAAATGACGTGATTCATAGAATTAAAGTAGGTTGGCTCAAGTGTGGGAGTGCATTTGACATATTATGTGATTGACGAATTCTAACAAAATTGAAAGAAGAATTTTATAGAACTATAAGGCTAATGATGCTTTATGGGACAAAATATTGGGCAACTAAAATACATGCCAATAAAATGAGTGTAGTTGAGTTGAAGATGCTTAAGATAGATGTGTGGTAAGACTAAGAAAGATAGAATTAGAAATAAATATATTCTTGAAATGGTAAGCACGGGTACGGGTATAAGTACTGGTACTGGTACTTGTACGATACGGGTACGTCAATACGGTAAAATCCAAAAAGTAGGGTACGGGTACGGGTACAGTTTGGTGCGCTTGTAAAAAAATATTTATTTTTAATTTAGAGTAATGCAAAATTTAATTAAATGGTTTAATTTGTTAAGATCCAATCTATAATTAACATTTAATTCCAAAAGTAAAGGTATAAATCAAAATTAAATGTCAATGTATTAATTAACTTACAAACCATAGTTTAATTTTAAAATCATGTTAAACATAAAACTAAAATAAAAAAGAAATCTAATGAAAGGAGTTTTATCTCTGTAATAGAAGAAAATATTGTTTCAACTGAGGTACGGTACGACTTGGGTATATACTAGGTACGTCTGGGTACACCAAAAATTAAGAAAAAAAAATTTGGGTATGTGTTTCGTGTACCCGGTATGTATGCAGAAGTACCATACGAGGTACCATACGCTGGTAAGTACCCAGTACGGGTACGGCATGTTTTTCGAAGTACCCATGCTTGATAGGGGTAATACGGATTAAAAGATAAGTTGAGAGAGAATATGTTAAGATGGTTTGGTCATTTACAATGAAGAAATGTAGATACAATGGCAAGGAAGAGTGATATGATTTCGATAAATAAAATGTTGGGGGAAGGGGAGGACTTAAACTAACATGGGATATAGTCGTAAAAAAAGATATGAACGTATTTAATTTATTTAAACTTGTAGCCATCCATAGAGCAAAATGGCAAAAAATGATTGACGTAGGCTGGGAAACAATGCTTAGATTGGATTGGTTTGGAAGCAGGAAACGGAAACTGAAACTTCATCCAAAAATATTATGGAAAATGTGAAACATTAGGTGATGTAAAGATTGCGTAGGTTGAATAAAAAAAAGAGTAAAGTTTGAATAGGATATTTGTAAGAAAAATTTATTAAGAAACTTAAAAATAGCAATGTAAATTATTTTTATATTTTCATGATCAATTAAAATACTACTACTACTACCCAATATCTGTGGATACTTTATTAGAGAAATCATATATTATTGTTGAAAAATAGTATTTGAGAGTATACGAAGATGTAAAAATTATGAGAAGTGCATTTCTAGGGAGTTTTTAAAACATTTGTTTGAAAGAGTTTCTCGCAAGGTTATTCAAATTGAGTTGGAGTTTTTCCTTTCATATGTAAATTGTATTTGAATTCTTGGATTGTTTTGGAGATGTTTTTTAGAGGTTTTCCTTAAAATTTCATGAGAGTTCTGTGTCTGTTCCTAAAATGAGTTTACAGGGAAACAAGTTTCCTCTCTCAAGAGATTTCCTAGTCTCCCTTTATCCCTCTTTATTTTCTTTCTTTCCTCTTGTATGTGGTTATTGCTGTCACTAGAAATATGTGTACAAAGAAAGTAAGAAGTTGTGGAGGTTCTTAGGATGAGAGAAAGCTGTGTTTATTGTTTATTACAGAATGTATGGTGGTGGCAGTAGTGTCTGGTTGAGTGAGAGAGTGGTGAAAGAGTGTTTAGTTGGGTTTCTGAGAGTCTGGTTAAATTGGTATGGTAACAGAGAGCCTAAAATGATAAGATATTAGTGATACTGATATTGAAATGGTCTGGTGGTGAGGCCAACCCGTCCCAACGTCATTTAGGTTCAAAGCCAGTAACGTGGTGTTGACTTGCTTATGAAACTTTGTTTGAGATTCTGTAGTCAGATTTGCTTGTGATAATTTTTGGCGTTCCTTACCTTAGAAAGATGTATTTGAGTAAATTGTATAGGGGTCATAAGGTTATCTATGCCTAAAATGATGAGGTATAAGTAGTGGTGATAATGAAGTGGTTTGGTGGTGAGCCCACACCGTTCCCAATTTCATTTAGGTTCAAAGTGGGTAGCCTGGTGTTGACTTGCTTATAAACTTTGTTCAACCTGATGCCATTTATTGCTGATGTGTTTGTTAGGTTAGCAGTTTCAATTAGTGCTAGCTCTAATTAAGTAATTGTTGTGTTGTTTTTAAGATTATGAGCTTTAATCTTGAAATGTTTATACTTTGTTCTATCTTGACTTTCAATTGAGATTATAAGTGATTTAAAGAATTAAGTTGAGGATACATCATCACCTGTCTGGACTGCAACATGATGGTTAAATGTAGGTATGCAATTCCACAGTCCCTTTCAATGTATGTTGCATGAATAACCACAAAATTATGTTTCTCTATCCTAATGAAGTCTGTATGATGGTTTTTATGGAGTATGGAGCATTAAATAAGATGTATGATGTGAAATTTTTAGCAAAATTGGATGTAGACACACTAGGACATGACAATATCTAACAAGAAATATTTTGATGGGGGGAAAAGCCTACGTTTTTAATATATTTATCCAAATTTGTGCGTTAGTAGTTGCACAAATTGGGAATCAAAGATTAATGAACAGTAAGTGTTGCTTTAAAACTGTTCATACTTTCTTTATATCTTTATCTTTACGACAGTATTCTTTTTTGTATATTAGAAGTGGGGTTCATGCTTGACTTGGCAAGGTAAATGTTCAGTTTCTTTTGAAATATTTCATGTTCTTGACATTTATTGGCTTATGTTGCCTGATATGGTGTCAGTTTCAGAGCTCCTATGATCAAGTGTTCATTCTTCATGGTTTGGTTTTGACCATGATATTGTAATCATAGTAAAAATGAAATGAACAAAGTAGGTTTTTGGTTGGGAGGATTGATCTTGTTGAGGATGTTTCATGCACTCTTTCCAAAAATGTCTATAAAGTACAATGGTACTCATGTAAATTATACTATATATAGCATTGGTATTGACCTTTAATTCATGCTTCATTAGTTTGTTTTTGGCTGTTGCAGTATGATATCTCTGACAACTGGGAGGGTGATGAAAAATCAACAAGATTACTTTTCAACATTCCATAGGACACCTAACAGAAAGAAGTTTTCAAAAAAATAGTGGGAAAATTTCACCCAGGAATCAACCCGACATGCTGTGGCTGAGTTGGCATCCTTTCCAAAGTTCACTGATTGGATTATTAAGCATGCTGACAGGATACAACTCCTTCCAGATGATAGTTCAGATAACACAATTGGAAGTGGCTCAGATTCCACAGATGAGAATCTTGTAGAAAGTGGTGATCGATTTAGTTTGTGCAAATGGTAGCAGCAACCTTAGTAGGAAATTAGTTACTTGTAGCAGTACAATGAGGTTTAGGCTAGGAATGGTGCTCATTTAATTTTTCTTCTTTGTTTTAGGTTTACTTTTAATACATCATATTATGTCATTAAGCAATTGTGGCAAATCTTTTGAAATCTTCTAATCATGTTATAGTGCCTGCTCTTTCTATGCCTCTTCCTACCAAAAACTTTTGATGGTTGCATAAAAAGAGCATTGTCAAGTGTTTTAACTCTCTCATTCCGCTTTAACCCACTTATGTAGTCACCCATAAAGAGGGCAACACACTTGTGCAGTTTCAACCTCCCTTGGCATTTGTTTATCTGTTTTGGTTCAAGTTGGTGCATATGTTATGTTTGTTTCTATCACAAATCTATAATGCCATAGCTAGCAGGCCTAGAAAGGTATCTTATCTATGAAGCTAGTTTTGGAAAATTTTAAGCATGGTTTCCATTCTCTGTGAATAATTTTAAGGAATAATTACATTTTGGGAGATTTATGTGCATGTCTTAATAGGCAGATTTATTGCCCAATATAGGTCATGTGATAATTAACGGCATTTTTATATAAAAAAAAAAGCGTCACTAATTGTTAGTTTTTAGTAACAATTTGAAAAATTTATCACAAAAAGTCGCTAATTATCAATTTTTAATGATAGATTTAGAAAATCGTCACATAAAATGTCATTAACTGTCAGTTTTTAGCAATAGATTTAAAGAATTGTCACAAAAAAGTCACTAATCATGAGTTTTTAGCGACAATGTTGATAGGATCAACTTTCAACGACAAATTGATAGGACTTAATGAGAATTACGTTTAATTACTAGGACCCGTTGGTAATTTACCTTTATATTTTAGTGAGACTTGGGAAAACAAAGTACATTTTAGTGGGGAATTTATCTCCGTTGCAATAGGGGTGGGAAGAAAGAAAACAAAATAAAATGATGGAATGTATCCCTTGAATTGACCAACCTATCCTTTATTTCTGTTCTTTCCTCTCTATGCTCTCCCATTTCAACTTTGGTTGGCACTTCCTGCTAGCCACCGCTGCCATGCCCTCCTTTGTTACCCCCAAGCCTTCTCCTACCCATCCTTGCTACCCTAGTCCTCTCTATCATTTCCCATCATCCCTACCACTGTCACACCTCATTGCCCCATTGTTGCTTCTGTTAGTCTTAACTCCTTCCCTTTTCACCCAAGCCCTCACCATCACAACTATCCTTTCCTATAAACCCTAACCGTTGCAGCTACTTGAACCTCTTAGCCTTTCCCCATGGCGACCTCACACCTCTACCCCTTATTGTTGGGGAACATGTTCAGTAAGTGTTACTTATGCTAAGATGTACAGGGTAAAGTTGTGTGCGGTTGTCACTCTTGTCACTTGCATCACACATAATTAAAACTTGCCCCCAGATGTTTCGCAGTAGTAGATGTAATAGTAAGGAAGGATAATATAATTGTATAAAGTGAAAATTGAATGCTTAAAAAGGATTTATACAATTGGTCAAATTTATCCCAAAGTTTTGTTTGGTTTGATTTTATTTGTTCATATGAGCAATTGGTGCAAATCCTAGATTTTCCATAGATCTTTGACTTTTACAACTTAAAAACTAGTGTATAAACATGTAATTATGGATCAATATTTGCCAGGCACCTAAAAGGTGCACATGATGCACATTGATTTCAATTGTGGCATGATGTGCCTAAGGTTACAATGTAATGTGCTTAAAATTATAACTTAAACATATTGAATCACACTACGAGTTATGACTCACCGAGTAACTCATTGGGTCAGTGTCGTTATGACATAATGAGATCATATCATATTTTGAGAACATTGTATAGCGATCCCAGTATTCCCTGTTGTTGTTCAACTGTAATCCGGACTCGGTTCCGTAGATTCGTTGTTGTCTTATTCTCATTTCTATCCCTTACTCTTTGTTTTAGAGTTTTGGGTTGTGTTGGGCAAGTTGGGAATTAGTTGGTTGTGTTTTAATGCTTTGAAATTTTTGCCCAGGTTTTGGTCTCTCCGCTCAAGCGGCGGTTTGACGCTCGAGCGGGCTTTTGTTGCTGCCTTTCCGCTCGAGCGGCAGTTTGGACGCTCGAGCGTGAATTTCCTTCTCTCAGCATTTTTGTCGTTTGCAGAAAATTCTGGGAGAGTGCATCCGGCGCTCGAGCGAAAATTTGGACGCTCGAGCGTGAACCTGTGTCTGACGCTCGAGCGGAGTGTTGTACGCTCGAGCGGACCTGTTATTATATCAGTCCGTGAAATCACTTTTTGATCACTTTTTGATTTCCTTTCTCTCTCTTATTTTTTTCAAAACTTCCATTGGAGGGCACCTCACTCTAAAACCTAACTTCTCTCTTAGGATTGATCTAGCTAGAGTGCTTTCCTCACCTTGGGCCTTTGTAAGAAGTGTGTTGATCGTCGAGGGCTTCGTTGTGATCCAAGAAATTTGGGATTTGGAGCACTTTGATTTCGGGTCGTCTTCTCTATTTGAGTTCTCCATTTGAGGTGCTTAGCAGGGTGTGCTACAAGATTTTGATCTTCTTATATGTTGGCCACGGGGCCTTAGTTATGTTGGTGGAATGCCATTGTTGTAAAGGGTTACACCCTTCTTCTTGTACTTTTAATGATGTAAGTCCAAGGGCAATTTATTAAGTTAGTTTATGTAACGTTTACTTTGCATACGAATGAGAGTATTGTTAATCATTTCTACGGATTGAATGTATGAGTTTATTTCCGCATGTTATCTCTGAAATTGGATTAAGTTAAAGAATTTGGTAATGACTCCGAGTAATAAAAAGTGGGGCGTGACAACTTGGTATCAGAGCGAGCCGGGTTTGAATACTTTGGGCTCGTGGGAAGTGGTTTTTACCACAGTGGGTTTACTACGTATTGTGAGGACGTTGCATATAGATATCATGAAAGTTAGGACTTATGTGTTGCATTTATGTGAGCATGGGATTTAGTCTCTCGGATAGTATTCATAGCCGGTGAACTTGCTTTGAGGTCCTTTTGGAAACACGCCTGATCAACGTGGTTTCTGATGGGAATTCCTTGAGAGTTCCGGGATGAGTGGCCATCTTTGTAGACTTGATTCGATTATGTGTTTATATGTTTAGATGTTTATATGCAATAGAGGTGTATATCTTGTGACTTAGTAGTGGAGTGTGCCTCGGAGAAGACTATTGTGTTGTACACTAAGCGTGGTTATTGCTTTTGTGCTTTATAGGATGTCTACACGAGGAAGTAGAGGACGGTTGAGTAGTAGGAGTGTCGGTAGAGGCACAGCAGTTCCTTTAGCATCCGTCGTTGCAGCATCGGCTATCGGCGAAGATGTCGCACGTGAGATTGTGAGAGCAGTACAAGACGCCCTAGCTCGCACTGGGGGCGGCAGTGGGCATGCTCTCAAGCTTACTAAGGAGTTTTTCCGCTCTGGCCCACCAGAGTTTGCGGGGGAGGCTAAACCGTTGGAGGCAGAAAGTTGGTTGGAACAGATTGCCAAGACTCTTGATATGCTCAGAGTCGAAGATGAAGAGTTGAGGGTTTCTTTGGCGACTTTTCAATTGAAGAGTGATGCGAGTTATTGGTGGAAGTATGCTAAGAATACCGTAGGTAGCACGTGGGTTGCTTTTACCGAGGCCTTTTTGGCCAAGTATTTCCCTCCTTCTGCTCGGGAAAGGTTGAGGGATCAGTTTTTGGAGTTGCGTCAGGATGATACTCCTGTGGCACAGTTTGAGATGCGGTTTGCTAGCTTGTCGAGGTTTGCTCCAGAGTTGGTGGCAACAGAGGAGCGTCGTTGTTTTGAGTTTGAAAGGCGGTTGTGTTTCAATATTCGGGAGAAGGTAGCTGGATCCTTTTGGAAGGATTATTATTTTTTAGTTGAGGCAGCGGCCCATGTGGAGGCCATGGTTGCGAGTGATGATGGGATTAAGGAGGAGATTATAGTGGTAAGTCCTTCGGTTCCTAAATACTCTAGGCTCAGTAAGGGGTGGAGGCGGAAACATGCTCAGTCGGGGGCTGGTTCTTTTTCTTCGCCAGGGGTTTTAGACACTTCGGTTGGAAGGTCCGGGGAAGTGCAGGTTTCAGACCAGTCTCAGAGTAGGGGGTCTGGTGGTTGTTTCGTTTGCGGCCAGCATGGCCATGGTAGACGTTTTTGCCCTTTGCGTGTGAACTCTGCAAGTGTTTCAAAACCTAGTCAGACTCAGTCGTACCCGTCCAGTCGGGGGCGCTATCGGTACCAAAAACGGTCAGGCCAGGCTTCGGGAGCCTCGCGAGGGGCGACTTATTAGTTAGTCCTATAGTATTACCCTGGAGGGGGACTTTTGTATTGTTGACCGGTGGTGTATCATATGAATCATTTTGTTGTTGACCGGTGTACTATTGGATGTTGAGGCACCATGTTTATGTATCGCTTATGTATGCATATTGTTGTTTGTTTAACCCTCATGCATTGGGGAGTATGTGTGGAATCTCGAATCCTCTTTTTCTGCTGAGGAGTTGTGTAAGGGATCAATGATCCTGATGTTGTTGTTTGCTTGGTACCTATGTGTAAATTTGTGTTTTGGGCCCTGCTAGTCAAGAGGTCCGTGGTGACCCCATCAATTGTATAGGGGTAGTGTTTGTATTGAGATTGGTTATCAATTGTGGGGTATGGTTTGTGAGTGGATGCTGGCAGTATTCTTTGGAGGAAGAACAGTTTGAGAGCTAGAGTAATGAGGATAGCGTTGGTCAAAATTGTCCTTCGTGATTGGGTTGTTGTAATTGAGGTTTACCAAGTCGGTTTTTGTCGAGGAGATAAGTAGGCTTACTACGTAGCCATGGGGGGGGGGAAATAGTAATTCCCTTAGACATAGTGTTGGTGTGGTTTGATTTTAGGAGATCCAGTGAGATTCCAAAATTTGGGGGTTTGTGTGGGGAACTCTGTGTGTGGGGTTAATGGCACATCAGTGGGTGGATTACTGAGTGTAGAGTTTATTTGAGTTGATTAGTCAGCTCACTGGTATAGGGTTTTGGGTTGACCTTGGTCACCGTGAAGTTAGTCTCATTCGTTGTAGACTTTATGTGTTGATTGAGGAAAACCGAAACTAATCATCCGGTTGTGTCATTGAATATGACGGTTATAATAATACAGCAAATTTGTGCATTGAATGATCATTGTAAATGATTGGATTTTTTTTATACATTATATATGTATATTGTTTGGGAGGAGATAGGGGATGGACTCCGACGATACAGCACCAAAATGTGTATCTATTGAAAGATTGATATAGCTTATATGCTTGTCTATGGTGAAGTGAAAAATGTTTTATATGGGCTACTATCTCATTTATTTGTTGGCCAGGTTCTGAGCCAGGTGTATGTTATTAAACTGATTAAGTAAAGGGAGGCCGGCTGAAATTGCAAAACTGTGAATTTCTTATGCCTTTTGTGTTGATAATACTGTTGTTATCTCTATTAACTATCATTATAGAAATGTTTTGTTCCATGTTAGTTGTGACATCACTGTGTGAGTGATGGTTGTTGATGGTGTTGTTTTGGAAAAGAAACAGAAACCAAAATTTTCTTAGTGTTTGGGTTATCTAAATGCGTTGTTGAGAAATTGATTTAATTCAAGGGTTTTGAGGAATTCCAAATGAATGATTTTTGGCAGATAAACTGTGGATGGTTTTGTGTTTTGGATAACACAGTATTTGTGAAAAATGTTTACAAAACTTTTGAGTTTTGCATTGAAAAGGCAAGGTTTATTTTGAAATGTTTCATGAGCAAGAAAATGTTTTCTTATATTGATGTAATAGATTTGCCTTGTCTATCCTTTTATTTGAAGTTTTGTTGTTGGGTAGTGACTTGGCTTGAAGCGCTAGTCCGTTGTTGGTGAATTGTTTCGGATAAATGTTTGGTTTTTGTTGTAGCATTTGTGTCTACAGTGTTGTCGTTTGGAACGTGTTCCCTTGGTTAGTCTCTTCCTTGGTAAGAGTGAATCGAAAGTTTGTAGGGAGAATAGTTTCTTTTCTAATACTCGGGTGTTGGTTGCTGTGTGATCTGTTGGCCTTGTGCTTTTGGCGTGTTCTAAATTTCGGGGACGAAATTCTTTAAGGGGGGGAGGTTATAGCGATCCCAGTATTCCCTGTTGTTGTTCAACTGTAATCCGGACTCGGTTCCGTAGATTCGTTGTTGTCTTATTCTCATTTCTATCCCTTACTCTTTGTTTTAGAGTTTTGGGTTGTGTTGGGCAAGTTGGGAATTAGTTGGTTGTGTTTTAATGCTTTGAAATTTTTGCCCAGGTTTTGGTCTCTCCGCTCAAGCGGCGGTTTGACGCTCGAGCGGGCTTTTGTTGCTGCCTTTCCGCTCGAGCGGCAGTTTGGACGCTCGAGCGTGAATTTCCTTCTCTCAGCATTTTTGTCGTTTGCAGAAAATTCTGGGAGAGTGCATCCGGCGCTCGAGCGAAAATTTGGACGCTCGAGCGTGAACCTGTGTCTGACGCTCGAGCGGAGTGTTGTACGCTCGAGCGGACCTGTTATTATATCAGTCCGTGAAATCACTTTTTGATCACTTTTTGATTTCCTTTCTCTCTCTTATTTTTTTCAAAACTTCCATTGGAGGGCACCTCACTCTAAAACCTAACTTCTCTCTTAGGATTGATCTAGCTAGAGTGCTTTCCTCACCTTGGGCCTTTGTAAGAAGTGTGTTGATCGTCGAGGGCTTCGTTGTGATCCAAGAAATTTGGGATTTGGAGCACTTTGATTTCGGGTCGTCTTCTCTATTTGAGTTCTCCATTTGAGGTGCTTAGCAGGGTGTGCTACAAGATTTTGATCTTCTTATATGTTGGCCACGGGGCCTTAGTTATGTTGGTGGAATGCCATTGTTGTAAAGGGTTACACCCTTCTTCTTGTACTTTTAATGATGTAAGTCCAAGGGCAATTTATTAAGTTAGTTTATGTAACGTTTACTTTGCATACGAATGAGAGTATTGTTAATCATTTCTACGGATTGAATGTATGAGTTTATTTCCGCATGTTATCTCTGAAATTGGATTAAGTTAAAGAATTTGGTAATGACTCCGAGTAATAAAAAGTGGGGCGTGACACATTGTGTTGTAATTTTGTGCACATCTCATCATTATAATTAGAGAGGGTACAAATCGTGTACAATTTTTTGGGTTGCACACATTATAGATTTTTCGTAAAATGACAAGTTCTTTATATAAACTAGTGGTGGGTGTCATGTTGTGTTAGGTTGTATTTATGTTGTTTCATTTTGGGTTTGTATCCGAATTATTTCGACACTAGCTTAATTTGTTTATTATTTCGTATTTTTGAGTCATGTCATTTTTGGTATTTGTCTAGTTCATGTTATATTAATGTGTCCTATCAAAGTTTTTTACCTTAATTAGTTAAAAAGACTCAGTGTAGAGACCAATTATTGGATTAAATTATTCATAAAAATATTTGCTTTCAATTCTATTTTTTTTGTGTGCTTAATTTACAAAATTACATTCTATTATTATATATTTTTATTAGATTAAAATAGTAGGAAAAAAAATTATCTTCAATTAAGAAAAAAAATATTAGCCTTAAAATTTCTATTTCACATACTCTTTAATCAATTAGATGGAGTTACATAAGTAATTCAAAAATGTTATGGTACCTTTTAGTAGAAATAATATTAAAATTTGTAAATAATTATTTATTAAACAAGTTATCTATATTAATTTTGTGCTATACAAGTTTAATACTAACTTAACCTGTTTAATATTCTTAGGTACCTATTATGGGATGCCTGAGTCAAATTTGTGGTCTATAGACTATATGAAATAGACACAACTAACATGTCTACTACTATTGTGTTCCACAGGAGTTTTCTTATAGATGTTAAATTTGTTTGTTAAGTGCTTATTAATTTAGAGAGTAAATTGGTGCTCTTATGGATGTGTTAAAATGTGTGTTATGTGAGGGTATTGTCCAATTGAATGAGTAAAAAATATAGAGTATCAGTTGATAAAATTTCAAAAAATTCAACTAGAAGGACAAAGAAAGAAGGTAAATTACACCATTAATCCTTATAGTTTAAGTGAATTAATTTTCACTTTAATTCCGTAGTCTTAATTTGAACATTTGAATCCCATACTTCCATTTTTTGTTGCAATATTGTCCGCTTGTCATGCGCCTTTCATTTTTTGAATGGAAAAACAACTCGTGTACAACTAAAGAGAGTAAAGTGAAATTCAAAAGAAACAACAGAGACCATTAGTATAGTTTATTCAATTTCTTTTCTTGTGTTGAAATTGCTAAAAATCTCATGTGTGTTGCATGGGGTAGTTTTGCATATAAAATTTCTACGGTATGTGATAGAAGGATTAGACTGTAACAAAATTAAAAATATAAAATTCAAATTGAAATTATGAGGACCAAATCGAAACTTGCTCATACTAGATAAACCAATGATATAATTTACCTTAAAAAAAGTTTAATCGGTGACTTGGCTAGCCAAAGGGCTATCACAATTAACGAAACTACACAGTGGCTGATAATGTTAAAGAGGAAGATAACATGTCCACTAGGACAAAACAAATGGAAAAGATTAGGTAACTATTAACACTTTCTAAGTTCCAAAATGTGAACATTTAGGAAAGGGAAAAGAAAAAACACAAGAAAAATGAAAATGAATACAACTTAGATACGCATATAATAATTCAAATTGAAAACATAGTTGATGAGTAATTACTGATGAAACTAAGGAACATAAAAGGTTATTAGTGAAGAGAGATGCAAAACAAAAACAACAAATCAATTATTGATCAACAAAAGAAATCATCAAGAAGTGTGCTGCTTCAAAGATAACAATAAGGGCATAATCTTATCATTTTGATAATATATTTTCTCCTTACTCCAAAGGCGTTCCACGAAAATTTAATGGTTGAGTAATACAAGACTTAAGTTGTTTTGTACGAAGTTTTAGTGGCCTTGTGATAAAAAAACGTTAAAGTTGCAATTTTTCTTGTTTGCATTAGAAACTAACTTCCATTTATATTCTTATACATTATACACACACATATATATATATATATATATATATAACAATATATTATATTAGTGAGTCAGAGTATATAGGACAAGATTGTTGCATCTCTATGAAACAGAAGAATTACACATGTTTCTTCCACATGTTGTTCATTGGAGATTATAAACCAATCCTTGCATTGGCAAAAGAAGACACAGCGACAGAATTGCGGTATAGCTTTACCTTGCATTGTAGCCTTCAAATACTTCTCCAATTTATTAGAATACACAATATATATACTACAAACAATTTATAATTGACTTTGTATGAGCTATCTTCTTCCAAACCTTCTTTGATCTCTTTCCATGTTGACGCATTTTTACACCAAAAATCCTTACGAGCCATTCTTCTTTCCTTTGAATAATGTAACTTCCAATCAACAAACCAAGCAATACTCCACACCCATATCCCATCAACACAGCTTCCCAACCAAAGCCATCAAATTTGAACTTAAAATTGTGGCTAAATGAGGATGGTAAAGTTGGTGATTCTGCTATTTGGACATTCCCACAATTCTTTGACAATGGAAACCCGCACAAGCCTAGATTTCCCTCATATGAAGTGTTTGAAAATGTTTCAAACTGCTGGCCTTGTGGTATAATCCCAGTTAGATTATTTTGCGAGACATCAAAAACTTCAAGGAATGTCAAGCTTGTTAGTTGTTGAGGTATCTCACCAGAGAACTTGTTTTGGGATAGATCCAAGGACTCAAGCTCAGTTAGATTGACCAAGGACAATGGAATCGGACCTGTGAAGCCGTTTCTTGAAAAATTTAGGACACGGAGGGCTTTGAGTCTTCCAATAGATATGGGAATCTTTCCATCAAACTTGTTGTGCGAGAAATCAATAGCTTTGAAGATGGTGATGATCCTTACGAGTGTCATTTCCAATCCTTTATTCATTATGGTTACCGAATAATAACCAGAACCAACGCCCATATAATTTAAGGAGGATTTGTCTTCATCATCCATCATCATTGAATGCATGCTCTCAAAGTATTCTGATGGCAAAGTGCCTGTAAATTCATTGTGAGACATGTCAATGATATGTAAATTGGTGAAGGCTAATCTCTTCCTTGGTTGCTCTATGGTACCATGGAATTTATTATCTCGCAAGACAATAATCTTCAATTGGGGCAGGTTTTCCAACCAAAATGGAAAAGCATCTTCTATGAAATTATGGCCCACATTAAAAATTTCGAGGTTCGTGCAATTTGCCAATGATCTTGGAAGCACCCCTTGCAATCCATTGTGGCTAATGTCAAGTTCCCGTAACATGCTTGCATATCCAAATGTTTGAGGGATGCTACCATGGAAATTGTTCCTTTGGAAATTTAACAAGGTTAAATTTCCATTGAACTTCCCCAAACAGGTAGGAATTAATCCGGCCAATTGGTTATTGGACAGATCGAGATATCTAAGAGAATGAAGATTGCAGAGTGGATTGAGTTCTTCATTTAGGTGGTTGTTCGAAAGGTCTAGCATGTCCAACAATTCGTTTCGGGTTTTCAAAAATTCAGGAATTTTACTTATGTTGCAAGACGACAATCGTAATGTCATAATGTTTCGGAAAGAGGAGGGAGTGGAGTTGGTGGTGGTCAATGATAGACCACTGCTTGAAAGATCCAAAAAATCCAAATATTCAAGCTTTGCAAACGTGTCCAGCTCAACAGTGTCGCTTAAATTATTTGACGAAAGATCCAGATTGGTAAGGTTCACAAGATGAAACAAGGAAGGAGGTATTGTCCCATTGATTGAGTTACTGCCTAAAAATAGATAATGTAGATTTGGTAGGCCAGTTATTGATGATGGAATAGGACCTATTAGGTGATTGTATGAGAAATCTATGAAATGAAGTTGCGAAAAGTTGGAAAAAAGTTGAGGAATTGGGCCTTCAAAATTGTTGTGTGAAAGATCAAGCGAAATTAATCGCGTGAGGTTTGTAAGCGATCTCGGAATCGCACCAAAGAAATTGCAGCCAGGGAGGTATAGCACCTCCAAGTTTTTGAGATGGCCGATTGAAGATGGGAATTGACCATTGATCCAGTTATTCCCTCCAAGATCAAGCGAAATTAATCGTGTGAGGTTCGTAAGCGATCTCGGAATCGTACCTGAGAAATGGCAGTCATAGAGGTATAGCCTCTCCAAGTTTTTAAGATGGCCGATTGAAGATGGGAATTGACCATTGATCCAGTTATTCCCTCCAAGATCAAGCGAAATTAATCGTGTGAGGTTTGTAAGCGATCTCGGAACCGTACCAGAGAAATGGCAGTCAAAGAGGTTTAGCTCCTCCAAGTACTCAAGTTGGCCGATGGAATTAGGTAGCTCTCCGGTGAAATCTATTTCAGAGAGATCCAACGACCTAAGGTGCCTAAGGTGCCGGAGAGTTCCATTAATAAAACTTGGAAGTTTACCTGTGAGTTCTCTGTTACCACCTAACCGCAGCTCCTGCAATTTCTGTAAGTGGAAAATGCTATTGAAGAAGTTATTCCCTTGCCAGACTTCTTCTGATGATGATTGTATTGGGCCAGAAAAATAGGAGTCATAGAGGTGAAGATGGGTCAAATTTGTGAAACGGCCAAATGAAGGTAAAATTTGAGAGTGATTGAAGTTGTTGTAAGAAAGGTCGAGGTGTTGAAGGTGAACAAGATTGAAGAGGCTGCTGTTTGGATGGATGGTACCATATAGGCAGTTACAAAAGAGGTCGAGGCCAATGACATGAGAAGTGGTGTTATCACATGTGACCCCATCCCATGCACAACAATCTGTACCCTCTTTCCAATTATCAGTGATTGGAGCGGAATCTCTGACGCAATCGCAAGCAGAGCAATTGAAGGAAAAGAGTTGCTTAAATTGGAGCAAAGCAGTGCTCTCGTGATTATGGCAAAGATGTGCAGAAGAAGAAGAGAAGCAGAAAATTAGGGAAAACAGGAGGATACATATTGTGAGTTGATAATTGGATAGTAAGAAACCCATTATAACTTAATAAATAAATAGTCTCACATATGATGCTTCTTCTATATGCACTCTCCTATTTATAACTTAATAAATAAATAGTCTCACATATTATCATTGTATTAATTTAATGGACTCCATCACTCGGTCAATTTTATTATTAATATAAAGATAATATATAAGATGATAAATTACTTTTAGTAAATAAATGTAATTAGTATTCAGCAAAGCATTATTGAAAGTAATGAGTCCCAACATTGGCTCATTTTTATTACTAATAATATAATGCTAACATTTGAGGTGATATATAAGTTTTAGTAAATAAATGTAATCATCATTATATTATGAATAAAATTGTATTTGAATCATGAATTGGTAAAGGAATTTGAAAAAAGAAAGACAAATATAAATAAAATATAAGCTAAATTTTTTATCCACTTTCTCACATTTTTGTTTTCTTTTTTCAAATCACTATTTAAATTCATAATCAAATATGATTTTAAAAGTGTTTTTTTTTTAAATTTTTTATAAATGCTTTGGCCATTTTCCAAACAGTGCCTGAATAAAGGACCCACAATGCTGTTCTTATTTGGTGCTTTATGTCAATAGCAAGCCTGACTAAATAAAAAAATTGGTGTTGATTCTTCAATACTATGGGCTTTGGATCTCTTGTACCTATTTTTTTGTACCCATCTTTTGTTCCATTCAATCCCAGGCTGCCACGTCGTCAATCTTCAAATCATAAATCAGTCAGGAAATAGGTATAAGTGATCCGAAATCGGTACTATAGACTTGGAATTATTAAATTGCCCTATTTATCTCCTCACATTTTTCTTTTTCTTTTTCTAATTATATGAGTATACACACACTATTAACATCAAAGAGTGAAATGACTAACTAAGGCCCTGTTTGATTAATATATATAATGTCTTGTTTGTTTTTAACGATGAAAGATAGGATTAGATTAGTAGTAAGAAAAGGTTTATAAAATTATTTTTATTTTGAAAAATTGTGAAATGAAGAAATAATCTAATGTATAAAAAATAATTAATAGTTTAATATACTATTAAGGGTTTTAGATATTTCTAGTCCTAGTAAATCATTCTTACTCATCATGAATGATTCCTCATTTTTTATTTATTTTTCATGGGATTTTTTGATTTTCTAAAATTAGTAGATTTAATATTATTACCCATAATAACACATTAGCAAAATGATATTTTGGATCAGATTTCTTAACGGATCAGGTCTTCTTCAGACAAAAAATAATAAACGATGTAAGCTTTTACTATATTATTAAAAACAAAAAATGATTCAAAAACTTAATTTTTATAAATAAAACTAAAAAATAATATAATATGATATTTTTGCAGTTATAAACTACCATTAGGTATTTTTTGCTTGAAACAAAAGGACTACAAAATGACATCATTTCGTATGAATTTTTTCTATACAAATTATATATATATATATATATCATTATTCTTTGTGAAAATCTTTTAAAATATTGTACATCATTATCGAAGAAAGGGCTGGACAGATGAGTAATGAGAGAATTGAAGAAGGAAGTTTCCTATAAGATGTTTCATTGGTGCAAACCCTCCCTTCTCAATCAATATAATAAAGAATAATACTTGGGACTCCCTTTTGGGGGTCACCCCCTCACCCCCCTTTGTTACGTGGCGGGTGGTGATTGGGGGAGCAGGAAAAAAAAGAAAAAGAAAAAGAAAAAAAAGTAACCAATGAGAGAGAGGGGGGGTGGGGGGAAAAGGGGGGATGAATCATTGTTGTATAATAAATAAGTTAACGGGGTTGGACTCTCTCAAGTTGACCATTCAACTTGAGAGAGTAATTGGATTTAGTGAGCTCGTTTTGGAGTCAATCTCGGTAATTTAAATTATCTACTTTTTTATGACTTGTTGAGTAAAATATTCATATACAAAATCAAGATCATTAGACATCGGTACCTATATCTTTCAATCACATTTGTCTTAAAAAAATGGACGATAAATATAAATTCAAAAATAACTATCTATTTTTTTGTAATGTAAATATTATTGAAACATAGAACTATTGATGTGCGATCACCTTAATATTTTATATGAATTTTCTATTTAACGAATTTTAAAAAGTGAGCGAGTTAAATTATCAAGATCGCTCCTAAAATGGATCCACCAAACCCAAATTATTCAATCAAGTTAGATGACTAACTTTGAGAAAATTCAAACCGACCATAAATTAATAATTGAAAAGAAACCCAAAGAAAAACTAAAAGCTCTTGTCACTGTATTAATCTTATAATTTTCAACTAACACTTAGTCCTTTGAAAGCTCTTGTCACTATATTAATCTTATAATTTTTAAGTAACACTTGATCCTTTGAAATTTCTTCACATATTTAGTGGATGATTTGGACCTCGAATATTGTTTATATTGATCTAGCTTTCACTTCATAAACTAGTGGAAATATATTGGAATTTTACTGGAAGCTTCATAAATTAATAAATTTCCTCACTGTCATTAGCTTGATTTTGTTAATAAATTTCATAATATTGTCTATAAGCTTTGAGTAAATCTTTAATAATCTTGACTGGATAACCATAAAATTATTTTTTGGGCAAATTACACTAGTAGTCCTTACATTTTGTCACTTGTGTTATTTTGATCCCTATACTTTCAATTGGCTCAATTTTGATCCTTAATTTTGGATTTTATGTCAATTTGGTCCAATTAATAATACCGTTAATACTTTTGACAAAAAATTATTACTGAATTGATTGAGGTTAACTCACTGAGTTGGGTAAACTTATAATTTTTCCCTTTAAATCATGACACATGCCACTTATGGGCTTAGTTTTTATTAAAAAATGCTAACAATTGTATTCAATTGGACTAAATTGCGACAAAATCATAAATTCAGGATCAAAATTTAATCAATTGAAATTACAGGAATTAAAATGACATAAAGATCAAAATATAAGGATTATTAATATAATTTACCCTTATTTTTTTTAAAAGTTTGATTTTTCAGTAAAATTAATTTAGAAGCATAGTACAATGCTTCCGCAAGTCTTTAGTAATTGTCTTATTACACTTTTATTAAACTGAACTATAGGCTTTGAATAGTTATAAATTGATGAGGTTTGGTAAATGTGTTATTTTTGTTGTTATTATTGCTGTTGTTGTTTGTTTGTTTGTTTTGTTTTGTTTTGTTTTGTTTTTTTTTTTTGCGGAAGATGCTTTGGGTAAATTTCTTCTTTGCCTATTTGGTGCAACCTATCTTAGTTGTTTATAGTTTTTGTAGGCACAAATTATTGGTACAACTTCTGCTTATGTTTGGCACAATTTCTGCTCTTTTATTAGGTAAAAATAACTTAAATAAGTTGAAAAAAAGTAGATTTCTAAAAATTGGGTGACGGGGTGCTTTTGACTTCAATTTTTAGATTATCAGCTTTTAATTTACAATAAACAACACTATTATTATTATTATTATTATTATTATTATTATTATTATTATTATATTTTTTTGATTGGGCCACATAAGAATATTTAGTGACCCTAATTACAAGTCTTTTATGTGGAAACAAAAATGGATTGTTGAAAAGTCTTAGAGGGATTTTTGTAAATGAAATTAAATTATGTGGAAAAAGAAATGCATGACTTTTTAGAGTCATAGAAAATTTGGAATTTAATTCGAAGCATAAAAAATCTGAACTTTTGTGACATGTGTCTTCCAGTGTTTAAAAAATCTTCCCCACATGATTCGATTTGTCACTAGCTTTCATAAAAGTTTGCACAGAAAGTTTCTCAAATATTGACTAGGAGTTTTAAGCAAGTATTCTTTAATTTTGACTTGAAATCTTCAATGACAATAAAATTATGCATCTAGAATTTTTATATAGGATTTTTTTTTATTTGTGTAATTTATATTCAATTTTTACATTGTAGGGGATGAATTGAAATTACAGATTATGTTTTTTTTTTATGTTTTAATGACATTTAACCTCATTAAATTTCTATATATTTTTCTATCCATCTGATATCAATGACACATATTATAATTGTTGGTATTTTTCCATAATAATACAAGAAAAATATATAAAATAAATTAAATAGAAATGATAAAACAATTTTTTTATTAAAAGGATGAAATGTAGAATAAACAATACAACTAAAAATATAAAAATGAATTAGATTACATTACTAATAGAACAAATTATTAACATGGATAACTAATGATTAGAACTCATCTTTGTAAACAAAATATTGAAAAATTTAAGAACAAATGATCAGAAAAGAAGCAAACTGAAGCTTGCACTAGACATTTTCCTTAAAACAGATTCACCGCCTCCTGATAGATGTTGGAGGTACGACGGCGTCTGTCTTCTAGGATACGACGGTTGAAACCAGCTAATACAGAAGTACCTTCTAAATAGCTTCGGCGAACTTGACAATGGATGCATACTCTCTAACAAGAACTAAAGAAGAGGCTAACAAAAGATGATAGTAAAATTTTACTTTGGTATAAAAAACCAATCTCAAAACACCATCTCATTTTCCATCACAAAACCTATCTAAAATCAACCTACTTAGTTGGAGGAGAAAGACCTCTATTTATATTAGTAGGGGAGAGCCTTAGCCATGGAGGCTAACATCAATGGGGTCATCAAATGTCATCAACTCTAGCCATTAGGGCTAGAGTTACAAAGGTTCAAAACTTAAAAATCATTATATAAATCATAATGTGTATATAATGTATAAGTTTTGAGAATTAAACTAGATGGATTGTAAAATAGATACGGGTATTGGGTCACAACCCGATCCAAGCCCAATCTCAAACACATGCAAAACTAAGCTCAACACAGCTCAACCCAACATAGCTCAGCCCAAAGCTCATGACTAGGTCTAGGTTCAAGTCCAAGTCTAAGATCAAACCCAGGACATGCGCAAGTACAAGTCTAGGCCCAGTCCAAACCAAGACTAAGTCCAAATCTAAACCTAACTTTATTGATACCCACTTTATGAGACAATTCGCATTCATAACTCAATGGTTTCGGCTCATTATTTTTATATTGCAATCTTCTCACTTAAGAGAATACAAAACCATTCAGACCCACATCAATCGGCGGTTGGGTCCCACTTTAATTTTGAATTAAAGTTGTCGAAAACCCATTATTTTCCAACAATCCCCCACATGAATCAAAATGGCCGAATAAAGAAAAACAGACAACGCTTGACAACAAAGACTCTGAGAGAGAGCACACAGAATAACCCTACATCAGAAAAGGTAACTGTTGGCCTTGAACCTTTCGTAGTGAAAGTCTATTGGATTTATTGGCTGACCAGTGAACATGATGTCTTGAACTATTTTATTGTTTGTCTAAATCGAGACAATAGACCTCACACAAGAGTTACTCCAACCATTGTTCTTGTTCTCATTGGTGTGTCCAGTTTGGCCCAGAAAGTGTTTTTAAAGAATTCGGCCTCGTCAATTCTTAAAGAAGCGGCACCACTTTGCACTTACATAGGTGACCCACACAAGGTATCCTGTTATATCACGATTGACTATTCACAGCACTTAGGTCATTAAAAGCATCAGCTTAATCTTTTACCCCACAGGGTATCACTGTATAAAGGAATAGGTAAGAGGATTTACCTCCACAGTGACTCATCTGTTACACGCAATTAGGTTGTCCCTTTGAACCTAGATCTTGGGATCTCCAATCAACTAGGTTGGGTTTTCCATTACGGTAACATTCGCTAAAAGCCTTAACCCCATTCCTCTTGACGACTTCTTACTAACTCTCGAGTTAATCCTTAGGTTAACAGATCCGTAATATCATCCTTAGATTATATATAGTCTATACTGACAGCACACGAGATTAGTTGTTGTATGGAACTATGTCTTTGACGAAAATGTCTAGACCTTTTATCTGTGCCCTACCAATACTTGATTGGTTGTCGCAAAGTGTACAAAATTGCTAGCACAAGTTTTGATCAACATGGAATATCCTCAAACAAACGGCAAAGCCATTCAGTTACTTTAGTAGCTTTATCTAAAGCACTGTACCTCGTGATACACATTTGCTTGGAAGATCTCCAAGACACGGTTGCAGCTCCAATTTAGAGAAACCATATCCACTAATGGATTCGTAGTCTTTGTATCAAATATCTAGTAGGCGCTTTTGTACCATTCTAGTACAACTAGATATCAAGTGTTATGCAACTTATAATCCCAGGTGTAGTGTAAATAATCCAACACCTGCATAATGCCCTTCCAATGAATAGCATTAGGATTATTTGTGTATCTACTAAGCCTGCTAATTGAGTAGGCTATACCTGACCTTGTACAACTCATCAGATACTTTAAACTTCCAATGATCCGAGAATATACTAGTTGAAATACACTTTCACTATTATTCTCGGCCAAATGTAGACATAAGTCTACTAGTGTCCTCGACACACTTGTATCTGATTTGCTAAATTTCTCAAGTATTTTATCAACATAATGAGACTGAAAAAGTACAATACTATTAGATGTTCTGGTAATCTTAATACCCAGAATCACATCTGCAAGGTCCATATATTTCATATCAAACTTAAAATACAACATCCACTTGGTAGTATTAAATATCTTCTCAAATATTCAAACCTTAAAGATTTATTCAACTAAATCTTCATATCGGAAAGCTATCTGAACATCCATCTTGACGTATTTCCAGATGTCGCACAATTGCGATCACACTCACTATAACTGGTGATCACATATTAAAGTAATCCAGGCCTTCTCTTTGCCGATATCATTTGATAACAACCGATCTCATCGGCTTTCATTCACTTGCATCCCAAGGCTTATTACCTATGTAAGATAAAACTAATTTAATAAATTCTTTCTAGAGAAATCACAATTTCAAAGAAGATTTTAGCCTCACTAGCCACCATATAGGTTTAAGAAGATTTAGATGGAAGAGCTTTAAAGTCGTAGCATGTTAACATCTTCTAGGCTCATCTCTTTTCTCATGAAAATTGCTTCCTCAATTTCATGATAATATTCTTTTGTAAATCTGAATATCAGATTTGTCCACAAAAATCCCGATATGCTCTACTATATTGTGCATAATCGTTAAATACAAAGTCAACAAATTTTCAAGCCTATCCTACCTACTTGGGTTTAGGTAATGCCACATTCTACATGACACCCCCACATTTTCCACTGTTTGTATGACACCCCTACATTTGTAGAATTTATACGAAGGCTCTCGGTCTTTTCAAAAATTCATACAGGGTCTTTAAACAATTCCTTGTGTCATAATGATTATGAAACTTTCAAAATCATATCACAAAAAACATATTCACAGGCCGTCATTAACCGAATTAGGTCTTTTTCGAATTTAATGCACCAAAACAAGTTTGGTCCAACATGTTACTCTGAAGTCAATAGCCTTGCTATTTGGAATCACAAACCTAGTGATTAATAGTCTACTATTCAGAACTTCATAATATGGCCAGTAGTCTCATCACTAGGAATCACTAATTTCTCATCATCTGGTCAGTAGACTCTCCACTACTAGAAACCACAATGTTTTAAATTCGATCAGTAGTCACTTTCATTACTAGGAATCATCATGTCTTGACATATGATCAGTAGTCTCTCTGTAGCACTTGTGTCCTTCAAAGCTTTTGGGAAGTGTATTTGAACCCTTTATTTTATTTTGGGAATTTTTAGTGTTGTTGTATCTTAGTTTGGAGGAGTACAAATCGATTTAAACTTGTTGGGATTGCTCATTCACGCTTGTTTACGTTGAAAAGTTGTTTGGAAACTTAAAAATCTTATTCTGGGGTCGACACTGGTTTTGGTGGTGTCGACACCTTCCTTTTGTAGTTGGCCACAAGGGTCGGCACCAGTCTGGAAGGGTCGACCCTTGTTTGTTGCTGAATCTGGAAATTGCTTGTTGAATTTTGGTGTCGACACTAGTCTAGGAAGGGTCTACACCTGTGTTGCCGTTAAACATAAGTGTTCCAGCTTTTCTTCATAAGGGTCGACACCTGCGAACTTTTTTTCAGATTTCAGTCCAGTTTGGGCCTACTTTTTGGGGATTTTGACTTGATCTTTTAGGTTGACTTTGGGACTTCATTTTACTTTGACCTAGCACTATAAATAGGTCCCTCACTTAACTTTTTCTTTACTTTTTCTTCTCTTTTTGCCTCTCCAAGCCGTGAGTCACTCTCTCCCTCTTCAAAATCACTTTTTGCTCAAAGATCTTTAGATCTACTCACTTGGAAGCATCTTCTTGCCTTGCTCCTTTGAGATAAAGTGTAGAGCTTGTGAAGAGCTTCATTTTGATCCAAGTAGAAGCTGGTTTCAACAACTTTGGAGTTTCAACCTTGTTTTGCTCATCGTCTCTTCTAAGCTTGAGGTAGAAATTTTCTTGGAGTTATATATATATGTTTTTGTAAGATCTAGATGATTTTCGAAATCATCCTTTGATTAGTTTTGAAAATTGATTGTTGATTCAAGAAGATGAGTGATTTTGAAAGTGGGTTTACTTTTTTTTCCCTTCTAAAAATAGAAATTGAGGATTTTTTGAACTATGTTAATGAAAGAAAGATGTTTTTGGTGAGATCTTGTCAAATATTTGAAGATGAATGATTTTTGGTGAGAAAATTTAGAAATTGGAGATTTTTAAGAAAGATGTTGAAAATCTTTAGAATATGTTGTTATATTTATTTTGTGTACCAAAATAAATGATTTTTGAAATTTTTTTATTTATTACATATAAATGATGGTTTTCTATGGAATAAGAGAATTGTTGAAGCTTTGGAAATTGTTGTTTAAAAGTGTTGATATAGTCTTGAAATGACTAAGTTGTTGGAAATGTTTGAAATGTGGGAATTATGTTATCCCTTGGATGAATTGAAATAAAAGTATTTATTCATCTTGTGAAATTGCATTGAAGTGAGAAATGCGAATTTTGATCACAGTGGGAATATTGTGTGGGAGTATTGAAAGTGGAAGAAATATTGCATTGTATTATTAATCATTCCATTGGCATATCAATTTATTTGGTAATGAAGGGCATTGGAATTTGATTTGAAAACTTTGCATTTAGAAAAGAATGTTGAGAAACAAGTTTTCATGAAATGGTTTTGGGGTAAATACGGTGGTAAGTCTTGAAAGGTGGTGTAGATTATAGGTGTCGAGCCTTCCAGTTAATACTGGTAAAAATGACAGATTAGAGGTGTCAAGCCTTCCGGTTAATACCGGTAAAAATGACAAATTGGTAGTACTTATATAGTCTACTTGCAGATACTGACCTAGGGATTTACGGAGTTGTATTTACTGCCCCTTGAATAAAATTTGATAAATGTTGAGCAATTGAAATTGCATGACATCATTGAGCATGATGGTTTTCAAAAGATAAAGGTGTGTTTTACTTTAAAAAAGGCATGGCATGGCATAAACATTCCATCTCACGAGACTTGTGTAAAATGTATATACTTTGTTAATAATTTCATACTGGGTTTTATGCTCACCCTACGGGATTTTTGTGCAGGAAAAAATGTGATGATTTCGCCTAACTGAAGGCGTGGAAGTGTGTGTAGAGAGCATAATGTGCTCATTTGCTGTGACTCCGATTGTAAGCCAAGGGCTTTGTATGTGTGGGTTTGAATAACCATTTTGTGTAACCAGGCTCAAGCCTTGGAAACTTGTAAACCTTTGGGGGTATTTGTTGTTTAATTAATTGTTGTTGGATTAACTGTATTATCGCATGAAGACTATTCACATCAGGTAATGCAAGTATGAGGATTTACTATCAGTTTTACTTTAAAGGGCCATGATTATTGTATTACCATTTGGGCATGAAAATTGAGGCGTTACAACTTGGTATCAGAGCGTACCGGGTTTGAACACTTTGGGTACGTGAGAAGTGGTTAGTATCACAATGGGTTTGTCTCGCTTGATTGAGACGTTAGCATGTCTTGTATGCTTATGTGATAACATGCTTATGCGATTATGTGGGTATGGAATTTAGTTCCTAAGATGTTGATTGAGTCTGAGGGTTTTTGGAAGTTCTATTTGAAGAGCACTTGATCATTGCTATTTCTAATTGAAACTCTAGCAATGCCGTGGTACGATCATTGTCTAGGAAGGAAATTCGTGTGCGTTTATGTGATTACATGCCTATGTGGAGTGAATTATTGTTGTCCAATGTATTAGGACACAAGTGAGTTAGCTTCAGCACATTTGTAAAAGTGCTAATACTTGTGGTTATCTTTATTAGGATGCCGAAACGAGGAAGTGGCGATTTCCCTCTTTCCACACAGGAAGGATTACGGAAACAATTTGTGGAATTGCACCAAGGTACTACACCTTTGGTACAATTTGAAGCATGGTTTACTAACCTGTCGAGATTTGCTCTGGAGTTGGTGGAAACTGAGGAACTTCGTTGTTCAGAGTTTGAGAGTAAGTTGTGTGATGACATCCGAGGAAGGATTGCCGGGTCTCGGCGTAGGAGTTATAGTACGCTTGTTGAAGCGGCAGCTCATATAGAGGCAGCGGTATTAACCATGGGACGGAGTATGGAGGAGGCCATTTTGGCGACTCCTGTAACTCGGGGTAGTGGTAGGCCTTTTAAGAGGCAGAGGGGTTTCAACCCACAACAGTCTCAGGGAGTATAGTCTAGATCTACTTTTCCAGTACTGAGTTCGGGTTCCGGGAGGAGTGGCCAAGGAGACTTCACTTGTTTTAAGTATGGACAGATAAGCCACAAGTCTCCAGCTTGTCCTCAGAGAGGATGAGGGCAGCAAGTAGCATTATCTTCGGCTCATTTTCAGAGCCAGAGTCATAGGAAAGGCCAGTTACTCACTTGTTACCAGTACGGCAGGCAGGGCACCTGAAGAGGTTTTGTCCACAGTTGGATGGCACTCCTAGTGCATCTGGTTCAAGACAGACACAGAGTCACTAGCTAGCACTTTCAGTACAGGCCTCGAGGGCCAATCAGGGAGCCTCTTCAGCTCAGTCAATGCATCAGGCTTATGCTCAGAGAGGTGAGCAGGTTGAGTAGAGACCTATTGGCGTGTGTACGTAGTTGCGGCACCAAATTTTGTACCTGTTCCTTCTGTAGTGAGAGGTACCTTCTTGTTTTGTAATTGAGTTGCTAATGTGTTGATTGATACGGGTGCATCCCATTCTTTTATTGCTTCTACATTTGCATCGGTTTTGGATTTGGAGTTGGCACAGTTAGCATCTTCTATTTGTGTAGAGTCACCTATTGGTGGTGAGGTCATCTTGAAACAGGGATGTCGGGGTTGTGACATTGAGGTTGCTGGTCGTCGATTACCTTTTGTATATGTATTGCTAGACATGTCTAGTTTTGATATCATATTGAGTATGGACTAGTTATGTTCTTACTGAGTTATGATTTATTGTTATCGTCAGAGAGTTACAGTTTGCACCTCGAGTGGTGATTGTTTCTACTTTCTGGGGAACTGAGTTTATAGGGTCTTGTCACCAGTCTTTGACCCTCATGGTAGGAACAAGCTTAGTGGCCTTCTTATAACTCTCTTGAATAGTGAGAGTGACGGGGCCTGTATTGAATTTCCAAGGGTAGTTTGTGAATACTTGGATTTTTTCCTGAGGATCTTATTAGTTTTACACCCTACCAGGAGATAGAGTTCTCCATTGACTTAGTGTCTGGCACGTCATCGATTTCTATGGCACCGTATAGATTTACACCAGCTAGATTGCACGAGTTGAAGATTCAACTCCAAGAGTTTTTAGACAAGGGCTTCATTCACCATAGTACATTACCTTGGGGAGCATCGGCTCTCTTTGCAAAGAAGAAGAATAAGTCACTGTAGTTATGTATTGATTACCGTAAGTTGAATCAAGTTATCGTTAAGAACAAGTATTCTCTACCCAGAAGAGATGATTTGCTTGACCAACTTAGAGGGTCTCGCTGCTTCTCAAAGATAGATTTGAGGTCGGGGTACCATCAGTTGAGAGTCCGGGAAGAAGACATCTGGAAAACGGCCTTTCGTACGTGTTATGGCCACTATGAATTCCTTGTAATGCCATTTGGGTTGACTAATGCACCGGCATCTTTTATGGATTTGATGAATAGAATTTTTCGGGAATACTTGGACTTTTTTGTGGTCGTCTTTGTGGACGACATTTTAATTTATTCAATCTCCAATGAGGAACATGAGGCTCACTTGCGGGTAGTGCTTTAATTGCTTAGGGAGCACCGCTTGTATGCCAAATTTGATAAGTACAAGTTTTGGCTCACCGAGGTAAATTTTTTGGGCCATGTAGTGTTGAGTGAGGGAGTAACTGTGGACTCCTCAAAGATAGACGCGATACAGGATTAGGAACAATCCAAGAATGTTTTTGAGATCCGGAGTTTCTTGAGGTTAGCGGGTACTATCGACATTTTGTAAGGGACTTCTCTAGACTAGCTGCACCTTTGACTAGGTTGACTAGGAAGGGTATCAAGTTTGTGTGGAATGAGGCTTGTGAAAAGTCTTTCCACGAACTTAAGACTAGATTGACTATAGCACCAGTCTTGATAATTTCAGAAAGGGGTTTAGATTACACCGTCTATTGTGATGCGTCCGGGGATGGACTTGGTTGTGTCTTGATGCAAGGGGGTAAAGTTGTGGCCTACGGATCACGACAATTGAAAACTCACAAGAAGAATTACCCCATCCATGATTTAGAATTAGTGGCGGTAATTTTTGCCTTGAAAATTTGGAGGCATTACATGTATTGTGAGAAGTTTGAGGTTTTCTCCGATCATAAGAGTCTAAAGTATTTGTTTTCTCAAAAGACTTGAACTTACATCAACGGAGGGGGATGGAATTTATGGAGGATTATGACTTTGAGTTGCACTATCATCTAGGGAAGGCCAATGTAGTGGCCGATGCTTTGAGTCAAAAATTTGTGAGTAGTTTGGCAAGTGTGGCCATTCGGGAATGGGATATGATAGGTATTATTGGCAAGTTTGATTTGCACTTGGGGTTGTCCGGAGAGAATGCTACCTTATTTACTTTGAATGCTCAACCTAACTTGGTCAGTAAGGTCATAGAGGCACAACGAGGAGACCGTGATGTGGAATCAATCCGTGTTAAGATTTCCAATTGGAAGATAGAAAAAGGTTTGAACGTTCACTCAGATCTGAGTGTGGGTTACCTAGACCGTTTGTTTGTACCAGAATCTTGTAGAGAGGAAGTGCTTCGGGAGTTCCATCACTCACGTCTTGCGATACATCCGGGAGGCACAAAAGTGTATCATGATCTTAGCCGTTGTTTTGGTGGAGGGGTATGAAGCGGGATGTCACCTTATTTGTATCAAAGTGCCTTACTTGTCAACAAATGAAGGCCGAACACCAAAGACCAGTGGATTTGTTACAACCCTTACCGATAGGTGAGTGGAAATGGGAGCGGGTTACCATGAATTTTATAGTGGGGCTTCCTAGAACATAGCGGGGCAATGACGCCGTTTGGGTAATTGTGGATAGATTAACTAAGTCTACTCATTTCATTTCTATGAGCATCAGCGACTCAGTTGAACATTTGGCAGAGTTATATATTAGAGTGATGGCCAGACTTCATGGAGTCCCTGTGACCATTGTATCTGATAGAGATCCTCGTTTTACTACCCGGTTATGGCAAAGCCTTCAAGAGGCGCTGGGAACTAAGTTGAATCTTAGCACCGTTTATCGTCCTTAAACCGATGGACAGTCGGAACGTACTATTCAGATTTTGAAGGACATGCTTAGAGCTTGTGTCCTTGATTTTAAGGGGCCTTGGGAAATGCACTTTTCATTGGTTGAGTTTGCCTATAATAATAGTTACTAAACTAGTATTGGAATGGCACCACTCGAGGCCCTGTATGGCCGACTTTGTAGATCACCGGTTTGTTGGGCCGAAGTGGGTGATGCACCGTTGTTGGGTCCAGAATTTGTTAGAGAAACAACCGAGAAAGTTGTTCTCATTTGGAAGAGGTTAGCTACGGCCCAAAGCCGACAAAAGAGCTATGCCAATAAGAGGAGATGACCTTTATCTTTCGAAGTTGGCGACCATGTGTTTCTTAAAATCTCACCAAGGCGGGTTTGATGAGATTTGGTAAGAGAAGTAAATTGTCTCCAAGGTTCATTGGACCTTTTGAGATCTTAGAACGAATTGGGGAAGTGGCATACAGGTTAGCCTTACTGCCACAACTTTTGGGGGTTCACAACGTATTCCATGTATCTATGCTTAGGAAGTATGCACCGACCCTTCATATATGCTTGATTGGGTTGATTTAGAGGTAGATGAGGATGCCTCTAATGAAGAGAGACTGGTTCAAATTTTAGATACCCGGGAGCAAATGTACGGGGTAAAACTATACCATTGGTAAAGGTGTTGTGGAGACACCATGGGATTGAGAAAGCAACGTGGGAACGGGAGGCGGAAGTTCGCTCCAAATATCTAGATTTGTTTGAAAATGTTTGAGTTACTTTTCGTTTTAATATTATGTAGTGTTTGAGGGAAATGTATAGAGATTGTTAAATACATGTTGTTATGTATGTTTTTATTTTAAGCATGAAGTTATTATGGGTTATCATTACTTTTGGAAGAACTTCATGTTAATGAGTAATTGAGAGGTTGTTGATAATGAGGTAACCATGATGTAATGGTGAGATTTAGTTGAGAGCTAATGTTGTGAATTGGAAATGGAAGACCGTGGTTTTGATCGCTTGAAAAATCTTTATTCGAGTAGTTTGATTTAATTTCGGGGACGGAATTTCCTAAGGTGGAGAGGTTGTAGCACTTGTGTCCTTCAAAGCTTTTGGGAAGTGTATTTGAATCCTTTATTTTATTTTGGGAATTTTTAGTGTTGTATCTTAGTTTTGGAGGAGTACAAATCGATTTAAACTTGTTGGTGTAGCTCGACTTTCTTCGCGCCCCCTTTCGAAGAGCTCGAATTGGTCCTACAGTTCAGACTCCTGTCACGGTTCTGAATCTAATCTCACAAAGTGCAATGTGAAACTGATAAACACCAAAGAGTCCAATCCGGCAAATCATTTTGAAAAATCGATTTTGAATCAAATAATGCCAAAACTGGACTACTTTGCCAGATTACAAAGTCGCCACCTAAATATTTTGTTTTTGAGAAATTTAGAAAACCCTGACTCGTGCCAAAGGCCACGTGTCCGTCATCACCAAAGTTGCCTCGGCTCGGGAACTGGGGTACGACAAGGGAAGGTCTTGAAATGAGCACCCCCGCTCACCCAATCAAAGGATCGGCCTCTACTAAGCATGATATATTGTTGTATAAACACATGTGTTCTCATTTCGGTTATTAGCTAACTTTACTATGTGACGCACACACAAGTATAGACTAAAATCGCAAGAATTGGAACATAACAACTCATGTTTGTTTTTGAAAATGGTTTGAAGTTGCTACCCTCAAGTGGGCTTAGAAATGCAGATTTGCCACCTCAAGTGGGCTTAAAACATGATTTTGTCGAATTGTTCCAATTCAAGTAATCAAGCATTTATTCACAGGCATTCATGCAGTTAATCACTTAAGAAAATAGCCTCATGGCAAGCATGCGAAACATGCCAATACTCACACTTATGCAAGTACGCTAAAGCGTAAAACTTACAATGTACTCCAAGCCAAAACCAAAGCTAGTTAGAAATAATATGTGATCCCAACTATGTTAAGATGCCTACTGTAACACATGCAATAATGCAATTAAATAGGCTCGGCTATCTAAGATGGCATATGAATGCAATAATTTGATACACGTATTCAAAGAAGTATTGAAATACAATACAATTTGAATGATGCGCCGAGCCTCGGTGCATGCAAGACAAATGAATGCAAACATGCAAGCATAAGGTATGTTAATCGAAACATGATCCCTAAACTAACCATCGAAAGCAGTTAAATTAAAGGGAAAAATATGTGGGGTTGGAAGACGTGCACACACACACACACGCTTATTACAACATTGCGCCCTCGCGAAGGAGGGTCCGAATAAATAAGCTAAACTACACTAAGCTAAGCTAATTATTACAAAACGAACTAATTAACTATTCTAGCTAATTAATTATTACAACACAATTGAATAACTAGCTATGCTAAACTAATTAAAATATTACAAAATAGATTAAACTAATTAATTACAACACATGTAATAATTAGCTACAACTAGCTAATAAAGCAATTAAGCGGCCTCGCGGGTGAAGGAGATATGCATGCTCGGTTGGCTTCCTCCTGAAAATTCATCGCCTTGCCACCAGTTGCCTCTGTTTGCACTCTTCTTGATCTCTGAACATTGAACCAATCTTCCAGACTGCCTCTGCTTCAAAATAGGAATACTTTTGCACAAAAATTGATTGATGGCCGGTCGGCCACAGACGATGGCTGTCAGCCACCTTACAGTCATTTCAGCTTTACTTCATATTGCATATCTAATAACAGCTAACAGTCTGTATATTCACTATTTGCAGATCACCTGGCAGCCGTGGGCAATGATGCCTGACGGGGTCAGAGATCAGTTTGCCAGCGCTCGGGAGGCCTCTTGATTCCGAATCTTGCTTGAGGGCCCAGTCTGTGGGCGTGGTTCGTAGGGGAGCGATTCCTGCGACAGAGCCTCAGCTTGCCTGAACCAGTGGTTCCAATGCCACCTCCCACATAGATGAGGGTCACAGAGAGGTATACCATACAGGAGATGATCGACTTCACCAGAGGTTGGGATGCTAACTTCTTCAGGCTTGAGGGCGATTAGACTGCCTTCATTCAAACATATCTTATGCCGCCTCTGACTGGGGCTCGTGGAGGTGAGAGAGCCAGAGCTTCAGCTTCAGGAGAGAGAGCCAGTGGATCTAGGGCATCCCGGGCTCATGATAGGAGAGGTTCTTGGACGAGACAGAGGGCGGGATGGCCAGCGTTGCCCATGTCACTGACTTACTGGGGACGCTCTAGGGAGACTTATCAGATTCTCATCGAGCCTGCACCCATCAATCACGAGCTTGTCGGAGTTCGAGGCCCGACCCCAGTACGTTCCATACTTTACATCTTGCGCATTCAATTCATTTCAATTATGCTTTGTAGACCATTGATCATCTCAACACATTTGCAGGCTTCCATAGAGTACACCGGGTAGGCTCTCAAGCTGGCGGCTTCTTTGATTGGGATGGTTCAGACGAGTCTGAACCTACTCAGTCAGTACAGGATTCCGGTGAGCTTCCTCCAGTTTGTACTTCATGCCATGAAATTTTATGCTGACACAGTAGAATTTCACCTGTAATCTGCCCCATACTAATCTGAACACATTACATTATCAATACTGCATTGATACCCTGCTCTCATACTCTGCATTCAACATTACCATAACTGATGCGTTTGACAAACTGTCTTTTTTCAGGTCCCTTTTTAGATGCCAATCCCATCGGGCGGCCCAGCGAGAGTTACAGCAAGACCTTCAGCGCCTCCCCCGATAGTAGAGAGAGAGACGAGGGACTCTGACACACAGCCGAGGCAGCGCTAGGCGTACTCATACCGAGAGCAGTTCACCAGAGCCTATCCTTGATGATGACGAGACAGATGAGAACGAGGAACCAGCGAGCCCACAATCAGAGTCATCTAAGGGTGGAGGCGATGGCACCGGCTCGGGTTCCAAGGGCGGTGGCGATGCTGAGGATGGCTCCGAGGGGAGGAGCGGAGATGCTGAGGAGGGCTCCGGCTCAGATTCAGATAGTGGCGCTGATGGCGATAGCTCTAAGTCTGCCCAATCGAGGAAGAGAATGAAGAGGGCCTCTCAATCCTGAGGTGGCTGGCATGGATTCCGATGTTTTTGCTTAGTTTTCTTTTTGCTAGTAGTTAGCACATTGTACAACCTTAGGCAGTTTTTCTTTTCTTAAAAACTTGTACCTGTTTTGTAAAAAAAAACCATGCTTGGAATGAAATCAGCTTTTTTGATTTAAAAAGTGTTATATTTTGCATTCTCAGCATTCATCGCATCACACCATTTTACACAAAAACTGGATTCGATGAAAATTGAAAAATTATATTGGTCATGACTTAGTCAGGCAATGAACCAACCAACACATAACAAACAAAGTAAAACAACTCAATGAACAAAATAACAACTTGACAATCAAAATAAATACAACTCGATAAGCAAAACAACAAGATTCTCAAAGAGAGATAGAAGTAAGACACGAAGAGTGGAACCAAACACAGGTTCTTGGCATTTTCAACACATGAAAGGACCAGAAGGCAAAATAGAAGGCCACCGGCCATAAACAGATTCTGCCGACCATCAAAAATGGTTGTCGGCTGCTAGTACTAGTCGGTTGGCTACAAAAGTAGCCGGTCGGCCACCAGTGTAAGGAACCTCCAGATTGTTGCCTCCTATCTTCCACTCAACACCTTATTTTCTACAAAAATTCCAGCTTCGTAGTTTCTTCAAATCAGCTCTATTTTTGCCACAAATGGAGCCATTCTTTGCCAAAAGATTTTCGACTTGGATTGCAACTTTTGATGGCTCAGAAAAGCTAAATTTTTGAGGTTTTGAGCTAAACGCACTATTCACGTTAAGTCGTACTCCACTGTGTTTTCCATTCCTCCATGCTGCGGCTAGATGTTGGAATCGGGTTACACACGTTTTTAGCTTCGGGGGACAAGAGATATGCCCTACTATCAAAGAATTCCAAGTTTTGATGGAGTCCAGGTGTGACGAGGAGATCTGCCCCAGTCTCGTTTTGGCCACATCCAAGCTTTAGGAAGTTTTTGACAACATGCCCTCTGCTTGTGTCTGTTGGCCCATTTTCTACTTGCCCCTGGCTTTGGAGGGTTTAGCATTCACTTGATTGAAGTAGCCCAAGGCTTGAAACAGGGCAAAAACAATATTGGCTTAGCACTAGCTAAAGCTTTAATGGGCTTGGATGCTTTCCATCGCCAGGAGACGACTAGGTTTGCAGGGAGTCCACTATTGTTGCAGGTAATGTTTCCTACCCTTCTCACATGTGTTTCTCACATCACTCGGCCCCCCGGCTCCATTTTTCTCTCAAAACCCTTTCTCACTTTTTCTCTCCTCATACACCTCTCCATTCTTTAATCTCTCTTATTTTTCATCCCTCCCCAGGTATGGCTCATAGATAGGTTGAAAGTGGTGGTGCTTGTCCTGCATATTCAGTGCGCGACTATTTCTTTCACCCGCGGCTAGTTGATTTCTCGAACGAGGGATGGTGGTGCCACTGGATGTGCAACAGGTCTGCTGTTTAGATTGCTTGGCATTGCCGCTAGTTTGATCTGCCTGAGATGAGCTACAACATGTCCCAGCAACCTAGCATTAAGTTGATTGGCTTGACGCATTGTGTCTTCTATTTTCCATACTGATTCAGGCGTCAGTTTGGACATAACCAGACTTGCCCAGAAGAAGGGATAGAGTACCCAGCTTCATTTCAGATCTAAGGCTCACAGCTAGCTCAGTATTCCACTACATGGAGGACAAGGGAACTTCTGGCACCCGCTCCCAATTTCAGTTATGCCCATTCTGGTGAATGCATAGCTTGGCTTGAAGATAAGGCACAAACCGGGCTTAATTTGGCACTTGAAGCTTCCACAAGCTCTGGGAGGGGGCGCAGGAACACCTGACTCAACTATGCCCCAAGTTTATTACTTTAATATGTACTTTCAAGTTTTCCTTTTGAATGTAATAAAAAGCAACTTCAATTTGTATCAAGAGTCGGAGAACTCTGTATTGAAATCAATGAAATTGAAGGTTGTGGGTACTGAAAATTTTCCTTTTAGTCCAAAAATGGTCTAAGTTGTAAAAAGATTAATTTGAACAAAATCAACTTTTATTAAAACTTTTCAAAACCATTTTCGATAAGGATCACAACTGGACACATCCAGAATCTATCCTTGAGATGTACAACCCCAAATCCAATAACTGGAAAGTTGCCTCTTGTCTGAATAGCACTGCACTGGAGATCACAATCGAACTCTTATATGCAGAAAAGACAGAGATGACTAAAACTATCACATGGACACAATTGATTTGGAAGTGTTTATGGCTGGACTTCAGAATGAAGTTGCCTACGTATCCCAAAGATGGGAATCAAGCCTTACGTATTTCGGTTCGGGTTCACTCGGGTATTAACACTCTCCTTTTGCACTCCAACTTTTGCCAAGACTGCCTTTTCTGGGTTTTCAACCTTGCAAGCTGAGTTTTTCTTTTTTCTAATTTTTTGTGCTCTAACTTTTGCCTAGGTCGCCCTTTCGGGTTTTCGGCCTTGTCAGCCACTCAAGGGTAGTATTTCTTCAACTTGTCCATGTTGACTAGTTGGGAGAATTCGAGGCCATCTAGGTCCATAAGAATGACAGCTCCACCCGACCAAATAGACTTGATGATATAAGGACCAATCCAATTAGGTTTGAACTTGCCTCTAGGGTCATGGATGGGAGCTCGGTTGTCTTTGAGCACCAAATCCCCTTCTTTCAAATTCCTGGGCTTAACTTTCTTATTGAAAGCCCTGGCAATTCTGCGTTGATACCCTTGGATGTGGTACAGTGCTTTCAGCCTCCTTTCGTCGAACAACATAAGTTCCTCAAATCTGCTCTGCTGCCAATCCACTTCCCCTATCTGGCGCTCAGCCATAACCCGTAGCGATGAAACTTAACTTCGATCGATAGAACAACCTCCATCCCATAAACCAGAGAATACAAAGTTGCCCCAGTAGAAGTCCGAATTCATGTTCTGTAGGCCCAAAGAGCAAATGGCAGCTTATCTGGCCAGTCCCTGTAGGTTTCCACCATCTTCTGTAGAATGTGCTTGATGTTCTTGTTGGCAGCCTCAACAGCTCCATTGGTTTGAGGCCGATATGTGGATGACTTATGAAAAACCACGTTGTATTTCTCTAACAAGTTGATCACTTCCTTCTTGAAGTGGGAACCATTATCTGAAATTATCTCATTCGGGACCCCATAGCGACAGATGATATTATTCTTGATGAACTTGGCTACGTGTGACGCTTTCAGCACTGCATAAGATTGGTCATCGACCCACTTTGTAAAGTAATCTATCGCCACCAGGATATACTCATGCCCGTTTGACCCCTTCGGAGTAACTGCCCCAATAACATCAATCCCCCAGACTGAAAATGGCCACGGTGAAGTCATGTTGTACAGCTTTGACGGCGGGATATTCATGCGATTTGCATGGATCTGACATTTGTGGTATCACCGAACAAAACTAATGCAATCCTCCCCATGATTGACCAATAGTAACCTTGTCTGAGAATCTTCCGAGCTAGGATCACTCTGCTCATGTGCGATCCGCACTCTCCTCCGTGGATGGCCTTCATTAGGCGCTTGGATTCTTCTGCATCGAAACACAGTTTATGCATTCCCAGATGGCCCCGCTTGTACAATTTACCCCCGCAGATGATAAACTGAGCAGCCATTCGCCGTATTGCCCTCTTATCTTTGGCATTTGCCTCTGGTGGATAAGCTTCCTTTTTCAAGAAGTTCCGGATGTCATGATACCAGGGGTTCTGACCTTGTATTTCCTCTATTGTGGCAATCAGCTCGTAGGCCGGCACATACCTCTGTTCAATAATAATTAGACGCACCCGGACTCCCAAAGGGATGCCTATCATGGCAGATAGAGTTGATAAAGCATTAGCGAACCGGTTGCTCTTTCTTAATAGATGCGTGAAGGTTAGTTTCTCAAACCTGGGAATTATAACATCCAGGGTTTGGTGATAGATTTTCATTCCTTCTTCTTTAACCTTCCAGTCTCTTTTCGCTTAAGACACAGCCAGGTTCGAGTCCCCAATAACGTCCAACCATTTTGCCCCTAATTCCAAAGGGGTTTCCAAGCCAGCGATGCATGCCTCGTATTCTTCTTCATTGTTTGATACCTTGAACCGGAGTTTGAAAGCCAAAGGTATGTGAGAATTGTCGGGTGCTAGCAGCAACACCCCTATCCTATACCCGTATTGATTAGATTCTCCGTCAAAGTACATGGTCCAGATTTCTTCTTCAACCTGCAGAATGGCCTCATCTGGAAACAAATATTCTACTACTTCCTCTCCCTTTACTGCGTGATTGGCTAGGAACTCCGCTACCATTCTCCCTTTCACAGACTTGCGAATCATATACTTCAAATCAAATTCAGAGAGAAGAAGCAACCAACGGGCTAGCCTACCTGTAAGTGCTGGCTTCTCGAAGAGATATTTGATGGGATCTAATCTCGAAACCAGAATTTCAGAGTGAGCTAACAGGTAGTGTATCAACTTCCTGGTAGCCCATACTAAGGCCAAACAAGCCTTCTTGAGTGGAGTGTAACGGGTCTCATATTCCAGCATCTTCTTGCTCAGGTAATAGATGGCTTTCTCCACTCTATCCTCAGATTCCTGCACAAGCATGTAGCCCATTGTCATGTCGGTTACTGACAGATACAAAATCAACAGCTTCCTCGGCTCTGGCAGTGACAACACGGGCGGGTTCTGTAGATACTGCTTGATCTGCTCGAAAGCAACTTGGCATCGGTCATCCCATTGGAATTTCTTTCCTTTCTTCAAGAGACCAAATAGTGGTTCACAAGTCAAGGTTAATTTTGCAATAAACCGTCTTATGAATTGCACTTTACCCAGAAAGCCTCGCACCTCCTTTTCAGTCCTTGGTGGTGGCATTTCTAAGATGGCCTTGATTTTGGAAGGATTGACTTCGATGCCCCTTTTTGTAATCAAGAACCCCAGCATTTTTCCTGCTGTGACACCAAAAGTACATTTCTGAGGATTCAGTCACAACCGATACTCTCTTATCCGTTGGAAAATTTCTTTAAAGTGGTGTAGTGGACCACTCTTTCCTTGGACTTGACAATCATGTCGCCCACATACACCTCAACCTCTTTGTGGATCATATCATGCAAGATCATGGTCGCAACCCATTGATAAGTAGTCCCAGTATTTTTCAAACTGAACGGCATCACCCTATAGTAATAGGTTCCCCACGGCGTGGTGAAGACAGTCTTCTTCCTATCCTCGGGTGCCATCAAGATCTGGTTGTACCCGAAAAACCCATCCATAAAGGAAAGCAGCGCATGCCCTGCGGTGAAGCCCATCAATTTGTCGATGTGCGGTAGAGAAAAGTCGTCCTTCGGACTAGCTTTGTTCAGACCCCTGAAATCCACACACACCCGAATTTTGCCATCTTTCTTTGACACCGGAACAATGTTGGCCAACCAAGTAGGATACTCCGATACTAATAGGAACCCTGCATCTATCTGCTTGTGAGGGATCCGGTGCTGTACAATCTCAGGATCGATTCTAGGCATGTCTTCGTAGGACCACGTGAAAACATCTTTGAAATCTTTTAATAAAGCGACTAAGCGCTCGCGTTCCTTCGAAGATAGCGTCGACCCGATCTGGACCAAAAGCGGATCATTCTCAGTACCAACATTAATTGAAGTGATTTCATCAACCAAAGGTTTTACAAACCTCTCTTCCTCTTGATCAATCAAATGTTTCAAAATCGGAGGAATTTCTTCCTCATCATTTTTATCAAAGTTTTGAAAGTCCTAATTAATGCAATATACTAAAGGCACAGAAAAGTACTCGGAAACAGCAACGGTACCATTCTCATTTACAACTTCCAGTTCGTCTGATTCCTTGGTTACAACCTACTCAAAAGAAAATGAAAAAGACGACTTGGACAAAATAACAGCATCCGGGTCATCAACCCCAGGAATACCAGACTCTGACTCAGAAGAACTAGAATCTAATTCCGACTCCACAGACTCTGTGGAATCCGATTCTGGTTCACTACCTGACTCAGAACTGCTGGACAAAAAGCCCTCCTCGAACAGCCAGACGAGGTAGGGTGCGATAGATGCATCCAGAATGCTAGAAGAAGGGCCCACAGTCGTTTGATCTCCAATCATGGAAACAAAGAAGTCACCCCCAAGCTCTCTGGTGTGATCTGAGGATCCGAGAGAACACAAGCCAGCGTTGCTCCTATCTCGAGTTCTGTGCCATCGGACTTATCCTTTTTGCACTGTTCAGCCTCAGCTAGTAGGTCAGTCTGCTCTTCTGTAACTTCATCCCCTTGCAACTATAGGTCAAAAAAGATCTCGAAGCTAAGCAAATGCCACTTCTCTGAATTCAGCCATGGCTCCGGAAAGCCGCAAAACGGGAAATCTTCCCCTTCCCGGACAAAGCGGCCGTTCAGGGTTCCTTGAATAGGTCTATGCACTAGCTTGTAGTGCTTCTCGGCTTGCTTTGCCTTGGCTCTTCCGGTCATTTCCTTTCCCTTTCTTACCCAATCCTCTTTGGTAGGCGTATAACTTAAACCAAAGATATAAGGGTTATGTGGTACTTTAGCCAACGTAGCGACACCCTTCCGGCTGCTCATTTTCAATCCCATTTCGGGTACATGTTGAAGCTTATTCATGAGGTAGACGGATTGCGCACTGACATACAGTCTCTCATCAACAGCTAGAATATCTTGTCCTACCTAGGCCTCGGCCAAGGTGAAACCGGAGAAAAAGACATCCTCCTCGCTGTGTACAATTTCCAAAACCGGTGTAGTAACCTCAGGTGGAGGATATATGGAAGAGTTTCCAAAAACAATAGCCACCCCCTTTCCATGGGGGTACTTCAACATCTAATGTAAAGTGGAAGAGACAACTTTCACTTGGTGCAACCACGGCCGTCCAAGGAGTAAATTAAAGGTGGCTGAAACATCCAAGACGTGAAATTCAATGTCCTATTTTGCCGGGCCAGCCTGAGTTCTGATCCGCACTGTCCTCATCACTTCCTGATTTGTGTTGTCATAAGCCCGAATCACCTGGGCTGTTGGTGCGAAATCTGCCAGCTTCAAACCGATAGTGTAGGCCGTACGCGACGAACACACATTAATTGCAGATCCTGTATCAACCAAGACAACTGGTATCCACTTCTCTTTACATTTCATAGAGATGTAGAGTGGCTTGTTATGCTCGGAGCCCTCAAGCGATAACTCTTTATCTGTGAATGTCAAGGTTGGTGAGGCACCACCTGGGATCACCAGTCCCACTAACTGCTCAGGTGTTGTGTCAATAGAGAGCTTAGCCTTATCCATTGCTGATAGGACGGCTTGTCTATGAACCCGTGAGGCCATGAGCAATCCCCAGATGGAGATGTCTGCTTGAATCTTTTTCAGCTACTTCAGTACACCTTCTTCCTCTAACAGTTAATCTTTCTGTTTCTCTGCTTCCCTATCCTTCCCGGATCCCTCTGGCTGGTCCAGGCGTGGGGGCTTAAAGTATCACCCACTCCGAGTCATGTGATCAACTTCCTCGGTATACCAAGTATCATCTGGTAAATTCTGTCCCCAGTCCTCATCAGTATGGGCGAGACGCAAATCCTCATCTTCCCACCACATTCCCTCAACAACCGACGAATACACACCCGGTTCCGCTGTAACTGTTCCTATGCTCATAACTCATTCTACCCCCGCAGGGCCTTTGGCTTTTCTAGCCTTCTGATCACTCTCAATTCTTTCCTGCTCAAACCGCTTCAGCGCGGCCTCCTGCTCTGTATTGGCTGTATTGGCTCTCCAGTAACTTCCCCTTGTTGTCGACCATTCTGGCCATTGCAGACGTTTCTGTTTCTGACTGTTCCTGCTTCGGTTGAGACCCCTTCGGTTGAGACCCCTCATCAACATCCAGCTCGTCTCTAAGCCACCCTGTATTGTTTGTTGCTTCATTCATGCCAAACCAACAAATCTGTACATCCCCCAGATCTTGTTCATCAAAGAACTGCAGATCACTGATGTCCTCCTCAAGCTCAGCTAAATCATCCATCCCTTGGCTTGGCCCGTCCTCCCGGACTATATTTACGTCCATACCCATCAACAATTCCACTCTAAGCTTGGCCTGGCTAGTTGGTACGATGTAACAGAAAGGGTTGTATGCTTCCTCAGTTAAGCTCATGGAGCCCTCAGGCATGCCATCTTCTACCACAGCCACCACCACGGGTTCGGGTTGGGATATGGACGTGCTCATTATGCATAAGTCTGTGCTTTCTGGGATGAACAGCACCGGCTTAGGCAGGTAGGAGAGAGTGATGTATATGCTGGGGTCATATGGGACGGCCATTGTTTCGATAAGGTTTGCTTGCCTGGGTGGTGAGGGTTGGTTATGTGGTGGGAGGGGATTTGTAGTGACATTTGGCTTTTTAGGAGGCGCTATCACTTTGTTGTCAATGAGATCTTGAATCTCATGACGGAGTCTAAAGCATAGGTCGGTATCATGACCATGCTGCTGATGGAAGGCATAATACTTGGCCAAGTTGTGTGTAGGAGGGAGGGGATTAGGTAGTGGGCATGGTTCTAAGGGCTTTAGATGCCCCTTTCTAATTAGGACCCCTAAGGCTTTGGATAGAGGCATGTAAAGTGGGGTGAATACCCTCTGGCCTTGCAGTGGGTACTTTGTAGGTTATGAGGTGACTCCAGACGTGCCGGTGAAGGGTATGGCAGTTTTTGGTGTGGTGGTGACCATACCAACGTCAGAAGTCCTCGCAGCTATGTTGCTACTCGTAGCGGCATTTGAACTGCATGTAAAAGCCCTCTTAGGCTACTCCTTTTCATGGTCAATCAGACCCTGTTTCATCGCATCCTCTATTTGTACCCCTATCTTATGAAAATCAGCAAATGTAGGGAGGGGTAAGACAATCATCTTCAGTATTAGCTTCGGTTGCAGATTCTGCACGACCATTCTTATTTGGTCCTTCTCAGCTAGCCTAGTAGTCATCATGAAGGCCTTGGCCCTCCACCTAGTGATGAAATCAGAGAAGCCCTCATTCGGCTCTTGTTGAGTGGCCTTGAGATCACGAGTTGTGACCTCGATCTGAGTATTGTAAGAATATTGGGCGACAAAGGCTTTGGCCATCTCTTCCCATCTCCTTTTCACGGAGTCCTCCAGTTTAGCATACCAGATAGCCGCAATACTCGACAGGGTCCGGCCAAAGAGAGATAGCTTCTGTAATCTAGTTAGGCCTACCGGCCGCAGAATATCAGAAAATAGCCTCAGGTAGACCATAGGATAGCCCGAGCCGTCAAAGCGGTCTATGTGAGACATTTTAAATCTATCCGACAATGTCATCGCCGAATTTGTGTAGCCGTCCTCTATGTCTAGGATCGAATTGACTCCCTGAGCTCTTTTGAACAACTTCTCAAGCTTGCTTACTTTCAAAACAACAGGATTGACCTCAAACTCGAACGGTGTATCCATTGGGCAGACTAGTGCTTTGGAAGTTTGAGGTGGGACTGGCCCTGCTGGAATGTCCGCATTCTCCTGGACATTAACTGTATCCCCGGCTATTGGAACCCTAGGTGGGGGTGGATGCGAAGCAGAAGCTACTACTTGTTGTGGTTGCTGCTGCTGTTAAAGGTTAGCAATAAGTTTAGCTTGCTGGGCAACAACCTCTGTTTGACGAGCGGTAACTTCTGCTTGGCGGGTAGCGTCCCGCTGCACGGCCTCGATAGTTTGTTGAAGTTTCCGCATCATATCCTCCTTACTGTCTGAGGAGTACTGATCTATCTAACCAGGTGTATACTCTCTTTCTGAGGTGGAAGCAGAAAATTGGGCCCAATTGCGCACAAGTGACATAGATAGTAACTGCGGAATTGGCGACTGCTGTACTTGTCACGCCCCAAAATTTGAGACCACAAGAGAAATATATAAAGTACAACTCAAACGAAAGAGATAACCATAATATTTTAATATACACATATAAGTAGAGTTATAACATGGATAACTGATTTGAGTTCCACTAGAGGTTTACAAAACACTATCAAACCAAAAGGTAAAAGGAGAGAGAAAACAAAAACAAACTACTAGTCCAAATTTTTCAAGTGAACCACAACTCTAAAACTTCATCTTGATTGTCTTCGGGATAACCTTCCCCGTCGTAAGCTGCTTCTTCACCTGTCATAACACGCCATGAGCTTGGAATGCCTAGTAAAAACACACACACCTCTATATCTTCTATCAATCAATCAACCATACACAAAACAAATCAGGTAACATAACATACTTGCGTTAAGGTTTTATGAATTAGTAGTTTGACTAGGCATCTAGAACCCCCCAAAGAGATCCTTCTACCCAACCACAAGATTAAACACCGGACTACTCAAAACTCCCCCTTTTGTTGCTTTGTAGACCTTACCACCCATGCCTACCTCCCGGTTATTTACCGATCAGCGACATCGATGGACCTCAAAAGGGATGACCAAACAAGTGGTCTCGCTTACACCCCAAATCGTGCCTAGGGCTCGCTTACACCCTGCACATACCATACCAAAGGGCTCGCTTACACCCTGAAACCACCGCATAGAGTCTGAATACACCTGTGTCAACCTAGGGGCTCGCTCAAAGCGCTTACACAAGACTTAACTCATTTGGTATTAATCCCAACATAATTCATGTCATGCATATGTATAAAATTGTTCTAAAACACTAAGATAAACGTCACCCATAGCCAGCCCCTTATTATTTCCCGTTTATTACATCTTTTGCTAGGTAAGTTAGTCACATTCGGTAATTCGATCATATAAAAGAGTATGAGAAAAACATACGAGAGGAAATATAGTCCATGATCATCATTCATAAGTATAAGGCAAGAAAACAACATTAGAAATGCTTTGAAATACTTAGAAACAAATAACATAATAGAATACAATTTTCCAACACTGTTCGGTCCTACAGGGCTAACAAGAACTCTTTGGTAAAAATACTTCTAGGCCAAATTAGGAGCTGAAATTGCACAGAAACAGTATTCAATCTGTCTAGTTTTAGTTCCAATTTTCAGAAGTTGCACGGCCCCTCCAAAAAATCATCTACAAACTATATTTGAAAACCTGTCCAGATTTGTTACCCTTTGGGAAAACTAGCTTTTCTCTCAATCTACCTGACGGTTTTCACTCAAATAAAATCTGTTGGAAAGAGGACTCAGGGTTCTAAATTTTGACAGAAGAACCAACATGAGATGATTTTTCTAGAATTTTATAAAATTGCTAAAATTGGACTGTTTTTCAGAGATTTAGGACCATATTTTTCAACAAATTATCCAAGCCCTAAAAACACACAATTAGGAGTCAATAAAATTGTCACAAGCTCTAAACACATAAAATATCCTACAATAAATTCAGATTTGAGAATTAGATAGATTTGATATTTCTTTTAAATTAGAGAAGTTGCAGCAGTGCCTAATTTCACAAATTTGCAAGACAATGACACTATATCATACCCACACCTTCACACACACCAAAAAAAAAACCCTATTTACCATTAATTTGTAACACAAGAGGCATACTAGACAATAAAATGAGATGATGAAAGGATTGGAGAAAATAAGGGAGAGGTATGTTCTTACCTTCAAGAATTCCTTCTTTTTCTCTTTTTTTTTTTCTTCTTCTTCTTACTTCTCTACTTCCCTTGAGCCAACTTTCCCTCTCTCACCCTCTCCTTGGGCTTTTGAAAAACGTGGGAGTGGATTTGGACAAGCCCTCAATTTATAGAGTATAAGTTAGCTTAATGGCTAAGGGAACTAAATATCTAGATATTTGTTTTTTTTTTGTTTTTTTTTTTTTTGGTTTGTTGTTATCCAATCAACTTTTCCACCAACATATTATATATATATATATATATATATTTAAACTATGTATATATTCAAATAAACAATAGTATTCCATTCAAATAAACAATAAATGAAAGAACAACAAAAACAAAAAAACAAAAAAAAAATAGAAATAAAAATAAAATGTGTGAATTAATTTAGAAATTATGAGGTAAAATAAATAAAACCAAGTTTTAGGATAGTTCCACTCATAAATTGATGTTCTATGATTTAATTATGGTAACACACGGAGAAATTATTCTTTACTTGGCCCCTTACGCAGACTTTTACGGAACTAGTGCTAAAATGCTATTAACCTAAGGCTCAGGGTTTCAAGTGTAATTACAAAAAAATTAGGGTCTCTACAGTACTGGTGATCTATGCTTAACTGTCCCCCGTCTCATAACTAGGGGTAGTGAAGCAAACACTGGTTGTGCTCCAATAAGATCCTCAGATCGGTAAATCCTCCTGACCCTGGTCTAGAGTGCTCGAGGGGTATCTGCCTCGTCGGAAGCAATTGTGAAATACTATCTTGCAAAAAGAAAAAAAAAGAAAAAAAAAGAAACAACAATCAGCAAACGCACAGCACCTCGGCTTTAGACAAAGACAACACACAGTTGAAATCATAAGCTGGACAATCTATACTCAAACACTGATTTCTGCCCCCAAATTTCTGTCTCAAAACTGATACTCTCAAACAGATACCCAGACTTGCAACTGATATATGCATTCCTGCAGAGACACACCCTAACAGCACATATCAAGCAAGTAAGAGCCAAAACACCCCTATGGTGGGGTAGGGTTTCCTTGTCCTAGTTTGGTCAGGAGCTAGGGGTTCACTACGTACGCATGCGGTTTCAAACAATCCTGCATTCGGGTGAGCAACCTGTCCTAGTTTGGAACAATCTTTATGGCTTCCGACATGCAACTAGGTCAATTGGTCAAAAAGGATGCCTCAGCAAGACCACCTAATATACCTCTCGCACCTAACACCGAGAAGTGAAAGGAGGATCAAACGATATAGCGGTAATCCAGATCCAAGGTTTGTGTTCCCATCGTGGCAGAGCCTGCAACCGGTCAGCCTTATGGCACGCTTTTCCAAGCGAGCCTCCGGCAAACCGTTCAGGAATAGCAGATGGCAAATACTGTGACTTAGGCTTACCTCTGCAAATGAAATGCAAAGAAACACATAAATGTAGATAAAACAACATATCATGAGTTCGAGTCAAGTTCTCTAAATCCCTAGCAGAGTCGCCAGAAACTGTAGCTCGACTTTCTTCGCACCCCCTTTCGAAGAGTTTGAATTGGTCCTACAATTTGGACTCCTGTCACGGTTCTGAATCTAATCTCACAAAGTGCAATGTGAAACTGATAAACACCAAAGAGTCCAATCTGGCAAATCATTTTGAAAAATCGATTTTGAATCAAATAATGCCAAGACTGGACTACTTTGCCAGATTACAGAGTCGCCACCCAAATATTTTGTTTTTGGGAAATTTAAGAAACCCTGGCTTGTGCCTTAGGCCACGTGTCCGTCATCACCAAAGTTGCCTCAGCTCGGGAACTTGGGTACGATAGGGGAAGGTCCTAAAATGAGCACCCCCGCTCGCCCGATCAAAGGATCGGCCTCTGCTAAGCATGATATGTTGTTGTATAAACACATGTGTTCTTATTCCGGTTATTAGCTAACTTTACTATGTGACGCACACACAAGTATAGACTAAAATCGCAAGAATTGGAACATAACAACTCATGTTTGTTTTTGAAAATGGTTTGAAGTTGCCACCCTCAAGTGGGCTTAGAAATGTAGATTTGCCACCTCAAGTGGGCTTAAAACATGATTTTGTCAAATTGTTCCAATTCAAGTAATCAAGCCTTCATCCACAAGCATTCATCCAGTTAATCACTTAAGAAAATAGCCTCATGGAAAGCATGCGAAATATGGCAACACTCACACTTATGCAAGTACGCTAAAGCGTAAAACTTACAGTGTACTCCAAGCCAAAACAAAAGCTAGTTAGAAACAATGCATGATCCTAACTATGTTAAGATGCCTAATGCAACACATGCAATAATGCAATTAAATAGGCTCGACTATCTAAGATGGCAAATGAATGCAACAATTTGATATATGTATTCAAAGAAGTATTGAAATACAATGCAATTTGAATGATGTGCTGAGCCTCGGTGCACGTAAGACAAATGAATGCAAACATGCAAGCATAAGGTATGCTAATCGAAACATGATTCCTAAACTAACTATCGAAAGCAGTTAAATAAAAGGGAGAAAGACGTGGGGTTGGAAGACATGCACGCACATGCACACACGCATGTTTATTACAACATTGCGCCCTCGCAGAGGACGGTCTGAATAAATAAGCTAAGCTACACTAAGCTAAGCTAATTATTACAAAACGAACTAATTAACTATTCTAGCTAATTAATTATTACAACACAATTGAATAACTAGCTATGCTAAGCTAATTAAAATATTACAAAACAGATTAAACTAATTAATTACAACACATGTAATAATTAGCTACAACTAGCTAATAAAGCAATTAAGTGGCCTCGCGGGCGAGGGAGATATGCATGCTCGGTTGGCTTCCTCCCGAAAATCCATCACCTTGCCACCGGTTGCCTCTGTTTACACTCTCCTTGATCTCTGAACATTGAACCAATCTTCCAGACTGCCTTTGCTTCAAAACAGGAATACTTTTGCACAAAAATTGGTTGATGGCCGATCGGCCATAGAAGATGGTTGTCGGCCACCTTAACTGGCCGGTCAACTAGTTAATGTGGCTGGTCGGCTACTTCAGGTGGCCGGTTGGCCACTGCTTTCTCCAGACTTCTGCTCTTGCTGTAACAGAGAGCAACAGAGGCAAAGCAATGTATTTTGCAAGAGATGTGTGTACTGCCACCCTCCTGATCATGTCTCAAGCTTAAAGGAGTATGGCACTTGGCTCTCAAGCCACCAATCAAGCATTTTCATGCATGATGGCCAAAGAACCAAGCTTGTACAAGCTTATTGAATGCACTAATAAGACTCGAAGGGCTACCACCCTATCATGCATGAATCAAGGGTGATGATGACCAAGAAACGTGACACGTTTCATCACTTTGAGTATGAAACGTCCCACATTTCTTGTGTTTGGATTAATGTCCGATACAAACACATGCAATGAAACACAAATATGTTTATCTTGCTCAAGTTTTACTTAGTTCAGTTTGTTTGCACATTTTAGCATTACCAAACCATTCTTTAGTCAATTTGTCCAAGGTGATTGTCCTCTAATGAGAGAGGGGTCAACCAAAGAATGATTTAAGACATGAGAGAGATCATGACTTTGGCTGGGAGGAACCTTCAAAAGAGAGTTAAAGCCATTGAGTACAAGCTCTATCTCAAGCTTAAACACAATCATAAAGTTAACCGACCCTCAAAACAAATGAAAAAATGAAGAAATGAGGGAGGTTACAGACTTTTTAGTGTTGGAATGGTATGCAAAAGACACTAAAACATGCAAGCAACACATGCACAACATATTAAGAGCCAAAAAACACTAAACTAGTGAAGAGCACTACACTAGAAGCATGCAATACCAAGCTCAAATGGCCAAACCAGCTCAAAACAGAGCTAAACCATGCCAAAACAATGGCTAAAACATGCTGAAGTTTAGGCACAAAAGGCAAGAAAAACATGCTCGCATGTTGGCTCACAAACAAGACACAAAGCATAACTCTCAAAATCAATGAAAGAGTGGAATAAGTGAGAGTGTGACAGAGATATATGCACTGAAATCACATGTCAAATGACGCTATAGCATGCAATCATCTCAAGCAAAGCATGTTTGTTAGAGGCCTTAAAACACAAAGCTAGCGAAAGCCTTTACATTACAACCATGCAAGACAAGGCTCATATGACCAAGGCCACCCAAAACAGAGTTAAATCATGGCAAATCAGTAGTTAAAACATGTTGAGATCAAGTCACAAAAAGGTAGAAAAACATGCTCACATGCTAGGCCATCTACACTTGCAAACAAGACACAAGGAAGGAAAGCCACCCCCTCCTACTTTGAACCTCAAAACATACTTTTTGCCACTTAAATTCCCCTGGAATTCAGTGGTTAAAAGGCCAAAAAAGTTGTTTTAAAAGCTTTAAAAAATGGCACAACACTTTAGCAAACAAGCTACAAAATAGGGTGTACCACCCTTAACTCCAAAACACGCCTCAAACCACTATTTTAAACGACAAAAATAGAGTTTTTTAGAGGTTAAAACCAGCCTCAAAATTGCATGCAAAGGTGGCTAAGCAACTCACTAAAGCAAAGCTTAAAAGGGGTAAGCCTTTTACCTTTGAAGCACAACAACAAACAACAAAAATTCTGAGCTAAAACCACTCTTAGAAGCTCAAACAAGGCCTCTAAGAACCTCAGCTCCAAGGTGAAGGTGTTTGGTCAAGGGTCTTAGAACAAAAGTGTAGAGAATTCTCACTTTCAAGCACAAAATAGAAAGAGAGAGAGAGATAGTTCTAGAGAGAGACAGAGGAAATTTTCCTCACAAAATTTTTCTAACCCCTCAAATGGGGGAGAGACCCCCTATTATATAGAAATTCAAGCCAAAGGCTTGCTTTCATCCCTCCATACACGTGTATGGAGATGATCATTAGTGATCAACAGCTGGCATAGCTGGCAAACAAATATCTGAAAAAGGAGAAAAATGGTCGTCCGCCATCATTAGTGGTTGACCGGCCATCAATGTAGCCGACCGGCCACCACTGGTGCCGGCAAGCACAAGTCATAGCCGGCAGGCTAAAGGGATGGCCGACAAGTCACCCTCTCCTCCGGACGTAAAGCAACAAGCTCTTAGCCCACAACCAAGCACAAAACAGACAAGATAAGAGGCTCCAAGGCAAGGTGCTTAGCCAAGACCTTCAGGGACTCAAAACGAACATGAGCGAGCACAATCATCAGGTGTTCAAACGATGACTTCCAAGTCTTGAGGACGATAAAAAATGGGGTGTCTACAGTTGGGATTACTCGTTCACGCTTGTTTACATTGAAAAGTTGTTTGGGTACTTAAAAATCTTGGTCTGGGGTCGACATTGGTCTTAGTGGTGTCGACACCTTCCTTTTGTTGTTGGCCATAAGGGTCGACACCAATCTGGAAGGGTCGACCCTTATTTGTTGCTGAATCTGGAAATTGCTTCTTGAATTTTGGTGTCAACACCAGTCTGGGAATGGTTGACACCTGTGTTACTGTCAAATATAAGTGTTCCAGCTTTTCTTCATAACGGTCGACACTTGTGTTGCAAGGGTCAACACCTGCGAACTTTTTTTCAGATTTCAGTCCGGTTTTGGGGCCTACGTTTTGGGGATTTTGACTTGATCTTTTGGGTTGGCTTTGGGACATCATTTTACTTTGACCTAGCACTATAAATAGGTCTCTCACTTAACCTTTTCTTTACTTTTTCTTCTCTTTTTGCCTTTCCAAGCCGTGAGTCACTCTCTCCCTCTCCAAAATCACTTTTTGCTCAAAGATCTTTAGATCTACTCACTTGGAAGCATCTTCTTGCCTTGCTCCTTTGAGATTAAGTGTAGAGCTTATCAGCAGCTTCGTTTTGATCCAAGTGGAAGTTGGTTTCGACAACTTTCGAGTTTCAACCTTGTTTTGCTCATCTTCTCTTCTAAGCGTGAGGAAGAAATTTTCTTTGAGTTATATATATGTTTTTGCAAGATCTAGATGATTTTCGAAATCATCTTGTGATTAGTTTTGAAAATTGATTGTTGATTCAAGAAGATGAGTGATTTTGAAAGTGGGTTTACTTTTTTCTCCTCGTCTAAAAATAGAAATTGAGGGTTTTTGAACTATGTTGATGAAAGAAAGATGTTTTTGGTGAGATCTTCTCAAATATTTGAAGATGAATGATTTTTGGTGAGAAAATTTAGAAATTGGAGATTTTTAAGAAAGATGTTGAAAATCTTTAGAATATGTTGTTATATTTATTTTTTGTATCAAAATATATAAATGATGTTTGAAAATTGTTTATTTATTACATATAAATGATGGTTTTCCATGGAATAAGAGAATTGTTGAAGTTTTGAAAATTGTTGTTTAAAAGTGTTGATATAGTCTTGAAATGACTAAGTTGTTGGAAATGTTTGAAATGTGGGAATTATGTTATCCCTTGGATGAATTGAAATAAAAGTATTTATTCATCTTGTGAAATTGCATTGAAGTGAGAAATGAGAATTTTGATCACAATGGGAATATTGTGTGAGAGTATTGAAAGTGTAGGAAATATTACATTGTATTATTAATCATTGCATTGGCATATCAATTCATTTGATAATGAAGGACATTGAAATTTGATTTGAAAACTTTACATTTAAAAAAGAATGTTGAGAAACAAGTTTTCATGAAATGGTTTTCGGGTAAATACGGAGATAAGTCTTGAAAGGTGGTGTAGATTATAGGTGTCGAGCCTTCCAGTTAATACTGGTAAAAATGACAGATTAAAGGTGTCGAGCCTTCCGATTAATACCGGTAAAAATGACAAATTGGTAGTACTTATATAGTCTACTTGCAGATACTGACCTAGGGATTTACGGAGTTGTATTTACCGCCCCTTGAATAAAATTTGATAAATGTTGAGCAGTTGAAATTGCATGACATCTTTGAGCATGGCGATTTTCAAAAGATGAAGGTGTGTTTTACTTTGAAAAAGGCATGGCATGGCATAAGCATTCCATCTCACGAGACTTGTATAAAATATATATACTTTGTTAAGAATTTCTTACTGGGCTTTATGCTCACCCTACGGGATTTTTGTGCAGGAAAAAATGTGGGGATTCCGCCTAACTGAAGGCGTAGAAGTGTGTGCAGAGAACATAATGTACTCATTTGCCATGACTCTGATTATAAGCCAAGGGCTTTGTATGTGTGGGTTTGAATAACCATTTTGTGTAACTTGGCTCAAGCCTTAGAAACTTGTAAACCCTTGGGGGTATTTGTTGTTTAATTAATTGTTGTTGGATTAACTGTATTATCGCATGAAGACTATTCACATCATGTAATGCAAGTATGAGGATTTATTATCAGTTTTACTTTAAAGGGCCATGATTATTGTATTACCATTTGGGCATGAAAATTGGGGCGTTACACTCTCCACTACTAGGAACCATCATGTCTTGACATGTGATCAGTAATCCATTCATTACTAGGAACCACAATCTCATAACTGTGTAGCCAGTGGTCTAACACCTCCTAGGAACCACCAGTTTTCGATTTCTGTGATCAGTGATCTTGTACTCACTAAGAGCCACCAATTTAAGAATATATTTGGAATTTAAAAATTCAAAAATATATTCACCCACCCTAATGGATTGTCTCATCTATGCTTTCAAGCAAAGTCACATAGCAATCATACATGCTATAATTGACACGAGGATAATATACTAATTGCTTCTGATTCATTCAGAGATATTATCATGCAATCTTATGATTTCCTCTATTCACAGTTGATCTCTCTAGATCTTCCTTTAAGAATCTCGCAAGGCTTAAGGTTGTCAGGTGGAACAATATTTTCTATTGTCACCGCTTAAAGCCATTTTTGAAAAATCACTACAGAATTTCAGTATTCTATTTTTCCAGAAACTAAACTTAACAGTAGAAAATCCCAAAGTTTGAAATTTAATTCAAAACTGATCTCACCACATACCCTAGAATCGAACATGGTCTGGAAAGTTTCCAGGAAGCTTGGAAGGGTCACACCAGTCCCACTTAAGACCCAGTTAACCTTAGACAAAACTTTCAAGAACATGTTGACTCCTAGTTCATGAGAAACAAATTTAGAATTAAATTTTTCAAGAGATAAACTAGGTTAAAACAAACCAAGCTTACAAAACTTATAAGCAATTAAATTTTCTATCAGAATTACACCACTCATAAAAGTTAACCGATACTTCCAGAACTGAGCCCATTATTTCTGAATAAAAATCAAAAATATTTTAGCTAATGCTAAAAGTTGGTTTCCTTTCCCAAAACAAAACATTTTGGAAATAATCATATTATAACCAAAGACTTTCTCAAAACTTGGTTTCCTACCATTTTGGGAATAAAAAGATTAAACCCAATGCCTTCCATTAACCACAAGGGTTTGAAACCAAATCCATCATAGTTGTCATTTTTGAACAAATCAGAACTACTCGTTAGCCAAGGCTAAACTTTGGTTTCTATTACAGACAACCAAAATACTTCGAGAATAATAAAATTAATCCCAAAGACTTTCTTTAAACCCGAAAGTTTATAATTTATTTTCTTCCCCCTTTCCTTTCACTATGGTGAAACTATTATAAATTAAAAATTAAATCTACTATATATGGAAATGGAAATGCAACTACAACTGTTACAATTACAAATTGTCTAAGTTTGAAAAACAAAGTTCATGGTTGCATTTGGAATCATCTGTTTAGCCAAGAACACACTTTTCCACTTGTAATGCTTATCTTTGTATGAACACATTACAAAACTCTATCATCGTTGCCGCTACATCTCCATGATCACTGTTCATATACACACTTGGATACAAGATGAGTTAATGAACCAATAAAATGAATATTACACAAGTAATTTCAGCTATAACCTGCATTGTATAATTCAAAGACTATAGATGCATTGCAGTTATAAGAATATCATGAGTTGCATGGCTATAAATCAATTATACATATAAAAATATTATAGTCATAATGTTGGCACTCCAACAATGCAACTATGAGCAAATATATATATATATATATATATATATATAGTTACATTTTCACTTATCATTCCATGAATATAAAAATATTTTGGAGTAATTTCTTTGATTACATATCAAGACATGAAAGAATTCACAATTGATACAAACAAAATAAATAGAATAAATAAGAGTTAATATCACTACAACACCAAGCTATACCACCATGTGATAATTCAACATAATCATAAACAAGCACAGTAATAAGACTATTATATTAGAAAAACCGAAATTGTTTTACTAAATTTTCTCCCAAAACAAACCTGTTTGGAGATATTCTATACCGTTGAAAACCTCTCGACTAGCCGAATCTCTTGACATTCTCAAAATCAAGCTCTTTGTTTTTTTCAGAATTTAACTAATCAAATTAAATTGAAATTGTAACCAAACTTTCAAAACAACATACGGAATAAATTCGAAATTAAACTGAACTATAACGTGAATAATTAAATTCACAAAAATTCTGAAGGTCCAATATTATTCCTTATTCTACGCAAAGGTAATCCTATTCAAATAAAAATTTAGCAGTCCAATTTAATAATTCCAATTTATTTTATTTGTTCGTATTATGTATCCTCATTTCTCGTTTAGGTGAACTTGTAAAGAAAGTTAGCTACAAAAGAAAGCAAATAACAAACAAATCAAATCAAATAGTAAGAATCTTACATAATAAAATTCTTATTTTTATAAACTCCTACCAACTTAAACACTAACAATCAAATAACTCATGCAATAACAACTAATTAACATAAAATAAATTTCATGAATAAATTATTATTTATAAAAAAAATCTATTTTAAGATTGTTGGTATTTTTTCATAATAATACACGAAAAATATATAAAATAAATTAAATAGAAATGACAAAACAATTTTTTTTTATTAAAAGGATGAAATACAGAATAAACGACACAACTAAAAATATAGAAATGAATTAGATTATTTTACTAATAGAACAAATTATTAACATGGATAACTAAATATTAGAACTCATCTTTGTAAACAAAATATTGAAAAATTTAACAACAAATGATAAGAAAAGAAGCAAACCAAAGCCTGTACTAGACATTTTTCTTAAAATAGATTCACCACCTCCTAATAGATACTGGAGGTACACTAGCATCTGTCTCCTAGAATACGACAATTGAAACTAGCTAATACAAAAGCACCTTCTGAATAGCTTCGATGAACTTAGACAATGGATACACTCTCTCTAACAAGAACCAAAGAAGAGGCTAACAAAAGAATATAGGAAATGTGGGAGCTGAATTTATGTAGCCCACTATTATTGGGCCCAACTTGCGAATCGGCCCATTGGGCCTCATCCATCAGACTCAGGAGGCTGAGTACTATCTTCAAACAAAAGCAGAGTACTCCCTTACAAGTCGGCATCATGTCTAGATGTCGATTCCTCACCATAAAGCGCTAAGATTCAGACGAGGTACGGAGTAGAGGATAAAACCTAAGTGGAAAAGGTCTATAAAAGGATGAGGGAGATCTAATGATTAGGTATGTCAAAAAACTAATCTTCACACTAGATAAAAGAGAAGACTAACTAAGCCGTCAGAGTGCTAATTTCGGCACCCACAATACGTTTCCAAATGATGATGCCCTTTCAAAACCCAGTTCGCTGCCTATACGGGTCTGCGGATAGCCGACTACTCAGGGGGCAATTGTGGGAGCCGAATTTATGTAGCCCACTATTATTGGGCCCAACTTGCAGATCGGCCCATTGGGCCTCATCCATCAGACTCATGAGGCTGAGTATTATCTTCAAATAGAAGCCAAGTACTCCCTTACAAGTCGGTATCATGTCTAGATGCCGATTTCTTGCCATAAAACGCTAAGATCCGGATGAGGTGCGGAGTAGAGGATAAAACCTAAGAGGAAAAGGTCTATAAAAGAAGGAGGGAGATCCAATGATCAGGTATGTTAAAAAACTAATCTTCACACTAGATAAAAGAGAAGACTAACTAAACCGTCGGAGTGCTAATTCCGGCACCCCCGACCGGAGTTGTTCTTGTTTCAAGTGCCTACAGGAGGACTGTTCTAAGATCTACTTGGATCCAGGATTATTCCAAATCCATCACTCCACAATTGGCGCCATCTGTGGGAATACTCAAACTCATCCATGACAAATCTAGAGTGGGATCTTTTGCTCGTAGGCGAGGATGTTGCGCTAATAACAGTGCATGGGCCAGAAGACATGCCCGCACGTAGAGCCCTGAACTTCGACTCGCTGACTCCCCTACCCTCATCATCAGCCAAAAATGCCATGCAAACCCTGATCAACTAAGAAAAATGAAATGAATAGTGAATGGAGGAGATGGCAGCTGACAATGAACACCTACGTCAAGAATTGTCCAAAGCCCAACTTCTCCCATACCATGCTGGGGGTCAGTCGCCAAAGAAAAAGGCAATCCAACAACGCCACCCCCAAAGGAGCGAGGATAGTAGCGACTCAGGGACATCAGGAGAGGAACCTAGAAACCGGGCCTGACCAAACACCTCAGACTCATCGAACGACAACCCACAAGTGCGATACAAACATAAGAACAATAGTGATGATTCTGACGAGAAGGCTACTCATGACCCTTTTGTGCGACGCATTGCCAAGGTCATTTTGCCTAAAAAATTCAAAGCCGTGTCATTTACATTGTATAGTGGGAAGTCAAATCCTACGGATCATGTTCGACATTACAGGCAAGCTATGACACTGCATGTAGAAGATGAAGTGCATATGTGCAGAATATTCCCCAGTAGTTTAGGACCATTGGCCATTAGATGGTATTACAAGCTTGAACCTGGATTGATCAGGAGTTTCCATTAGGGATGGCAATTTGAACCCGACCTGACGGGGACCCGACCCCTTGACCCTGATTTGAGTGATTTTTTCCCGAAAAATATCCCCAACGGGAAAGGGATGGTATTTAAAAATTAATCCCCGATCAGTTTCGGGTTGGGGATGGGGATAAGTGTCCCAGTCTCGTACCCGGCTCGTCCCCGTCCTTGTCCCCATCCCTGCCCCAGTTTATCCCCGAAGTGAAATTACTATTTTAGCCCTCTATATATATATAAACCAAACCTCATTCACTTTCACAGTGTCGCTTCTCTCGCTCTCTCACTGTGTCTCTCACTTCTCCCTTCCTCACTCATTGACTCAGAACTCTGAGTCTCACCCGTCTCTCTCTCATTTCTCTCTCCCTCTCCCTCTCCCTCTTCCTCTCCCTCTTCCTCACTCACTCACACAGATTTCTCCATCTTCCTCCCTCACTCACTCACGCAGATTTCTCCCTCCCCCTCACTCACTTACTCACTCACGCAGACTTAGAACAGTTACCACCGATCTGAACAGAACTGAAAAAGTGAAGAAGCCCTCAATCCGTAAAGCCCTCCGTTGCCACTAATTTGAACAGATTGTGAACCGTGAAGCCTCTGTTGCCCTCTCTCTCTATATATATATATCTGTTGTTGATAAATAATTTTTTTTTTAAAAGTTGTTATATATATCTGTTATTGTTAATTGATGATTGTTGTGATATGAACAGTTGTTGTTGTGTGTGTGTGTGTTGAATAGATCGGTCGTTTGTCCATTATATAGATTTTTTTTTTTGTGTATTGAACAGATCTGTCGTTCGTCCATTATACAGATTTTTTTTTTGTTTGTTGAATAGATCTATCAGGGATGTTTTGGGGTCGGGGAAACCCGATCCTCGTTAGGAGACGGGGACAGGGAAGGTGATGGGTTCCCCGCAAGGGATCAGGGGCGGGGACGGGGATTTTTCTACCTTCGGAGATCGGGGACGGGAAGTGTCATCCCTGGCCCCCCCGGCCCATTGCTATTCATAGTTTCCATCAACTCCAGAAATCCTTCAGGGCCAGATTCATCACAAATGAAATGCAACCAAAGCAAGTAGATTCTCTTTGGGCAATGAAGATAAAGTAAGGAGAAACCTTGCACGAGTATTCGGTACGTTATTGGGAGTGCTTCAACCTCGTGGATGATGATTGCATCAACGCTATGGCAGTCACGGCCTTCAAAATGGGATTGCACTCTAACAGCCCACTCTAAAGCTCACTAACTTGGAGGCCTCCTAAAACAGTCTGGTTCTTGATGAAAAAGGTGAAGGAATACTACAAAGTAGAAGATAATGCAATCAGGGTCAAACCCAGCCTACAGGCCGAATAAACTGCAATGCCTGTCATGGCACAACCCTTGAACTCTGCCCTACCAGAAAGAACTCCGTCAAGAAAAAGCCCAGATACAAGGAGTTGATCCATGAGGGGTAACCGTTGAGATTCGTGACAGAATGAGCAGTATCAGTTGGAAAGCAAGCGTCCCAGACGGCCAGATAAACCGTACATTGAGTTTAGCGAGTTGATAAGCAAAATTCTGAACTAGATACAGCATCAGCCTTTTTTTAGAAGGCCGAGTAAAATGTTTGGGTTGCCCGACAAGAGGCGCAGAGATCAAAGATGCGAATACCATAAAGATCATGGACATATGACCGATAAATGTTATGCTCTTAAAGATCATCTGGAGGAGCTGGCCCTATCAGGCAAATTGGCCGAATACCTTCCAAAGACGGAGAAAGCCCTAGGGGTGCTATTCGTACGTCCCGATTCACCTCAAACTGGTGTGATCCATATGTTATACAACATACCCCCATTTGACAGTGTGCACTCAGTGCACGTACAATCGTCTGATCCTAATTTGGCATGTGACAAGGTGATCAAGCGACCTCGTTTATCAAATGAAATTAGTTTCTCGGATGATGATCTTTAAGGACTCACCACGCCGTATGATGACGTCCTCATGATCGAGTTGCAAGTTAATAAGTTCACCGTTGAGCGTATCCTGATCGATCAAGGAAGTACGTCTGAGATCATGTATTACAAGGCATTTCTCAAACTCAGCTTCAACGATGCAGACCTACAACTAGCCGAGTACCCCCTATTCGACTTCAACACTAATCCAGAATATCCCCTTGGCAAAATCGTGCTACCAGTGCGTACAGGCACCAAAACACTGGATGTTGAGTTCTTAGCCGTTAAACTTCCCTCGCCTTATAATTTAATCATGGACCGAACATGGCTTCATGCAATGCAAGCCATGTCGAGCACTTACCACCAGTTGCTCTGCTTCCTGACACAATACAGAATTGAGCAAGTCTGCGGTTCGCAACAATTTGCGAAAGAATGCTATCTATCGGCCCTAAACAAAAAGCCCAAGGAAATGGAAGTTAATTCAATCATAGCCTCGAATCAAGAGAGCCTAGAAGACGTCGAAAAAGTCCTGACCGACAAAGTTACGGAGGATCTGCATCGGATATTGATTAATGAGGATCCGAACAAGTTCTTTCTACTTGGCGGAAGTCTCAATGACGCCGAGCAACATGAGCTGTTGTCATTCCTTCTCGGTTATGTTGATGTTTTTTCTTGGACCCCCAATGACATGCCAGGCATCGACTCAACATTTGCAATGCATGGTCTGAATGTCGACTCGATGGTTAAATCGGTTACCCAAAAGAGTCACCGCTTAGGTGCGGAGCATGCCGCTATCGTAATTGAAGAAGTTGACAGGTTATTAGAAGCCAAGGCTATTAGGGAAGTCACTTATCCCACATAGCTATCCAACACTGTCGTGGTGAAAAAGAAAACAGGCTCGTGGCGTGTTTGTGTGGATTTTACAGACCTAAACAAGGCTTGTCCAAAAGATTGCTTCCCATTGCCGAGAATCAACCAACTCATGGATGCAACCGCACAACACCAACGTATGAGTTTCTTGGATGCTTACAGGGGTTATTATCAAATTGCCATGAATGCGACCGATGAAGACAAGACAGCGTTCCTAACACCAAGAGGCATCTATTGTTACAAAGTCATGCCATTTGGATTAAAGAACGCCGGGGTAGAATACCAAAGATTAGTCACTAGCATGTTCAAGGACCAACTCGACAAAACTATGGAAGTATATATCGATGACATCATAGTGAAGTCCAAAGAAAAAAAGGACCATCTAGCTGATTTGACCGTGACATTTGACATTCTCCGCATTTGGTATTGGGTCAGGAAAGTTTCTCAGTTACATTGTGAATGATCGAGCGATAGAGGCAAATCCGAAGCAGATTAAAGCTATCTTGGAACTCGGTTCACCGTATTCTGTCAAAGAGGTACAAAAGCTCATGGGCATGGCCGCAGCTATAGACACCCCATTTTGACCGCCCGGAAGACTTAGGTGTTTGGTTCGATACACTCGATGATGAAAGTTGAATTGTGTGCTTTGAATTTGCAGCGATTCGGATTCAGTCAGGCTCTCGAAACAACCTCAAATTCTTAAACATTTACCTTGTTTGAACCTCCGAGTTCCATTTTTGGAACTTTTTCCACCCTGAGTTGAGTTTGAACCAAAAAATATGGGAGGGCATCAAAGCCCGACCGGGCATCAGTGATGGCCGGCCGTGGCTAAAATGGCCAACCGGCAGGCCTTTGGTGGCGAAAAACACTGTTTTGGGCAGGAGGCCGCTAGCTGTTCATTTTTGAAGATATTTATCACCTTTTGAGCTCAAATTCTATGAAAACGAAGCTGTGTTATTCTTTTGAGGGTTGAACAAAATTTAGAAAGCCTATATACACCTTGAGAGCTCCTCCCTCCTCCTTCTTCCTTAGCAAGCAACCTTTGAGCTAACCTAGCTTCCTTCTGTCATCTCCATACACCATACACAACCTTGTCTCACCATCTTAGAGCCTTGGTTGATCTTTGAGAAGCATAATTCAAGCTTGAGAGTGTGTTGGAGCTTAGTTTGATCACAAACAACATGCTTACTCCTTTGAGAGGTATAAGCTTGCTATCTTCCTTCTTGCTTTCATTTCTTTCATTTATTACTTGGTTCTTATTGTTTTATGCTATTTTGATCCTATTTGAAATGTTTAAGATTGGGTTTGAAGAGTTACCAAAAGGGTAGAAAGAGTTTGCTCTTTCTACACCTTTACTTATAGCTCAAACCTCTCTTTTACACTCATTTCCTTTGCTCCTTGCACTGATTTTCAGAGGTAAAAAAATGGCTAAAAATCATGTTTTGAAGTTTCAAAAGTGGAGGGGTTAGCCACCCCTCCTTATTTTTGCTTCCTAGCCTTGTTTCGTCACTTTGTTGTCTAGCCTTTTTAGGCTCTTTTCATGCATTTTTTAACCTCTGTTTTTCATGTATTAAGGGTTGTTTTAAGGCTATCCAAGCCTTTTAAATTGGTTCATGCTTTGGTTAATTCATTTGTTGTCTCATAAGTTGGCATACGTAACTTGTTGCATGTTGTTCCAAGCTTTTCTTTGCTTACTTTCCATGCCTAAAAATCTAATTTTAACAATCAATCAACCATCTATCTCTTTCATTCTTGAGAATGATTTCAACCGATTGAGGTTGTACAAAATATGAAAGAGAGACTTCTACTTAATGGCTAAATCTTTTCAGAGATTCATTGCCAACGGTATAGTCTCTCTCTCATTTTTTTGAAGAACCTCTCATTTGACATTTCTTTTTGTTTAAAGGACTTTAACATCACCATGGACAAATGGACTAAAAAATGGCAAGGCTTCATAAAATTGGCTTAAAAGTTGGAACAACTCATATAAGGAAAACGGTTAGAATCGCTTGAACTTGGCCGAACGTTATGCCAAGTTCCTTGTGTCAAGAGTCGCCACATGCTAATTCATGGAATTTTGTTGATTCTTAAAGCATTGCAGCCTCCCTCTTTGAGCTCACTCCATGACAAGAGGGAGGGGTGGTCTTATTCATTGCATTCATTGGCTTTTTGTTCAAAATGGTATCCGAGACCATCAAGCAATCAATTTGCTCATTGATGGCTTTGAGATCAATTTTAACCTTCTCTCAAGGCTTTCCCATGAGAGAGAAGGAAGATGGGACAAACAGAGCTTGAGAACACTCTGTCTGCACTGGTTCACCTTAGAACACATAAACAGAGTTTTGCACCAAATTGATACACGGTCGGTCATCTGTAGACCCGGCTAGCCATCATTGATGCACGACCGACCCTCGGTTATAGCGATCCCGGGTTTACCCTTGTTGTACAGTGATCCGGACATGGGTCCGTAGATGTTAGTAGTTGTTCTTTATCTTGTTTACATCCTTTTTACTTCATATTTGAGTTATAGAATGTGTTGGGCAGGTTTGTTACAGGTTGGTTGAGTTTAGAAACCAAAACTAGTTGCCCAGATTTTTGGCCTGTCCGCTCGAGCGGGGGTGTTGGCGCTCGAGTGGGGAATACACCCATCCAGTATTTCTTGTGCAGTGTTGTACGCTCGAGCGTGGGTTTGGCCGCTCGAGCGGGGTTGTGTGAGTTCCGCTCGAGCGTAGAGTTGGGAGCTCGAGCGGAGGCCTAGTTCTGTAAAAGTGCTGGGAGAGTGCATTCTGCGCTCGAGCGGGAGTTGGTGTGCTCGAGCGGAAGTCTGTGAGTTACGCTCGAGCGGAGTGTTTTACGCTCGAGCGGACCACTGGGTTTTAGCTCCGTGTTTTGACTTTTCAAATCACTTTTTCACTTCCTCTTCTCTCTCATACTTTTCCAAAAACACCATTGTTGAGCCTCTCACTCTAGATACTACCTTCTCTCTAGGTTTTGATCTAGTAGGAGTGATTTGCTCACCTTTGGCCTTTACAAAAAAGTTGTTGATCGTCGAGGGCTATATTTTAATCTGAAAATTTCGAGTTTTGGAGCACGTTGGGTTTTGTCACCTTCTCCTTTTTGGCTTAAACTTCAAGGTAGGGATATCCTACTCCTCTCTATGGATTTTGTCTTTAAATTTTGGTATTTTGAGATGTTGGGCTTGGTTTGGTAATTTTGTGAAAGTTTGGGGCTTTTGTGTAATTTTACAAAAGTTGGGGTTTTATTCATAATAAACCTGGATGCATGTTTGGCATAGAGAAATCGAACGAATGTTAAATCATTGATGAAAATGGGACCTAAGGGTTGAAATGTTAATTATGAGAATTGACCTAATTACATTGTTTAATTAATTGGGATAATTAATTGAGAAGAATGAGGAAATGTAATGTTGATTGAATATCCATTGTGCATTTATTTTCTGTTTAGAAATAACTGCTTTGGGCTATCGGTGGAGGATAGTCGTGATTGTTGTAGACAATGCATGATGATTAGGCAAACTGAAACTAATCAATGAAATGTGTCATGGAACTTGACGATTGATAGAATACATTAACTGTATGTATTGGGTAATTGTATATAGAACCAATGTGTTTATATACGATATGTGTAGAGGAGGAGATAGGGGATGTACTCCGCGGTTTAGGGGAAGATAGGGGATGTACCTCTAAACCGGATAGTGTTGGGAGAAGATAGGGGATGAACTCCGTAGATACAGCTCTTATGCTTGTCTAGTAAAGTGAAGATAGAGCTCATATGCTTATCTTTGTGAAGTGTGGATATAGCTTATATGCTTATCTGTGGATAGTGTTGATATACATATCTGTTGTAGAATGTGGATATAGCTTATATGCTTATCTGTGGATATTGTTGTTATACATATCTGTTGAGAATGTGGATATAGCTTATATGCTTATCTGAATGTGGGATATAGTTTTTATACATATCTGTGAAAATGATGATAGAGCTAGCATGCTTATCTGTTGAAAAAGAGAAAATGAAAGGAAACTTGGACTCATAAGTCGTATGACATAAATATGTGATTTATGTGATTGTATCAGTGTTGGCCATCTATCAATTGCTAATCTTTTAGTCATTGTTCATGGTTGGTTTAGTATATTTCTACTGGGTTGTGGCTCACCCTATAAGGAATAAAGGAATGTGGTTAGTTTATATGTAAATGCATGTCTTATCAGATGGGTTTAACGTTGTTATTTTGAGGGCGTTACACTCGGTGTGTGGCCAATAGTGCAGTTTTGTAGGTAAATAAAGCAGTGGATGAAGGTGAAACAGAGTTGGCTCGGACAGACAGAGTAGCTCTCAGGTGCTGTGCATGCAACCTTCATCCGTCTTCACTTACGCCTTTTGTCGAATGTGATTAATTGTTTCATTAGTGTTATAATTAATCTTATTATAATTAGTATTGTTGTAGCCATTAGCTTATTAGCTAGTTAAATTGTTGTAATAAAGTAATTAATTAGCTTAGTTAAGTTAATTATTATCCATTCACCCAATTTTGTAATAGTTAGTTAATTCGGACCTTTCAGACATTGATTCGCATCCTCCTGCGTGAGAGGTCAAATGTTGTAATAATGTGTATGTTTTCCAACCCCACGTCTTTCTCCCTTTTATTTAAATCACTTACGATGGTTATTTTAGAGCATATTTCATTAGCATTCTCATGTTTTGTATCCATTCGCCTTGCATACATCTAAGGTTCGGCTCATCACACTAACCAAGTGTTTAAATTCATTACCTGAATACGTGATTTATCATGTCTTGAATGAAATCATATGCAATGCTCATAGCCGAGGCCATAAAATATATAATGTGTGTGTTGCATTAGCCATAATCGTAGAAGTTTGGAACATGCATCTTTCGCTAACCCGTTCACCTTTTTTTTGCTCGGAGTACTATGTGAGTTTTTACGTTTTAATATCTTGCATCGAATGTTTGTGTTGCCATGTCCAAAGCATGAATTCCATGAGGCTAATTGCTTAAATGATATAAACTGTTTGAATGCCTGTGGATAAAGGCTAATTGTTTGAATTGGGATAGTTTGATTAATGTTCTATTTGCCCACTTTTTTGTTTTTGTGTGGCAAATTCACAAAACAATATCAAAACAAAACATGAGATCAAATGTTCCAATTCTCGCAAATTAGTCTATATTTGTGTGAGCGTCATAAGTAAAAATAGCTAATAATCTGGACAAGAGCATATAATATAAATAAGAAACACATTATGATTAGTAGAGACTAATTTTTAATTGGACGAGTAGGGTGCTCAATTCATGACATTTCTCTTCTCGTACCTAAGTTCCTGAGACGAGACACTTTGGTGATGACGAACTAATGGCCTTTGGCAAGAGTCTCAGGTTTCCTAAATTTTCCAAAAAATATTTCGGTAGGGACTCTGAAATTTGGCAAAGCAGTCCATTTTTGACATTTGATTCAAACATCGATTTTTCCAAAAAGAATTGTCGGATTCAGACTCTTTTGTGTTTTCACTGTTTCACATTATACTTGTGAAATCAGATTCAGAACCACAAGTGGAGTCCAAACTGTAGAGCTATTCGCCTTCCGAAAGGAGCGCGGAAAGTCTCACTACAGCAGTACTCAATAGATTCATCAGTAAGTCTTCGGATCGATATAGGCCGTTCTTTCAAATACTTCGTTAGGGAAAGGCATTTCAATGGACCCTGGAATGTCAAATGGCTTTAGAGGGATTGAAAGCCTACCTCAGAGTCTCTCCATTGCTGACCACCCCCACTCTAGGAGATGTGCTCCTTTTGTACCTAGCAGTTTCTGACCAAGCCATCAATGCCATCCTTCTTACTGAGGAATTTGGCGAACAGAAACCCATTTTTTAAGTCAGCAAGACACTGGTGGATGCCGAAGCCTGATATCTCCCCCTGGAAGAACTAATCTTGGCCTCGATAATGGCCGCAAGGAAGTTGATGTATTATTTCCAAGCCTACATTATCTGTGTGTTGACTAATCATCCTCTCTGCTCAATTCTCCAAAAATCAGAATCGTCGAGCTAAGTGTCCAAATGGGTCGTGGAACTCGGACAATATGACATTTAGTTTGCTCCCAGGACAGCCATCAAAGGTCAAGTGCTGGCAGACTTTGTCACCAAATTCACCATCCAATCACAGTCGGCTCCGCAACCATTGCCAGCTTCTAGGAAGCCAGCACAGTGGCGGATGTATGTTGGCAAGATATGGCAGTTATATTGTGATGGGTCCTCAAATCAGCATGGTAATGGAGCAGTTGTGATTATGACACCTGAAGGGGCCGTCATTGAGCAGTTTGTGAAACTTGGGTTTAACGCCTCCAATAATGAGGCTGAATATGAAGCCTTACTGGTCAGCCTCAGGAACTCAGTATGCATGGGGTCCAAACAAGTGCAAGTGTTCTGTGATTCCAAACTAGTCATCAACCAGTTGAAGGGGGAGTATGCAGGTAAAAATGAACGCATGGCCGCTTATGTGCGCATCGCTAGTTCTCTTCTTGAGAAATTCGATCAACATGAACTCAATCAGATCACTAGCGATCAGAACACCCATGCCGATGCCCTCGCTTACTTAGCCTCGGCTATCAATTCAGAAGTGAAATGGACCATTGAAATGAGCTTTGTGTCAGAGTTGAGTATCTACGTCCTTAAGCTTACTACTATCCATGTTTGCTTGAGTTGGATGGATCCCCTTGTGGCTTTCTTTTCCAAAGAGCAAGTACCTGAGGACAAGAAAGAAGCTCATAACGGGGCCCTACAGTATTATTTGGACCCTCAAGGACAACTCTACAAGAAGTCTCTCTTTGGGCCCTACGTAGAATGTGTCCACCTAGCTAAGGTTGACAATTTCTTGGCCGAAATTCATAAAGGTAGTTGTAGTGCTCATACAGGAAAACGATCACTGCTCATCGAGCCATCACTCAAGGCTATTGGTAGCCTAATATGTGAGCCGATGTTGCCGCCTATGTGAAGAAGTATGCACAATGTCAAAAATTCTCCCCTTTAACTCATTTACCCGCCGAAGCGTTGCATTCTGTCACGAGTCCATGGCCTTTTGCTCAATGAAGGCTAGACATTGTCGGGCCGTTGCCTCGTGCCTCTGGAAACAAATAATTTCTACTCATCGCTACCGACTACTTCACCAAATAGGTGGAGGCCGAATCCCTAACCCACATTAGGGACGTCGATGTTAAACGTTTTATATGGAAGACCATTATCACCCGCTTTGGCATACCTCGGGTACTTATCTCCGGCAATGGCACTTAATTTGATTGTGGAGTCTATCGCAAGTTGTGTAGTATGTATGGAATTTGACCCTACTTCACCTCGCTTGCTTATCCACAAAGTAACGGCAAAGTTAAAGCCTCCAACAAGGTCATCCTGGATGGCATTAAGAAGCGTTTAGAGAAAGCTAAAGGCAAATGGGTCGAAGAGCTCCCCACCGTACTCTGGACTGACTGAACCACGCCTCGTAGGTCCTCCGGCGAAACGCCATTCGCCTTGTGTTTTGGTAATGAAGTTGTCATCCCTCTCGAAATCGGTTTACCAACATTTCGCTCAAGGGCTTTCGATACCCGTTGCAAGGATATGATGCTGGCACGGGATATGGACTTGTTCGAAGAATGCCAAGGCCGTACTCTCGTCGCCATGGCCCGGTATCAACAAATGCTCGGCAAGTTTTATAATCATCGCGTGTGCCCGCAACATTATGTTCTCGGTGAGCTGGTATTGAAAAAGGTTCTTTCCGCCATGAAGACTTCGTCCAACGGGAAGCTCGACCCTAACTAGGACGGCCTCCACCAAGTTGATTCCATTGCCGGGGCAAGGGCATACCGACTCTCTGATATGAGCTGCAAACAATTACCCCGACCTTGGAACTCAACCCATCTTTGCAAATTTTATCACTAAAGTGTGCTAGCTGCGACTCTTTTTGCTTTTTGCACAATGTAATGGTACCACGATTGTATGTTGAATATATGCTGAATATGGCTCTTTCTGTATTGACTGTTTCTCTATGCATCATGACTACAAGATCCAACGCAAGTCTCCGAATTCGATGCGCCCTTCGTACTCGGCATACGTCTATGTGCAATACGAGGGGCCAATACAAGCCTCTGAATTCAGAGCACCCTTCGTGCTCGGCATGTATGCATGTTCAGCACGAGGGGCCAATGCAAGCCTCCGAATTCGGAGCACCCTTCGTGCTCGGCATGTGTCCATGTACAGTACGAGGGGCCAACACAAGCCTCTGAATTCGAAGCACCCTTCGTGCTCAGCATGTATGCATGTTCAGCACGAGGGGCCAATGCAAGCCTCCGAATTCGGAGCCCTCTTCATGCTCGGCATGCATGCATGTTCAACATAAGGGGCCAACACAAGTCTCTAAATTTGGAGCGCCCTTTGTGCTTGGCATGTGTGCATGTGCAGTATGAGGGGCCAACACATGCCTCTGAATTCGGAGTGCCCTTCGTGCTCAGCATGCATGCATGTGCAGCACGAGGGGCCAACACAAGCCTCTGAATTCGGAGCGCCCCTCGTGCTCGGCATGCATACATGATCAGCACAAGGGGCAAATGCAAGTCTCCAAATTTGGAGCGTCCTTCATGTTCAGCACGAGGGGTCAAGTCTCCGAATTTGGAGCACCCTTCGTGCTCGGTATACATATATGTGCAACACAAATGGCCAATACAAGGCTCCGAATTCGGAGCGCCCTTTGTGCTCGATATACATACATGTATAGCACGAAGGGCCAATACAAGGCTCCAAGCGCCTTTCGCACTTGACATGTAATGCTGTGTCAATTAAAATGTGAAAAGAAAACATAGATTGTGAACAAGTGCGAAATTCATATTATCATGATGTTTGGGGATACAAGAAACTGGTTATTCTATTTACACAGCATAGGTTGCTAAAAAAAATGCCGACTAAGTCTTCTTTGGATTTTCAACCTCTCCCTCATCGTTAGTCTTCTTGGGGTCATAGGCTTCAAACGACACTGTGTATTCTTGATATAATGGGGATGCCGCATCAACTCCCGCCGCCTGCAACACCTTGAGCCATCCGTGTTTGAAGCCACAATTCTTGTAACAACACACATCATCGGCTAGTTTCTTTATCGTCTTCTCAATACTGACCTTTCGCCCTTCAAAAAACCCTTTATCGTAAGCCCGAGGTTTTATAGCTTTGTACGCAAATATGGCTGCAGTATCTCTATCGGCTATGCCACGGTCCAACAAGCGCTGCGTGAGACTATCTTTCGACGGGTGCACCGCATCGGCCGTTTTCAATTTGGTAATCTTTGCTTTCTGAGCTTCATTTTCGGTCCGTTCTTCGACCTCCTTGAGTCGGCCCTCCAGATTCCATATGTGTCCATCTTTGTGCTCAATTTCTTTATGAGCAGTTCGAAGACGCATGTCGATCTCATAAGAACTGTATAGTCCTCTAACAAATCCATGAATCCCCTCTTTGAATAGGTCATAGTCTGCGCGCGTCACCACGGATTGGTGAACATTGGAAGGAAAGATTTGCCGAGTAAACTCAACTACCACGTTAGGATCATGAACAAGCAAATCTGCCTCCATCATCGGTTTATTGTGAATAAAGACAAAAAAACTTAATGAATGGGGTGGCTCACTAGGCTCATTACGAGCGACAGATGGGGTGCCTATGGTTTTTGCAATTCCCCTGGTTTGCGGCCTGGCAGATCTGTTATGTCCCTCCCTCCTAGGGGGTTTGCTTCGCTCACCAGGTGACCTATGTCTGTTCTTTTCTCCTCCAGCTCCAACGCCTTCACCACGTGAGTCATGGGTCATCTCGATGCCAAGATCTGCTAATGTTCTTCCCTCTCCTCTGCTATTGTAGAATACTCTCCCTGACATATATGCTTTTCAGCACTGAGAAGATGCAGTTGTCTTTGTAACTAGTTCTTTAGTAAGAACTATAAATTGTCTGCGGAGTGCGATGGGAACTATAAATTAGTTATCCGCATATTTAAGATCCTTGTGGATGACTGCAGAGATTGCTTGGCATTTATTATGTGTGTGCTCCATACCCAACGCTTCATTAAATAAACATCACGAGTAGAAATGTAGATTGATTCAATGCAGTTGGCAGTCATATGGGACAAGGGCAGATATATGAATCTATTCGGCTTCACACCTTCTGGACGCGAGTCCCGCCGAATAGACCCATCGTACCCCACTTGAACGCCGCATGGTGTGCGCATTAGCCTATTTCATATTCGGCGCAACAGGTGGTCAACTGGGACAAGGGCAGATATATGAATCTAGTCAGTATCACACCTTCTGGGCATGAATGCCACCGAACAGACACATCGTGCCTACTTAACCGCCGCATGATGTGCGCATTAGCCGATTGCATATTCGGCGCAACAGGTGGTCAACTAGGGTAAAGGCAGATATATGAATCTATTCGGCCCCACACTTTCTGGACTTGAATGCTGCCAAATAAACACATCGTGCCCACTTAACCGCTGCATGGTGCTCCTTAAATAGATAAGGCATGCCGAACAAGGCGTTTCGTGCGCGTTACTTAGTTTCCTTAATTAGAGTCTATTTTGCCATTAAGCAATCAAGAATCATGCAAAAATAAGTTTTCATTGATAAACTGATAAACTGGAGTCATTACATCTGTTTTACTTTAGACTTACATTACAGAAACAGAAAACAAAAAGAAAAGAAGTTTTCATTGATAAACTGAAGTCATTACATCTGTTTCACTTTATATATGAAAACGGCCCTATTACAGCATAAACAAAAACAACAAAAACAAAAAAAGAGAAAAAAAGATTCAAAAGTCCTTAGGGTCCGACTCCAGAGGCTGTACTTCTTCCTACTCATACGAAATTGGCATGTTAAACATGACTTTTGTTGCCGCCAAGGCTTTAAGCTAGCCATGCTTGAATCCTTTATTCTCGAACTTTAGAGCTTCATCAGTGTACTGTTCTTTAGCGGCTAACTCTCCGGCGTCAAAGAATTTGGCAGTCATCGATTTCACTTCTTCAATGGCTGAGTGTGCCTACTGGAGTTCAGCTTTAAGCTTGTCCAAGTCCGCTTGTGCCGTTTGTAGCACAGCGTTTGTAACGTTCTCCTGCTCCTTAGTAGCACAGCGTAGCAGGTCTATATGCTTTGTTTTCTCTTCTTCAATGACGGCCTTAGAATGTTCCTCCTTGGCCTTTTTTGCTTCGGCATCAACCTTTTGGGTGGCAATAGCTAGATTGGCTATAGCCGATTTGGCTTTGCCCTGTTTGGCCACCACCTCAGCCCTTAATGCATTGATCATTTCCAAGGCATTGAGTTGGCAACGTTCGATCTTAGCAATCCGCTTTGCGGCCTGGTGCAAAACCTAAAATACATAAATGACGAGCAATATCAAACTAAAAGATGTAAAGCATGGACACTTACCAAAATATCTGTGCAGCCAAAGCAATGAAAACCACATTCGGTTCGGTGTAGAATGCGGCCTTGTCCACTGGAAGGGCTATGGCCGTGGCTACCCCTAAAGCCACCACTAGATCCTTCATGGCGGAGGTGCCGGTTGTGAGTGGTGACCCTTTGACTTTTGGCTAGATTCTAAACGGTGCCACAAGTCAAGGGGGGGAGAAATCTGCGGCCTCTTTTCCATAAGAGATTGTTCGGCCATCTCCACTAATTCGGTAGCACGCTTCTCGGTTCAGTCACCAATTCCTCCAATGTAGGTTTGACTGTAATTTCAATGTCATCCTACGCCGACTCAGCCTCAATGACTTCAGTTACTGGAATGGTGATGACTTCTTCGGCGTTTGTCGCCTTCCGCCTTTCTACCATTTTTTTGGTGTTACGTCGTCTAGCAAACTGAACGAGGGATTCACCCGCCATGTCTTCTGAACTGACTCCAGGTAAATCATCCAAGTCTAGAAAAATATCTTCTTCTCGTGGACTTTCGATTTCTACTCGTTCACTGGAGCCAGCTTGCTTGAGGTCAAAGAGCTATTCTCTAGGCCGTTCGGCTTGGGAGAAAACCAACTCGATGTTTTCATTTCTGAATCGTTCGACATCAACAACTTGGTCTATGCCATTTTGGTTGGCTTCTTGGTTGACCTCTTCACTGTTGCCCTATTCAGTGGTAGATGATCCCCTGACGCCGATGTCTCTCAGATAAACAAAACTGGAAAAAACGAGAGCCGTAAGTTGCTGTTCGCCTCTCGGAATAGGAATATGATCGGCCGTCGAGAAGGTGGTGTAAGTTAGCTCGTACTGAACTAAGATGTGCTGGGCATGACCTTGGCCTTGTAGATTTGGCTGGCCGACGAATTCAAGGACCGTCTTGATTTGAGCGAGCACCGTCTCGTCAGTGGAAGCAAGGGACCTTTTCAAGTTGTTTCCTACATCAAAAATGAATGGTTAGATGGTATACATGCCAAATGAGAATAAAGCTTAGTTGGGATTAATTGGCGACCTGGTTCGCCCTAGCGCCTGGGAATAGGAGTTTGGCGATCTTCACCTTCACCGAATTTCCAATTGCCGCAAACGGCCACCATCATGTCATTCACTTTTTTCCAGAATTGGCAAGCATGGTGACCAGATGGTGATTGGTGTCTTTCGCCTTGAGGAAATATCGCCCTTGCCGACCAAAAGATTTGGCAAGGATGTAATAGTGCCAAATGGCTGAAATCCCTAAGTCAAGTTGGAGGCGGCGGTTTAATTCTATCACGCCCATCACGATTCAGTAGAAATTGACATTGGGTTGGGATGGAATCAAACCCCAATGCTGTAGTATAAATCTAAGAGTGGAATGGAGGGGAAAACAAACATCCCCTTCAACGATTGCCAGGAAGGGGAACACAATGGTGTTCTCATCAGCCCTCTCCATGTTCATTTCACCATCCTCAACTAATGACAGTTGAACGTCATCAGGGATAGAGAAGTAACGACGAAACACTATGACTCTGTCTTCAGAAAGAAGAGCCTTGAGGTGATTTCCCGTGGGAGGACCGGAGTGAAGATAATAAGACAAAGAAATACAAGGGGTTGAATCATAAAAATAAATGAGAAAATGGACCCTAGAGAACTTACGGCAAGGAATGAAAAGGGTCGTAGGCTGGACGAGAAGCAGGAAGGAGACGACGAGAGTCTTGGGGGTAGAAGTCATGAATGCTACACAACAATGAAGCTCAGGCGAAATGAAATGGTGGAAATATTTCAAAATGCATTAAATAAGGAGAGAACACGAAGAGGCAGGAAGCCACAATCATTATCAATCATGTCTATTCTAGCACGAGTGTTGAAAAAGCGCATCCGTCGTATTCCCAACTCCCAATATGTTTCCAAATGATGATGCCCTTTCAAAAACCCAATTCGCTACCTATACGGGTCTGCGGATAGTCGGCTACTCAGAGGGCAATTGTGGGAGCCGAATTTATATAGCCCACTATTATTGGGCCCCACTTGCGGATCGGCCCATTGGGCCTCATCCATCGGACTCATGAGGCTGAGTAACATCTTCAAATAGAAGCTGAGTACTCCCTTACAAGTCGGTATCATGTCTAGATGCCGATTCCTCGCCATAAAACACTAAGATCCGGACGAGGTGCAAAGTAGAGGATAAAACCTAAGAGGAAAAGGTCTATAAAAGGAGGAGGGAGATCCAATGATTAGGTATGTTAAAAAACTAATCTTCACACTAGATAAAAGAGAAGACTAACTAAACCATCGGAGTGCTAATTCCAGCACCCCAGACCGAAGCTGTTCTTGTTTCAAGTGCCTACAGGAGGACTGTTTAAGATCTTCTTGGATCCAGGAGTATTCCAAATCCATCATTCCATAGGAAAATTTTTATTTGGTGTAAAAAACCATCTCCAACTTTTTATCTCAAAACACCATCTCATTTTTCATCACAAAACCTCTCTAAAATCAACCTACCAAGTTGGAGGAGAAAGGCCTCTATCTATACTAGTAGGGGAGAGCCTTAGCTATGAAGGCTAACATCAATGAGGTCATTAAATGTCATTAACTCTAACCATTAGGGCAAGAGTTACAAAGGTTCAAAACTTCAAAATCATTATATAAATCATAATGTGTATATGATGTATAAGTTTTGAAAATTAAACCAGATGGGTTGCAAAATGGATACAGGTGTTAGGTCATAACCCGATCCGAGCCCAATCTCAAACACATGCAAAACTAAGCCCAACACAACTCAACCCAAAGCTCAAGATTAGGTCCAAGTCCAAGTCTGAGATCAAACCCAGGACATCCACAAGTCTAGACCCAGTCCAAATCTAAACCCAACTTTATTGATGCTCACTTTATGAGACAATTCTCATTCATAACTCAATGGTATTGGCTCATTATTTTTGTATTGCAATCTTTTAACTTAAGAGAATACAAAACCACTCAGGCCCACCTCAACCGGCGGTTGGGTCCCACTTTAATTTCGAATTAAAGTCGCTGAAAATTAGGACAGAATTTTAGGACACAATTAAAAATGAAATGTTCAAAATAAGTTTTTGACGAAAGTGTAGACATTTGACAAGAAAAGTATCATGTTTAGTTCATATGTCAATTTTTTTTTTTTTTATCAATTTTATTAATGCCAATGGATGGAAAAGTAACATTGAAACTTAACTTAAAGTTTAAGAATTTGCTTGTTACAATTTGAAGTGAAGGAACAAAATGCAAATGTATTGTGTACACATTGAAAAATATTACATAAGGCTAGATATCATTTTAGAAGATGAAAAACACTTTAAATCGACAAGGAAGATACAAAATTTGAGAGGATTCTAAGCTCGTCACAAAAGTTATGTTTTTACTCTCAGTTTAACTTTTTTGTTTTTTTACTTTTTATTCATCGAATTGTTCTAGAAATTGTTTAACTACTTGTTCTATATCAATAATTAATCCTTCACTAAAACTATTTGATAATTCTTTTGTGATCTTGATTACAAGATTTATTTTTTAAAAATGACGCATAATCTAATGTTTATAAAAGCATAAATTTTCAAATAAACTACTATTTAGCAAATAATTACTTAAATTACTTGGAATTAGTTTCTTTTTTTTTTTTTAAAGTTATAAACATTATTATGTAATCTAGGTTTTTCGTAAATAAAGAAGTGTCACGTTACAAATAGTGCTACACAACCACTAGGCCAAATGAAAAGCTACCAAAAGAAAAATGAAACATCTTGTAACTTTATTAATCATGGTGAAAATTCTTTATTAGCAAAAACAAATTTTCCGATGGGTAAATGGAAAATTATTTTTAAGAATTTTAACGGGACAATTGAATCGTCAACACATATCTTGATCATTGCTTGGTTGGTAAAATTTGTATTAAGGTTGTGTTATTGAAACCTAACAAAAAAATTTACTAACACTAGCTCAACCCAACAATATCACTACATAGTAATCACACTTGACTCAATAATCACATAATACAACCCTTATAAAGAGAGAAAAATAAAATATGTTAATTTTTTTTTCATTGGATTTGAATCCGTAACCTTAGACCACCACATAACCATTAAGCCAAACGAAAAGCAACCGAAAGAAAAATTGAAACTCTTGTCAATGTATTAATCATAGAATTTTCAACTAATGATTCTTGGTTCTTGGAAACTTCCTCACATATTTAGCTTAAATAAAGGATCCACGTAGGAGCTTTTGTGGATGATTTGGTCCACGAATATTGTTTGCAATGATATAGTCTAGCTTTTATTTCTCAAATTGTTAGTGTATTATTGTATAGATATTCAACTGAATAATCAGTAAACACTTCTTGTGCACCTCATAAGTCATTAGTTTGATTTTCTTCTATCAAAATTATATAAGTGTGAAGATAAAAATCAATATTATTTAAATAGAAAAATAATTTTTAAAATAATATTTTTCATAATTTTAATGGGGTAATTAAAAAAATATATACTTCCCCTCAAGTCTCCATCTCTAGAGGATTATTTATTCGGTAATTTATACTTCCCCTTCTCTCTCCACCATTTTTTTCAGAGGTAATTTCTCTCAACTCTCTTTCTCTCTCTAATATGATGATAAAATTAACTAGAATTCTTATTACACTTTGGTTAAACTTTACTAAAAGTCAGACCCGGCCTTGAGATTTCTGAGGCCTAAAGCTGATAATCAACTAATAAATTGTGTAATGCTAAGTATTTTTTTATCAACAACTAATAAATGTCGCTTCATCCTCGCTTTATCAACAATTAAGGTAACTATTTTTTTTTTATTGTTTGACTTTTGGGGGGAACCCTTGCCAAACAGTTGTTTTCACAAGTAAATAAAAAAAAATGGCGTTCTATCAGTGTGCTTGGTTCGAGTTTTTTGGATTAAATTTTTTAAAAATTGAGTTTTTTAGCTTTCGTATTTTTTTGCTTTTAGTGAATATTTTTTAAATTTTAAATATATTTTTTATTTTTTTAGACGCACCTTATTTATATGTATCTTAAAAGTAAAAAAATTGTGAAAAAAATATTTTAAAAAATTAATAAATACATAAAAAATACAAAAAAATGTACTGAATTCTTATTTTTTTTTTGTATTTTTGGTTTTTAGTGAATTTTTAAAAGGTTTTTTTTCACAATTGTTTTACTTTTTAGGTATATTTATGTTAGGTATGTCTAAAAAGTTTAAAAAAAAATGCTTAAAATATTAAAAGAATTTCAGTAAAAACAAAAAAAAAACACGAAAAATAAAAAAATAGAATTTTCTTAAAAGTATTTTTGGAAAAATGAAACCTAGCAAATTTTTTTTTTTTGGGGGGTGTTTATAAAAAAAGGGTAAACTACAAATACATTTCTAAATTTTGTTTAAAATACAAATTTTCTCTTGTGATTATAAAAATTATATAATGTTTTTCAAATTTTTTAATCATATAAAAAATGACACATCTCATTATTTAACTATTAAGTCAATCAACAGTTTTTAATGATGTCAGAAATATATTTTAATTAACAACTATAATAATTTTATTGTTGTATAGCAGGAAAGTTCAGAATTTTATTTTTTTTATTAAGTCTTTTAAATTGACCCTTAAAATTTATTTTTTTTCCCGTTTTGGCCCTTTATAATTCTAGTTTTTCCTAGTTTATTCCTAAAGCAAACTTCTATAAAAAAAAAAATGAGACAGAAAATCATATATTGATAGTCACGTGGTATAAAATATTTTATTATATAATTCACACCTCTAATATAAATTCAAATTCTTATATAATAATATATTTTTTTTATTATGTGACAATTATTTTGGCATTTTTTTTTATCTAATTTTAAATAGAAGTTAGCTTTATGAGTAAATTGAAAAAAATTTGAAACATAAAAAGCCAAAATAAAAAAATAAAAAATAAAAACTTGAAAAGCCAAACTAAGAAAATGGCCAAATATAAAAGAGGCAATGCATAGTTTATCCAATGAGGAATTATGACAAAGAAGGTATTTGTAATTTCTGAAACTATAAGTAGCAATCCATATTTTAACAAATCTCACCAGGTTTATTTGTAATTTATCCTAAAAAAGTTATAAAATTGTTTTTTTGACTTAAATGAAAAAAAAAAATATTGTTTGCCAAATCAGAGTCTTTAGCGACCCTATTTACAAGTCTTTTGTCCCATATACCTTCATGCGAATTAGAGGAGGAGGGGGGGGGGGGTGCGTGGAAAAACAAAAAGCATGACTGAATTATAAAAATTTGAATTTAATTGGAAGCTTCAGAAATTAGATTTTCTGTGAACAATAGTGTTATATTCACACAAATTTTCTCCTCACAATCCTTTTAATGAGGTGGTAAGACAAAATGCATGGAAAGACAATTTGAGGAAATATTTGAATGTGGGTTAACTTTTCAAATTTTGCTTCTCACGTTATTTGGGAGATAGAAATTGTATGAATGAATCATTTTTCTTTTGTGAAATGAGTTTTTCGGTATTTAAAAACATACCCTACATGCCTTTGATATTGTCACTAGTTTTAATAAGGGCATGGCTTCTGTCCAGTCCTTAATCGGACTGGACCGTGCTATTGGGCTCGTGAGAGCCCACCACGGGTCCCGTTTTGATAATCTGAACCGTTTAATGTGTATAACTCGTTGAGTATTATATGCCTGAAAAAAATCACATTAATCGGATATCGATAGCTATGTGATCAAATCAGTTTTGTATAAAAAAAAAGAACGGTGAATAAATTAACAGTTGACAAAAATCTGATTTGATCACATAGCTATCGATATCCGATCAATGTGATTTTTTACAAGCATATAGTACTTGACGAGTTTTACACATTGCACGGTTCAGATTATCAAAACGGAACCCGTGGTGGGCCTTCACGGATCTAACAACACGGCCTAGTCCGATTAAAGACCGGACAGAAGCCATTCCCATTTAATAAAGCTAGCATAGATGGTCTTTCCTATAATGTCCATGATTAGAAACTTTAAGTTTTCTGTGATCTTGAGATGAAAGTCTTCAATGACAATAAAATTACATGTCTAGAATTCTTATATCTTGTTGCGCTCTCCACAAACCCCCTTTTTCAAAATATTACTATTTCGCTTGTTGAGGCCATGACTTTATTGCCAAATTTGTTGCATACATAAACTGGATTTATGTTGTTAAACTTTTTTACATAATTAAATTTCAGTTTAGAAGAGTTTTCATAATATTGATATTTAATCCACAATTTCTAGAATTTTATTTACAAAAATCAAAGTTTGATCCAATTCATTATTAATGTAAATCTAATCATATAAGAGTTAAAATTCTAGACATAATTTTTTAGCACTTATATTTTTGGTGCAAATTATTTCTTACCATTGGAAAAAGGAAACAGAAAAAAAAAGGTGTTATAAACATGAAGTAAAGAGTAATATTTTGAATACAAATTTAGAGAGAATTAAGTTCTTCAGAAACTTATATTTGGTTCTTCATGACCCTTTAAGCCTTCCGAATCTAGTTATATTATTTATTCAGTAATTTGGTTTGGAGTGTCCTAAAAAAGTGTACTTTTTGTCTTTTTACAAAAAGATGTGCAAAAAAGTAGAGATGTGATATGATGAAAAAAAGATAAAAAGATGAATTATATAGCGTACCATAAACCAAGCCTTAACTATATATTTCAATATAGTCCTCCTTTCTCATTTTCTATTTTTGCTTTCTTTCTCTTATCTGCTTCACACATCTATCCTTTTCTTCTTCCCCACTAATCTAAGGTCCTCTTTGAATCCAATCTCTCCCCCTCCCTTTAATACATTGACCCTATTGTTCAATTGAACAAGCCCACCTTTTCTAAGCCTCCACTGTTGAGCCCTATTCATGCCATTTCTAACCCCGCATATGATGTAGGAGATTCTATTTACATCTAAAAAATTATTTAGTATGTTTAATTTTTCAGTATTTTTTAAAAAATTATTTAGTATTATAATTTATTCTCAATACACCATATGTTTTTTTGCATACTACCTTTCAAAATAAAATCATAATTTATGATACATCCAAATAATAAACAAATTAAAAACTCTAAATTATACCATTTTGAAAAACCTTTTCAAAAATCTTTAAATAGATTTCTCATTACATTTATTCCTTTTATTCATATACAGGGAACAACATCACCGGCAAAGATGAAAAACGAAAAAGGACGACGTCGGCAACCCCCAACCCCCCGTTGCTAGTCTCTCTTTCAAACCACTTTAAAAAACCGTTTAAAATTTTTTTAAAAATAAATTTCTCATTACATTATTTATTTATTTATTTCTAGGGAAATGCTTATTCGCAGCTATATATGCCAAGCAGGGCTAGTAAAGCTGGGTTTTTTCTATATGCACATGTAAATATGAGTTGCAAAGCTCTACTCGAAACTTGAAACTGTTGATCAAATACCAAAATTAGTTTTTGATTACTTGGTTTTGACTGGATGGATGGATGGATATGTTGAGATAGGAGTGTTTTTATTGATCTACAGAACCTTCACCTATGCATCTATATGATTTCTGACGAACGAATATTTTGTTGATTATTATTTTTATTTATTGTTTGATTTTGTTTATTTTTTTTTTATTTGCAAGTAATAACACAATAAGAAATAATGATGTTGATAATAATGACGAGTTTTGATAAAGTGGATTGGAATTTTGGAGTAAGAAAGAAATGTAGAAAAAAATAATTGAAATTTTAGGAAGAAGATAAATAGAGTTGAAAATGAAGAATATATATGTGTGTGATTTGAGTGTACATGAGAAAAAAAAAATTTATTTTAGAATTTATTGTGTATTGTCCTTATTGATAAATTTATATTATGGTATTAAATTATTATTTGGGTGCAAAATCACAAGTTGAGATCCTCTCCTTGAGCTCTCTTCTCGCCTCTCTACTTACAACGGTGGAGATGCATTATGAGTTGATCCAACGGACTAAATTTGGGTGGACAAAGCAAATTTGAATTTGTTTTATTTTATTTTTTATTTTCAAATAGCTAAATCTGAACCGTTTAATCAACTCACAATGCATCCATATCGTTGCAAGTAGAGAGGTAAGGAGAGTTCAATGAGAGGATCTCAACTCCAAAATCACCCCTATGATGTGGATCCTATTCCAACCTCAAGTCCAATCTTTAAAGCTATGTTTGGTTAATGAATTTGGAAAGAAATTTAAAAATAAAAAGAAAAAAAATATATAAAAATAAATGAAACTTATCAACCACTGAAAAAAAAAATCTTTGACTGATTAAGGGCTCCCTATTAAGCTCCAAAAAGGGTCATTAGGGAAGAAACCTAGCTCTAACCTGGCTTTGCCTTCTATTCCCACTGATTCCAGTCATCACTCTGTTTTTGTGGGGATATATTTTCTGAGTACCAACACGTGGCATGATGACGCCGACGTGTCAGCCGACGTGCCACGTGTCGTGGTAGTTACACCAAGGTGATCTCGGAGTTGCCGAGGTTATCTCCGAAAATATCGGAATCCGAGATAAGCGGATAAGGGACAAGAGTCCTAGGACAAAGAGGAAACTTAGTTAAGATAAGGATAAAGCTCTTTGGGAGTTTATCTTTATCCCTTGAGGAATCCAAAGTGAGCACTAAATTGGAGTCCATAGAAGTCATGCTTCTAGTGGGACTTGGATTGAGTTAACTATAAAAGAGAGGCACCCTCGTGGGTCTAAGGTACGCAATTTTATGTTTTGAGCATTAAGTTTAGCACTTGATTATCTTTGAGAGATATACTGACTTGATCGTCGGAGTGCCCCCGGGTGGAAGAACCACCGCCGGAGCCTTTTCTTTCTGTTAGAGGTCAACAAGGTGCCATCTATTCTGCCAGTGTTCTACAGCTGAATTACTAAGCGGGCAGTGTGGTCAAATTTTTACCCACACAATTTGGCGCCGTCTGTGGGAAGCTTAGAAGAATAGATGGCCAGTGACGGACAGAGGGAAAACATTGGGGGCGACACTCTTGCTGGGAGTGATAGACCAATTGACCTTGACGTTGAAAAGGACAACCATAGTACAGAAAATCATGACTAGGGCCACGGAGAAAAAGACGTCGGCCAGGAGGGCGACGCTTCAAAAAGGACAAACCAAAGCAAGTACTATAACGAAGATAACCTTCAAGTTTGGAGGGATAGGTGCCTACGAAGGGATGAGGAAGTAAAAGACTTGGCAAACAAGCTGGCAGACCTACAGTCAGTGGTCAACTTCATGATGCAAAACAATGTTATGCAGCCACCATACCCGCTGCAAGATACGTCGATGCCAGCAATTAATACCCAGAAGGGAGGAAGAAAAGCAATCCCCGAAGCCCCTCAGCACACCAGGAGTGGAAGCCACTCTCACTGACCTTCCAGGGAAGTCGGACGAGAGGAACCAAGGCAAGAAGAGTCCCGAAGGACACATCGCATGAAGGATCCAGGGCCCAAAGAACATCGGCATGTTCAAAGGCAAGCACTCTACTTTGACACAACCCACGGAGAAAGATCGAAACGGGCCCACCACGAGGCCGAAAGTAGTGTGCCAAAAAGATTGAAGTCCAAAGATAGCTGAGCTCCAAGAAGGAGTAAAGAAGACTTGAGGGATTACCTCAAAAGGAGGCAACAGAATGTTGAAGCCGAGGTAAACTCTCCAGTTAAGCCAAGGACAGCATTCTCGGTGGAACTGGACAAATTTGAAACGCCAAAGAGATTCAGTATGCCGAGGTTCCAAATCTATGATGGTAAGTCAGATCCCAACTTCCATGTTGGGTTATACCTGAATTCAATGGCATTATATAGTGGGAACGAGCCGTTGCTCTGCAAAGTATTCCCCTCATCCTTTGGGGAGATTGCATCTGATTGGTTCCATAAATTACCGAAGGGAAGCGTAAAGAATTGGGAAGGCCTGGCCGAGATGTTTGTGGCCAGGTTTGTGACAAACAAGCTGCAGCCCCTGAGGGTCGACGCCTTGATGGCTTTAAGAATCACCAAGGATGAAGGCCTTAGAGCCTACGCAAAGAGGTACTACGAGGTGTTCAATCGAATACCCGAATACAACCAAGAAGTGGCAGTCGTGTCTTTCAAGAACGGCCTGAAAGACGACTGCCCACTACGGAAGTCTTTGGCAAAAACATTGCCAAAAAGCATGGAAGAACTCATGGCAAGAATCGAGAAGTACGCCAGAGCCGAGGAAGATACGTCGGGAAACAAAGAAATAAAACAAGAGAAGGGAAACGGCTCGCCAAAGCGAGGCCGAGGTAACAACGGGCCGACCAAACAAGAAACGGAATTGAGAAGTAAACAGGCAGTGACGACAGTATTCCGAATCCCAATCCATAAAGTCCTGGATCAAATTCGAAACCAACCCTATTTCAGGGCACCGGCAAGAGCACCAGGGGAATTCATGGGAAGAAACATTGGTAGACGTTGTGCCTATCACAATGAAGAAGGGCACCCAACCCAGGGTTGCAGAGCCTTGAAAGCACACTTAGAGGATTTGGTAAGGCAAGGCCTTCTGAGGGACCTGGTCGATGAAGCCAGAACAAGGGAAGAACAGGCAAGATTGCCTCAAGCACCAGCAGCTCCGCCTTCCCCAGCACAGCAACCACAAGCAGGAGGACCACGGGTGGTTAATGTGATCCACTCAAGGGTCAACGAGAACGAAGTCAGAGGAGAGACCCAGAGGGTAAGACATTTACAGCATGTCTACCAAGTCGGGGAAAAGAGACATCGGCCAGAAGAGTGCCAAGGACTGATGATAGCCTTTACTGAAGCCGACCTGGAGTTGGTCCAACATCCACATAATGATGCCTTGGTAGTATCCCTCCAGGTTGGGGAATACCAAGTGAGACGCATCCTGATAAATCAAGGCAGTTCTTGCGACATCATGTATGTCAGATGTTACAAGGAGCTGGGCCTTCACCCTGATGACTTAGAGCAATCCAACGGCCCAATGGTCGGCTTCAATGGAACGCCGACATGGCCACTGGGCGCAACAAACTTGGAAGTACAAGCCGGCACTAAGAAGATCAAGACAGAGTTTCTGGTAATTGACACGCCCTCGCCATACAACATCATCTTGGGAAGGCCATGGTTACATGCAATGGGGGCAGTTCCCTCAACATTGCATCAACTATTGCGCTTCCCAACAGAACATGGGATCGAAGAAGTCAGAGGAGATCAACTACAGGCGAAGAATTGCTCCATGGCAGCAATGAAAACCACCTGCAACGTTCACGAACCAATAAAGGCAGAGATTGAAGAGGAGGACATGGAGGTCCTGGAAGACGTCGGCAAAGAACCAGCCGAGAAGAGCGAAGAGGCGCTAAAAAAAATCCTTGTCCAGGAGGGCGACGAAGAGCACTTCTTTCTTTTCGGCACAGGCTTAGCCGAAGAAGAGGAAAGAGAACTGGAAGATTTTTTGAGAACAAACATAGAGGTGTTTGCCTGGACACCTTATGAAATGCCTGGCATTGACCCCGAGGTCACTTGCCACAGGCTGAATGTCGACAGGTCGGCAAAACCTGTGATTTAACGAGCCAGAAGACCGATGTTGATGCACATCGAAGCAGTAGAAGAAGAGGTAGAGAGACTTCTAGAGGCCAGGGCCATCTGAGAAGTTCACTACCCGACATGGCTGTCCAACACAGTAGTGGTGAAAAAGAAGAACGGCAAATGGAGGGTCTGTGTAGACTTTACCAGCCTCAACAAAGCCTGCCCCAAAGACAGCTTTCCTCTGCCCAAAATTGACTAGCTAGTAGATGCTACTTCAGGGCATGAAATGATGAGTTTTCTAGATGCATACAGGGGGTACCACCAGATTGCCATGTACCCTCCAGATGAGGAGAAGACCGCGTTCATCACCCCTAAAGGCCTGTACTGATACAAGGTAATGCCTTTTGGGTTGAAAAACGCAGGAGCAACTTACCAAAGGTTAGTAACAAAGATGTTCAAGCACCTGATTGGCAAAACGGTAGAAGTCTACATCGATGACATGGTCGTGAAGACCAAGGAATCAAAGGGTCATCTTGCCGACCTAAAAGAGATCTTTGATATACTCAAAACATACCGGCTCCGACTCAACGCATCAAAGTACGCGTTTGGAGTTGGATCAGGTAAGTTTCTAGGGTATCTGGTAACGAGAAAGGGCATAGAGGCCAGCCCAGACCAAATCAAGGCCATCCTGGAGCTGAAGAGCCCGACGTCGGCAAAACAGGTTCAGATGCTTATTGGAAGGGCCGCAGCCCTAAACAGATTCATCAGCAGAAGCTCAGATAAGTGCAGACCCTTCTTCAACCTGGTAAAAAAAGCCACAGACTTCTTGTGGACAGAAGAATGCGAAGCCGCATTGACCAACCTGAAGAAGTACTTGACAACGGCCCCAGTCCTCTCAACACCTGAACCTGGGGAAGAACTGTTTTTGTACTTGGCAGTTTCAGAACACGCAGTCAGTGCAGTACTAATCCGAGAGAAAAATGGGGAGCAAAAAGCTGTTTATTATGTAAGTAAAACCTTGGCTGATGCAGAAACAAGGTATCTACCACTGGAGAAATTAATGCTGGCCTTAGTAATGGCTTCAAAGAAGTTGAACCATTATTTTCAGGCGCACAAGATTATGGTCCTAACAGAGCACCCACTGAAGTCCTTGTTGCAACAATGAGACTTAACAGGAAGGATAGCAAGATGGGTAGTAGCCCTGGGCCAGTATGACCTGGAGTTCAGGCCGAGAACAGCAATAAAGGGCCAAGTTTTGGCCGACTTCGTGGCAGAATTTATGCCTAAAACCGTTGAACATCGGGCTCCGTTGAACATCGGGCTCCGTTGAGCCGAGATGAGCAGTGTCCCAGCAAGCAAGGAGAAGCCCAGCCAAAGGCAAAAGAGCAAAGGAAGGAAAAACTCAGACCCTGCAGCATCTACATCGGTGATTCATTCAGACTGTTCGTCGATGGAAGTTCAAACCGTCAAGGAGCGGGGGCAGGAGTACTGCTGATATCTCCAGATGGAGAAATAATAGAACAGTCCATCCGTTTGGGGTTCAAGGCCTCAAACAATGAAGCGAAGTACGAAGCATTAATTGCAGGGCTAAAACTGGCAGCAGCAGCAGAAGCAGATGAGGTAATTGTTTTTTGTGATTCACAACTTTTTGTTAACCAGTCAACAGGAGAATTTGCAGCCAGGGATGAAAGAATGTCAGCATATGCAAAAGAAGTCATCAGATTGGCAGCTCTATTTCAGAACTGCCGACTACTCCAAGTTAGCCGAGATGATAACACCCACGCCGACGCGTTGGCTAACCTGGCAAGCTCAATGCAAACTGGAAAAACAAGGACAATTATGATCGAATACATGTCGGGCCCGAGCATAGAACCACAGAGCACAAAGCAAGAAGCATTATACATGGACTTAGGACCAAGCTGGATGGATGCAATCGTTGCATTCCTAAAAGAGGGAAAATTGCCAGAAGACCATAAGGAAGCACATAAGATCAGATTGAAGTCGGCCAGATTCTGCCTAACAGCAGAAGGCCATCTCTACAGAAGGTCTTTTACCGGACCCCTTTTAAGGTGCGTACACCCTTTGCAGGTTGAAGATTTTTTATACGAGATTCATGAAGGGATTTGTGGAAGCCACACTGGGGGCAGATCATTAGCCCACAGGGCCATTACCCAGGGGTATTGGTGGCCCTACATGCAAAAGGATGTTGAAACCTACGTAAAGAAATGTGAACAATGCCAAAGGTTTGTACCTTTGATACATCAGCCAGCTGCTGACTTGAACCCAGTATCCAGCCCTTGGCCGTTTGCCCAATGGGGCATGGATCTAGTTGGGCAACTTCCCCAGGCAACTGGGCAGAGAAAATACTTGCTGGTAGCAACAGATTACTTTACAAAGTGGATAGAGGCAGAACCTCTTGCCAAAATCCGAGATGTGGACGTCAAGAACTTTATATGGAGAAACATCATTACCAGATTTGGGATTCCAAGAGCAATTGTTGCCGACAACGGAACACAGTTTGACAGCAAACTCATCAAGAACTTTTGTGCAAAATTCAATATCAAGAATTACTTTTCAACACCAAGTTTTCCCCAAAGTAATGGGCAAGCAGAAGCATCCAACAAAGTAATTTTGGATGGAATAAAGAAGAGGCTGCAGGCAGCAAAAGGAAAGTGGGTAGACGAGTTGCCCAACGTACTTTGGGCATATCGGACTACGCCGAGAAGATCAACAGGGGAATCCCCCTTTGCCATGGCTTATGGCACAGAAGCAGTCATCCCATTGGAGATCGGCATCCCAGGGATCAGAACCCAGGGAGTAGAGAATGGCACCAATGACGTACTCTTAGCCCGAGATCTGGATCTTTTGGAAGAACGAAGAGAAAAGGCTACAATTCAGCTTGCAGTATACCAGCAACAGCTTGCTAGAGCTTACAATAAGAAGGTTAATCCAAGAGATTTTCAAGTCGGTGACCTAGTCTTGAGAAAAGTCGTCGGCAACAAGAAGGATCCTAGAGAGGGCAAGCTTGGCCCAAACTGGGAAGGACCCTACAGAATTACTTCAGTATTAGGCAATGGAGCTTATCAGCTTGAAGATAACGAGGGCAAAGCACTGCCAAGACCTTGGAACACTTGTAATTTGAAAATTTTCTATCATTAGATGTGCATTATTTTTGGCCGATGTTATCAATAAAGTTTTTTCAGAGTTCTCTCAACACATATGACTGATAAAATTACATATTTTTTGGAGACATGAATAATGAGAACCCAAGTAGAACTCAGGTTCACATTGGGGGCAGAGAGAAGACCGAGATTATTCCTTAATTCACTTGTTGAAATTTGTAGCAATTTACAAGTTGGAATTAAGCTGATTCCTTATCTTCACTTGTTGAAATTTGTAGCAATTTACAAGTTGAAGTTAAGCCGAGATTATTCCTTATCTTCACCTGTTGAAATTTGTAGCAATTTACAAGTTGAAGTTAAGCCGAGATTATTCCTTAATTCACTTGTTGAAATTTGTAGCAATTTACAAGTTGGAATTAAGCTGATTCCTTATCTTCACTTGTTGAAATTTGTAGCAATTTACAAGTTGAAGTTAAGCCGAGATTATTCCTTAATTCACTTGTTGAAGTTTGTAGCAATTTACAAGTTGGAATTAAGCTGATTCTTTATCTTTACTTGTTGAAATTTGTAGCAATTTACAAGTTGAAGTTAAGCCGAGATTATTCCTTAATTCACTTGTTGAAATTTGTAGCAATTTACAAGTTGGAATTAAGCTGATTCCTTATCTTCACTTGTTGAAATTTGTAGCAATTTACAAGTTGAAGTTAAGCCGAGATTACTGTTTCTTAACGCTTGTTGAAATTTACAAGCCGAAGTAAAGCCGAGGTTATTGGTGGAACACTTGAAGAAATCTATAGGTTGGTCCGACCAAAGAAGATGCTTAACACTTGTTAAAATTTGTAGCAATTTACAAGGTGACGTTAAGCCGACATCTGATCATCCGTCGAAATTTGCAGCAATTTACAAGTTGAAGTAAAAGCTAAGTATATTGTTCAAATACTTGTTGAAATTTGCAGCAATTTACAAGTAGACCATTATTTAACACTTGTTATAACTTGAGAACAGTTTACAGTATATGTTAACACTTGTTGAAATTTGTAGCAATTTACAAGTAGGTTAGACTGAGATCACTGTTTACATACTTGTTGAAACTTGAGAAGAAACTTGCAGAGTTAATATTGAATAGTATATGTTAAACACTTGTTAGAATTTATCAAGAGTTTTCAGGTCTGTATCTTGCCGAAGTAAAGTTTGATGTTGTTGTACCCGAGGTATGTAACCCCGAGGAGATTGCACAAAGGTGGCAAAATATAAAAGGCATACAACCATACAGAAGCAAATCGAAGAGAAATTAAAAGATTAAAGCATCCATAGAAAAACAATTGCAGTTATATACAAAGGAAGGCACATCGGCCATAAAAGGAAGTTTACATTGTTCAGAAAACAAAACAGAGTATAAAAAGGCAAGGAAATAAAGACATTCAAATCAGGATTCTTCAGCATTAACAGCTGGAGGCGCTGGGACCTCGGAAGATTCTGGCGGAACCTCCTCGGTAATCTTTTCTGCTTCAATCTCGGCGTCAATCTCTGCAAGCGTTTCATCAAGACTTTTTTCGGCTGGAGGAACGTCGAATGATACTTGTTCAGGAGTTGCCTCCTTAATAACCTCCTCATCCTCTTCATGAGTCAGGTCTAGGATTTGATCATCCTGAGGAAGAGATTGGGTCTCATCGGCATCCTTGGGCTTCCTTACTAGAGCATCACCGTCATCCTTATCCTCATCCTCGGCTTCAGACTTAGACTCAGATTCTTCTTCGGCCTGACTTAGAGGTGGAAGAGGAGGAAATGGGAGAGGAATAGCTTCAGCCTTGCGCAATGGCGAGTCATCTGGGATGTTGAGCTTTTTGGCAAGGGCCATCCAACCAAGGGAGAAGCCCCTGTTGCATGCCTGCCTAACTTGAAGTTTGTATTCCTCAGTGACGTCGGCCATGCCTTGGGCATAGGCCTTCTCATCAACCTCTTTGATTTCGGCTTCTTTGGTGGCCAGAGCCTTCTGAAGCTCTTTCTCAGCCTGAGCCATTTTTTATTTAAACTCCTTCTTTTTAGCCTCGGCAACTTTTCTAATAGCCTCAGCAGACTCCGCTTTTTCTTCGGCCATCTGCTGGGCCTTAGTAGCGGCCTCGGCCTGATCTTCCAATTTCTTCATCTTTGATTCAAGAGATTTATTATCCTTTTTGAGGACAGAAACCTCCCTCTTCATGTCGGCCAATCTTTGCCGATTTTCAAAAGATTGCATTGAAAACGAATGGGCGTGCTGGATGGCCTGAAAGAAAACAGAAGTGTTAGAAAATCTTCTAAGTATGAAGCAGAAAGAAAAGTCAAAAGTCAAAACAGGAACACTTACTTGAACGGAGTGCTGGAGCATTAGAGCGTAGTTCTCATACTCGATGTCCCAGCATTTCGCTCCAGATCCCTTGGAAGGAGAAGAGCAGTACTGAGGGCGACACCGACATTAATGTCGTCGGCACTCTTAGTTGACATGATTGGCCTGTCCTCCAAAGTCAACTTTGGGGCCCAGGGGACATCGGGTTTCTTGGACCCCGAAGTAGTAGCTGAGGCAGACCTCGGCTTCTTTGATTGGGTGGACTCGGAGGGTTGGGTCTCAGCGGACCTTTTTGCAGGAGCAGAAGAAGTCTTCTTACTCTCAGCCAGTTTTGAGATAGGCAAAGTGTCCTCAGATTCAGTCTGAGTCACTTTGGCCTTCGACTGAGCCCTTTTTGTTCTTTTTGGCTTTGGTGGGGGCATGGATTGGGTTGGTTCAGCATCAGCATCAGTTGGGAGGTCGGCCAGAAGATCTTGGGTGATAGGCTTTAGGCGAACCATTTCGGCAGTTTTGACAAGGCGTCGCCGACATTTTCTTTCTGGAATTGGGATTAAGTATGTGGTTGAAGTGGATGGTTGATTGGTTGGGTCAGACGTGGACTCTTGATCTATCCGGGATGTAGAAGCAGTTTGAGTTGTGGCAGTAGGGGGAGAGAGGCTCTTTTTCTTCGACCTTGGGACGTCCGGCAGAGTTGATTTGTACGTCGGAATGAAGTTCAGTACCAGTGGAGCCTTGCGCTTGTGGATTGGAAGATCTAAGAGCTTTTTCAGGTCTTTGCCTGGAAAGTAGGTTTGACGGAAGTTTTTGGGTGGCTGATGAAGATCTGCAAGACAAACAAACAGACATTAGAAACAGGCAAAGTTTTGAAGACTTGGAAAAGAAATAACTAAGTATTGATACTGGGCTCTTACCCTTGCCCTCTTTAACTGTTCGATTAAGAGGGTAGAGGTGAACATCTTCGTCTGGGCCAAATTCCCAATTTCCCGAAGCAATGACAAAGTCATCCCCGGCTCCCTTGTTGGAATCCGGGAGGTCGGCTACAATTTTGAACTCGGTGGACCTCGGCTTGAGGTAGTAGACATAACCTTTTTCCTTCAGGTTAAGGGGGCACATGGTATAACAAAATTGGATATCGGCAAGGGTGATCCTAACGTTCTCTTGCCTAGCCAGGGCTATGACACCATTAATCACTCGATAGGAGTTGATGGTAAGTTGCATAGGGTTCAACCTATAGTAGTGGAGAACCTCGCGAAAGAGGGGATTGAGTGGAAGCCGGAGTCCACATTCAGTAAAGGCTACAATAGGAAAGGGCATCGTATGATCTGTGGGCATGATGGAATCATCATCCCCAGCTAGCCTGAGGTAAACATCGGCTGGGATGGAGAACTCCTGCCTAAAGTATTCGAGTTTTGTTGGGGTATTTACCCTATGTCTCCACATGCCCATAACGTCGGCCTAAAGTCAGAGGGCTAGGTCTCAGAAAGGAGGTGTTCTTAAAGGGTTATTGGAACCTCGGCAACAACCTAGGTAAGTATTGGTACAGTTTGTTTCAGTTTTCCCTAAATTAAAGGTTCTACAAACAAATCCCAAGCCTAAGAACTGTGAAGATGAAGATCAAAGGCACAGATCTGGAAAGGAAAAACAGAAAACAAGAAACAAAGAATGACGTTTCAGAATCAAGAACAGAGGTATGATTCTCAAAAGCGAAAGAAGTACAGAAGTAAAAGGTCAAGAACCGTGGCAAGAAAAGTGTTGAAACAGTGCAAGTGTTCAAGATATAAGTGAAATCATGAATGGACACATCCAGATGAACAATCCAAGGTTTGAACAAAACAAAAATGGCAGCAAGTAAACGAAAGCGCATAGAAGAAATTGGGAATAAGAGAAACAGAATCTTACCAGAACAAATGGAGCCGGAATGAAAGTCGCCGAGGTAGGGCAACAATTGCAGACACAGTAGAACGGCGAACGCTTCGCTGAAATGGAGGAATGAAGACGGTTGTAGAGCTTGGAGTTAGAACAATGGTGGATTTCAGAAAGTTTAGAGAGAGAGAGAACCAGAAATTCGAATGCATAGAGTAAGGAAAATAAGATAGAAGGAAAAGTTTTGTAAAAAACTTGAAACGGCGGCAAAAGTAGGGCATTTATTGCGCCTGGAGCAACACACACGTCAGACGGCGCAGACAGGTGAAAGACAGCTTTCAAGCGCGTCACAGACACGAGCCAATAAAGATAAAGCACGTAAGGGGAACGGTTAGAAGTGCATGACAGCTCATGCGCGTGGGGGAGTTCATTTGAATTCTTGTTCTCCGAAGAGAACACATCGGCTTAAAATGAATTATATCGGCTGAACAGTTTTTGAGCCACTATGCAGGAAGAAATAACGATATAGGTTCCATCACCTCAGAATGCCGAGGTAATAGAACCTAGGGGGCAGTTGTGGGGATATATTTTCTGAGTACCAACACGTGGTATGATGACGCCGACGTGTCAGCCGACGTGTCACGTGTCGTGGTAGTTACGCCGAGGTGATCTCGGAGTTGCCGAGGTTATCTCCGAAAATATCGGAATCCGAGATAAGCGGATAAGGGACAAGAGTCCTAGGACAAAGAGAAGACTTAGTTAAGATAAGGATAAAGCTCTTTGGGAGTTTATCTTTATCCCTTGAGGAATCCAAAGTAAGCACTAAATTGGAGTCCATAGAAGTCATGCTTCTAGTGGGACTTGGATTGAGTTAACTATAAAAGAGAGGCACCCCCGTGGGTCTAAGGTACGCAATTTTACGTTTTGAGCATTAAGTTTAGCACTTGATTATCTTTGAGAGATATATTGACTTGATCGTCGGAATGCCCCCGGGTGGAAGAACCACCGCCGGAGCCTTTTCTTTCTGTTAGAGGTCAACAAGGTGCCATCTATTCTGCCAGTGTTCTACAGCTGAATTACTAAGCGGGCAGTATGGTCAAATTTTTACCCACACAGCTTTCATGCCATTCGAATCTATAGCAAAAGATTCTAGATGAGCATTCATCTCCTTCTGATCAGGCCATCCAAGTTGCTAAGCTCTTGGCATCAATTTGTTGGGTCATGAGGATGTTTTTCTAAATGATTTCATTGAAATCGAGCTAAACAACAAAGCCAAATTCAAAAAAATCAGCAATCGCAAGTGATGAAGATCATCTCGTGGAATGTCAGAGGTATTGGGAAATCAGAGAAGAAAAGAATGGTCAGAAAGAATGATTTGGTCTATTTGGGGAAAAGGCGACTTCCAATGGGAATTTCTTATGCTATTGGCCTCTCAGGTGGTCGGAAAACCAAAAAAGAGGCGAAGAATAAAGGATCTTGTCGTGTCTTGAAAAGTGGATGTGGTTGTCATTCAAGAACTAAAATTTGGAGCGTAAAATCATATCAATTTGGGGGGAGTGGAATATGATAGTCTTTTAAGAGGACTAATATATCTATGGGATCCAGCAAGTGAGATTCTGTAGCAAGGGAATTGGATGATCTGCTGCTGACTAGGGTGTTTTGAAGCAATGGAAGTGCGTGAAGCCGTGCTTCGTTGATGCCTTCGGCGAAATCGTAGCATAGCAGGAGTGTGTAATGCTTTGTTTTGTTGTTATTTTGGGAGTTAGCTTAAGTGTGACAGGGGAGTCTATTGCAGTAGGGGTTTGGGAGTATTGTTGGTAGCTTTGGATTATATGGGAAAAGGCTTTGAAGAATGAGTATGGAGGTATTTTAGTTGGTCAATTAGGAGAAACCTGGGTCCTATTCTATTTTTGTTTACTAGTTTATGTGTTTTTTTTCTTGGTCGGTTGGTTGCTTACCAACTTATCATGCTGCTTGTAGATGATTAGGTTTGATAAATGTCGTCAATTTTATTGGGATCATTCTGCTCTGCTATGATGCTTGTGTATCCATCTTTTTTATTAATGTATATTGTTATGTTTTTCATTCATCACTAAAGTTTCTTTCACCAATCTAAAAAAAAAAAAATGCTATTCTTATTACCATTTCATCTACCATATTAATAGATAACACTATTTCATAAATCACATTTATTGTAGCCAGCCACATGTTTTACAACAGGAAGTGATTATTCATACTTTGAATTATGCGACAAATATTTGATTTAATGTCAATCAAATCTCTCAAATATATATGAAAATGTAAGATTGTCCAAAAAGTAAAAAAAAAACATTTGTTTATCCTTCATGAAGAAGGCGCTTCCTATTCAGGAGGTCTACGAAGTACACAAAATTTTAAACTTTTTTTTCACTAAAGAAAGGCCTAAAAGAGGGGTTTTGGCCACACACACACACACAAAAAAAAACCCAATAAAAAAGTAAAATTTTTGTGACTGTCTTTCAGTATTTAAAAACCTACCTTACATGCTTTGATTTGCCACTAATTTTAATAAAGTTTGCATAGAATGTCTTCTCTAATATTGACTTAGAAGTTTTAAGCAAGTCTGTCATCACCTTACCTTAATCTTGACCTTGACCTTGACTTGAAGTCTTCAATGACAATAAAGTTATGTATCTAGAATTTTTATATACTGTAGAAATTTTTTTTTAAATATGTAATTTAGATTCATTTTTATTTTGTATGGGAATTAATTGAAATCACACATTACGTTTTTTAGGTATTTTTTTTTATGACATTCAATCTTATTAAGTTGCTATATATCTTTTCATTTATTTGACAATAATGAGGCATTATAATTAATTAACTTATATGTAACATTAGGACACAATTAGAAGTGAAACATTCAAAATAAGCTTTTAGTGAAAGTGTAGAGGTGTTAATGAAACGAGAAAAATATCATGTGTAATTTCATTAATGCTAGCAGATGGAAGAGTAATATTGAAACTTAACTTTAAGTTTAAGAATTTAAGTGTTACAATTGAAAGTGAAAGAATTAAGTGCAAATGTATTATGTACAGAACGAAAAATGTTAAACAAGACTAGATATCATGTTAGTAGATGAAGAACACATTGAATCCATAAGGAATACATGAAATTTGGGAGTATTCCAAGCTCGTTACAAAAGTTATGTTTTTACTTTCAATTTGACTTTTTATTTACTTTTTACTCGACTAATTGTTTAAAAAATTCTTTAACTACTTGTTCTATATCAATAATTAACCCTCCACTAAAACTATTTGATGAGTCTTTTGTGATCCTGATTACAAGTCCTCTAACCTAGTACTCACTAATCAAATATACATAATAAAATTTACTTTAAAAAAAGAAAGAAATATCATTTTGTCCTCTAAACTATTATGCGAAAATCAATTTAGCACCTAGACTTTTTTAAATTTGATCAATTTTCCCCCGCCATTTGTTTTTGTCTACAATCAAACAAAATGTGCTGAGTTCCCCCTAAACTATTATTTGAAGGGAACATAAAAGGCTTTGGCTTCCAAATCAAGTTGTAGTGTTGAACGGTTGAACTAGGGTTCCTTTCTCTTGCAAATCAAAATTAGGGTTTTTAAATTTCTCACACAATATAGAAATCAACGTTTAGCATTCAACGAAGGTCACAAAATCACATTGGAAATTGATATTGAATGATGGGTTGGGTTCGGAGAGAGAATGATGGTGGTCGAACAACCTTATGCTTATTAAACATCGATTTGTTATGTAATACTAATTTAATGTCCCTTTTTTAAAATAAATCTTTATGTGTATAACCTTACATTAAAAACCACATTGATACAATAATGCACCGTGAGATAACCAAGCATATCCATAGCTTTCTCTCTCTTCCATTCCATGTCTGTAGTTTTGCTTCCAGCTTATTGACCTTCTTCAACAATCCAGGGACGATCTGCAATGCCTATGAGCACATGGTTGGGTCTACCCAGGTGAAGTGATTTCAACCACTATTGGGACAAGTGAGGAACCTCCTACCAAGATTGCATCAGTCTATGATGTTTGTATCACCCTTTGTCTTCTACAAAAGTTGCACATCACGTCTTCCATGCCACTTGAGATCCATGTTCTTTCAGTTGACTTCCATCTTTGCTTATTTCTTGACCCTCGATTGTTTCTAATTTTCTCTCTCAAACTATGAGACAAACATGCTCTGTTTCTTTTTTCTATTTCTGTATTAAATATCTGAAGGGGAATGCCTGGAAATGGCGAGAAAGCCTTTGCTTTCCCTCCAAATAACAATTTAGGGGGACAACTCAACACATTCTGTTTGATTGTAAACGGAAACAAACAGTGGGGGTAAATTGATCAGATTTAAAAAAGTTTAGGTGTTAAATTAAAATAATACGAAATTTGAGTGCCAAATTGATTTTTGCGTAATAGTTTGGGAGGTAAAATGATATTTCCTCTTAAAAAAATGGCGTATAATCTAATGTTTATAAAAGCATAACTGCAAGTAAAAGCATAATTTCAAGTAAACTACTATTTAGCAAGTAATAATAATAATTTTTTAAGTTATAAAACATTATTTTGTAACCTAGGTGTTCGTAAACAAAGAAAAGTGTTACACCTCAATTTTGACTCAAACTATATTTTTAAAAACAAAAATAAGTTAGAAAACATAATTTTTAAACCTATAGGAAGAACATAATTTTTGGAAAAATAAGGTGATATTTGACAATTTAATTTAGTACTTAAAATTAAATATATTAAGTGATAATTAATTAAACTCGTTTGATAATCATAATTGATATTATTTAAAAATTTAAGCGTCTCTTAAAATATAAACTAAAAGTTAAGAAAATTTTAAGTGATATATAACTTATTTACTTTTGACTGAATTTATAAATATTAAACATAAGCCTAGATGTACACTATTATAAACTCATCCACCGCTACCACTACTGTTACTACCACTACCACCACCTCCACCACCTTCATCACCATTGCCATTGCTATCATAAAACATTATTATTATTTCACTATCGCCACCACACTACCACCATAGTCGCCATTGTCATTACTACCACCCTACAACAACTACTATAACCTTTCACCTCCACAACCATTATCATCGTTGCCACAACCACAACCACAACCACAACAACCATCATTATTACACCGGTATCACTACTGCATTTTGTTTTCACAACATTACCCTTCCACTATCACCACAAACCACTATTCTTCTATCTCCACCATCATTGTCATTGGCGCCATCATGAGAACTAAATAATTTAATAAAAGAGGAATATACTTCATGCCATGTTGTTTAAGCCTTTGAATTTAGTTCTGGTTGATCAATCATGAAACAAATATGTAAACACACTCTCACAAAACCATATGAAAAATTGGAAGGAACAGAGTTTAAAGCTTATTTTATTCTGAAAAACATCGTCTGTGTTTTAATGGTAATCAGAGGCATATATAGATAGACTTGGATCCATGATTCAATATAACTCCTATTAACTTCTATGAAACCACCATATTGGGTAGTAAGTGTCTCTTACGTTAGTTACCAAAATATTATTGATTAAATATATAAAATTAATATTTACATAATAATATAAATAAAAAAACATGTGGCATGTGGGCCACTTTATGGAGACATGCTTATATTCTACCACTTGGCACACATGACATATTTTGCTGACTTTTGGGTAACCAACAAACTGATTATGGGCATTAAATAAAAATACTCGAACTTTATAGAGAGACATAATACACAAATCATAGCGGTTATACTCTATCAAATGAGTATTTCCTTCCATGAATTACATTGTATGATTCTCTTAATCTTATGTGGTGTCATTCTTTATGAATAACTTCTAATAAATTATTTTGGGTCCAATGATCCCTATGGATCAATTGTCTTAATGGACTACATAGCATCACAAATACTTTAGATGTGTTAATGTATATATAGATACAATATATACCGTACATATTTAGGTATTAGATTAGCCCTAATTATGGTATTAGATTAGGAATTGATTCTTTCTTCCATATTTGATTGTATCACACTCTCCTATATATAGGAGCTCTCGTACATTGTTATTAGAATCACACTATATACAATACATACAAATTTCTCTCTCTCTCTCTCTCTCTCTCTCTCTCTCTCATACACACACACACACACACACACAACCATTGTTATTATTGCAACATGACATCAGAGCACAGGTTTTTAAATCCTAGCTCCTTTTTTCTCTTATTCACTGCCCATACACAATGGCACTGTAGCATCTCTTTTCAATCAACCGAATAATACATCATCATTTGTTCAACGACACTATTTAGTCACCATTGTTGAACAAAATTTCACAAATTTTTTATTAAAATGCTTAGAATTTTCTCACGGTTCCACCGCCACCAAACTCATCATCAAACAATCCCTCACACACCCTCATGCATCACTTTTGTTGTTGGCACGTCCCGGTCTTTCGCCGCCACTCTCACATGATCTTGCACGCGCACCTCAGTGTGTTGCTGATGTCATTCTCACATCACCCTTAACTGCTACTACTGGAAGCCATTTTTGTCAGCCGCTACTTTAGCCAACTGTCTTACTAGCCGCTGACCTTAGTCTAACGTCAACCTTTCTCTTACACGCCACATCTTTTACTGCTACCATGCTCGCATTCTTTCCCTCTGCTATCATATGTCGTGCCTTCCTCTACCATTGTGTGTCGCACCTTTGCTGACACCAGCTTACTTCCTACTGACGTCAACCCTAAGTTGTAATTGGCCCATTATTTTATTTTTGCTATTTTCTACTCTATTTTGGTTGATACATCCTCTTTCCTAGTTATTTTTTACCCTCGAGACTCATTGGTTTGATCTATTTTGCCTGATCCTGCTTCTCTAATGTTGTTTTTGCTTATTTTTGTCTTATTATGGATCACAATGATGCTTTCTACCCGATTTTTGTTTCTTGATTACTCCAATTATGTTTTGTGGGCCCAAGCCATGTCTAGTTTTCTAAAATGGAAGAAACTCTGGTGTATTATCACCAAGGATGTGGTCAAACTATTGAAAAAGGCTAAGGAAACTGCTGCCAAATATGTAGACCATTTAGAGGATTGGGACAGTAAGAACTACCAAATCATTACTTGGCTTTGAAACACATCTATTACCTCTATCAGTCTACAATTTGGTCATTTTCAGCTTGACTCCATTGCCACTCCTGCCAAAGACATCTGGGATTTTTTAAAGGAACGGTACCAAACTACGAGTTATGCTCATTAGTATCAACTTTAGAGTCAGCTTCACCGCATGCTTCAAGAGCTTGGTCAGTTCATTAATGATTTTCTTTCTCAGATATATTCTGGTTGGGACCAGCTTGCTCTCTCTGAAGTTGCATGGTCTCACATTGAAGATGCCGCCTTATTCATTACATATCGCAATCAACAGTGGTTGGTTCAGTTTCTCATGGCTCTCACTACCCATTTTGAGCCAGTGCGTGCATTTCTACTTTATCACACTCCAATGCCCACTCTCGAGCAGACTATTTAAGAGTTGTTGTCCCAGAAGACTCATCTTGGTTCTCTTATCACTCATCACGTGGACTTTGTTTTTGTCACCCCCCAGTCACAGAGTTCTTCTTTTTCATTGACCACCCAACGGTCCAATGTCTGTATTTATTGCCAGAATCGGGGCCTTCCTTCTACTTATCTTTTGGATCATTGCCTATTCAGATCTTGCCAGTACTACAAAAAGACTGGTCATGGTTATCTGCAACAAGATTATTTTTGCAATCCAGCCCGCTCATCTTTTACTGGACACTCCTCTCATGGTGGCTTTTCAAGAGGTAGTTCACATCGTTCTGAGAATCAGTCCAGATCTTTGTCTGCTCATCACACTGCTGCTACAGCCTCTGAGGATTTATCTGTCTTTAAATCCATCTGCTCCTGTCTTTTCTGAAACTGATGTTGAGGCCATGTTCAGACAGTTTCTCTCCACCTCTAGTACACCTCTCTCTACTACATTGTTTGTGACTTCAGGTACATCTTCTTGGTATTTTGACTCAAAATTTTGTAATCATATGACTTCTAGTTCTACTATATTTTCTTCAATTTATTCTTCTGCTCATATTCCCTCCATTCATATTGATGATGGCTCTTTTATGTTTGTAAGTCATGTTGGTTCTGTCTCCACCTCTCATTTGTCCTTATCAAATTTTTATCTGATCCCTGCACTTACCTTAAACCTTATTTCTATTAGTCAATTGTGTGAGCTTAGTCTAACTGTCACATTTTCTGCTAATGGTTGTTTAGTACAGGATCCTTAGATAGGGTAGACTTTTGGGATCTGTCGTAAGCATGGATGTCTCTATGAGCTCATTCACCTTCATGTTCCTCCACACAATTAGCTGCTCCTACATCTACTTCTAATTAGTCCCCTTTTCATCTTTGGCATTGTCGTTTAGGGCATATTTCTATTAGTAGGTTGAAGTCTTTAGTTTCTAGTGATCAGTTGGGTCATGTACTTCTTGATAATTTTGATAATTTTCCTTGTCAACTTTGCAAAATAGCCTACTTTATCATTTAATAAAAGTACTTTTTTCATATGCCCCATTTGATCATATACATTCTAATATTTGGAGCCCATCACCTACTACTAACATAGGGGCGTTATTTTGTTGTTTTTGTTTATGATTTTTCACGGTTTACTTAGTTATTTCTCATGAAAAGTCGATCTAACTTAAACAACTTTATTACAATTTTGCAAAAATGGTCAAAACTCAATTTTCTAAGGCTATTAAAAATTTTCGATTTGATAATGCTATAGAATTTAGGGATCTGGATTTTCTATCTTTTCTTCAGAGTCAGTACTCAGCCTCATCGTTCCTGTGCCAGCACATCCCAACAAAATGAACATGTTGAATGAAAACATAGGCATACTCTCGACACTACTCAAGCTCTCCTTCTCCCTTCTTCATGTCCTAAAAAGTTTTGAAGGAAGCTGCACTTACTTTTGTTTACACCATTAATTGTGTTCCCACTCCTGTCATCAATAATCAAACTCCTTTTGAATGTCTACACGGCACTAGTTTCCATACACAACTCTTAGGGTTTTTGGGTCTGCATGTTTTGTCCTCCTTCAACCCCATGAACACACCAAACTTGAACCTCGTTCTAATCTTTGTTGTTTTCTACGGCATGAGATTGAGTATATATGTTATCGTTGTTGGGATCCTATCTTTAAGCGTCTTCGTGTCTCTCGTCATGTGATTTTCTGGGAGCATAAAATGTTTTCATCCCTATCCTCATTTCACTTATCCTCACCCTCTACTTCCATCATATTTACTAATCCTTCCATCGATCTCTTCTCTAATGAATTTGATACAGGTTTCTCATCTCTAGAGATGCATTTGCCTACACTTGATCCCATTCCGACTGCTTTCTCTGATGGTCCTGCGGTTCTGTCTCCTGGTCCTCCACCTCCTATTGAGTCTCCTACTAAGTCTTTTGGTCCTCCTTCCCTACCGGATCCTCTCTTCACAGCTCTCCTCTCTGGTCGTCCATAATGGATAACTCAACCCCATTTTCATCTTCATGATTATATTGTTAGGTCCACTGCTTTTTTTACTTATGAACCTACCTCCTATTGTGAGGCTCGTACTAATCCTCTTTGGCATAAAGCTATGGTGATGAACTATAGGCTTTAAACAAAACTCATACTTGGGACGTTATTGATCTTCCTCCTAGAAAGATTGCAATTGGCTGCAAATGAGTCTACACAATCAATACCCATTCCGATGGTTCTATTGAGCACTACAAAGCTCACCTTTTTGCAAAAGGCTTCACTCAGGAATATGGCATTGATCATAAGGAGACTTGTGCTCCTATTGCTCGGCTTACTTCTGCTCATAGCTTGATTGTCGTTGCTACTGCTCGCCATTGGGATCTTTTTCAGATGGATGCGAAAAATGCCTTCCTTAATGGTGATTTTCTTAAGGAGGTCTATATGTAACCTCCCCCTAGGTCTGCTTATCCAGCTCATAAGGTTTGTAAACTTCAGCATGCTCTTTATGGTCTCAAGCAAGCCCCATGTGCTTGGTTTAGTTCCACCATTCATGATTTCGGCTTCACCTTTAGCTCATATGACTTTACTCTTTTTGTTCAGAAAACTGATCATGGCACTACTCTTCTTCTCCTTTATGTGGATGATATGATTATCACGGGTGATGATGATGCTAGTATTCTTAGCTTCAAACACCTTATCAGTCATCACTTTGATATGAAGGACCTTGGTACTCTCAGTTTATTTCTTGGGTCTTGAAATCTCTCATGATGTCACTAGTTATTATTTGTCACAGGCCAAATATACATCCAATCTTTTGGCTCGTGCTACTCTTACTGACTATAAGACTGCCTTTACTCTAATTGATACTTCGAATCGTCTCACTACACTTAATGAGGATCTTCTCTCTGATGCTACTCTTTATCACCAGCTGGTAAGTATTTTTGTTTATCTCACCATGACTCATCCTGACATTGCTTATGTTGTCCACCTTGTTAGTCAAAACACGTTGGCTCCCCGCACCCCTCATTATACTGCTCTGCTTCACATCCTTCACTACCTCAAAGGCACCATCTTCCATAGACTTCATTATTATGTTCATTCTTCTCTTGAGCTTTGTGTCTTTTCTAATGATGATTGTGTCACGCCCCATACTCGCCCCTAAAAGTTTGGGCATGACCCATACAGAAACGGACACTTAACCTACTATACGTAATATATGGGGCCTTGGCGGAAGCACTAAAATTTAACATAATAACAAACTCCATTGAGCTACCTCTAATATGCCAGGATCACATGCATCATATACATTATAATAACCAGTCACAGGCCAAAATTATACTGTGAGCATCAGTCATATAGAGATACATATACAGCCCCAGCCCTAAGATTGGGCATATGCAAAAACATTGAAGTCATGTACATTTAACCTTAAATGAGTAACCAAAAAAACAAGACAATGTCTTAACAAAGCGTCACAAAACTGAGTGATCTCGCTTAGTGCCTGGACTCGTAAAGGTTGAAAAGGGGATGAACGTCCTGGTTGGTTACCTACAGGAACAGACATACAGAGGGTGAGCTAAGCTCAGTGAATAGTAATACATAAATAAAATACTGCTTAACTTGAAACATTGTATAATAGAAATACACACGGATTCGTAACATCTCAATATTTATTGAACCATAAATTGTGTCTAATATGCTTTGGAAATAAGTGAGGATAGACATACGAACTAAATGCAACTTTTCAAATGTTCCTGAAAATGGGTCTCCGCTCGAGCGGACCATGCAATTTCTGAAATTCTACAATGCCAAGTAAAGTTCCAACCTGGTATTCAAAGCTTCAAACATGTACTTTCGTATACTAATGCAGCATTCACAATGCAAGTCTGAATCTGTTCTTATTCATTATAGACTTAGATCTTATCATGAAACATATTGGCTTGAATATAATGGTTTGGATTAATATCCTTGTATAATGTGGCACAAACCCTTAATCATGGTGGCACGAAGCCCATTAACATAGTGGCGCAAGGCCCTTAGATACTTACCAAGCTTCAAAACATATACTTACTAAGCTTCAAAACACATACTTACTAAGCTTCAGAACATATACCTATCAATCTTTAAACATATGCTTACCAAACTTTAAAACATATACTTATCAATCTTTAAAACATATGCTTATCAAACTTTAAAACATATACTTAAGCATACAATGCAAAGTCCACATGATTTGTCTGAGTCTGTTTCACTTTATAGGCCCTTTCTTGAAACATATCAGCTTGAACATAATGGTTGGCTTAAAGCCCTTGAATGGTGTGGCATAAGCCCTCAAACATTGGCATAAAGCCCTTGAAAGGTGGCATAAAGCCCTTAAACATTGGCATAAAGCCCTTGAAAGGTGGCATAAAGCCCTTAAACATTGGCATAAAGCCCTTGGAAGGTGGCATAAAGCCCTTGCAAATTGGCATTAAGAATGCCCTTGTAAATTGGCATTAAGAATGCCCTTGTAAATTCTTGTATGAACTCAAGAGGTGTCTCACACGGGTTCTAGCGGTGACTCACAATGTAGCACTTAGTCCCGTGTAGCACTTTGTTTCATAATGTAGTTACTTCCATCATATGGCCAAAGGACCATAATCTTAAAGAATGAAAACACTTCATTTTTCCTCCTTTTTTTATATACACACATCAAAACATAACGTAATTTCATATCGTGTATAAACAAGGTGTTAATGACAATCATTAGCTATATATATGAAGCAAATAATGGTACTACTACTCACAGTACTATAACGGAGTGCTTGTCCTTCTCAGGTTATGCCCTACACATGTAAACAACTTATACATTAAGGGCATCAAACACAAATTCCAGAAATACTAGAGGGTTAAGCACGTAAAACAGAGCAAACAATATTTTGCAACATGAAGTTTCAAACCTACTTCTCCAACTCAATATATATATATATATATATAAAAGATTACTAGTCTTACAAAATACATTATGGAATTTATACCCATTCCTCTTCTATTCAAAGAAAGAAAGGATTTTTATGAACATTTCCATGTTCCCCAAAACTCCTTAAATTTCTAGTGTTTCTACTAAAAACCAAACATTTCCCCATCCCCATAAGAAATCCTATTAAATCATTCTCTTGATTTAATAATTAAGCAAGCCCACAAATATTTAGTAAAATGATTTGAGATTAAACCCATTCTTGAAAACTTCACATTTTAGGTAACAAAAATTAATATCAACATAGTCAATACCATCCCACATAATCATCACAATTCAACATATCTCAAAAGGAATTCTTAAATTCCATTTCAACATTCCATAATTGAATTTATATCATCCACATTATCAATAAATCTTTCCCCCAAATTTCCCCTTTATTAAAACATAATTCACAATGCATTTAACAAAGCTCAATCGCAAAGTTTAAACATAATTTTCAAACATAACCAAATTCCAATTAAATTTGAACACATCTAATTCAACCTACCACTTTCATGATTCAACTATCAATTTGGCCAAATCATGGATTATCATAAAAAATCAACCTAGGGTTTCTAAGAAATCTACAAATTTCAAATAAAATTTTAAATCTTCTTAACCCATTACTTTTTATTTCAAATCTTCCCATTTATTAGGCACCCTAGGTCCATAACCCATAAACCATACTCTAAACCCCATAATAGAATCCCAACATACCTCAAAAATTTCGAAATTCCATTCGGTAGAAAGTGGTGATCTCCTCTTATTCTCCATCCTTGATGCAAGATCCATGGTTGATTTGTTGAGAAAAGTGGAGGAAATCAAGGTTTTGGGAGCTAGGGTTTCGGACATGGAAGAGGGAAGAAGAAGAGAGGAAAAGAAAATCTAAGAAATGACTCAAAAATCACGTTTTTGAGCTGCTGCCCCGCACATCGCCGCACGTGTGCCGCATTTCCCGCACGTGCGGTCCTGCTTCCAGCACAGATATGAAAACTTCAAACAGGCGTAACTCTCTCATCCGAACTCCGTTTAAGGTCATTCTTGTGTCCAAATTGTAGCCCCGAAAATAAGCTTTCCAATGGTTCTAACCTCACATCCAAATTCTAAATGTGGAAAAAGAAAAGGGCAAAAGAGTAACAGCTGATCGTGGGCGATTTGGTCGAATTAAAGTTTTTGGTCCAATCTTACCTCACCATCATATTACCACCACAATCAATACCCCAAAATAAAATAGGGAGGTTCCAAATAAACTAATAAAAATGCCACAGATATAAATCACTTTTCACAGAAAGCAAGTAAATACACAGAATAACAGATCAAAAATATACTAGAAACAGATATGAGGGTCGGGTTATTACAGATTGGGTTGTAGACCCTATTGATTGATGCTCCACTACGAGTTTTTATTTTTTCTTAGGGGATTCTCTTCTTACTTGGCGCATCAAGAAACAATCTCTCATTGCTCGTTCTAGTACTAAAGCTGAATACCATGCTCTTGTTGACACTACTCAGGAACTTTTATGGCTTCGCTGGCTTCTTGCTGACATGGGTGTTCCTGTCCTTGGTGCTACCTCTCTCTATTGTGACAATCAGAGTTCTATTCAGATTGCTTATAATGATGTCCTCCATGATATGGCTTCTAGCTGACATGGGTGTTCATCAACTTGCTAATATTTTCACCAGGGCTCACTCTCCTGGTCTTTTCAGTGAACTAGTTTCCAAACTCAAGTTGGTTGATGGTTATCCTCCTTGAGTTTGAGGGGGAATGTTAATGTATATATATAGATACAATATATACCGTATATTGTTAGGTATTAGATTAGCCTTAATTTTGGTATTAGCTTAGGAATTGATTTTTTCTTTCATATTTGATCGTATCACACTTTCCTATATATAGGAGCTCTTGTATATTGTTATTAGAATCACATTATATACAATACATACAAATCTCTCTCTCTCTCTCTTAACCATTGTTATCATTGTAACAAGGTGCATAAATAATGTTTTTCATTAATAATAATCAAAATGCCATGACAAAACAAAAAATAACTAGAAAAATTATTGAGCTAACTAATCAGTCTCATGCCGTCTACATGTTTTGAAAACACCTCTACAAAAAATCATTTGGTCATGGGAACTACAACCATCATATCGGTACTAATATGCTCAATGCTAACTTCTTGCTTCTTAGCACGGTCTCAAACAACAAGATATTTTATGTCAAGTGAGCACGTACTTTGGTGTCCTAAAATTGTCTCTCCTTATGCCAAGTGTCCAATTATCATTAAAAAAAAAAAAATAGATAGAGAAAAGGATGAGACTTGAACTTCATACCACAAATTTGATAAGAAAGATTCTTATCACTTGAGTTACACACAATATACAATAAATATTTTATTTTATTTTTATTTATTTGACTCGCACATGCATCGCGTGTGCCAACTGCTAATTATAATTTAATCAAAGGCAAATTATGTTGGTAGTCCCTATAATTTGATCCTTATGTCATCTAGGTTTCTGTAATTTTAATTAGTTTGATTTTGACATTGAATTTATGATTTTGTCTCAATTTGATTTGATTAATTACAATTGTTAGTATTTTTTTTATGTAAAATGCGCACATAAACTGCATGCGTTATGGTTTTATAGGCAATATCATAAACTTGTTCAACTACGTGAGTTAATCTCAATTAACTCAACGATCATTTTCCTTCAAAAACCTTTATTGACATTATCAATTGGACTAAATTGATATAAAATCTAAAATTAAGAGTCAAAATCAAGATAATTGAAATTAAAGAAACCAAAATAAAATAATGGGCAAAATGCAGGGACTATCAATGTAATTTACCCTTTAATCAATTATGTCATAATTTTAATGACTCAATGAGTATTTTTTTATGTAATTCTTAAGGTAAATTACATTTAGTACCCTTGCACTTTCACTACAATTTCACTTTGGTCTCTTCATTTTCAATTGTAATAGTCAACCTCTACACTCTAAATCAAGTTTCAATCTCACTCTTATGTCCATCCATCATTCATAAAGCTAACAGAAATTGAAATAGGGGGGCTAAAGTGAGATTTTGGCAAAAGTTTGAGGACTGAAGTGAGATTTTAGTAAAAAAGCAAGGGTGTGAATGAGATAACAAAAATGTCATATATGCTTTAAATAACAAATTTTGTCAACTTAGTTAACAGTAGATGGATAAAAATGTAAGATTAGAACTTGACTTAAACTGTTGAGAGTTGACTATTAAAATTAAAAGTAAAGGAAATGAATGAGATTTTAATGAAAGCATAGGAGTACTAAGTGTAACTTACCCTGATTATTATAATAATAATAATAATAATAATGACTACATCGCATCATAACCAAAGATGTTGCATGTAGGCTCGTAAACACACACACACACACACACACACACACACACACACACACATATTTGTAGAAATTCTACATATGCTCTGACTATGACTTATTGTGATGTTAATTATGACTCATCGTAATTATTATTTTAGTTATATCTGTGGATGACAAATTTGTCTCCACAGGGAATTAACTTGATGATACGCCTTGCCCTGACCTTCCTTGCAAGAAAAATCCAAAGTCAAAGGCATCCCCAGCTTATATTGGTTGGGGAGATCCTTCGACGATCAAATCAGTCTCAAGATCAGACATAACTAAATTGAATATTTAAGTTATGTATGTGTCTTTTTCATTGTCCTTACCTGTGGTGTTGTTGGGTCATTGTATAGGCAAATGATACTTAACGTGTCATTGTTGTAGGCTATAGCGATCCCGGTTTTGCCCCGACCTTCATTATGTTCTGGACTCAGGTTCCGTGATTGAATATTGTATCCATGTCTTGTTTTTTCCCCTTTTGACCCTTTGTATTTGAGTTTTAGAACTTGTTGGGTGAATTTGGAACAGGTTGATTGTTAGTTGGGTTGGATTGTTGTTGCCCAGATTTTGGCTTCTTTGCTCGAGCGAGGCTTCTTGCGCTCAAACAAGCTTTTTGTAATTGGTTTCTTCGCTCGAGCGAGGTTTCTTGCGCTTGAGTGAGAATGAGGAGTTCTCAGGTTTCCTTCCAGACGCAGCATTTCTGGGGAAGATGAAGTTCTTCGCTCGAGCGAGACTGCTTGCGCTCAAGCAAGCCTTGTGTTATTTTTTCCTTTGCTCTAGCGACGCTTCTTGCACTCAAGCGAGGGTATGCGTTTGTGAAATACCTGAAGGTATGTATTCTATGCTCGAGCGAGGCTTCTTGCGCTCGAGCGAGCGTGTGCGTCTGTAAAACTTCTGAAGCCTTGCATTTTACACTCGATCGATGCTTCCTGTGCTCAAGCGAGGTTACTTGTTGTGTCTAGTCGCTCAAGCGACAACTCCTTCGCTTGAGCAAAGAACACGTATATCAGTTCGCAGTAGAGGATTTTTGTATCACTTTTTGTATCTCTTTTCACTCAAAACCCTAATCTGACAGCCTCTCTCTCTAAAACTCTCTCTCTCTCTACAAATACTCCAAGATCCAAGCACCTCTACCCTACTTCCTTTGAGAAAAAGGTAGAGCAACTTGTGGGCTTCCATTTGATCCAAGAAAAGTTGAGTTTTGGGCACCTTGGAAGTTCCTCCTTTTCTCCTTTGGGCTTCTACACTCGAGGTAGGGATGTTCTACTCTTTGATATGGGTTTTAGCCTAGATATTTGTCATTTTGTATAAATTGTGGGATCTGAGAAGATTTAGGTGAAGTTAGAGTTTGGGTTTGAATTTTGAAAGAGGGGTTTTCTATATTTGGCTTCATATATGTAGGGGAGTACTTGATTATGATGTTATATGAGAATAAAGGGCAAGATTAGGCCTTGGGGTTGATTTTGGGAAAAAGGGGAAGGTTTTGCCCTAATTTGTGTTAAAGAACTATTTTGAATAAACAATGAAATTGACATGGGAAATATGAAATTGGAAGAATATATAATTAAATGGTGTAGTTGGATTTGTTAAATCACTCACCTATGAAAATTTGATAAATTATCTGTTTGATGGATTGTATATCTATTTAGAAATATCTGTTTTGAGCTATCGGTGGAGAATAGCTGTGATTATTGTAGAAACTGCATGACGATTAGGTGAATTAAAACTAATCATTTGAATTATGTCATTGAAAATGACGGTTTGATTAAGCTATTGAATATGTGATTTGGTTAGTCATTGTATATGACAACGCTTTTAAATAATTAAGTTGGCCGGAGTGTCCAGGTGGAAGTCCCAAAATCTTATATATATGGGTGCCGGTTCCCTCGGATGTGATTCTGTAAAATGGCAAGAAAATTGAAGTGTTGAACAATGGTTATTATTGAAGTGTTAATAAATGAGTTATAATCTCGTTTTGAATTGTTTAGATAACAATGAACTATATCAATGAATTGATTTGAATAAATGAATGGAAATGGACTGAGATATAGATGTCAATATTGATCAGTCATGGAAAGGGTGTAAGTTGGTTTGCAAGTATTGAACATTTATCTGATGTTGATATCTTAGTTAAATCTCATATATTATTTTAGTATATCTCTACTGGGTTTTGGCTCACCCTACTTGGGAAACCATTTCCAGGTACAGGTGGCATGCCGCCTCCAAGGACATAGCTTGGGAGGTTTAGGGGCTGAAGGCTCTGTTTTGTTATTTCGTTTTGTGTTAAATTTTTATTCAAGCCGAGGGCTTTAAATGTATAGAGCTAGAACTCTTTTTTTTGTTGTAACCAAGAGATATCGTGGAAAGATGTAAGCCCGTAGGGTGTTTATTTTGTTGTAATTAATTAGTGTTGCATGCTTGTAACAACCCTGACCTCTGATTAATGTTAATCCGTATTTAATTATACCTAACAGTAATTTAGGAGGGATTTGGAATTAATTTGCACGTATATTGCATTCTTTTTGTGTCTCTATCTGTTCGGTATAGAAAGATCTGTTCATGTTCTAGCTTCAAATTGTGAACTGAAGGCCCTATCGGCATTCGAATCAGAAATTGACTTGATTTATGTGCTAATTGGGATTTATAGAATTTTATGGTAGGTTTAATTAAAATTCGGTTCGGAACGATTAAATTTGATTAAAATAATGTCATTTGTTTACTTTTGAACAAATTACTACTTATTAGGCTAATTGAGCCCCACTCACCTCTTTTATTCATTTTGATCACACTTGAGCCTATTCTAAGGGAGAGAACCGAGAGAGAGAGGGAGAGTAGGAGAAAAGTTTTGATTCAACAAGAGTTGGCTTTGGAAGTTAGAAGAATTGAAAAGAACTTGCAAAATTGAGTTAGCATACTTGGAATTCAAGACTTAAGGTAAGAAATTCATTCTTTTAATTGTGGATTTAAGTTGTTCATGCATGAATCCAAGTAATTTGAGTTATAAGATGTGAGAATCAAGCTTAAGAAGTAGAGAAGTAGATCAATCCATGCATGCATGCACGCATGTTTCATGGCATTTTGAAGATTGATTTTCAAGAATTCTTTCATGCATGTGTCGATTCCATTCTAATTTTGGAAACACAATGAGTTTCATGTTGTTTAGTAGCATTTGATCGTGTTTTGGGGAGCCTTAGCTCAAAATGTACATGCATGTCATGTTTTGGATCATCTACAAAGTTTAAGTTGAGTTTGTGCATAATTGGTTTGCTCTTGGGCCATGATTTCTTGAAAAGATTCTTTAAACATGTTGTATTATGAGTTTTCATGTATTTCCTCAAGTTATAGGCCCAGAAAATTGAGTTTGATGCTTCAAAGGTCAAATTTGAGCTTGGTGATCAAATCTAGAATTTCCAGAAATTTGATCCATCTGCGCTCGAGCGAAAGTGCATGTACTCAGAGTCACGCTCGAGCGTGGAACTCTACGCTCGAGCGTGACTCTGAGTACATGCACTTTCGCTTGAGCGAAGATGGTTACGCTCGAGCGTGAAATGCATATACCCAGAAGTTCTTGTGTTTTGCAGTCCGCTCGAGCAAGGATCTGAGTCTCACACTCGAGCGAAGGTCAAGCGTCCGTCGAGCATGAAAATCATGCATCCAGTACTTTTTCAAGAGTTTACAGTCCGCTCGAGCGGGGAAAATCATGCTCGAGTGGAGCTTCATTGTCTGCATGTCCGCTCGAGCGGGGAAATCCACGCTCGAGCGTGGACCATATTTTCAATAAGTTTTAAGAAATGTTTTCCAATGCATTCTTGCATCTTCATTCTATCCTAGGCATTCCTAGGCCATGTTTAAGACTTCATAATGAGGATTAAAGGTTAGAAACACACTAAAAGCCAACAAAGTAAGTTATGTACAATTAGAACGTGTGTTTCAAGTGTTTGTCTGTTATGTGTTATGTAGGTCACGTGCCGCGTACCGTTTGACTAATCTGCTCCGTCTGTCTGTCTCAAGGCCAACTGTGAGTAATAACATAGTAAAGCTATGTTCAACTTTAATTATTTTCTGTGTGATGAATTAAGATCTGTTTTCTGAAATGATATGTTCTGTACAATGAATGATTGTCCAATTTTTGTTATGTATTCGTGGCATCCTTAGTATCATGTGATATCTGTTGGCTGTTACCCGGTATCGGAGGTTCCTTTATGGAACTTAATCTGTCTGCACTCTGTTACCCGTACCAGAGGCTCCGTTATTGGGGCTCAGCGTGTTTATTCTCTGTTACCCGGATCCGAAGGTTCCTTTATGGAACTGGTTATTCGTAACCCTCACGTGTCTGCATCTGTTCTGTATCTGCTCTGTTAATGCTAATGGATGTACCACGTATACTTACGCATGACTTATGATTTCTGTATATGATTTGGAAAAATTATGAATTTGATATGAAACCGAATTATGATTTCTGAATCTGTACGGACTCATTCATTGAAACCCCTTTACTCTGTTATTGTTCACTGAGCTTTCGCTCACAATTGATATTATGTATGTAGGTGAGCCGGCGCGTGATCAGGGCCAGAGTTGATGGCCTTCACTTCTGTTTTTTTCAGCCAACCGTTGTGCCTCCCGAGGTTCCAATCGAAGTCTAGTTACATGGTTGTTTTTGTACTTATGCTAGTCTCTGTCTGTTTTGTAAAGTCGGGTCCTGGGAATTACACTTTTGTAAATTGTTGTAAATATTGATGTCCTTCGACTGACACGCTTATGTATATACAAGTTTTGAAATCTTCTGTCCCATGTATGTTATCACAGCTCATTGGACCTTTTCTATTTTATATAATTGCTTCCGTAACCCCTTATTATGAGCTTATCTGTTCAGCGGCCTTTGGTAATCCACAGATTACTGGCCGGTTACGATGCTAAACCTACAGGGACGGGTTTGGGTCGTGACAATGCTGTAGTTTCAGAATGAATATTTATGAAAGTATGATGCATGTAATCTCTTTTGTAATATAAGCTCTGATGAATGAGAGTAATACATTTCCTGTTATGATTATGAATCTCTCGGGTTGGATTATTCTCTTTATTTTGAGGGCGCTACATAGGCCATTGGATACCCTCTTTTTCATTGGACAAACGAGCCCATGTTAGAGGTCATTTTGTATAGATTGTCTAGATTGTACTAATCTAGGCCAACCAATGTGATCGGCTCTTCTTGGTTTTCCATAGCTAAACAAACTTTGTTCTCAAGTATTAGCCTGTCTTTCCTTTCTGGGCTTGTTTGGGCCTGAGTTATCTTAGGCCAAATTCTTATATTCCACAATATCTTATATGGTGTTTGGTTATGACTCATATTAATTTGTTAGTTATGATTGAAAATGATTTAATCATGATATTTATGTACATTTTCAATTGAGATGTCAGGAGTCAATTGTTATTAAAGTGTTACGTACTTAAATTTCACAAATAAATGTTATATATTTATTTAATTAGTTATTATAATTTAGTTACTGGTAGAGTTATGGATAGGATATGTTAGGTTATGTGACGCCCCAAAAAATAATAACCATAATTCATTCCATGATATTAAATATATAACAACACAATCCTGAATATAATATCCTTCCATTCATATGATCCCATTGTACAAAAGGTAACATATGTAGTTATACATTCATAAGTCCTAACCTTAAATCTATAGCATGTGCCATAAGTTACTGGTATGCAATAAAAGTTAAACAGATGTATAAATGCCTTAATGGCTACAACTTTCCAAGACGTTGCTTGGTTACAACAAAAGTGAGTTTGAAACTCAATACAAATACAGCCCTAAGCTTGTACAAAATAATTACAACAATAACAAAAAGAAGCTCTTGGCTCCAAGTCCTCCCAAGCTACGGCCTTGCCGGAGGCATATCATCAGCACCTGAAAATGGTTTTTCATATAGGGTGAGCCAAAGCCCAATAAAGATACTCTAACACAGTGTATGAATCTTAACAAAGCTATAAGGTAAATGCATATGCAATGCTCGTGTCAACACGTTTTATATCTCTTTCCAAAAACCATGCAATGCCAGATTATATCACTATTCATGAAATCATTTTCTTTACAATAGAAAACAGGACAGTAGATACAACACTAAGAATCTATAGGTACGTGTCGGTAAGTAAGCTATACGAGCACTACCAATTGTCATTTTTACCGGTACTAACCAGAAGGCTTGACACCAAATATCGTGGGTTTCTAGGGTCTCACCAAGGACACACAGGCCAACAATAATACTACAACCACACCCCTTACCTAGATTCACCCATTTTTCTCAAAACAATATACATTTTTCTCAAAACAATATACATTTTCACTATGTTAAATATGCAACAATGCTCAATGCAAATGGATGAGAAATTAGTTTCAAATCTCCTAATTCTCATGCAATTTCTACAACAATCATAGCTATCCTCTATCGATAGCCCAAAATAGGTATCTCTAAACAGATATATAATTTTCAATAAAGGTAAACTTTCCAAAATTTTAAGATGGGAGTGATAATGCATATCCAACACCACCATCACCATCATTATCATTTCAATTTCACAAAATCCAACAGTATTTCCATTTCCTCTTTCAAAATCAAATGTTCACATATTAGGGCAAAATTTCCTTTTCTTTATAAACCAATTCCAAGGATAAAATCCACCATTTTATCACAACTCAACCACATTTACAAATCCACAATCATGTCCAAGCAACCATTTTGAAAACCCCCCTTTTGATTTCTAAACCAAAACCCTAGGTTTACCCAAAATTTTTCAAATCACAATCTTGTTGAGAAGAGCAAATAAGTGAAAAACCATACAAAAGTGTAGAGAAATCTCTACCTCAAAGCTACAACACAAGAGAGGGAGTGGAGAAACCTCGATGAAGCCAAAAACCAACTTTGTTCCGATTAAAATGAAGCTCTAGGTGAGCTCTACCTTTTTAACAAAGGGACTAGGGTGTAGAGATCAATAGATTAAGAGTATTTAGAGGTTGAGGATGAGTTTTAGAGAGAGAAGGTCTAGATTTAGGGTATTGAAAATGTTTAGATATATATATATATATATATATGAAAAAGTGATTCAAAAAGTGAGTTTTACGAATTGATATAGGCGCAGACCGTTCGAGCAATCAAAACACCGCTCGAGCGAAGAACACCACCCTCCGGTACTTTTGCAGGCTTGCAAAAGTACTAAAAGTTCCCAAAGACCGCTCAAGCACAAGAAAGACCGCTCAAGCCAAGACCGCTTGAGCTGAAAGCTCACCCTTCCAATACTTTTGTAGGCCTACAAAAGTGCTGAGAGTTCTCAAAGACCGCTCAAGAGAACAAAAGACCGCTCGAGCGAACTGACCAAAACCTGGGCAATGATTCTTTTGAAAAACGGACTCCCAACCTGTTCCAAATGCAATAACGACATCCAAATAATCAAACTCAATCAAGAATAGGATGTATACGGTTATGAACAACCATACAAGACAAGGAATCCAAATCCAAAACAATAAACGGATCGAGTCTAAACCAGAATCTTTATAGGTTGTTTCCTACTTTTTAGGGATTATGGATTGTGTTTGTTATAAGTCTATTGTATACAAATTAGGCTTGTCATTAATAAAATATACTGAATATATTTATATGTATTAACTTCTGTGAAGTTATAGAGGGCTGGTTCTCCTCAATGTGAACCAACAGAAGGTCTTCCCCTCGAAATGGATATTTCTCCCCTATTTCTTTTGTTTTTCTTTTTGTTAATTTTGTTAACAAGAAGGTACATAATAAGTGGTATCAAAGCAATTGATCTTGGCAATAGCTATACCATTAGAGATGACAAAGTCTATGTGTGAAGATATTAAAAAAATTAAATCACTTGTTTTGTATATGATCAAGATAAGCAACCAGTTCAACAAATTCCAAGATGGGATCACCTTGCCGGTCAAAGGGGCAAATGAGAAGTTAATCAAGTACAACAAAAAATCAAATCTTGAAAAAGTTGATTTTGTAATTGATGAAGATGAGTCCATCAACACGGCCAAGAGTTTAATCAATCAACAACATTTTGAAGGGTCACTTGTTTCAAATTGCCATGAGAAAGGTTCTTCAGTGATTTTCACATCAATATGCAACCTCTGTGTTGTTGCATGTCTTATTACCATTTTGAAAGAGCAAGAAGTTAAACTTTTGTTTGTGGAGTATTTGTTACACAAAATTTGGGATTCTGGTGGATAATTTTGTATTTTTTTCAACCTTGAGGGCAATGTTGAATTTAAGGGAATAGGAGTGTTATGTACTTAAATTCACACATAACTATTTTATATTTATTTAATTAGTTACTATAATTTAGTTAGTGGTAGAGTTATGGGTAGGATAGGTTAGGTTGTTTCTTACTTTTTAGGAATTATAGATTGTATTTGTTATAAATCTCATGTATATAAATCAGGTTTGTTATTAATAAAATATGCTAAATATATTTATACGTATTAACTTATGTGAAGCTATGAAGGGCTGGTTTTCCTGAATGTGAACCAATAGGAGGTCTTCTCCCTCGGAGTGGTTCTTTCTCCAACTATTTCTTTTGTTTTTATTTTTTGTTAATTTTGGTGACAAGAAGATACGTAACATAAAGACAAAGATTTATTATTATTTTGTTGTTTGGAACTCTTAATACATGGATGTTATGGTTGTTGGTCTTGGTCTTGGGCTTGCCATTAGCGACTTTAATTTGATGTAATTCTCATAATATTTATAAATAATTTTCTATCAAAATAAAAATATATAGATATTGATGTGAAGTCTTAAATTTGAAGCAATTGACACACGCAACATTTGTTGGGATGTATTGCACATCCTACGAAACACCCACCAAACAAAAAGTAATAAAGATTTATATGGTTTGACACAAATTTGTTGACGTCCACATGGAGAGAGATTATCCACTATAAACTGTAGAGTATACAACCATGTGACCAAAAAACTTAAATTATTATGAAATTGGCCCAACAATATATATCATGCTATCTAACATAGATTTAAAACTTAAAATGGTGGGTCATCATTGTAGCGTATTTGTTTTGTCTTGAAATCAAAAATGATTTATACTTGTTTATAAAGTGAGAGTCACTTGTAAATAGATTATGAGGTAACATACAACTACTTACTCATGAAGAAACAATTATTTGTAAATGGATCGTTGGAAGAGAACAAGTTTCATGTGTTTGGTTTCAGTTTTCTGAAAATTGAATTTTTTATTTTTCGTATTTTTTTTTGTTTTTAGTGAATATTTTTAAAATTTTAAGTAATTTTTGTACTTTTTTAGATACACCTTACTTAAATGTATCTAAATAGTACAATATTTGTGAAAAAATATTTTTAAAATTTAATAAATATACAAAAATACGAAAAATGTATTGAATTTTCGTATTTTTTTTATTTTTGGTATTTAGTGAATTTTTTAAAGACTTTTTTCACAAATATTATACTTTTTAAGTGTATTTATGTTAGGTTTGTCTAATTTTTTTTTTAATAAAAAAAAATGCCTAAAATATTAAAAAAATTCATTGAAAACAAAAAAAAATGCGAAAAATAAAAAGTTAGAATTTTCTAAAAAGTGTTTTCTAAAAACCAAAACCAAACAAACTGATTCATTTTTCAAAAAAAATCTATGAAAGTTATATGAACAATAAAAATTAATTAGTGCAGTGGGCGGTGTTTCCCCTTCCTATTTCTAGCAACTCTTCTTTGATCTTGTACTTTCTTTTCTTTAATAAATTATCATTTCTTTGTTGATAATAAGAAGAAAAAAAAATCTTTGCTAAGTCATTAACTCATTATCAAATAACAATTTTCTAATATTGTATAAACCAAATGTTTTGGTGTTTTTGGCTAATTAGATTTGACTTCATTGGATGTTTTAGAGCTTCATCAACGTTTACTGGTTTTGGAAAATCACTGGTCCATGGGTATTCACTAATAAGTTGAATTAAATGAATGTTTGGAGAAAAAATTCCTTTTTTTTTTTTTTTATCTTGATGCTACAGGCAAAATTTGTATTATAATTGCTTGACTGAGATATTTTTCGACTAATTTGCAAACCATGATTAAAGATGGTGGCAAATATCATAAGACATGGTGCTCATGAATCCATTTTTAAAGATATTCTAGATTATGCATTCTCTTATTATGATACTTCTCAAAATAGTAGACGATCTTTAGATGAATATCACTTTTCTTTGGAATTCCCATAGTTGTTCCAATAATTGTTAATTAATTCCATGATAGTTTATTTTGAAATTTCGTTGTAAACTTTCATAATTTTTAATTAATTCCATGATAGGTTATTTTGAAATTCATCCAGAAATTCTCTCTGTCAAAGGATAAATAGATTTTATAATTGGTTGCAATCTGGAGGGTATTGTTCATTCCATTTGCCCAAAAGAAATAGCTCCCTCCATACCCATTGAACTAAAACAAAATCTTAATTCAAATCATATTTATTTCACATGTTGTCCATTGAACCTTACAAACCAACAACATCAATCGAGGAACATGACAAACTGAAGAACCCTTAAATATATATATATATATATATATTATAATTTAATGGATTACACATTAGATTTACCTCTACCAACTTGTACTTGGCTTTGAATGTGTCATCTTTCTCCATGTTGCTGCTACCTTATTTGTTCTCTTCCCCTATTGATGCATTTTTACACTAAAAGTTCTCACAATCCATTCTTCCTTTCTTTGAGTCATGCAACTTCCAATCGCCAAACCAAGCACTACTTGTGATGACCCAGTGTCTTACCCGTCTTGCTTCTTTGGTTTAACCTTGGTTTTTACCTCGTTAGTGTGTCGGGTCCCGCTTAGAGCTTTGTTAATCTCTTGGGCTTGTAGTGTTCGGAAGCCTTACCTCAAATTTCTATCCTTGTTTGTTCCGGTGTTGGATTTCATTTTGCTTCGGAGGCAGAGAGGTCAAGCCCGAAGTGCGTAGAATAGGGTGGGGAAAATTCTGGGCTGAGGAAACCAAGGCCGCACGTGCGGAAGAGGGGCCACACGTGCGGATTTCAGGGGAAATGTGAGGCAGCACACTGTAAAATATGCAGGTGCGGGCTAGGTGCATGCAAGGAAGGCCGCACGTGTGGGGATGAATATAGCGATCCCGGTTCTTTCTCCTTTGGTTGTAGTATCCGGACTTAGTTCCGTGGATTCCGGTTGTTGCTTTGGAACTTGTTTTTGTCCTTCAATTCTTTAAATTTGAGTTATAGGATGTGTTGGGCAGGTTTATTACAGGTTGGTTGAGTTTAGAAACCAAAACTAGTTGTCCAGATTTTTGGCTTGTCCGCTCGAGCGGAGGTTTGGACGCTCGAGCGGGGATTACACCCATCCAGTATGTCCTGTGTAGTGTTGGCCGCTCGAGCGGGGGATTGGACGCTCGAGCGGAAAGTCGTGAGTGACGCTCGAGCGGGGAGTTGGGTGCTCAAGCGGGGACCTGTCTGCAAAAACTTCTGGGAGTGTGCATTCGCCGCTCGAGCGGGAGTTTGGCCGCTCGAGCGGAAGTCTGTGAGTTACGCTCGAGCGGAGTGTTTTACGCTCGAGCGGACCGGCTGGGTTTTAGCTCCGTGTTTTGACTTTTCAAATCACTTTTTCACTTTCTCTTCTCTCTCCTACTTTTCCAAAAACACCATTGTTGAGCCTCTCACTCTAGATACTACCTTCTCTCTAGGTTTTGATCTAGTAGGAGTGATTTGCTCACCTTTGGCCTTTACAAAAAGGTTGTTGATCGTCGAAGGCTACTTTTTAATCTGAAAATTTTGAGTTTTGGAGCACTTTGATTTCGGGTCATCATCTCCTTTTGAGTTCTCCTTTGAGGTAGGGATTCTCCTTGTTCTTTTTCAATACTACGTCTATAGATAGACATGTGGTAATTTTTGTATTGCATGAAAACCATTTTTGTTGGATTTTTGTATAAATTCATGAGGTTGAACTTTGGGTTAGTTGTTGGATTTAGATCTATTATCATTAGATGTGTTTTGGGGCTAATTGGGTGTTGATTAGCATGTTGTTGTTGTAAGGAGAGGAAACCCTAATATTTATTTGGTTTAATAACTCAATAGTGGGGTTTTGATCTTTGGGTAAATACTTGGGTATTTTGGGTTTTGAATGAAGCCATTGTTGTTTGTTGTAGATGATTGAACCTTTTTATCAATATTGGGAGAAAGGGAAGGAAATCCTATTTTAGTGATTATGATTTAATTTGTATAATTAAATTGGAATGGCTTGGAGATGAATGTAGTAGATTAAAATGAGCTTTGGCTTTATTGTCCTTGGATATGATTTTGTGAAAAACAAAAGGAATAAAACCGGTTTTGAAAAATAAAGAGAGTTGGTTTTGTGAAATGGGAAAGGTACTTTGAAATGAGTATGAATGTTGGATTGTTGTATCTTATACTACTATGTTAGTATTAGTGATGAGTTGATGATCTCATGTTATTTGAGTCTGTTAATAGATGTACAATATACATGCATCTAGAGGTTTTGTCCTTGGTCATCGGTGGAGGATGACATGGTTGTGTTGAATTGTTGTGTATACATTACACCTATGTGTTTATCTACTTTGACTCGTTGTTAGATTCTTGTTGGTTATGTATATGCATTATACATGTTGGATATGCCTTGTTGCATGGTTGTTGTTGGCGTTATATGCCGCGCTTATAATCAAAGGTACCGTTACCTTCCAGCTAGCGCCTGGAGAACTGTATGCGCTAATAATAGATGGCACCATACCCTCCCAGCTAGCGCCTGGTAAACTGGTATTTGGCTTACTACGCACATAGCTAGTAGAGCGAAGTTGGTTGTGGTTATTTCAGTATATCTTTGGCTTACTAAGCGCATAGCTAGTTGAGCAGGGTGGAATTGTTGTTGTTGAGTTGTAACTGAAAATATCGTAGATTTGATTGGTTCTAGTTTGGAGAACCGAGTTACTCCATTGATTGATTGTATACATGTGGGTGAGTTGTAAATTTATATTTTTGCAAGGTTATGCATGTATAGGTATGATAGTAATGGAAATGAACCAAAATGTCCTTTTTGTCTTTTGGAAAGTGTGAAGGAGAATGACTGTTTTAACGATAAACATGTTTTGAAAAGGTACATCTGTGTATGTATAGGAAGTGGAAAAGAGTATCGGGCTTAGTGAGATTATTTTCCTAAGTAATTGTTAATGTTATGAAAGAATGGGAATGGGGATTAATGAAAGGGATAAGGAAAGATGAATCGCTTATAGCGTTGAATGAAACGGTTGTTTTCAAGAAAAGTTTATATATATATATATTTTGTATAAACTGTCATATTACTATTCTAGTACGAGAATGAGTGTTCATGATCGTAGCTATCTGTAAGTTGTTATTGTTGAGGATCATGTTGAGTTCCCTACTGGACTATATGTTCATCCCACGTTGTTGAATCTTTTTCAGGTATTAAGCAGGTTGAGCTGCAAGATTTGGTTCTACTTATCAGTTGGCCACGGGGCCTTTCTTATGTGGGCGGAATGCCATTGTTGTAAAAGGGTTACACCCTTCTTCTTGTACCTTAAGTGTTGTAAGCCCAAGGGCAATTTATTAAGTATGTTCATGTAATGTTTACTTTGCATACGAATGAGAGTATTGTTAATCACTTCTACGGATTGAATGTATGAGTTTATTTCCGCATGTTATCCTTAAAATTGAATTAAGTTAATGAATTTGGTAATGACTTCGAGTAATAAAAAGTGGGGCGTGACAATGAATGTCGTACGTGCAGGAAGGAGGCTCTGCACGTGCGAGACGGGTCTAGTCTGAAAACCCTATTTTTTTAATCTTTTAGGGCCGAATGTATCTCATTGTTTTCAACATCTCCCTCTCTCTAAAAACATTTTTACTCTTCCTTCTCTCTAAAAACACTCATCTAGCACCCAAAACCTTTGATTTCTTGTGATCCTTTGAGCCTAAAGTCATCATCTCTCACAAATCTTGAAGATCAAAGCTAGGGCTCCTCTTGGTGTTGTGGGAAATTGAAGAATCTTCCATCAAAGCTAGAGTTTCACTTTCTTTCATCATCAAACATTGAGGTAGGGATTTCTTGAGTTATATATATATATATATATATATATATGTTTTGCTATGATAATGTTGATTAAAAAAGTTCTCTTGAAATCTTATGTTAGTATTTATTTGAGACCAAAATGTAGAGAGTTTTAAAGAGTGGGTTTTAGATCTCAACCCTTGTTAATCCTAGGGTTATTTTCCTTTTAATTAAACTCAAGAAAAATGGTGTTGGTACGGCTTCACCAAGGAAATGGAAATATTTGGTTTATGATGAGAAACCCTAGAAATTTGGGGATTTTGGAAGGTATGGAAATGTCTAGAGTGATTTTATTCTTCTTGTGATAAAAGAATGGATATGTGTAGGTTTTCTTGATGTGGTTTTACAAAACGGCAAATCAAATTGACATATCGAATTGGAGAAGTTGTTTTTGGAATTATTGTCAAATATATGATGATATATGGTTGTGAGATGACAAATTGTTGTGCACTATGGATTTGTGAGATTTATAAACATTGAAGATTTATGTTTTGAAAACACTACATGTAGTCTTGAAGGGACTAAATTGTTGAGACTTGTGAAATGTGAAGTTGTAACTATGTGTTAATGACATATGGCTATCTTGTGGAAGAACATTGAAAAGAGAAAATGGAAAATGTGATTGTTGACGTTATTGTAGAGATATTTGAAAATGAAGAAAAGCTATGAGATATGGAAAATCATTGCATTGCATACTCATTAAATTTATTAATATGCATTGTGAATTTAGATTGAAGATATTTACTTCATGAAAGAAAAAGGGCATTGTAATAAGAACTACGGAAATGTTTAAGGGGTAAATACGTTGGTAAGTCCAGTTAGGAGGTATAGATGAGATTGATAAGTTGGCCTGAGTATCAGGGGTGAAAGACCGAAAACATGGGCGGAGGAGGTACCACTCCCTTCCGGTTAGCAACCGGTAAAATGGGGTTATTGGTAGTGCTTATTGAGCCTACTTGCAGACACCAACCTAAGGATTACCTGAGTCGTATTTACCGCCCCTATTGATTAAAAATTGGAAGTTTTGAAACGTGTTGAGATTGCAAACTTTTATTGAAAAATGGCAATCTTTAAAAAGAGCATGAAATGAAATTTCTTTAAAAGAGTATGGCATGGCATTGACATTTGCATTTTTATTGAGAGTTTGCATAACTGTATATACTTTGTAAGAATTCTCCACTGGGCTTTATGCTCACCCCTATGGGATTTTGGTGCAGGAAATGACATGGTGATCCTGCCTAGTTGAGGGCGTGGATAATTTGTGAAGAGTATATAGCTCTTTTTGTTGTGAATTTATTGCTAGCCATGGGCTATTTTTGTACGGGTCTGAGAGGCCACTTTTGTGTAACCATGCTTAAGCATAGAAGTTGTAGCCCATAAGGGCATTTTATTTATTTTGAGGTTATATGCTTCATATGCTATGCATTCATGCGTTTTCCTACCAATGAATGTATAATTCGCATGTGAAACTTTTGTATAAACGTTGTTGATTTGTGATGTAAAGGTTGGGGATATGCCATTATTATTTAGTGAATGTTAGTTGATGTAGTTGGTTCTTGTTGAAATTATTTTTGGGGCGTTACACTACTCCACATCCATATCCCATGAACACTACTTCCCAACCAAAGCCATCAAGTTCGTACATAGGAGATTGTGAAAATGGTGATTCTACTACTTTGTTCTCTCTACATTTGTTTGACAACGGAAAACCACACAAGCCCGGATTTCCCTCATATGAAGTGTTTGAAAATGTTGCAAATTGTTGGCCTTGTGGTATAATACCTGTTAAATTGTTGTGAGAGACATCTAGAACTGAAAGGAATGTCAAGCTCGTCAATTGTTGAGGAATCTCACCGGAGAGATTGTTTTTGGATAGATCTAAGAATTCGAGTTCAGTGATATTTTCCAATGACAACGGAATAGATCCTGAGAGCCCATTTCCCGAGAAATTTAGGAAAATGAGTGCTTTAACTCTTCTAATTGATGTAGGAATATTTCCATGAAACTTGTTGTGTGAAAAATCAACTGCTTTGAAAATGGTGAGAATTCTTACAAATACCATATCTCGTCCTTTATAAGTAATGGTCATGGAATCAAAATAATAACCACCATAATTGCCCATGTACCTCAATTGAGTTGCATCTTCGTCAGCTCTCATCATTGAATGCCATATCTCAAAGTATTTTGATGGCAAAGTACCTGTAAAATTATTGTGAGACACGTCAATGATATGCAATTTAGTGAAGATTGATCTCTTCCTTGGCTCCGCAATCGGACCATGGAATCTATTATCTTTCAAGACAAGAATCTTCAACTGAGGAAGATTTTCCAACCAAGATGGAAAAACATCAAATATCGAATTGTGACCCACATTCAAAATCTCTAGGTTTGAGCAATTGGCCAATGATCTCGGAAGCTCCCGATGCAATTTATTGTTGCTAACATCAAGGGTTTGCAACTTGCTCGCTTGTCGAAATGTTTGGGGAATGGTTCCATTGAAATTGTTTCCTTGCAAATTCAGTACCAACAAATTTTCACTGAAGTTTACCAAACAAGATGGGATGACACCATGGAATTGGTTATTGGACAAATCAAGATGCTCAAGAAAACGAAGGTTGCAGATCAATGGTTGGGATTCTTGAGAAGATGATAAGCAAAGAACTAGGGAAAATAAGAGAAAAAACAAGAGGGATTTGAATTGATAGTTTGATATTGAGCAACCCATCTAATTTACACCAGTATTAAGGTTAGGGAGACATGACACTACAAGAAAAGTGGGCTTAAAAGGCGAAACTATTTGCGACGGCACACTTGCCATTTGCCTTTTTTGAGACACTACAAGAAAAGTGGGCTTAAAGTGACTTTTTGCGACGGCACCATTTGCCGTCTCAAAAAAGCAGAGAATTTGCGACGGCACAATTTGCCGTCCTAAAAAAGGAGAGTGTTTGCGATGGTATTTTCTACTGTCGCAAATACTCTCCTTTTTTGAGACGGTAGTTTCTGCCATCACAAATACTCTACATTTTCGCGACGGCATTTTCTGCCGTCGCAAAAAGTGACTTTCGTGTTTTTTGTTTTTGTTTTTAGTGAATATTTTTTAAATTTTAAATATTTTTTTAGATGCATCTTACTTAGATGTATCTTAAAAATAAAAAAATTATGAAAAAATATTTTTAAAAATTAATAAATACATAAAAATACATAAAAAATGTATTGAATTATTGTATTTTTGGTATTTAGTGAATTTTTAAAAGATTTTTTTAACAATTTTTTTACTTTTTAGGTGTATTTATGTTTGGTGTGTCTAAAAATTAAAAATAATTACTTAAAATATTAAAAAAATTCAGTAAAAACAATATAACACAGAAAACAAGAAAGTATAATTTTCTCAAAAGAGTTTTTGGAAAACTCTAACCTAGCATAGTGATTGTGGTTTTGAGACAGCTTCATATATATACAGTCACAAAATGGTTTAAATAAATTCAACGGTATTTTTCTGTCACAAAAAAAATTAAAAAAAACAATGTCGTCTTACTCTTTTGATATAACATTTCTCTTTTCATTCATTTTTTCATCTTCTTGTTTCTCTGTCTCTTCTCTTTATCTCTTTCACTCATCACTCTTCTTTCTCTGTCTGTCTGTTTCTCTCTCTCTCATTTTCTCTCTGTGTCTCTCGCCTATCTCTCTTCTCTCTATCTCTCTCATCTGTCTTCTCTCTCTGTCTCTCTCGTTCATCTCTCTTCTCTCTATCTCTTTCATTTCTTTTCTCTCTCTCTCTCTCTCTTATCTTTCTATCTCTCTCATTTCTTTTCTCTCTCTCTCTCTCTTATCTCTCTATCTCTCTCACCATTTCTCTTCTCTCTCTGTCTCTCTCTTTTTCTGTGTCTCTCTCTCGCTCATCTCTTTTCACTCTATTTCTCTCTCTTTTTGTCTATCTCTTGGTCATCTCCTGTTTCTCTCTCTTTTTCTATCTCTCCCTCTATCTCTCTCTCTTTCTCTCTCTATCTCTTTTTCTGTCTATCTCTCTCTCTCCCTGTCTCTCTCACTCATCACTCTTCCCCCCCTCTCTCTCTCTCTGTCTACTTGTCTATTTGTCTATTTCTCCCTCACTATGTTCGCCTTGCTCACTCTCTCCCTCACATCTTCTCTATTTATCAAGCTTCTTCTCGATTTATCGATCCACTATAAGAAAATGCACTTTTAGCAACCACTTTGTATCTTTCTCGCTCATCACTGTCTCTGTCTCTCTCTTTCTCTCTCTCTATCTCTCTTCTTTATCTGTCTCTCACAAAATTAAAATATTTTTAAAATATTTAAAAAATTGATTTGAATTAAGTTTTGAAAAGAGTTTTAAATTATGTGTTTGGTTATGAGTTTTGAAAAGTAATGATTATATTTTGAATTTAGTTTTGAAAAATGGATGTAGAATTATGATTTGAAAGCTTAAAACAAACACCATACTTAAATCAATGGGTGGAACTATGACCACCACCACTACTGCCACTACTACTACCATTACCTTTCATCCACCATCGCCACTCCATCTCCTCTACCACTATCACAACTTCACCACTAATCTCCTTTGCCGCCGCCGCTGCCACCACCGCCACCACCACCTCTTATCCACCACCTTCACTGTCGCTCCCTTTCCTCTACCACAAAAAATTAGTTCTTGATTTTTAGTAACAAAAAAAAGAGCCGCGGAAAAATATTTTTATTAAAATCTTACCCCTACTTCTTCAAAATAAAAAAATAATAAATTTTTTTCATTAAAATAAAAATGAAACAAATAAATTTTCAACCTTAGTAATTAAAAAAAATGAAAAATAAAAAAAAATCATTAACTACAAAAAAAAAATTATTTTAACCAAAAAAATTTCATTTTCCTGCTCTTTAATTCCCTTATTTCTTTCTCACGATCTCAAATCATCAATCCCCAATCCCTTAAACAAAAAATTCCCAATTTCAAAAATTCCCAAAAAATTACCCCTACTTCTACCAAATAAAAAAATAATAATAATTTTTTTTCATTAAAACAAAAATTACCACAACTTCTACCAAATCCCCCTCTTCTTTTTATTTTTTGTTTTCCCACTCTTTCTAATCCCCTCCTTTCTTTCCCCCCTTTTGTTTTTCTTTCCCCCCTTTTGTTTCTCACTCACGATCCCCAATCCCCAACCCCTTAAACAAAAATATCCCCAATTTCAAAAATTTCCAAAATACTCTCTCTCTCTCTCTCTCTCTCTCTCTCTTGACTGCAAGCAGCGGCAAGGGGGGACGACGGCGGGCAACGATTGACGACGGTGAGCAGCCAATTATTTGTCTTTGAAAGTACATTTATTTGATTCTTAAATTCAAATTAACTAAAGTAAAATCTTTGTTGGGGCAAGTAGGTCATCCAAATGGTTGGAGAAAGTACAGAAGCTGTTGGTGTTGGTGTTGGAGGGGGATCTAGTGTCAATAAGATGCCAACACTGGAGGAGCACTACAAGAAAATACACAATTGGTGACCACTTTTGCCGACTAAAAAACTTTTGGTTGCCAAAAGTTGTGGAATTGGCGACCAAAAATTATGTTAGTCGGTAAAAGTACAATATTTAGCTACTAAATTTTTTTGGTCGGGCTATATTAATTTTTGGCGACTAAAAAAAAATTTAGTCGCTAAAAATCTCACAATTGGCGACTAAAAATAATTTAGTCGCTAAATTTGCCACAATTGGCGACTAAAAAAATATTTTAGTCGCTGTATATATAGTTTTGGCAACTAAAATAATTTAGTCGCTGAAAGAAAAATAAAAATTTATTTTTTATCTTTCGCGACCAAAAGCTTGGTCGGCAAAAATTTAATTTCAGCGACTAAAAGACATTTTTGTCGCTGTATGTATAGTTTTGGCAACTAAAAAAATTTCGTCGCTGAAAGAAAAATAAAAATTTATTTTTTATCTTTCGCGACCAAAAGCTTGGTCGGCAAAAAATTAATTTCAGCGACTAAAAAACATTTTGGTCGCTGTATATATAGTTTTGGCAACTAAAAATTTAGTCGCTGAAAGAAAAATAAAATTTTCTTTTTTATCTTTCGCGGCCAAAAGTTTGGTCGGCAAAACTTTAATTTCAGCGACTAAAAGACATTTTGGTTGCTGTATGTATAGTTTTGGCAACTAAAAAAATTTCGTCGCTGAAAGAAAAATAAAAATTTATTTTGTATCTTTTGCGACCAAGAGTTTGGTCGGCAAAACTTTAATTTCAGCGACTAAAAGACATTTTGGTCGTTGTATGTATACTTTTGGCAACTAAAATAATTTCGTCGCTGAAAGAAAAATAAAATTTTCTTTTTTATCTTTCGCGACCAAAAGTTTGGTCGGCAAAACTTTAATTTCAGCGACTAAAAGACATTTTTGTCGCTGTATGTATAGTTTTGGCAACTAAAAAATTTAGTCGCTGAAAGAAAAATAAAATTTTATTTTTTCTCTTTCGCGACCAAAAGTTTCGTCGACAAAACTTTAATTTCAGCGACTAAAATGTTTTATTGGTCGCTGTATGTACAGTTTTGGCAACTAAAATAATTTCGTCGCTGAAAGAAAAATAAAAATTTATTTTTTATCTTTCGCGACCAAAAGTTTGGTCGGCAAAACTTTAATTTCAGCGACTAAAAAATATTTTAGTCGCTATATAGATAGTTTTGGCAACAAAAATAATTTAGTCGCTGAATGAAAAATAAAAATTCACTTTTTTCCTTTGGCGACCAAAATCTTTGTCGGCCAAAATTTAATTTCAGTAACTAAAAAATATTTTAGTCGCTGTATAGATAGTTTTGGCAACTTAAATAATTTAGTCGCTGAAAGAAAAATAAAAAATTACTTTCACTCATTACTCTTTCTCTCACTTTCTATCTATCTGTCTCTCTTTTTCTCTCTGTGTCTCTACCTCTGTCTCTCTTCTCTTTTTCTCTCTCTCACTCATCACTTTTCTCTATCTGTCTGTCTCTCTCTGTGTCTCTATTTTTGTCTCTGTCTCTCTTCTCTTTCTCTCTCTCACTCATCACTCTTCTCTGTCTGTCTGTCTCTCTTTCTGTATCTCTCGCTTATCTCTCTTTTCTCTATCTCTCTCATCTCTCGTCTCTCTCTGTCTCTCTTCTCTTTATCTCTCTCGCTCATCTCTTCATGTATCTCTCTTGTTTATCTCTTTTCGCTCTTTTTTTTTCTCTCTCTCTCTCTCTGTCTGTCTCTTTTCACCCATTTTTTTATCTTCCTCTCTCTATTCTCTTTCTCTCTCTTACTCATCACTCTTCTCTGTTTGTCTATCTATCTGTCTCTCTCTGTCTATGTGTCTCTTACTCATCTATCTCTTCTCTCATCTCTTTTCTCTCTCTGTCTCTTTCGTTCATCTCTCTTGTCTCTATCTCTCTTGTTCATCTCTCTTCTCTCGTTCTCTCTCATCTCTCTTTTCTCTCTGTCTCTATCACTCATCTCTCTTATCTCTATCTCTCTCTCTGTCTCTCTCATTCATCTCTCTTCTCTCTATGTCTCTCTAGCTCATCTCTCTTCTCTCTATCTCTCTCTCTGTCTATCTCGTTCATCTCTTCTCTCTCTGTCTCTTTTTCTGACTCTCACTCTCTATCTTTTTCTCTCTTTGTCTCTTTCGCTTTCTCTCTCACTCGTCACTCTTCTCTGTCTGTTTGTCTTTGTCTCTTTTTCTCTTTGTCTCTCGCTCATCTCTCTTCTCTCTTCTCTCTATCTCTCTCATCTTTTTTCTTTCTCTATCTCTCTCTCATTCATCTCTCTTCTCTCTATCTCTCTCTATGTCTTTCCTACTCATCTGGATTTCTCTCTCTATCTCTCTTTTTTTCTATGTCTTTCTCTCGATCATCTCTTTTCGTTCTCTTTCTTTCTCTCTTTGTCTATCTCCTACTCATCTATTGTTTCTCTCTGTCTGTGTCTCTATCTCTTTCTCTCTCTGTCTCTCTCTCTCTATCTGTCTATCTCTCTGTCTCTCTTTCACTCATCACTCTTCTCTCTCTATGTCTCTTTCTCTATCTCTTGTTCATTTCTTTTTGTTGTCTTTCTCTCTCTCTCTGCGTGTGTGTCTATCTCTCGCTTTTTTTCTTTCTCTCTGTCTCTTACTCATCTCTCTTTTCTTTCAATCACACTCATCTCTTTCTCTGAGCCCATTGTTGTTGAAAGAGGAAAAAGTCAAAAAATGAAATGGGTCTCTCTTTCTCTCCTTCTCTCTCTCTGTCTCTCGCTCATTCTCTTCTCTCTCTCTTTCACTCATCTCTCTTCTCTATCTCTCTCATCTCTTTTCAAATATTTTTTTTCAATTATTTTTTTTTCCAATTATTTTTTTTTCAATTATAATGTGTATGATCCTATCGTCATAAATAATAATAAAAAATATAAATATTTTAGGCCTAGACAAACATGTTTTTTAGTTTATATTTTAATTTTTTTTTAAACATTTTGTTCAAACCAAATGCGTTTGTAATTTATGTTTTTCTAAAAATAAACAAAAACCAATTTATAAAATTTATGAAAAATATTTTTCATTAAAATATTACCTCTACTTCTACCAAAGTAAAAAAATAAGAATAATTTTTTATTCATTAAAATAAAAATGAAACAAATAAATTTTCAACTTTAATTACTAAAAAAAATAATAAAATCATTAACTATAAAAAAAAATTATTTTAACAATTTCTCGCTCGTCTTTCTTCTCTCTCTATCTCTCTCTTTTTCTATGTCTTTCTCTCGATCATCTCTTTTCGCTCTCTTTGTCTATCTGTTACTCATCTCTTGTTTCTCTCTGTCTCTGTCTCTATCTCTTTCTCTTTCTGTCTCTCTCTCTCTCTATCTTTCTCTCTCTATCTTTCTCTCACTCATCCCTCTTCTCCCTCTCTTTCTCTCTCTCTATGCCTGTCTATTTGTCTCTCACTCTTCTTTCTCTCTTTCTCTCAATGTGTCTGTCTGTCTCCCCCATTGTGTTCACCTTGCTCACTCTCTCCTTCCCCTCTTCTCTATTTACCGAGCTCTTCACTAGAAGAAAATACACTTTTAGCGACCACTTTGTCTCTCTCTCTCTCGCTCATCACTCTGTATCTGTCTTTGTCTCTGTCTCTCTCTCTCTATCTCTCTTCTCTATCTATCTCTCACTCATCTCTCTCTCACCACCCATCTCCTCTACCACATTCACTACTACTGCAAATGTCATTCCACTACCAGCATTATTACCATTGTTGCCACTCCATCTCTACGACTACCATTACTGCCAGTATCGTTACCACTTCACTACCACTACCACCACTACTACTACTATTACTTCTCCTTTACCACCGCCACTCCATCTCCTCTACCACTACCACAACTTCATCATCAATCTCCTTCGCCACCACCACCACCATCACCTCTTATCCACCACCTTCACCACTACTGTCGCTCTCTCTCCTCCACCACCTTCACAAAAAAAATGGGCCACAAAAATCATATTTTCCATTGACCATAAAAAATTAATTTTATTTTAACGAAAAATATTTTTCATTAAAATATTACCCCTACTTCTACCAAATAAAAAATAAAATTCATTAAAATAAAAATGAAACAAAATTTCCCCTTTTTTTTTCACTAACTCGCCCGCCCAAACTTAATTTCCCCCTTTTGTTTTTTCCCTCTGCCTTTCCCCCCATTTTTTCATTTCCTTTCAGGTTTACAGAGTCCTAAGTTTCGAAACAACACACTCTCTCTCTCTCTCTCACACACACACGGAGGCGAGCGATGAGCGGTGAATATTTTAAAAGTATAATTCATTCTAATGTTTTTTAAAATTTTTCGATATACCAAACATAAATACACTTTAAAAGTATAATATTTGTAAAAAAAATATTTAAAAAATTCACTGAATACTAAAATAAAACAAATTCACTTAATACTAAAATATTTTAAAATGTCACTCTTATTTAAGTTCTAGGTACAAAAAGTTTTAGTCGTTATATATGGGTTATTTGCCAACAAATAACCAATTTAGATGATGTTTGGGAAGTGAGTTTTTATGTAGGTTTTTTTAGATGTAAGATATTAAAATGTCATTTTTTTTTTTTTTTTTTTTTGTGTTTGGGAAGATAGTTAGATTTTTTTGTGGTTGGATGTGATATTTGTGAGAAAAAAAGTGAAATGATTATGGGGTTGGATGTGATATTTTGTTTGGATGTGTTTTTTTTGATTTTGCAACATTTTTGTCTTTTAATGGAAAAAATGAGAAAAAACCTAGGTAAAATTCTTCCCAAACACCACCTTAGACGCCACAGGTCTAAAATTTGAGGGGGAAATTACTTTTTCATTTCGCGCCCTCTTCTACATTCTCTGTTTAAACAAACACAAAAGTCCTCTTCTCTCACACATCACCACCAAACCTCACCCCACCTCATCTCAGCACAGTCCCTTACCACCGTCGCTCACCGTAGCTCACCGTACATTGCACATCGGCACCGCCGCAGCCGCAAATCACCACCGCCACCGCCGCAGATCACAGGTTCTCTCTCTCCCTCTCTGTGTCGGTTGCGCTCTCTATCTCGCTCTCTTCTCTCTCTCTCTCTCTCTCCTTTCCTCTATTTCCCCAACTATCAACTCTTGCTATAGGGTTTTATATGATTTATACTAAATAATTTCGTGTTGATTTCTTAAACTGGTTTGATTTTGGGCAATACCCCTCATTTGGATATATCCCAAGGATTTATATGATTCTTTCTCAGATTTTGGGCAATACCCCTCATTTTGCTAGTTTTCAGGAGGCTTCTCAGTCTCACTCCATGGTTTTGCTACATTTGTTTTCTGAGATATTGTGTAGCCTTTCACATATCCTCCCACTGTCTTTTGAAGTACCAAGACTCTGTGAATGTGCTCTTCAAATAGTTCCTAACATCATTTTGGTATTCTCTTCTGTCAGCATAATTGAGGGAAATGTCATTCCTAACCCTTTGTTATCTTGACCTAAACCAGTTCCATATAGGTTCAGCACAAACAAACCTATGCACTTTCTTGTTCTGTCTAACGTATACAAATTTGTTGTGAAGGTTTCTTCAAGTAGATATAATTTCTAGTGTTCTAATGCTTTACTTATTTCATTTTTGTAAAATTCTGTTCACATCTTCAGAGTACTTCCATGTTTCTGATCGAGGGTTCCTGAAATTAGAAAATAAGACATGGTATTTCTACACGATTGTGTGCTTGGGCGTATATGCATTTTTATATGCTATGCAAGTTATCCATCGTCTGTCTTATGATGAAAATAACTATTCAGCATTTGGTCTTTGAATGGTTTTGTGATTTTAAAATTTAATTTTTTAAATCATTTTGATGGGTTGTCATTTGATTACCTTCATGGCCTTGTTTTATGGTGTAATTTTTTCTTGGCTTAACAATAGTCATGTTACTATTAATTAACTTACTTGGTAACAAATTGTTCTTTTAACGTATTACATGACAACAAAGAGTGTTTAATTGTTGATTTGCTAAATTTTGTCCATGTTAGGGGTTTGACATTTGGAAAAAACATCTATTGTCAATTAGGAAAAAGAAATTCTGAATATTTCTATATAAGGTTTTTCCCCCACTACACAAAACTCCATGTTCCACCCCCTTGCAACACGACATACATGCTAACAGGGCAATGAGGTTGAAGGCTACTTGAATGAACTGGAACTCCATAACAAGAAGGTTGGAACCTAAAGATCAAGGCATTATAAACCTATTAGCAAATCAAGGACACTTGATTGGACCACACAATTCTTTCTCTTCAACTATGGGAAAAAGGAAATAAATAACAGAGTTCGAAGATCAAACAAACTACGCAGTCAGTAATATCACCAGTTAACACGTAGGTCAGACATAGAGGAAACTACTACTTTAGGTGAAGAAACTCCCTAAGAATTGAATGTAGGGAAAAAAAATGAAAGCCATACCTGAAGCTTAAAATTTTGATGTTTTTGTGGGTCATCTTGGCGGTCAGAATCTGCTTCAGTATATTCATCATGCTCTTCTTGGTCTGCCTTTTCAAGTACTACTTTTATAGTCTCACCAGTCCTTGGGATATATCCAAACGCCTCACAGATAAAAAAAAATTATGGACCACTAGACAGGCATGAGTTCATTTTGCCTGGACTTCATAGATGAAGTTATTAATTTCAAAAATGGAAGGGAAAAAAAAGAAGGAAAGAATCTCTAATAAAACTAGTAAAATAGTAACAAATGATGCATAAAAACTAAATACCCAGTGACGCAGGACAAGTAGGGACAGCAGCAACAATGTGTTTACGGACTGATTTTAATTGGGGTTTTATGGCTGAAATTGCAATAAGAGTATAGGGGTTTTAAAGGTTTGTTTAGAGTAATAAAGGGGTAAGCGTACAAGCATGAAAACATGAGTTTTTGGCACTATTCAAGGGCTGCTTTAAGCCCTGTGAACAGTACCCGTGAACAGAGTTTGAGCTGTTAAAGTGTCTACAAGAGGGAAAGATGGAGAAGAGGAAGATAGTTTCTACAAATCACTCCTAGAGGCCTTAGGCATCACACAATCCATAAGAAAGCATCAAAGCTCTTGAAAATCTCTAAAATATCAACTTTATTAAATTATAAGCATTACATGACTTTATATAGATTTTAGAGACTTCCTTTATCAACCAAGATTCTAAAATATAAAACTAATAAAATTGCTAGTACATTAATTTGTCCTTTAGTATTCAAATGTTATTCCATGTCAAGATAGTAACAGAATTGAGTTAAGAATATGAATGGAAATGTTTGTTAATTATCAGTCTTGATGTATATGTCTATATGCATTAAAAATTTGTGCTCATTGTGCTCTTTGGCCTTTGATTATGTTAAATTGTAATAGAATGGCTCCTGCGAAAAAGATGCGCCGTTTCCCACCACCAAAGAGGGCATTAATTGAACCATACTCATCGCAGACCGATACACCTACACCTACTCCTGAAGGTGTTGCAGCAGATGGATCTCAGACTATTGTACCATCTCCGTCTGAACAAGCTGCATTGTCAGGATCTGAGACTGTTGCACCATCTCCGTCTGAAAGTAATGCACCAGCTGCATCTGAGAGTTGTGAAGCATCTCCGTTTGAAACGAATCCACCATCTCCTCAAAGTCAACCGAGTGGCGCAGGTAATTAAAAATGTTTGAGATCTGTCTTCAATTTATATATATTGTTAATATTTTGTAATTTTTAAATACATTAATAATATTATCAATTACCAGGTGCATCTTCATCAAAGCGTGTGCGGGGACCAACAGTTGGAAAAGCAACAGCAAAAAGAATTGCCGACAATAATGGAAACAAGCTGTACATTCCAATCACGGAGACATTCAATGCATTCGAAGGTGTGCTAGCGACCCCAGGATCGAATGAGATCGGCCTTCAGATTAGGAGGATGTGCCCCATTCAAGGCGTTAAGAGTTGGACTGTTGCTGAGCCAGCGACAAAAGCTGCTGTTGTACAAGCTGTCCGGGTATGATTAAATTGCTTTCATAGTCTGTGTGGATGATGGAAACAGTGCTTTTATAATGTGCATATAGGAGCTCATTTGTTTTCTTTCTTTACTTTGTTGGTTTTCGAAGCTTGAAAGCAGTGAAGAGATGAAAAGCTCATTTGTTTCAACTTGTGTCTATAAATAAGCAGCCCATTCCATCTTAGATTTTTTGGGGAGGGGGTGTCTATAAATAAGCAGCCCATTCCAACTTATTCATGAATCATGTTGGTACATGAAATTGTTTAAGGTCCCGTGGTTTCCTTTATTTTTTTGTTTGTTGATATAGCTTTTTTAAAGTTACTTACCATAAACTTCTCTTCATTATTTTATCATTCCAATGGAAGTTAAGAGCAATGCAACCTACATAAAGTACATGACATATTATTCTTGACCACATACGTAGGACAACCATTTAGTCTTTTTAGTGAGTGCCTTGTTAACCAACAGGACAATCACAGGCTCTGTGAAATTGGATTCTGCATACATGTCTGATAAACATATCATTACAGAAAATGCCGATTCAAGTAAAATTATTTTGATACCCACAACCACATGTCTATGTTTAAATCGTTATTTTTCTACGAACATAGTATAATGGTATTCCATTTAAACGATGGCAATGTATGAAGATGCGCATTATAAATGTTTGTCAGGTTGCTGCTAAATCCAGTTTAGGTGGACTGTATGGATGGTAGATGTTAAGCTTCCGTAGTCAATTTCACATTACATAAGTTAAGTTACTTATTGTGTTTGTATTGATTGTAGGATAAATTTGAGATTGGGGATAATTACGAGGATAATTCACTATCCCAAAAAGTTGTGGAAAAGAAGTGTTATGTGTTATATAAAGATTGGAAGTGCAGAATGAAGAAGAAATGGGAGAAGCTTGTGGATGCGGGAATTGATCCCTATGCTCATCCATACAAAGGAGTACAATCCGATGATTGGAAGTATTTGATTGACCAAGTATGGTTGGATCCTAAAAACAAGGTATGTTATGATTTAGTTATTACTTAGTACTCTTTATCATTGTTTAACTATATATGTAACAAACCGTTATAATCTGGATTATGTAGCCTCGCTACGATGCCGGCAAACTAAATAGGAGCAAGCTACCCTACAATCATAGTAGTGGGTCGCGATCTTTTCCGGCGGCGATGAGCATTGCGGTGAGATGTGTGTCATTGATTTTATTAACTTTATCCACACATATTTAATATGTTAGTGTTGATATCGGTGTTTGGCATATCACAGGTGAAGGAAAACGGTGGTTTGTTGCCAGATATTTGCAATTTCTACAAGAACACTCATCAGAACAAGAAGACAAAAGAATGGATTGATCCTATATGCTGTGATTTACATGTAACTATTCCAATCATTTGGACACTTATAGTAACTACTGTGTTTGATTTATATTAACAATAGTTATATGTCACAATTACAAGAGCAAATGACAATGGTGCGGGATGAGTCTATTGAGTCTGGAACACCGATGACACAAGAGGATATATCAAGAGTGGTGCTGGGGAAGAAGAAGGGATACTTGAGAGGTTTTGGGGTCGGACCAAAGCCCTCGTCTTGTGATGTTGGGTCGAATGTGGCATCACAAGCACGTGAGGAGCACTTGAAAAGGCTTACATCCGAGTTGGAGATACTGCGTGCGGAGCAGCAGAGTGACCGTGAGGAGCAGAAAAAAAAGGAAGAGGAGCAGCAAAAAAAGGAAGAGGAGCAACAAATGAAAGAGGCAGAGAATGCAAGACAACGTGAGGAGATGCAGATGCAGATTTTTGGACTTCAGAGCACGTTGGCGCAAGTTTTGGAAAAGCTCAATCCATCAAAGTCCCCACCATAGCTACTTATGGTAATGGGTAAGTGTGTTAACCAAATTGCATTATATTTATGTTCAAAGTCAAGGCAAATAAACGTGTTATGAGAATATTAGAGAACAAATTGTGAGGCAAAAAGGGGAAAACAACCCATTCGGGGCCAAACATTGGAAACAGCACCAAAACAAATTGGTGGTAGTTTGATGGGGAGAGAGAAGATTGTGAGTGTTTGGATCTAAGCCAAGTGAGATGAGCTTTTTCTTGATGCATGAGTTCCAAAAGTTCTTGACTTCATTGTCAGTTCTACCAGGGAGGTGTTTGGCTATCCGAGCCCATCTGTTGCCTAGAATTCTATGAACATCAATGATGATTCTCTCTTCTTGCTCAGTAAAAGAACCCCTCTTGAGATCTGGCCTCAAGTAATTTATCCACCTTAGTCTGCAACTCTTTTCGCACCTTTGCAAGCCTGCAATATCTCAACAATAAAATTAGAACAAATATTGGGTATAATGGTATTATTACATGACAATATTAAAAGTATCACCAACCAATGATGAATCTTATATTGCGGTAGTGCAGAGTTAGATTAGTGGGTGACAAATGATGTCTACTTAATCTTATTTCTGATATTTTGATTGTCCGTGACTTGTGTCACCGTTAAACTCAATATTTATTCCAAAATCCAGTCATTGATTTCTAGAAATGACAATACTAAGTATAAAATAGATCTTGAGCAAGTCCTATAGTGCAGTGAAATAACACCAGACTCTTAGGGATCAGCCAAGCTCAGCACCTGTATTCGATTTCCTTCTTCTATCCCTCTCTTGAAATGAGACAAGAAATAACAAGTAGAATTCATACCTGCTAGTTTAGGAACAGAACTCCAACAGCCATGGCCATGGCTACTGATGTGTGTGATGAGCTTCTCATCTTCTTGATGGGTTTTGGAGAATTGTACATGAAGGTTCTTGTTGGTATTTGTGCAATTCTTCTATTTGAAATGGTCATATCTGCGACATGCAATGTTATATTAGTGGGAATTCAACTTCTTATAATCAGTAGTGCCATTTTCCATGGTAGATTTACATATAAAATTTTCTACTGACAGATAAATCACTGATTAGGCTTATTAGTTTTGTTGTTGTGATTTCGAATATGGGACAACTAACAACTTAAAACAAATTAAGCTAAATTGCAGACAAGATGTTTTTGTTCTATCCATAGATCACTGATTTTGTGATTAAAACACTGTTTATTAATTTTGAGGTTGTGAATTTGCGAACCTAAAGACAACCACTCTGAACAAATTATGTTAAATCAAGTCCATACCCTATCCACCGGTCCCAAGTATCAATAAAGACTAAACTTGACCTAGATAACTACACGATGTCTTTGCTCCCTCAGTGACTTCTAATTTCATTGAAGTTAAGTGCATGAATTCTAATTTCATTGAAGTTAAGTGCATGCAGAATAATCTTTGTAAACTAGCTAACATGCCATTGTAAAATTTCAAAGCAAGATATTGCCCTTTAAAAGTTTCATCAGTGTCAAAATCATCATCATCATCAAGATATCAATATTCATTCAAACAAAGACAGCTCTTTATTGGGTTGTAGCTTGCATGTTCATGCCATGAAATGTGAAAACTCATCATAAGCTAAATCTCAGTGCTTGGTCAAGTAGGATCTTAGTTGTTTAGTTATCTAAATTGTGAAACTTTAGAGAATCCTATAACATTTAGTTTTGAAATTTCTACTAGTTTTGTCATGATTATTAATTGAAAGTGTCTTTAGTGCATTGTTGCTTTATTTTGTTTGTCATGAGCACCATTTGTGTGGTGTGATTGAGTTATATAAACCGTCTTGGTCCATCCATATATCGGGCTTGGGCCAAGTGTGGACTGGGACAATGACCCTCTTTTTAGGCGGATTTGGTGTATTTTCTGGATCTGCCAGTATCATTAGGATTGGACTGGCTTCGGAGGTTTTGTACTATCTCTTTTCTCTTTATCTCTCCATAGAATAATAATTCTAATATGGCCCCCAATTTAATGCTTTGTAATTTTCAATGTGAATCATGCCAAAACAAGAAGTTAATGTGAAAGCTACATGATAACGTATCTTTGTGTTAGCAAAGACTTTTTATTGGGTGTCCGGGCCTTGCCTCAATTAATTTTTAGGTATATATAGTCTTTCATTTAACTTAGTTTCCATTGTTGAAGCATAGGTCAATATTGGCATATTGTGGAACAATAATTATAATTGATATATACATATGAATGATGTTTAATTTACAAAATGGTATTGATTGTCATTTAATTTGTTAATGTTTCCTTTACTTTCCATGTAGAAAAAATATTTTTTGTCCAATTTTACAATAAAGTTATGTGCAAATATTTTTAACCAAAAGTTATCTGACATTATTTCTCATTTTCTTTGGTACAGATGGATGATCATGTGCACAAAGCTAAATTGTACAGGACTAATGGGCACTATAAGCATTTTTGGAAGGAATATATATTTTTGAATAGATGTGTATGGAAAATATTTGGGAGGAGTAGTAGTTATTTTTTTTGGATGAATGTTGTATGAAAAATATTTAGATAGACTACTAGTGTGTATATTTTTTGATAGCTGAGCATGGATAACAATTTAAAACATAATAACAACTAATTGTTATGTTTTAAATTGTTATGCTAGATGGATGTGACTTGGATAATTATATAGATTACAAGTGGATTTTTAATTGGAGGAATATGTATCTTTGAAATTACTTGTGGATGAAAGTTTATAATAGTTGATGACTTTTATTAAACAAGTTTAGGCTTGGATGATTTATATTTTGTCGATTGTTCATGATTCAGTTGATTTGAATGAAGCTTGCAAATTACATATTATATTGAATGAATTGGATGAATTATTATGAATTACATGTTATTTTGTTAGATGTTGGCGACCAAATGTTGATCTTGTTTTTTTTGTTTTGGCAACCAATTGATTAGTTGGGAAAGATGACTAATACTTTTGCCGACAAAATAATTAGTCGTTAAAATCATTAATTTTGGTGACTAAAACGGAAATTGTCGCTAATAGGTCAATTGCCGACTAAAGTTTTAGTTGCGCAAACATTTTTTTTCGCGACTAAAATATTTGGTGGTGGAATGTGACAATTGGTCGTGGAATGTGCCATTTGCCGACCAAACTTGTTAGTCGTGGAATGTGACAATTGGCAACCAAATTTTTTGGTTGTGGAAACGGGCCTTAGTTGCCGACCAAACTATTTAGTCGTTAAATGTGCGAATTGGCAACTAACATATTTGGTCGGGAAAATATGACTTTTCGCGACTAAAATGTTTTAGCTACTAAATGGATTAGTCGCAGTAATTATATATTTAGCGACCAAAAATTTAGTCGGCAAATATGACTTTTTGCGACTAAAATGTTTTAGCTACTAAATGGATTAGTCGGAGTAATTATATATTTAGCGACCAAAAATTTAGTCGGCAAATATGACTTTTTGCGACTAAAATGTTTTAGCTACTAAATGGATTAGTCGCAGTAATTATATATTTAGCGACCAAAAATTAAGTCGGCAAATATGACTTTTCGCGACTAAAAAACTTTTTAGTCGCTAATTACTTTCCGCGACCCTCAATTGGCGACCAACGTGGCGACCAAAAAAATTAGTCGCGGATGACTTTTGCCGACTAAAAATGGACTTTTGCCGACTAAAAATTTAGTCGGCAAAAGTGTTAATTCTTGTAGTGGAGTATGGCACTAATTTGACAAAAATGGCAGAAGAGGTAGTTTGAGATTAAATTTATATGTTATTCACATGAATGAATTTGCTCTTATTCATGAGTAGCTTAGTTAGCCAATTCTCTTGCATTATTAGGGTAAACTGGATCTAGTTGTTGGAAGGTAGCCGCAAATAGAACGTGTGACTCAAATTTTGGTTCGACGGATGAAAAATAACCCCTGCCTTATCGGAGAGCTTGGTGTAAGGAAAACTGCTATTGCAGAAGGCCTCGCACAACGAATTGCAAATGGTGATGTTCCAGAACAATTGAAGGGAAGAGGTGAGTGGGCGTTTATATTGATTTTAAGACAAAGAGATTGATATACTATTTTCTGTTATAAATGGTGTTACATGGGGTTCAAGTTTCATGTGTGGGACATGATAGACACTATATACATAACATGTCTTATAGGCAACATTATAGACTCTATTGAAGTGATATGAAATCACTTTATTTCAGTCTACAAAGTTGGTATTTTGTTAATAGAAAGTCCCTCTAGCATTAATCTTTTTAGGATAGCATTGAGGTAGGAGCCCAACATATTCAACATAGATAATGTCCTCTTTTTTAATAAGTTCAAATTGATATAAAGCATGGTGCATTGTTGCAAGCGTGTAGAACTTGGGAAATGTGATATGTATAATATTAAATCATCAATCATAAGAGAATTTCTGAGGATATAGAAGGAGAAAATATGGTTCATTTACTTTTGTTCATGCTTGGAGAGGGGAGAGGATATAGAAGGAGAAAATATGGAATCACACATTTATTTTCATTTCAGTTTCATACTGTTTGGCATCCATCCATCAATAAGGTTTTATGAATCCATTCTAACTAAATAATTTATTTGAAGATTGGAGCTAATCAGATTGTGTGCTAAATAGGAAACTATGCATTCTGCTGAACAATTCATATTCATGTATCTTCTTACATGCTTGCTTAGATTGCTAACTGATTGTGTCCGTCTTGCTAATTACTTCATGTTCTCCATTGGCTTGTTGGTGATGCATTTTTGAATTCTTTTTATGCAAAATATGAAACAAATAATAATAATTCTTTAAATTCACTGAAACTGGATGCTTTCGTGTATCTTAAGTGTATTACTTTCCTTATGAATATGAAGGCTGAGATTCATTGCAGTGGATGAAAGTGAGAGGTGTTGAGAATGTGATTCCATCAGGGAATTCCTACTTGAGCTACCAAATGTGATTAACTAGCCACACTTCTTGTTGCAATCTTATGTATAGACCCTTGTATATGCTCTGTGTTTAAAATAACTCGCCTATTTTCCGAATGTTTGAAAAAGTCTGTAATGATGTGCCTGCAGTTTGTTGACCTGTCTTACATTATATATACAAAGATGTCCTTTGACTGTCCTTAGTCTTTACCCTTTGCAAATTGCTTTTTCCTTGGAGGCCCCAACCTCCATTTGGTAATTTTTGCAGTGAGAAGTTGCTTGATGGTTGTGACATGTGTTTTTGTCTCAAATCATAGAATTCATTTTATTGCCTTTCCAGGGCCCTAAAATATGCTAGTATTTAATTGATTAATATCCTGGTATTTAGGACATTCTCTTCTAATATAGACTAATCACCCATGCCTGCTGCTAGGAAAGAAAAAAATGACATGCTCCCAGTGTTGTCAATTGGGTTGAACATTATTGTTCACTCTTCTCTTCCCCAATGCTGGAAGATAATTATGTGCTGAACATTATTGGAATCACACATTATTGTCCTCTTTTTTAATAAGTTCAGATTGATGTAAAGCATGGTGCATTGTTGTAGGCGTGTAGAACTTGGGAAATGTGATATGTATAATATTAAATCATAAATCATAAGAGAATTTCTGAGGATATAGAAGGAGAAAAAATGGTTCATTTACTTCTGTTCATGCTTGGAGAGGGGAGAGGATATAGAAGGAGAAAATATGGAGTCACACATTTATTTTCATTTCAATTTCATACTGTTTGGCATCCATCCATCAGTAAGGTTTTATGAATCCATTCTAACTAAATAATTTATTTGAAGATTGGAGCTAATCAAATATTTTTTTTCCTCAAATATTTGTTCCCTCGAGCAACTCGTCAATGTGGTGATTCATGGGTAATAATAATTATTTTTTCCTCAAATATTGCCTTCTGAAGTTTGTAAGTGGTTTTGTTTCTTCAATTTAAATTTTCGTTTAAACTTAATTTGGACTCACTGATTGATGTTTAAGGCCATTTAAATTTGAAATTATCATTGCGTTCATTAGAGACATTACAAATTGATCCCATCAAACGTGTTGTTGGGGGTTAAAAAGCTTCCTTGCTTGTTCCTAGGTCTTTTGTTTCATTTTTTTTAATTGTCATCTTATTTAAACGTTGTATATTAACCGCTATTTGATGAATAAAGGATTGTAGTTACAACATTAGAAAGAACTATGTTTTTAAGAAGTCCGTTTTGAGTAGTGTATAAAAATTTGATTCTTCCAAAAGAGCATTTGGAGCTTGCTTAACCACAAATTAACATAGTTATGGAACTCCATGAATAAAATACCTATTGTATATAGGTCTAAAGGTTTACATTTTTTTGTGTAGCATATAACTCAGTCTAGGATATATCTATACCTTTATGTGTACAAACATAATATATGCGTATATGCCAATTAATTGAAGGATGATGAACTTTTGTATAGATACTAGAAGGCTGACATTTCTTTGAAGGTGTTATAATTTATTTCCATTACTTAATTTTCTCAGAAATGCATCTGTTCTCATTGTTGATTGAGATGTTTAATTATTCATGTGGGATTTGATGACTAACAAAAAAAATGTTGTATTTGATGCTATAGTAGTTAAATTTTTATGTTTTTTTTGTAATTAACATTAACACATAATTATATTGTCATTAATTATTTTTATTTTTATTTTTATTTTTCAGATATTTCCCATGTCGAAGTGTGCTTCTTGTGGAATGCATGCCTATGGAGAATGTGGCTAATTTTTGTTTTTTGTTATCTACGAAGAATGATGAGAAAAACATTTAATTTTGGTTTATGTTATTTTGAATTATGAACAAAATCATGTATTTAAACATTATATATGTATTATGGAACATTATGTAGTGGAATAATTTTGTTGATGTGTAATTATGAATGGAAGAATATTTTATTATGGAGAAATTGTTATTTTTATACAGGAATTTTTATATTATTATGCAATTATTATGGAGAAATTTTAATATTTTTAATAATTTTATTGCAGGATGTTTTTTTCTTTTTTGTGACGGCACTACACTATCGCAAAAAACAGAAAATTTTAATATTTTTATTGATTTTGTTACAGGTTTTACTTTTTGCGACAGCACTAAACTGTCGCAAAAAATAGAAATTTTTTTATTTAAAATAGAAATTTTATTATTTTTTTAATACTTTTTGCGACGGCAGTACACTGTCGCAAAAAATGGAAATTTTCATATCGTTAATACTTTTTGCGATGGCACCACACCGTCGCAAAAACAATGTTCTTGCCGTTGCAAAAAAAAGACTATTAGCGATGGCATTTTTTGCCGTCTCAAATAACATTTTTAGTGATGGTAAAATAGCGCCGTCGCAAAAAGTCAAGAAATTTCAAACATTATTAGCGACTAAAAAGTGTCGTCACAAAAGGAAAAAATGTCGTCGCAAAACATTAGCGACGGCATTGTGCCGTTGCAAAAACTCTTTTGCAACGCCCCCAGTTGCGATTCCCCTCTTGCCGTCGCAAAAAACCGAAATTCTAGTAGTGTGAGTAATGAGAGAATTAGTGAATTTAGTTTCTTATATGATGTTGTTTGTTGGTCCAAGGCCTACCTTACCAATAAATAAATTAAATAATAATAAATAAATAAAACAACAGAAAGAAAATGTGTAAACCTGTCAATGGATTCCCTTACCAGTAAGTAACTTCAAGGAATTTTCAGCTAACTTTTAAAGAATTTAGCTTAATTAAAGATTTAATAATAATAATTACCACTTTTTTCTTATCACAATTTATTTAACATCTTATGTGTCAATGTTATAGCGATCCCGGATTTACCCTTGTTGTACAGTGGTCTGGGCATGTGTCCGTGGATGATAGTAGTTGATTATTATCTTGTTTACATTCCTTCCTACTTTGTATTTGAGTTATAGGATGTGATGGGCAAGTTTGTTACAGGTTGGTTGTGTCTGGGAGTCAAGTGTTGCTGCCCAGATTTTTGGACCTTCGCTCGAGCGAGGAGTTGGTCGCTCGAGCTAGCTTCTGTTTTTGGTCCTTCACTCAATCCAGCCTTTGGTCGCTTGAGCGAGAGTTGAGTTTTGTGTCTGGTGGCTCAAGCCAGGACTTCTTCGTTCGAGCGTACGTCTGCGTCTCATCAGGACCTGAGAGCTGTAGTTTTTGGCTCGAGCGAACTTTCCTTCGCTCGAACGAGACCTGTGTTTTAGATCCTTCGCTCGAGCCAGGGTTTCTTCGCTCGAGCGAACGATTGCGTCTGGTACTGGACCTGAACACTGTAATTTTTGGCTCGAGCGAGCTTTCCTTCGCTCGAGCGGTCTGGTTGTTCTTCGCTCGAGCGAGAAGCATGCATCTAGTTTTTTGGCTCGAGCGAGACTTTATTGGCTCGAGCGAGGGTTTTCTGTGTCTGGTCACTCGAGCGACCAAGTCTTCGCTCGAGCGAGCCTATTTTATATCAGCGGACAACAGCGATTTTAAACTTCACTTTTTCACTCTCTTTTCTTTTAAAACCCTAGATCCGAAACTCTCTCTCTCTAAACTTACTCTCTCTCTAAGATTTGATCTCTCTAGAGTGTGGATCTACCCTAGGGCCTTTGTTAAAAAGATAGAGGGCGTAGAGGGCTTTGATTTAATCTGAAAAACTTGGGATTTGGAGCACGTTGGTCTTTGAGTCTTCACCTCCGTTTGGGCTCAAACTTCGAGGTAGGGATACCCTACTCCTCTTTATGAGCTTTGTCTTTAAATTTTAGCATTTTGATATATTGGGAGTTGTTGCGTAATTTTGAGAAAACTTTGGGCCTTTGTGTAATTTTATAAAAGTTGGGGTTTTAATTATACTAAACTTAGATGCATGCTTGGCATAGAGAAATGGAATAAATGTTGAGACATTGATGAAAAGGGAACCTAAGGGTTGTAATGTTAATTATGAAAAATGCCCTAATTACATTTGTTAATTAATTTGTATAATTAATTATGAGAAGTGAGGAATTGATTTGGAAATGTTGAGATTGGAAATGTATGGGATTAAGGGGTGTAGTTGGATTATCTATCGCTCACCTAGTTGGAATATTGATTATATATCCATTTGTTGCATTTATATTCTGTATAGAAATGACTGCTTTGGGCTATCGATGGAGGATAGTCTTGATTGTTGTAGACAATGCATGATGATTAGGCAAACTAAAACTAATCACGGGAATATGTCATTGAGTATGACGGTTGAAAGAATACATTAACTTTATGTATTGATTGATAATGTGTATAATAATTGTTTATATGCATTTTGTTGTGTTGGAGGAGATAGGGGATGTACTCCACAGTTTAGGGGATGATAGGGGATGGACCTCTAAACCGGGTGTTGTTTGGCAGGAGATAGGGAATGGACTCCATAGATAGAGCTCATATGCTTATCTAGTGATGTGTTGACACAGCTCATATGCTTGTCTTTGGAAGTGTGATATTGCTCTTAGGCATATCCATGGAAGTGTTGATATAGCTAGTGTGCATATCTATCATGAAATGGGAAAATGTCTAATATGAGTTGATGGCCAGGTTCTGAGCCATAGTTATGAATTGAGAATTGTAAAGAAATGAAAAATGAAATGTAACATGGACTTGTATGTCATGAAACTGTAATGTAAGGCAAGTGAATGGACTCGGTGTTGGCCATCTATCAACTGTTAATCTTTTAGTCACTGTTCATTGTTGGTTTAGTGTATTTCTACTGGGTTGTGGCTCACCTTATATGGGAACATCATTTTCAGGTACAGGTAGCATGCCACCTCCAAGGACATAGCTTGGGAGGCTAGAGGCGGACAGACTTTTTTTGTTGTCTTATTTCCTTTTGATGTATTACATGTAAATTCAAGCCAGGGCCTTAATGTGTAATTGAGTTAGTACTCTCTTTTTGTAACCAAGTGTTAACTTGGAAAGCTGTAAGCCCATAGGGCATTTGCTTTTGTTGTTAACATGTAATACTTTTGTAATGAAATACTCTGATGAATTGAAGAATGCGGATCTTTTATATATAAATGCATGTTTATATTGATGGGTTTAATGTTATTATTTTAAGGGCGTTACAAATGTTGTATTGGCTTATTGATTTCAATATTGAAATATAAAATGATAAATAAAATATAATAAAAAATGTGATCATCATAATATTATTATATAATTTAAAAGATAAATGCATAGAAAATCATAATATTTAATTTACTTAGTATTTTTTTTTTTTTTTTTTTTTTTTTTTTGCTCACCAGGATATTTCAGTTTCGTTTTGACTAATTCTTGAATACATGTAATTTCTTATCTTCACATATAATAACTCAATTGAGCTTCAAAAATTCAAAAAATAAATAAAAATAAATGGGAAAGGTACACTACAAATATTTGATTTGTAAGTCACTAGACTGTATATAGAAGAGGACCTGTAATTATAAGTCTTCGGTGCTACTTTGTAACGCCCTCAAAATAATAACATTAAACCCAACAAATAAGACGAGCGTTGATAGATAAACTAACCACCTTCTATCATTCATTAGAATTCCATTACATAAGTATTACATGTTAATCTCATAACAAAATGCCCTACGGGCTTACAGCTTTCCAAGTTAACACTTGGTTACAACAAAGAGTTCTAACTCGTTTACACATTAAGCCCTTGGCTTGCAATTACATGTAATACATCAAAAGTACAACAACAAAACTATGTCCGCCACTAGCCTCCCAGCTATGTCCTTGGAGGTGGCATGCTTCCTGCACCTGAAAATGATATTCCCATATAGGGTGAGCCACAGCCCAGTAGAAATACACTAAACCAACCATGGACAATGACTAAAACATTAGCAATTGATAGTTGGTCAACACTGATACAATCACATAAATTACATATTTATGTCAACGACTTACAATTCCCAATTACTTTTCATTTTCCCTTTTTCAACAGATAAGCATGCTAGCTCTATCATCATTTCCACAGACATGTATAAAAACTATATCTCACATTCAGATAAGCGTAAAAGCTATATCCACATTCTCAACAGATATGTATATCAACAATATCCACAGATAAGCATACAAGCTGTATCCACACTCTACAACAGATATGTATATCAACAATATCCACAGATAAGCATACAAGCTGTATCCACACTTCACTTCACAAAGATAAGCATATGAGCTCTATCTTCACTTCTCTAGACAAGCATATGAGCTCTGTCTACGGAGTACATCCCCTATCTCCTCCAAATACCTATCCGGTTTAGAGGTACATCCCCTATCTTCCCCTAAACCGCGGAGTACATCCCCTATCTCCTCCTCTACACATAACGCATATAAACACATTGGTTCTATATACAATCACACAATACACACATTTAATGTATTCTATCAACCGTCAAGTTCCATGACACATTCCATTGATTAGTTTCAGTTTACTTAATCATCAAGCATTGTCTACAACAATCACGACTATCCTCCACCGATAGCCCAAAGCAGTTATTTCTAAACAGAAAATAAATGCACAATGGATATTCAATCAACATTTCATTCCTTCATTCCTCTCAATTAATTATCCCAATTAATTAAACAATGTAATTAGGTCAATTCCCATAATTAAAATTTCAACCCTTAGGTCCCATTTTCATCAATGATTCAACATTAATTCCATTTTCCATGCCAAACATGCATCTAGGTTTATTATGAATAAAACCCCAACTTTTGTAAAATTACGCAAAAGTCCCAAACTTTCACCAAATTACCAAACCAAACCCAACATCTCAAATTACCAAAATTTAAAGACAAAACCCATAGAGAGGAGTAGGTTATCCCTACCTCAAATTCGGAGTCCTAAAGGAGAAGACGACAAAACCCAACGTGCTCCAAAACCCGAGATTTTCAGATTAAAATGAAGCCCTCGACGATCAACAACTTTTTTGTAAAGGCCAAAGGTGAGTAAATCACTCTTACTAGATCAAAACCTAGAGAGAAGGTAGTATCTAGAGTGAGAGGCTCAACAATGGTGATTTTGGAAAAGTAAGAGAGAGAAGAGAAAGTGAAAAAGTGATTTAAAGAGTCACAAATTCGGGACTTTAACCCAGGTCTCCGCTCGAGCGTAAAACACCCCGCTCGAGCGGCCACTCACAGACTTCCGCTCGAGCGGCCAACCTCCCGCTCGAGCGCAGAATGCACTCGCTCAGCACATTTGCAGAACCAGGCCTCCGCTCGAGCTCCCAACCCTACGCTCGAGCTCACAACACTGCACAACAAGATACTGGATGGATGTATTCCCCGCTCGAGCGCCAACACCTCCGCTCGAGCGGACAGGCCAAAAATCTGGGCAACTAGTTTTGGTTTCTAAACTCAACCAACCTGTAACCAACCCGCCCAACACATCCTATAACTCAAATACAAAGTAAGAAAGGATGTAAACAAGATAATAAACAACTACCAACATCCACGGACACATGTCCGGATCACTGTACAACAAGGGTAAACCCGGGATCGCTATGACCTCCCCCCCTTAAAGAATTTCGCCCCCGAAATTAAGCACAAGTTGCAAAACAAGCTTTCCTCCATTTTAAACAGTGTTACAATTTAACATTCAACAATTCGACCCATTACCGGTCATCCCATCCCTTTAACAAGAGACTTATCACAATATGTAAACAACATATGTATTATCAACATGCATCAACATTATGCACTAACTTTCCAATGCCAACAATATACTTAACACCTATAATGTTACATTCAACTTCCATATGAGGCAAGTTCCAAAACATACTGCCAATAACTAAAACATTTTCAATGTTTCACAACTTAAGACATATACAAAAGCTCTTAAGTTCAACAAAATGTAAAATTTAAATACAAGATTACATATCAATAAACAAGTCCGGATATTTCTCGCGGACTTCCAACTCACGTTCCCAAGTGGCTTCTTCCACTCCGTGATGTTTCCATAAGACTTTCACCAAAGGAATGGTCTTACCACGCAGGACCTGATCCCGCCTATCCAAGACCCGAACCGGTCTCTCCTCATACGAGGCATCCTCATCTACCTCTAAATCAGTCCAATCCAACACATGTGATGGATCTGGCTCATACTTCCGAAGCATACTCACATGAAACACGTCATGCACTCCGGACAACTGCGGCGGTAAGGCTAACCGATAAGCAACCTCACCTATCCTCTCAAGGTTCTCAAAAGGACCAATAAACCGAGGGGATAACTTTCCACTCTTCCCAAACCTCATCAAGCCTCGCCTAGGTGATATCTTCAGAAAGACATGATCACCTACCTCAAACGCCAAAGGCCTCCTCCTATGGTCGGCATAACTCTTTTGTCGACTCTGGGCTGTAACAAGCCTCCTACGGATAAGCTCAACTTTCTCCGTCGTCTCCCTAACCAACTCCGGACCCAACAAAGGTGCATCACCCACCTCGGCCCAACAAACTGGAGACCTACACGGTCGGCCATACAAGGCCTCAAACGGTGCCATACCGATGCTAGACTGAAAACTGTTGTTGTAGGCAAACTCTACCAATGGCAAGTGCCTCTCCCACGTCCCACTGAAGTCCAGGACACAACCCCGAAGCATATCCTCGAGGATCTGAATAGTACGCTCGGACTGCCCGTCAGTCTGAGGATGATAAGCCGTACTAAAGGTCAACTTAGTGCCCAAGGCACTCTGCAAACTCTGCCACAACCTAGCAGTAAAACGAGGATCTCTATCTGAGACGATCGTCACTGGGACCCCGTGCAATCTCACTACGTCCCGAATATACAAATCGGCAAGATGATCTACCGAATCTCTCACGCGCATAGGGATAAAGTGCGCCGACTTAGTCAACCGGTCTACAACCACCCAAATAGCATCACTACCCCGCTGAGTCCTCGGAAGACCTACAACGAAGTCCATAGTGACATGCTCCCACTTCCACTCGGCAATAGGCAAGGGTTGCAACAAACCCGCTGGCCTCTGATGCTCGGCCTTCACTTGCTGGCAAGTAAGGCACTTCGATACGAAAACAGCCACATCTCTTTTCATACCCCGCCACCAAAATTGGCGACCCAAATCCTGATACATCTTAGTACCTCCCGGATGCACCGCAAGGCGCGAATGGTGAAACTCTCGAAGTACTTCCTCTCGGCAAGACTCCGGTACAAACAAACGGTCTCGGTATCTCACACTCAGGTCGGGATACACCGTCAAACCCTTCTCGACTTTCCCACTAGAGATCTTCTCTCGGAGGGATTCTACCTCAAGGTCACCTCTCTGTGCCTCTAACACTCTAACCACAAGTGTAGGCTGCGCAACAACAGAAAACAAGGCCGCATCCTCAACAGATTCGCCCAGTAGCAAATCAAACTCGCCAAGTGCTCCCAACATCACCCATTCCCGGATGGCTATACTAGCAACATCACTAATGGTCTTCCTACTAAGGGCATCGGCCACAACATTGGCCTTTCCCGGATGATAATGCAACTCAAAATCATAATCCTCGATGAACTCCATCCATCTCCTCTGCCTCAGATTCAAGTCTCTCTGTGTAAACAGATACTTCAAACTCTTATGATCCGAGAATACCTCGAACCTCTCACCATAAAGGTAGTGCCTCCAGATTTTCAAGGCAAAGATCACAGCTGCTAACTCTAGGTCGTGTGTGGGGTAATTTTTTTCGTGTATTTTCAACTGACGTGAGCCGTAAGCTACCACTTTCCCTTCTTGCATCAACACACAACCCAAACCCTCTCGTGAGGCATCACAATAAACCGCATAACCCAACCCTCTCTCCGGAATAATCAACACCGGAGCGGTGGTCAATCTAACTTTCAGCTCTTGGAACGACTTTTCACAAGTCTCACTCCACACAAACTTGACTCCCTTCCGAGTCAGTCTAGTCAACGGTGACGCTAACCTGGAGAAATCTTTCACAAACCGACGGTAATACCCAGCTAATCCCAGAAAACTGCGGATCTCAAACACACTCTTAGGCTGTGCCCAATCTTGCACTGCCTCAACCTTGGATGTATCAACAGACACCCCTTCCCCGGATACCACGTGGCCTAAGAATTTGACTTCCCTCAGCCAGAACTCACACTTCCCAAACTTGGCATACAGCCTATGGGCTCTAAGTAACTTAAGCACCACTCTCAAGTGTTCCTCGTGCTCCTCCTTAGATGACGAATAGATAAGGATATCGTCCACAAAAACAACCACAAAGCGGTCTAAGAACTCCCGGAAAATCCGGTTCATCAAGTCCATAAAGACTGCCGGTGCATTGGTAAGCCCGAATGGCATCACCAAAAACTCATAATGGCCATACCGCGTACGGAATGCCGTCTTCGGAATATCTTCCTCCCTGACCCTCAACTGATGGTAACCCGATCTCAAGTCTATCTTAGAGAAACAACGGGAACCCTTCAACTGGTCAAACAAATCATCTATTCGGGGCATAGGGTACTTATTCTTAACCGTAGCCCGATTCAACTTCCGGTAGTCTATACACAATCTCAAGGCACCATCTTTCTTTTTAACAAAGAGGGCCGGTGCTCCCCACGGTGAAACACTAGGGCGAACAAAGCCCTTATCGAGCAATTCCTGGAGCTGAACTTTCAACTCAACCAACTCTGCTGGAGCAAAACGGTAAGGTGCCATAGAAATCGGCGCCGTACCAGGCACTAAATCAATAGAGAACTCTATCTCTCGGTGGGGTGGCAAACTAACAAGATCTTCGGGAAAGACATCCGAATACTCACAAACCACCCTCGGCAATACATGCTGGGTCTCACCACTCTCACCACTCTCAAAGCTAGCAAGTAGACTACTAAGCTCACTTCGCCCTCGCGAATCATACCCCGGTGGCAAAACACTACCAACCCGGTCTCCCAAGAAATGGAACCACTCCCCGCTCAAGGTACACAATGTAACCCTCTGGCGGTAGCAATCAATAACAGCCCGGTATGACGATAACCAGTCCATACCCAAAATAACATCAAAACCCTTCATGGGCATGACAACAAACGGAAAAGGAAGCCTATAATCGGCGACCTCAATATCACATCCTCTAACACCCTGTTTCAGGATCAACTCACCGCCCAAAGGCGATACCACACAAATAGGAGATGCTAACTGTGCTAACTCCAATTCCAAAACAGATGCAAATGCAGCAGATACAAAAGAATGAGATGCACCCGTGTCTATCAACACATTAGCAACCGAGTTGCAAAACAGAAAAGTACCTCTCACTACTGATGGAGCTGGTACTAAATCATGCGCGGTAACAGCATACACGCGCCCCGTAGGCCCCTGGTCTACCTGCTCACCTCTCGGAGCAAAAGACTGCTGCACAGACTGGGATGACGAAGCTCCCGGATTGGCCCTCGAGGCCTGCACAGACTGAGCTGGCTGAAAACCCTGCGTCTGCCTAGAACCAGACGCTCCCGAAGTGGCACTCAACTGTGGGAAAAACCTCTTCATGTGCCCAGGTTGTCCACACTGATAACAAATCAAGAGCTGCCCCCTGCCCAAACTCTGACTCGGCGGTCTAGCTGAAGAAGAAGCAGCTTTCTGACCCCCACCCTTCTGCGGGCAAACAGAAACCTTGTGACCCAGCTGGCCACACTTGTAACAAGTGAATTCTCCCTGACTGCCTCTCCCCGAGCCTACACTAGGCACTGGAAAGGTCGATCTAGAGACTGCACCCTGAGACTGCTGAGGGTTAGAACCCCTCTGCCTCCTGCCATCACTCTGACTATCCTGGCTCCTCTTGGAGCCTCTCTGACCCTCATCCTCCTCCTGCATCATAAGCTCCATATGAGCTGCAGCATCCACTAGGTGTCTATACTCTCGAATATAAGACCCACCAACTCTCAACTTGAGGCCCCGCCTCAACTTCCGCTCAAACTCATAGCAACGGCGTTCCTCAGACGCCACCAGTTCAGGTGCAAACCTAGACAGACTGGTAAAAGTAGCCTCAAACTCGGCCACTGACAAGCCCTGCTGATTAAGCCGGCTAAACTGATCCCTCAACTTCTCCCTAGCTGCTGCTGATAAAAACCTTTCCTGAAAAGCATTTATAAACGCCTCCCAAGTACCACCAACACGAGCCTTCTCGTATTTCCACCATTGACCCGCATCTCCCTTCAGCTGGAAGGATGCCAAGGTCACTTTCAGTGCTCCGTCCTCGATGCCAAGCATCTCAAACGTCTTCGTTGTCTGTTCGAGCCGTTCATCTGCCTTAAGCGGCTCTTTAGGATCCCCGATAAACTCGTCCGGATTACACCGAAAGAACTCCCTCTTCAAGAAGGAAGGCCCTGCCTCAACTGCCTGATTCTCAGCCCTAAGAATACCCAAAGCTCCTGCTATCTCTCTGGCCAAGGCACCCATAGCCTGCTGACCCACTGGCTCGGCCACATTGGCCTGCCCAACTCCCTCCTGCACTACCGGGATCTCACCCTGTGACGGTACTTCCTGCCTTGCAGGTCTACCACGCCTAGCACCTCTTCCTCGTCCTGACATCCTAATAAAGGCAACACAGAACGTTAGCACATTCATAAGTGTGCCGAAACTAAACACTCACGTCCTAATGCATGGACAACTGTAATTCACTCCACATAAGCACATAAACACATAAGCACTTACGAACTTCATTTCCGGATAATGATAGTCCCGAGGCGTTACTAGAGTTCCGGTTAGAAACAGCATTGATCAAGTGCTTTTCCAACAAGACTCCCAGAAACTCAAGGATCCAATCAACATCCTAGAAATTAAATCCCATACCCACATAGTCACATAAGCATGTTATCAATTGAGCACATAGCATATGATACTACATCTAAGTCTCTATCAAGCGAGACAAACCCATTGTGATCCTAATCACTTCCCACGTACCCAAAGTATTCGAACCCGGTACGCTCTGATAACAAGTTGTAACGCCCTCAAAATAATAACATTAAACCCAACAAATAAGACGAGCGTTGATAGATAAACTAACCACCTTCTATCATTCATTAGAATTCCATTACATAAGTATTACATGTTAATCTCATAACAAAATGCCCTACGGGCTTACAGCTTTCCAAGTTAACACTTGGTTACAACAAAGAGTTCTAACTCGTTTACACATTAAGCCCTTGGCTTGCAATTACATGTAATACATCAAAAGTACAACAACAAAACTATGTCCGCCACTAGCCTCCCAGCTATGTCCTTGGAGGTGGCATGCTTCCTGCACCTGAAAATGATATTCCCATATAGGGTGAGCCACAGCCCAGTAGAAATACACTAAACCAACCATGGACAATGACTAAAACATTAGCAATTGATAGTTGGTCAACACTGATACAATCACATAAATTACATATTTATGTCAACGACTTACAATTCCCAATTACTTTTCATTTTCCCTTTTTCAACAGATAAGCATGCTAGCTCTATCATCATTTCCACAGACATGTATAAAAACTATATCTCACATTCAGATAAGCGTAAAAGCTATATCCACATTCTCAACAGATATGTATATCAACAATATCCACAGATAAGCATACAAGCTGTATCCACACTCTACAACAGATATGTATATCAACAATATCCACAGATAAGCATACAAGCTGTATCCACACTTCACTTCACAAAGATAAGCATATGAGCTCTATCTTCACTTCTCTAGACAAGCATATGAGCTCTGTCTACGGAGTACATCCCCTATCTCCTCCAAATACCTATCCGGTTTAGAGGTACATCCCCTATCTTCCCCTAAACCGCGGAGTACATCCCCTATCTCCTCCTCTACACATAACGCATATAAACACATTGGTTCTATATACAATCACACAATACACACATTTAATGTATTCTATCAACCGTCAAGTTCCATGACACATTCCATTGATTAGTTTCAGTTTACTTAATCATCAAGCATTGTCTACAACAATCACGACTATCCTCCACCGATAGCCCAAAGCAGTTATTTCTAAACAGAAAATAAATGCACAATGGATATTCAATCAACATTTCATTCCTTCATTCCTCTCAATTAATTATCCCAATTAATTAAACAATGTAATTAGGTCAATTCCCATAATTAACATTTCAACCCTTAGGTCTCATTTTCATCAATGATTCAACATTAATTCCATTTTCCATGCCAAACATGCATCTAGGTTTATTATGAATAAAACCCCAACTTTTGTAAAATTACGCAAAAGTCCCAAACTTTCACCAAATTACCAAACCAAACCCAACATCTCAAATTACCAAAATTTAAAGACAAAACCCATAGAGAGGAGTAGGTTATCCCTACCTCAAATTCGGAGTCCCAAAGGAGAAGACGACAAAACCCAACGTGCTCCAAAACCCGAGATTTTCAGATTAAAATGAAGCCCTCGACGATCAACAACTTTTTTGTAAAGGCCAAAGGTGAGTAAATCACTCTTACTAGATCAAAACCTAGAGAGAAGGTAGTATCTAGAGTGAGAGGCTCAACAATGGTGATTTTGGAAAAGTAAGAGAGAGAAGAGAAAGTGAAAAAGTGATTTAAAGAGTCACAAATTCGGGACTTTAACCCAGGTCTCCGCTCGAGCGTAAAACACCCCGCTCGAGCGGCCACTCACAGACTTCCGCTCGAGCGGCCAACCTCCCGCTCGAGCGCAGAATGCACTCGCTCAGCACATTTGCAGAACCAGGCCTCCGCTCGAGCTCCCAACCCTACGCTCGAGCTCACAACACTGCACAACAAGATACTGGATGGATGTATTCCCCGCTCGAGCGCCAACACCTCCGCTCGAGCGGACAGGCCAAAAATCTGGGCAACTAGTTTTGGTTTCTAAACTCAACCAACCTGTAACCAACCCGCCCAACACATCCTATAACTCAAATACAAAGTAAGAAAGGATGTAAACAAGATAATAAACAACTACCAACATCCACGGACACATGTCCGGATCACTGTACAACAAGGGTAAACCCGGGATCGCTATATACTTTTTCAAGTCTTAGGTAAGTATTCGGTTATCTAGGTCAGTAGTCTTCATCGATAATAAATTTGACTAAATTGTACTTTACACTTCAAAATTATTACTCAATTCATACTTTGGCTCAAAATTTTTAAATTTTTCAAACAAAACCTTAATTTTGTTTTAAATTTGCTTCATATAGGATGCTAGTCAAATTCTTTAATGTTGTGTTTAGTTCATAGATTTGGGTAGTATAGCGATCCCGGTATTCCCTTTACTGTTTAGTTGTATTCCGGACCTTGGTCCCGTGGAATTGGTAGTTGTATTTATCTTATCGTCGTCCTTTAATTCCATTTCTTTGGGTTTTGGGATGTGTTGGGCTTGTTTCGAGCAGGTGGGTTGAGCCTAGGTATAAAACCTTGTTGCAGTGTTTTTGGTCGTCCCGCTCGAGCGGGTCTTGGAGCGCTCGAGCGGATATTGCACACTCCCAGTATTTTTGTGGTCTGCAAAACTTCTGCAAGTGTGATTTCTACGCTTGAGCGGGTTTTTTGCGCTCGAGTGGGTCGAGCTTGAGCGGGATTTTTGACGCTCAAGCGGGTAGTACATTCTTGGTGTAAGTTCTGGGAGGGGAAAATCTGCGCTCGAGCGGACTGGTTTTCGCACTCGAGCGGATGTACTTTATTCTTGTGTCTTGGCGCTCGAGCGGACGTTCTTGCGCTCGAGCGGACCTAGCTTTTCGTTCTTGACGCTCGAGCGTTGTGTTTTCCGCTCGAGCGGGAATGTCGTATAACAGAGGGCAGCTGGGCACTTTTTGAATCATTTCCTACTCTCTCTCTCTCTCTCTTACTTTCCTAAAACGATTTTGAGAGCCCCTCTCTCTAGAACCTTAACTTCTCTCTAAGTATTGATCTAGCTAGGGTGTTTTCCTCACCTTTGGTCTTTACAAAAGTTGGGTTCATCATCGAGGGCTTTACTTTGATCCGCAAATTTCAAGTTTTGGAGTACATTGAGTTTCGTCATCTTCTTCCCTTGAGCTCCAAATTTGAGGTAGGGATTCCTACTCGCTCCTATGGTTTATAACATAGATTTTTGGTTGTTTTGATAAAGTGTTGAAGTTGGGAAATTTTGGGACTTAGGGTTTCAAAATATTAAAATTGGGTTTTGTTATTTGATTCTAAAAACGTGTATTTTGGTTTCAAAAGGGTGATATTGTTGTTGATTGTTGATATATGGACCATGGGGTTAATATTGGAAAATGGGGTAGAAAGCCCTGAAATTTTGTATATAAATTAATTGCTATAATTAATTTGGAAAAGTTGTGGATTCATGGAATTGAATTGTAAATAATGAAATTGGCTCATTATATTGTGAAATGGTGGAGTTTGATTTATTAGCTCACTTATGAAAACATGACAATTTATCTGTTGGAGCTTTTATTATTTGTTTAGAAATAATTGCTTGGGCTACCGGTGGAGGGTAGTTTTGATTGTTGTAAACAATGCATGATGATTAGGCAAACTAAAACTAATCAATTGGTTATGTCATAGAGTATGACGGTTGATAGAATACATTAACGTTATGTATTGATTGATTGAGTATATGATCTATGTGTATATACGTTGCATGTGTGGGAGAAGATAGGGAATGTACTCCACGGTTTAGGGGAAGATAGGGGATGGACCTCTAAACCGGATGTTGTTTGGGAGGAGATAGGGGATGAACTCCACTGATACTGCTCATATGCTTGTCAGTTAATGTGCTGATATAGCTTGTATGCGTATCTATGGAAGTGTTGATACAGCTCATAAGCTTATCTTTGGGAGTGTTGATATAGCTAATATGCTTATCTGTTGAGATGTTGATATAACTCGCATGTTTATCTACTGTAAAAATAGGAAACGTTTAATATGAGTCATTGTCTCATATAAGTGGTTGGCCAGGTTCTGAGCCGTTGATGTAGATTGAAAAGGTGATAAGAAATAGAAATGAAATGAAACATGAACATAGTGGTCATGAAATGGAAATGGGTTATAAATTGATTTGTGGAAATTGAACATTTATCAATTGCTAATGTCTTAGTTATTGCTCATACTGTGTTTAGCATATCTCTACTGGGCGTTGGTTCACCCTATATGGGACATTATTTTCAGGTACAGGTAGCATGCCACCTCCAAGGACATAATTTGGGTGATGATGAGAGTTGAAGACTCTTTTGTTTATTTTTGTTTGTAATACATGTACATCAAGCCGAGGGCTTATTTTGTATAGAGTTAGTACTCTTTTTTTTGAGTAACCAAGTGTTAACTTGGAAAGCTGTAAGCCCATAGGGCATTTGCTTTGTTTGTTAACATGTAATACTGTTGTAAGAACTACTCTGATGAATGGAAATGGTTGGTTTTATTTATATCAATGCATGTCTTTAGTGATGGGTTTTATGTATTTTTGAGGGCGTTACAGGTAGTGATTTGAAAAGAGAAAGAGAAAAATGTGAGTGAAATATAACTACATTTCACACACATTTTCCCTTTTCATTTCTAAATCTCTACCCAAATTCATGAATCAAATATAACCTAACAAAACGCATCAAATGGCTTTCAATAGGGGCTAAAGTGGAAAAAGTGTGATGCTTGGGGTTCAAAATAAGATTCCAATGAACATTTGATCCAATAAGATTGGTGAATCTTTTAATCCTACAACTAAAAATGCAAAATAAAAATGTAATTAGGATTATATATTTTTACATCTATTGCAAAATAAACGTGGACAAGAAAGAAATATTTACCCATTCAATTGAATAACAAATCATACACTAATCACATGAATTGTTAATCTCCTTATTAATCCTTCTAATCAAATAGGGCCAAAGATCAAAGTGATAAAAACTTCAACCGCATGTGAAGTTTTTTTGTTAACAAATTGGCCAACGATTTTTTTTTTGGTCACACGCTATATATCAGAATGTGTTATGTGTTAGTATGTTAGTAAGGAAATGAGACCACATAAAATGATATCAATCTTCTCTCTACATAATTTTTTTTTTTTTTGAACTAGAATCTCTCTACATAATTTGAATCCATAATTTTGCTTACAAAATAAGTACTATACATCTACTAGGCTTGATTAAATTGGACCACAGTAAGTGAAATATATTGACAAAAATCCAATCATTTAGGAACTGAATAAAAAAAAAAAAAAAACCATAGTTTAAGAACCAATAATACTTGAGGGTAGAAAAGTAATTTACTCTAACAAATTGACTTGAAGTTTTCGATAATCTTAACTTCAAGTCTTCAATAATGTTAAAATTGACCAAGTCCATGGTAATCCCCATCCCAAATTTTTATTTCATTCATTCTTTTCTTTCTTTGTGCTTTCCTTTTTCTTTTGAGGAGCTTTCCACAAATCCGAAGTACAAAAGGAGCTGTAGTCTTTGAACACTCATTGAAACTGTACAGTGTGTAATTATGTAAATTAAACTTGAGTAACCTTCACTCCAACCATGGGTTAATTAGTTATATCCATAAATTTTATGATTTTTCTTTCTTGTAAATTTGGTATTCATAATTTTAATTATACAGCTTGCTTGGTTCCATTTTTCCAAAAGCACTTTTCAGAAAATTCTACTTTCTTATTTTTCGTGTTTTTTTTTTTACTAATTTTTTTTAATATTTTAAGCAATTTTTTTACTTTTTAGACACACCTAACATAAATACACCTAAAAGTAAAAAAAAATCTTTTAAAAATTCACTAAATACCAAAAATACAAAAAAAAAAATACAAGAATTCTGTAACGTCCCCAAAATAATACATAAATCCATCGCTTTAGACATGCATTGATACAAAAGAAATTAACCACTTCTATTCATCAGAGTAGTTCTTACAACCATATTACATGTTAACAATAAAAGCAAATGCCCTACGGGCTTACAGCTTTCCAAGTCAACACTTGGTTACACAAAAGAAGAGTACTAACTCTATACAAAAGAAGCCCTTGGCCTGATATACATGTAATACAACAAATAAACGAAAGAGCCTTCAACTCTCATCGTCATCCAAGCTATGTCCTTGGAGGTGGCATGCTACCTGAACCTGAAAATAATATCCCATATAGGATGAGCCAACGCCCAGTAGAGATATGCTAAACACAGTATGAGCAATAACTAAGACATTAGCAATTGATAAATGTTCAATTTCCACCAATCAGTTCATAATCCACTTCCATTTCATATTTCATGTCATAACAATTTCACAATTTACACCGACGGCTTAGAACCTGGCCACCCACTGGTATGAGACAGTGACTCATTTTAAACATTTCCCATTTTTACAATAGATAAACATATTAGTTGTATCAACATCTTAACAGATAAGCATACAAGCTGTATCCACATTTCAACAGATAAACATATTAGCTATATCAACACTTCCATAGATAAGCATATGAGCTGTATCAATACTTCCATAGATAAGCATATGAGCTGTATCATCACATTATCTGACAAGCATATGAGCTGTATCAGTGGAGTCCATCCCCTATCTCCTCCCAAACAACATCCGGTTTAGAGGTCCATCCCCTATCTTCTCCTAAACTGTGGAGTACATCCCCTATCTCCTCCCACACACACAACGTATATACACATAGGTCATATACACAATCAATCAATACATAACGATAATGTATTCTATCAACCGTCATACTCTATGACATAACCAATTGATTAGTTTTAGTTTGCCTAATCATCATGCATTGTCTACAACAATCAAAACTACCCTCCACCGGTAGCCCAAGCAATTATTTCTAAACAGATAATAAAAGCTTCAACAGATAAAATATCAATGTTTTCAAGAGTGAGCGATTAATAAATCCAACTCCACCATTTCATCACATAATGAACCAATTCCATTATTTACAACTCAATTTCATAAATCCATAACTTTCCCAAATTAATTATACCAATTAATTTATATACAAATTAGGGCATTCTTCTCCATTTTTCCATTTATGACCCAATGGTCCATATTTCATCAACTAACAACCACACCACTATTTTGAAACCCAAAATACTCATTTTAGAATCAAAATAATAAAACCTTCTTTTAACATTTTGAAACCCTAAGTCTCAAAATTTACCCAACTTTAACACTTTATCAAAACAACCAAAAGTCTATGTCAAAGACCATAAGAGTGAGTAGGAATCCCTACTTCAAATTCGGAGCTCAAGGGAAGAAGATGACGAAACTCAACGTGCTCCAAAACTCGAAATTTTCGGATCAAAGGAAAGCCCTCGACGATCAACCCAACTTTTGTAAAGACTAAAGGTGAGAAAAACACCCTAGCTAGATCAATACTTAGAGAGAAGTAGAGGTTCTAGTGAGAGAAGCTCTCTAATGGAGGTTTGGAAAAGTAAGAGAGAGCAAAGGAGCTGAAAAAGTGATCCAAAAGTCAGATCTCAGATTTAAGTAAAAGTCGCCCCGCTCGAGCGTGGAAACTCCTGCTCGAGCGTCACTCACAGACTCCCGCTCGAGCGTCAACAATCCCGCTCGAGCGGCGGATACACACTTCCAAAACTTTTTACTGAACCAGGTCTCCGCTCGAGCGTCAACTCTCCCGCTCGAGCGTCACACACAACACCCCGCTCGAGCGTCAAAACCCCGCTTGAGCGTATAACACTGCAGAGAAGATATTGGAAGATGGAGAAATATGCTCGAGCGCCGAAACTCCCGCTCGAGCGGACAAACAACAACAAAGGGCCCGCTTGAGCGTCAAAAGTCTTGCTCGAGCGTGAAGGCCAAAATCTGGGCAACTACCCTTGGTTTCTAAGTTCAACCAACTGGTTTCAAACCTGCCCAACACAACCCAAGACTCGAATACAAGGAGTAAAGGATGTAAACAAGATATAAACAACAACTAACTCCACGGAACCTAAGTCCGAACACAACGATTAAAGGAAGGGAAACCGGGATCGCTATAAATTCAGCACATTTTTTGTATTTTTATGTATTTATTAATTTTTTAAAATATTTTTTCACAAATTTTTTACTTTTTAGATACATCTAAATAAGATGCATCTAAAAAAGTTAAAAAAATGTTTAAAATTTTAAAAATATTCACTGAAAATAAAAAAACACGGGAACCAAAAAACTCAGTTTTCAAAAAACTTAATTCAGAAAACTCAAACCAAACAGACTGACTAATTTGTTCTTTTAATTTTTTTAAAATATGTCAATTCAATCCAATTGATAACGTTAATTAAAAAATAAGATAAAAATTAAGAGTAAAAATCAATTTAAAACGGAATGACCCATTTTAAATTAGACGTGAACCACTTAATCTCTTTAGGAAGAGTTGATTTTGCCCAATTTCTAAAAAAAATATTATTAATTAGACTAAATTAATATAGTGTGAAAAAATTAAAGATAAAATTGACATAATTAAAACTATAAGAACTTAATTGATATAAGAGATAAATTATAAAGATTACATGTGTAATTGTCTCACATAAAAACAATAGCAACCTGACACTGCTAGTAGGAAAATTATTATATGGTTGCAGAGTACTATGTGATATTATTTACGTAATGTTCCTATCAAATGAGAAATTGTAACTCACATTAAGTGAATCGTCCATTATCATCTAATTACCTAGTAAAAGTCAATCACTATATCTCATTCATAAGATTTCTTGTTACACCGTTAATTTAAACATCATATAAGCAATGTCATACAGTGTTTGGGAAATACCGATGACAGTGATGATGTCGGTGTGATGTTGTCAAAATATTGGAATGCTGGGTCTAGGGAGAAGTTTTGGTTTAATTATGAATATGTATTTAAAACATATAATCATGTTAAGAGGTGTGTTATATGTAAATTATAACATGTGTGGAGTTGATTATCATAAAAAAAAAAAAGGTCATAATAACACATTAGATAAGATATAATTAAAATAATGTTATAACCAACATCATAATAAATCATAATTAATACCTCAATGTATATAACCAATCATGGCCGGCCCTGGGTTAAGGCTTGTGCCTAGACTCCCAAATTTTGACCCAAAATAAAACCCTCAAATTTGTTAGTTCTATATTATATTCTAAAATCAAAGTCCAATCATTTTTTATTATTTGAGGCCCATTTTAACAGGTTATAAAAAAAAATCTTGTCGGGCCCAATTGATTTTTTTTTTATTTAATCATTATTAGGCCCAATTAAAATTTTATATAATTAATCTAAATAAATTAAAATATATTTAAATATATATTATATAATGAATCCAAACAGAGTCTCATGTTAAGATTTTAATAGAACAAATAACTTTATCTTAATTTTTTTGTCCACTCTTTTTGTCATATTTTAATGAAATAATTTTATCCTAATTTTTTCCCTTACTTTTGTTTCCACTCTCTCTTTATCATGATTTAATTAAATAATTTTTTATGTAATTTTTTTCAATAATTTGTGTTTTGCTAGAAAATAATCATTTCATTATCAGATATCAATGGATTATGTTTTGATTATTGCTAAACTATAAAACAACAATACTATATTTTATCTTTTGTAAGTCTTTTATAATGATTTCTTCGTATCTTAATATATATAAATAAATTTTAATGACTATAAGTGTAAGGAAACTTTCTGTGGCTACTAATCAATAAAAAAATTATTGATAATTATTATTCTATCCATAAATCATATATATATATATGGGGTCCCACTTTCAAAGTCTGCCTAAGACTCTGTAAATCTCAAAGCCAATCCTCTGTAACTAAGTTATAACTAACATCACACTAAATTCTAATCTAATATCACAAATATCGTAGCTGAAGTATATGATATACACCTCATAGAATTATCACTATATATATATGTGTATGTCTTGAGTCTCATATTAAGGAAAAAGCCACAAAGCATTTTTGCATTTTATTGTACCACTCTCGAGTCTTAATAAAATTTAAATGAGGGATCACAGTCTACCATATTTTATGTGATTTAACCTTTGTGTTTTGATGTTTACCAGTCTGGGTTCATTTGAATTTTTTAAATTCACAACCCAGAAATTCACAAATGATCCCTCATTTAAATTCCAAAATTTAAATGAGGGATCACAGTCTACCATAAAATTAAAATGAGGGTACAATAAAATGTGGTTTTGAATGGTTTTGAAATTTAAATGAACCCAGAAAAAGGATGAGAGGCATCGACGAGCCATCCAAGGAAAATGGGTTTGAAATTTTTAGTTCTTAGGCAAATGGGTTTGATTGGGTTTGAAATTTTTGATTGAAATTTTGGGTAGGTAAGGGCGATGAACACAGGAGGAAAATGGATTTGATTGGGTTTGAAATTTTTTATTGGAATTTTGGGTAGGTAAGGGCGATGAACACAGGAGGAAATTTTGAGTTTGAACACAGGATGAAATTTTGGGTTTGAAATTTTTTGGGTAGAAAATGGGTTTGATTCTGTTTGTAGCTTTCTTTCTCTCCCTCTCCTTCTTTTTTTTCTGGTCTTCATCTCTCTATTTCCTCAATTTCATTACCTGGGTTTGCTTTTGTTTTTCCAAATGATCTATACATATACACGCCTGTGTATGTGTCATTTTTTTTTCTGGGTTGTGAGGTTTTGAATTTTGGGTCTGATTAGTGTTTGTGTTTTGGGTTCTTTTCAGGCTACTGTGGCTGATCTGCAGGAAGCAATTCACCAGCGATGTATGTGCTATGACAAAATTTTATGTGATTTAACCTTTGTGTTTTGATGTTTATTACTGTTAGTCTTGAAAATTTGAATCTTTATATGTTTATTAGGATGGTTTAGCAATTTGGTTGTCTAGAGTGGAACTTGTGCATCTTCAATGAGAGAGAGATGCAGATAGATCATTAAATCGAACATTGCTGTTAGCAATTGCGAACATTTCTACATTCGCAGAACCCATGTGCCCTGTTCAGCTTTTTTTTTTTTTTTTTTTTAAGATCGAAATTTCCCCCAAAACGACGTCGTTTTGGCGGTGCCACAGGCTTGTGGGCCAAGGATCCGGACTCGGTAAGGAACAAAGTGAGTGCCATGTCTTGATGTTCCATGTGCAACACACTGGATTTCAATTTAACAAAAATTAAAAATTAAAAACAATGGAAAAGTCTTCCATAAATTTGCAATGCGGTGGAAATGGACCCAAAAAATTCGACGTTAAGGTTTGAAAATCTTTCATCTTAAAAATAAAATAAAAACAAATAAAAAGAAAAAAAAAACACAAAACACAAAACGTTTTGGTATTAAAAATAAATAAGAATTAACTAAATAAATGGAATTGAGATTGAGAGTTGTTTTGAGATTGATTTTTTTAGTAATTTTTTAACATTTTACAAAAAAAAAATTAAAAAAATAAAGAGAATAATTGACTTTTTTGTAATAAGTTTATAGTTAAAAGTGTTTCTTCTTAAAATAGGATGTGTAGATTCATTGTTTGGATTGCAACAGAATGAGTTTTATCACTAGAAAAGAATTTTTATGTAAAATTTTTGATCGGAGTTAGAATGTTACATATTAAGGTTTTTTAAGATTCATTTTTATTCCTTTATCCTATATTACTTGGCTTCGTAATGGTTTTTTCATGTTATGTGATTCAATTAAGCGTTGATGATAAAAACAAAAATAAATGGGCAAGAACTAAGAGAAGTGCAAAGTTGCTAAGATGTGCTCCAGAGAATTGCTTCGGATGAACAGAAGTTCTAGGAAAGCCTAATGCATTAGGAAACATGAATTATATTATGTGGAACAGGAACGTGGTATGTCACATATTTTAAAATATCGTATAATAAAGATAGACTTGTATACATATTACATATAAGAATTTAAGATATTTCTAAGTAATTTTTTTTTATTATTATTATTACTATTAGGCATCTAATAAATTGTAGTTTTTCCCATGCAACAAAACATTTTTATGAGCATTGTGGCCAACTTTTAATGTTTTATCTTGTCAAAATTTAATTTACCTTAGATTTTGGTTCATTATATTTAATTTTTTTCTTCTTCTAAGGAAATATATTGAAAAAAACTTTTAAGATCCTTTCAAATCATTGAATTTATCGCTTTAGAACGAAAGTGTACTATGTTTTAGAATATGTATTTCAATATGTAATTCGTTAGAATATTAGTGTTTTTTGACAACATAGATTCGTAACCTAAAACAACTAGGACTGAAAGGAAAGCATTTATAGGACTTCCAAACTCGAAAATAGGATTGTTCAACAATGGAGAAATGACTACAGAAGTGAAGAAGGTGATTTTGGAAGAAATTCCATGATGTTCTTTCACAACCATATGGAATCCATCCTTGCCATGATTGACTCTAAAAGATTGATATGAAACTCTAACCAAGTAATTAGAATGATGTAATGTTTTCGAATTTGCTTTGATTTGGATCATATTTGTATAAGTTTTTTAAGATCATTCGTTTAATAAAAGTTTATATTAGATATATATATTCTTTTCCTATGATTTGAAACTTATAGTTATACAATGATTCTCCTGTACATGTATTGAAATTGTATGACAAATCATACTAACAAGAGACGAATCGTACTGTAAATGTAGATTTAGTGTGGACAATTCATGTCTAAAATAGGTTTGGAAATTGAATTATGTCACGCCCCACTTTTTATTACTCAAAGTCATTACTAAGTTCATTAACTTAATTCAATTTAAGAGATAACATGCGGAAATAAACTCAAATGTTCAACTAGAATGAATGAACAACAGTTCTCTCTTTCGAATGTTAATTAAATACAACATGAGCATTCTAAATAAATTGCCCTCAGGCTTACAACATTAAACAATCAAATGAAGGGTGCAACCCTTTTACATATATGGCATTCCGCCTACAACAAAGAGGCCCCGTGGCCAACAAATAAGAAGATCCAAATCTTGTAACACATCCCGCTAAACACCTGAAAAAGATTCAACAACGTAGGATGAACATATAGTGCAGTAGGGGTCTCAACATGATCCTTAACAATAACAACTTATAGATAGCTATGATCATGAACGCTCATTCTCGTACTAGAATAGTATTGTGACAGTTTATACAAAAAAAAAAATATATATATATATATATATATGAACTTTTCTCGAAAACAACCATTTCATTCAACGCTATAAGCGATTCATCTTTCTTTTCCTTTCATTAACCCCCGTTCCCAATCTTTCATTACATTAACAATTACTTAGGAAATAAATTCACTAAGCCCATTACTCTCTTCCATTTTCCACACATGTAACAGATATGCCTTTTCAAAACATATTTCTAAAATGTTCGATTTTCTTCACACTTCCAAAAGACAAAAGGGCATTTCGGTTCAATCCCAATTCTATCATAACTATACATGCATACCTTTATAAAAAGGGAGATAACAACTCAACTACATGCATAAGATAAACCAATGAGGCAACTCGGCCCTCCAAAACTGTAACCAACACAATCCACAATGTTTCCAGATACACTGAAACAATAACAACAAAACTTTGCTCTACTAGCTATGTGCGTAGTAAGCCAAAGATACACTTCTCACAACAATCTACCAGTTTACCAAGCGCTAGCTGGAAGGGTATGGTGCCTTTGATTCTCAGCGCAGTCAGTTCTCCGGGCGCTAGCTGGAAGGTAACGGTACCTCTGATTTTCAGCGCAAGGTATAACACCAACAGCCACAATACAACAAGGCATAACCAACATGTGTACAACATACACATAAACAAACAAGATACCCGCAATGTGTTAAAGTAAATGAACACATAGGTGTGATGAACACATAGGTGTAATGCACACACGACAATGCAACACAACCACGTCATTCTCCACCGATGACCAAGGACAAAACCTCTAGATGCATGCATATTGTACATCTATTAACAGACTCAATTATCATGAGATCACAAACCCAACAATGACATTAACATGGTAGTTAAAGATACAATCTTCACATATGTGTGTTCAACACTCAAAATACAACAACCCAATTCTTATACTTATTTCAAAAATACTTTTCCCATTTCACAAAACGAATTCCAATTCCTTTTGTTTTCACAAAGCCGATTCCATGGACAATAAAGCCATAACTCATTTTAATCCACTACATTCTTTTCAAAGCCATCCTGAATTAATTATGCAAATTAAGTCATAATCATTAAAATAGGGTTTTCCTCCCTCTTTCTCAATATTGATCAAAAAGGCTCAATCATCTACAACAAACAACATTGACCTCATTTAAGACCCAAAATATATAAGTATTTGCCCTAAGATCAAAACCCCTCAATTAATTTATTAAATCAAATAAAAATTAGGGTTTCCTCTCCTTTCAACAACAACATGCTAATTAACACTACAATTAGCCCAAACCACAACTAATGATAATAAACCCAAATTCAACAACCAACCCAAAGTTCAACCTCATGATTTTCAACAAATCCAACATGATATAATTTTCATGCAATACAAAAACTACCACATGTCTATCTATAGACGGAGTATTGAAAAAGAACAAGGAGAATCCCTACCTCAAATGGAGAATTCAAATGGAGAAGATGACCCGAAATCAAAGTGCTCCAAATCCACTATTTTTCAGATTAGAACGAAGCCCAAGCCACCCTCTATCTTTCTTACAAAGAGCCTAGGATGGATTCACACTAGAAAGAGATGAAAATTTAGAGAGAATATGAGTTTAGAGAGAGAGAGTCTCGGATCTAGGGTTTCAAAAATAAAAAGGGGTGAAAAAGTGATCTTTTCCCCGCTACTGCCTACTGATATAAAATAGGCTCGCTCGAGCGAAGACTTGGTCGCTCGAGCGACCAAACACAGAAATCCACGCTCGAGCCAAGAAAGTCTCGCTCGAGCCAACAACCCAGAAGCACGCTCGAGCGACAAAATGCTCGCTCGAGCCAACAACTCAAACCCTCAAGTCTACAACCAGACGCACGCTTGAGCGACGGATTGCTCGCTCGAGCGAAGAAATGCAACTCTCAGGTCCAGAACCAGACGTAATCGCTCGCTCGAGCGAATCCACTCTGGCTCGATCCACCAGGAACAAAACTCCACTCTCGCTCGAGCGAATCCACTCTGGCTCGATCCACCAGGAACAAATCATACTAACAAGAGACGAATCGTACTGTAAATGCAAATTTAGTGTGGACAATTCATGTCTAAAATAGGTTTGGAAATTGAATTCTCTTAGTGTTTTTTTTTTTTTTTTTTTAAATTTTTGGCTTCTTGTTGAGTTTAAATTTTGAGCTATTTTAATTTTTTTCTGACCACATTGTCTAATCAACGATAAATTATTCACAAGTCCTTTTTGAAAAGTGTGTGTTCTGTTTAATCCCAAACCTTTAGATAGACCCAAAAGTTCTATGCGTATTTTTCTTCTCATCTTTCTTTGCACCTTGCTTCTTTTCTTTATCTCTCATTCTTTCATATTCGGCTACGATCATGACCACGACCACACCTTCCTTCTTTTCTTTCTCTTTATGATCTATAGTCATCGGCAATCGGCGACCACCATTGGTTGGGGTTCATCAGTGGCCACTATTGGTTGGGGTTCATCGACAACCATCGAGTACCAACTTCTTACTTCGCGCTCACCAACAACGAAGAAGATGATAGATCTATGTTAGATTCTGTTAGACCTAAATAAAAAATAATTATTAGAGTACAATCCGCTCTCTACATCTGTCTCTTTCTTTCAATTTCTCAGTTTTTTTACTTTTTCTCTGTAACACACTTTTATTTTTCTGTTTTAATAGAGAAAATTTTCAAGTGCTGAACAAGTTGTTTTTGAGTTTTAATTACAAACGGTGAAAATTGTAATATTTTACAATTTCAGTTTCAGTTTTATTGGTGCTGACATGAATCATATTTTAAAACTGTAAAATTTTGACATTCTTTAGAATTATAAAATTTTACAATTTCATAATATTCTTTAAAACTGTAAATTTTTTCAGTGTCATAACATGTTTTTCAGTTTGATTAATAAGGATAAATACTTAATAGAATCATACTTTGAAACTGTAATATTTTAAAATTTCAAAGCTTGCTTTTCAATTTGATCAATATTGGAGATTATTTAATTAAACCCTACAAAAATTGAAAATAGTATATGTTTTTCTCATTGTTACTGCTTGTTGTTGTTACTTTCTTTTCTTTTTTTTTCCTTTTCAGTTTATCAATATTTAGTACATTTTGTTATGTTTTTTCGCTCTAACTTCCCTATTTATTCTTTTTTTTTTGGGTATTATTCTGGATATTCCGGTGAGTCTCCGGCAATGTTCTTGATATCCAGCGAACGTTTTAGACATTCCAGCGACTTTCGTTGATGTTCTGAACACTTTAGTGATACTCTACATGAATTTTCGGTGATATTCCGGCGACTTTTCAATGATGTTAAACATTCCGATGAGTCTCTAGTGATCGTCTGACGGAAGTTTGGCAGTGATGGGATTTAGCATCGTTTTTAAATTTTTTTAAAAAAAATTTAAAAAAAAATTAGTAACGATTAAAAATATGTAAGACTAATTTGTACAAATGTTTTGTTTTGGGATTAGATGAGTTTTGAACTTTGTGTATGTGATCTATTAGTATGTTCCCCTCTAATCAATTAGTGGGTCAGGGACCCTGATCCAACTTGAAGTCTATCAGGAAGGTGGGCCATTCGTTGCATGGTGGCACTACAGGAAAATACATTTTTTGTGACTAAAAAACATTTAGTCGCCAAAAGTTACAGAATTGGCTACCAAAAATAATATTAGTCGGCAAAAGTCAAATATTTAGCTACTAATTTTTTTTAGTCGGGGAATATTGATTATTGGCGACTAAAAAAAATTTAGTAGCTAAAAATATTACAATTGTTTAGTTGCCGAATGAAAAGAAAAAAATTATTTTTTATCTTTGGCGACCAAAAATTTGGTCGCCAAAAGTATATTTTCAGCGACAAAAGAATATTTTTGTCGCTGTATAGTTAGTTTTAGCTACTAAAATTGTTTAGTAGCCGAATAAGAAGAAAAAATAATAATTTTTATCTTTGGTGACAAAAAGTTTGGTCACCAAAAGTATATTTATAGCGACAAAATAATATTTTAGTCGCCAAAAACCTAAAATATGTGGAGGGAGATTTCAAATTTCAGATGGATTAAAAAAATAATTAGCGACTAAAATCTTTAGTCGCGAATGAATATTAATTATATATGTATTTTGTTTTCAACCCAAACCGTGGGTAAATCAATTCCCCTATCTCCTTTCTCTCTAGCGAGAAGAGAGACCCACCGTCTTCTCACTTCTCTCATTGACCTCCAATTCCACCCACCAATGGCGCGGCCGCGGCCACAGGTCGCCACTACCACTGCCATCTTGATCCTATTTATTGTGGCCGAGGTCGTTTCCTCTGGCGAAGCAACCACCATCGTCCTCCAACCACCCCACGGCGGCAACAATCGCCACACCATGTTCCTCCCCCTCTTTCTCTCTCCTCCTCCTAGCAGCTCTTCCGGCAACTCCTCTCCCTCCGTCCGCAAAACAATTTGATAACAAATGATGCTATGTCAAATTAGGTATTTTTCTAATTTAATTATGGTGTTTACATTGTATGAAACAATCCAATTTAATTATTTGTTGGCATTTACTAATAATGTTTGATACAGCTTTCTGGTTATCCTAACTTCTATTTAAGGAATTTTGCACATTCCAAATTTAATTTGATTGTATATGAGTCAGATAACATATAGTCTAGTTGTTTGTACCTCTAGCTACCATGTAAGGGAAATCTCGATGATTTTCAATTCGCAAGATTTTGGTTTTGTTGATATTGTTGTTATGATGGATGTTACTATTTTGGTTTCATTGTTGTTGTTACTACAATTTTACTACTACTATTTTGGCTCTGTTTTGATAACCGGGAAACCTGGTGATTTATGGAGTAAAGCATGTGATAAGAAAGAAACAAACTAGATTCATATGTTGTATGTACTCAGATTGAACATCAAAAATTTTATTTCATATATATTCAAAACTAATGATTAATTTGAAAAGATTACTTAATTTCGAGTTTTATATGGTTTTTTTATAATTTTAATTTGGCCAATATTTAGTCAATACTAATGATTATTTTATTTTTTTTGCAGATGGTTTTTGACGTACAAATGTGGATATGACTTTTTTTGACAAGTACGGAAGGGCATTATTTTTATATCTCCGTCCGTATATATAGTGGTTCATACAAATTAGTTTTTTGGAGTGGTAAATATCCAAAATTTGGCCTGATAGAAATTGGCATTGGACGTGGTACAAATTAGTTTTTGGGGCGGTACAGAATAAATTTTTGGTGTGGTATAGATTTCCTTTTGGATATTAAATTTGGTTAATCCTCTATTATGTATGGAATTAAATTATTGGGGTTGAATTATACTTGGTTCGTATGGAATTTGTATTACATTTAGAATTGGACGTTGAATATAAATTTTTTGGATGGTTGGAAGTGAAATGTGTGCACGTTGTTGAATGGTTAATAATATATTCAGTATTGATGGATTATATTATTTAAACAGGGTACATCTTGCACTAATAATGGATACAGGTGGCTCAGAAATTAAAAAAAAATAAAAAATTAATATAGTATTTGGTGACTAAATATGTTGGTAGCCAAAAATGTAAGCTAATGTTTTGGCGACCAATAATTTAGTAGCAAAAAATAACCAAATGGTTTTTTGAGACCAAACCACATAGTAGCTAAAACAAATCAGAATGAGGGAAGTTTAATTGCCAACTAAATATTTTAGTCACTAAAAACATGACATCCTTTGGCGACTAAAGTGTTTGGTCGCTAAATGTACGTATTCTATTAGCGACTAAAATTTTAGTCTGTAATAGTTTAATTTAGTTTTCTGTGAGAACTTTTGGCGACTAATATTTTAGTCTCCAAAAGATACCTTTGCCGACTAACCAAAGTTTAGTAGCCAAAAGTTCAATTTTGGCGACCAATAATTTAGTCACCAAAAGATCATCTTTCCCGACTAACCAAAGTTTAGTAGCCAAATGTTTAACTTTTGGTGACCAAAAATAGTTTAGTCGCCAATACTATCGCCGACAGGGTATAGGCGACGAATTTGGTGACAAAACAATTTAGTCACTAATTACATTCGGCGACCAAAAATGGGACTTTTGGCGACCAATATTTTGGTCGCCAAAACTGTCATTTCCTATAGTGTAGGCTTTTACAATCCAATCTATTTGCTTGGTTTGGGCTTTTTAAGCCCAAAAACTAGATTCTTTGCCTTCTGCACCAATGGAAATCTCTTTGGTTGTTGGGCTGTGGATATTTGCAAAGAAAACTATCAACAAATTAAAGATCAACAGAAAGCCTAAAAGATGATAGCCCAAAAAATTTACCAACAAATGGAAATCTCTTTGGTTGTTGGGCTATGGATATTTGCACCAATGGAAGTCTATTTGTTGAATTCAATGGGGAAGAGGAATTTAGGTTTTGTGGTCAATTTCTAAGCGGTCTTGGGCTACTCTCAATACTATTTGGGTTGAGTCTAGCAAGCTTTTTTGACAACCAAACTCATCTGAATTGCGTTGTTATAGCCGGGCACATTATACCATATTATAAATAATATGACTTATTATGTGACCATCATTATAAAAAAAATACTTTGTCAGGCATATATAATTTTGAAGAAAATTACAATAATAGTATACATTTTATCTATTATGTTAATTTGATCTGTACAATTTCAGCGGCAATAGTTGTACCCTGTTGATCCTTTATTTTATATCCAAATTGATAACAATCATTAAAAAAAAAATCGATAACAATCATCATGATTGTAAAGAGAATGGCCACATGCTCTTCATGTGCCAGCTTTATGCTGTGTTTGGTTGGGGGATTTAGAGAAGGATTTGGAAAGAGAAAAGAAAAAGTTGTGTGAAACGAAAGTGGGGACACTGCTACGCAACCCGCGCAGCAGCGTCTGCTGTGCGGCAATTTGGGCCCATTTTGGGGCCCATTTTGATAATCCGAACCGTTCACATTTTAGAATACGTCAAATAGAACATGCCTACAAAAAATCAAGTTAATCGGATATCGTTTACCCATTCATCCACTCACATTTGTATTCATTTTAATCAAGTTAAAATACATTTGTATTTATTTTTGTAGATACAAATGTCAGTGGATGAATGGGTAAACGATATCCGATTAACTTAATTTTTTGCAGGCATGTTTTACTTGATGTATTCTAAAATGTGAACGGTTCGGATTATCAAAATGGGCCCTGAAATGGGCCCAAATCACCACACAGCAGACGCTGCTGCGCGGGTTGCGCAGCAGCGTCCCCACTTCCGTGTGAAACTATGTGAAATTTAGGTATATTTTATTCACGTTTCACCTACCATTTCCATTTCTATTTCTAAATCCCTCTTCAAATCCCCTAACCAAACACAGCATTAGGGGGGAAATATGCTCATTAATTTTGCAATTTATGTTTGATTGGTCTAAATTTAAAATAGTTGTAAAGAGTTTTTTTGACAATAAAATACTTGAACTAACTTGCGTGCACCCTTATTAATTCTAGAATTCTGAAATTAATAATTCAACAAACTTTCAATGACTCCTTAAAATAACTCAAATTTAAAATCTTAAAAATTATTTTCAAATTTTTACTATTCGAGTCAAAATTTGGTAGCCGTGGCCACTCTAAAGAGACATAACAAAGATAATGAGAACATCTATTACTTGACTTTTATTAAAGAGACATAGTAGAGGAATATGAGAAAAAGATAAAAATAGAGTTGTGTGGTGGTTGTCATTTTAGAGAGACAAATAGGCATAAGAGAGGAGAAAGAGAGAGATGTAGAAAAAACAAAGATTATGTATAAATTGTATAATGATAAAGAGGGGTGGTTGTGATGTATACAATTATGTTGATAGGTGGTTGGAGTATGAAAGGAAGATTAGTTAGTGGTGGATCTTGTAGTCGATTATGTGAGCTGCACATGCTCATTTTATTTAAAAAATCCACATCCTATTTTGTAAAGGAAAAGGTTTTTCAATTATGTAATGTTCAATTTTCTTATCATATTATTATAGGCATCTCTCATTTTTACAATTGAACCAATTAGACAACATGTAAATAGCACGGAAATACCAAAATACCCTTACTTCTAAAAATTTAAAGTCGAATGGTTAAAATTCAATACTTTATCAAAAATTTACTAAGTCTTATGTGCTTGAATGTTAGGGGAGCACATTGTCAAGCACATAAGACCTAGTAAATTTTTTAAAACTTTAACGTTGTGTTTGAATCATGAATTTAAATAGAAGTTTCAAAAGAAAAAGTAAAAAAGTGAGACAAATGTTCATTTCACTTTTTTTTTTCTTTTTAAATTTTTATTTACATTTAAGGCAAGGCTACCAAAATGCCACTTCTACCACTTATTTTGATATTGGGGGGCATTATTCCATATGATGGCAAACCTCTTCAGCAAGGTGGTACGTAGCTCCCACCGTTTTTGCTTGCCAAAAAAAGGTTCATCATGTCTGGGACTTGATCAGAATTTGGCTTAAGAATTGTGTTTACTCATTTATATTTTATGATAGTTTTTTTTTTCATTGAAATAACCAATGATATAGTTGGGTGAATACAATGGATAGGGGACACCGTTTTTACATGGAAAAATTACACATCAATAATTGTCAAAAAAAAAAGTACTTATAAAAATGTGATAAATATTATAAATATCAATAATTAAAATTATAAACCTTTTCACTAATGTGTGATAATTTTTAAAAACCTTCATGAATAGTAATTTCTCCTTTTAACAAAAGGAAAAAAAATAGTATAATTCAAGAATTTAATACAGAATCATGTAACAAGTTTTAATTTTAAGAAAAATGTATTTAAGTGGAAACAATTCAAAGTATTGCACTTTCATGGAGATGCAAGTCAAAGGAAGTGAGAGTTGTATACCATCTTACAACTAACTCGTTTATACCTCTGTAAAAATGTAATTCTTTTGAATTATTCACATTTAAATATACTTTTTTTCTTGATTTTATCACTTTAATATAATAATCCTATATCAATTTATGTTTTAAAAAAATATCATATGACATCATTCTAATAATTTTTTATTTATTTATAAAAGTTCAATAAAAATATCATTTTTCAAAGGGAAAAAAAAATATTGTTGTAACGCCCCGAAATAATCCGACATAAATTAAATACATCAATCCACGTCCACTAAATAATAATAACGATACTCCAACCTTTACACCATTAATCAACAAGGTTTATACAAAAGTTCCACATGCGAATTATACATTCAATGATATAGAAATACATGAATCTATAGCATGTAGAGCATCATATCCCAAAAATAATAAAATGCCGTCATGGGCTTACAATTTCCAAGGCTTAAGCCTGGTTACACAAAAATGGCCTCTCGGACCCATACATGGATAGCCCTTGGCTAGCAAAATAAATCGCAACAAAAGAGAGTTATTTACTCTTCACAAAATATGCCTACACCCTTAACTTGGCGGGATCATAACATCCTTTTGCTGCACCAAAATCTCATAGGAGTGAGCATAAAGTCGAATAGAGAATCCTCAACAAAGTATATACATTTATGCAAGATTTCCAATATTAAACGCAAATGCCAAATTTAAAAAAAAAATAAAAAATTTCTTGACATGCCTTCTTGAGAGTCACCATGTTCAACTATAGTATGAAATGTGATGACCGGGTTTACTTTTTCTTCTCTCCGTCCTCCTTTTGCTCTCATTAGGTTTGAAACGTTTAGAAATAATTCTCAAGATTAGAGTTCTTGTTCTTTTTTTCGCTCGGTGTTGAATTTCACTTGTTTCAGAGAGCGTAAGGACAGGTCCAGAGTGCCCGGGGGTTGAACCAAAACTTTTCTAGACTGATTGGCTAGCCACACGTGCGGGGGCCTAGGGCCACATGTGCGGGAGAGGGCCGCACGTGCGGATTTCAGGGGGGAACTAGGGCAGCACACTGCAATATATGCAGGTGCGGAGCAAGGTGCGTGCGAGGAGGGTCGCACGTGCAGGAGTGAGGCTTCACACGTGCGGGGCACGTGCCGCACATGCGGGACGTCTGGCAGTCCAAAAACCATGTTTTTATTTCCCTCTTTTGGCTGGATGTATCACTTTAATTCTATCTCTCTTTCTCTAAAAATACATATCTCTCCCTTCTCTCTATATTTCTACCTCAAAAACAAGATTAAATCTTTGATCCTTCATCATCCATTGAAGATTGACCCATAGTTCCTTCATCAAAGATTGAAAACTCCTCAAGAACTTCGTTGTGTGCGGTGGAGATCTTCTTTCAACACCATCAAAGCTAGGGTTTCATCTCTATTTCTTCATCAAACCTTAAGGCAGGGTTTTCCGTTGAATTATATATACGTTTATGTAAGTTTTGAGTTGATTATGTGAGTTCCTCTTGTGATTTTGAAAACGGTTTGGTGGCTCAAGAAATTGATGATTTTGTATAACAAACTCTATCTTGTGTTCTTTTAAAGATTTTCCTTGAAATTTTGGGCAACATGGGTTGAGATTAAAGTATATGATGAGATTTATTAAATGAGACGAACAATGTTAGGGGTTTTTTTGTGAAAAACCTAGAAATTTGGGGGTTTTGGGAATGGTGGGTAAATCAAGGGATTTTTCTTGAAATAAATAAAAGGGTGAGTGAGAATTTCTTAATTTTGTTGTTACATGATAACTCTAGATGTATAAAGGTTGGAAACCTCACTTAATTTTTCATCGGTTAAATGCATATATATATATATGTGATTACAAATTGCAAAATGTTGGGTTCCATGATATATGAGTATTGTGGTGAAAGGAAATTGGTTCAAGCATTTGCTATAGCTTTGGAATATTTAGAATGTGAAAGTATATGAATTGTAGTTTCATTGTTGTATAAAGATCCATGATAGCAAATTTTGGACCATTTTATGAATAACTTTGAGAAGGGAAAATGAGGAATGTAATTGTTTGGTAATATTGTTGGAATAACTTGAAAATTGGAGAAACACTAGGAGGCATGGAAAAATGGTTGCATTGCATACTCATTCAATAGATAATTCGTATCTTGGAATTGAGATTGGAAACATTCACATTTTGAAAGGGGTATATATATATATATATATTGAAATGAGAACTAATGGAAATGTTTATGGGTAAATACGTTGGTAAGTCCGGTTAAGAGGTGTAGATGAAATTGATAAGTTGGCCTGAGTGTCCGGGGTGAAAGACCGAAAACACGCGTGGAGGAGGTACCACTTCCCTTCCGATTAGCAACCGGTAAAGTGGGGTTATTGGTAGTGCTTGTTGAGCCTACTTGCAGACACCAACTTAGGGATTACCTGAGTCGTATTTATCACCCCTTATGATTTAAAATTGGAAGCTTGGAAATTGATGAGATTGCAAAAATGTTATTAAAAACATGGTGATTTTCAAGAAAGGCATGACATGAGACTATTTTGAAAAGGCATTGCATGGGATTTGCACTTGCATTTAATATTGGATATCTTACATAAATGTATATACTTTGTTAGGGATTTCTCTACTAGGCTTTATGCTCACCCCTATGGGATTTTAGTGCAGGAAAAGACGTGGTGATCTCGCCAAGTTGAGGGCATGGACAATTGTGAAGAGTGCATAGCTCTATTTTGTTGTGATTTAATTGCTAGCCAAGGGCTATTTTTGTATGGATCTAAGAGGCCACGTTTGTGTCACCGGGCTTAAGCCTTGGAAGTTGTAGCCCATAAGGGCATTTATTTGTTTTGAGAACTATATGCTTCACATGCTATAGATTCATGTGTTTTTCTTACCAATGAATGTATAATCTGCATGTGAAACTTTTGTATAAACTCGTTTATTAACTATATAAAGATGGAAGGATTATTGTCATTGTTTAGTGAACATTAGTTGATGTGGTTAGTTCATGTTGAATTATTTCGGGGCGTTACATGAAATCTCATCAATTCAGAAATTACAATTTTTCTCAATGGGGTGGTAAGTACGACTTAGGTAATCTTCAGGTTGGTGTCTGCAAGTAGGCTCAACTAGCACTACCAAAACCCCACTTTACTGGTTACTAACTGGAAGGAAAGTGGTACCTCCTCCATGCGTGTTTTCGGTCGTTCACCCCAGACACTCAGGCCAACTTATCAATTTTCTCTACACCTCCTAACCGGACTTACCAACGTATTTATCCAAAAACATTTCAATAGTTCTCATTTTTAATATTCCTTTTTCAATGCAAACATTTTCCAAGTGCAATTCAAAATGTATAATATTCACTTAAATGATTATGTGATGCAACGATTATCAATGCTTCGTAACATATCTCCCTTCACAAGTATCTCAACAATAATACTACAACAATCACATTTCCCATCTCCACTTCTTCAATGTTATTTATCACAAAATAGTTACATGCTCAATTTAAGTTTATTAACGAATGGAAACATTTTCCCCACTTTGTACAATTCTCAACGATTTGGTCATTTCAAGATTACATCCCATGTTTTGAATACCAACTTCCAAAATCACAACTTTCCTATTTCAAGGAACTTAACAATTTTGTCATCTCATAACTACACATATTCATGCTTTTAGCAAAAAATTTAAAACAAATCCCCAATTCTCATATACTAAGAAAATTGTCATTTTTGCACACAACAATATGAAATTTTCATTCCTCCATTCTTTTGACACAAGAAAATCTCGTAGGTTCTCCACATTTTCCAAAACCCCCAAATATCTAGGTTTAACTTCCACCATCACAACACACACACAAACACTTGAAGGAAGCTTGAAAAGAGGACATCATCCATTGACCAAGGTTATTCAAACCCTCAAGAGACTATTTAGAATAAGCATGATTAAGCCCACCTTTTGAAAATCATAACATTCTTGAAACAACATTAAAACTTTCTTATTTTTACCAAGAAGTTCCAAATACACATCAATCTAGCAAAAATATATATATATATATATATATAACTCAAAAGAAATCCTACCTCAAGTTCTTGTTGAAGAGGTGAGATCAAAGCCCTAGAGCCAAAGATGAGAGATTTTCAATCTCTACCATACAAATGGATGTTTTAGCTTTGATCTTCAAAACTTGCGAGAGAAGATGGATCTAGACCCAAAGGATTGCAAGAAATCAAGGGTTTTAGGTGTTTGGTGGAGGTTTTTAGAGAGATGAAGGAGCAAAACACTTTTTGGAGTGAGAAGGAAATGTTTTGAAATGATATACATTCAGCCCAAAAGGAAGAAAAAACAGAGTTTTCGGACTGCCCAGCATCCCGTACGTGCCCCGCACGTACGGAGCCTACCTCCCGCACGTTCAGCCCTCAACCTCACATATGCGGCGTTTCCATGCCGCACCTCCTCCAACACCTGCATATATTGCAGTGTGCTGCCCCAAACATCCCCTGAATTCTGCACGTGCGGCCCAAGGCCCCGTATGTGCGGCCCTAGTTTTCCCAGCCCAGAATTTTCTCAACTCAATTCTAGGCACTTCGGACTTGACCTCGCACTCATTGGAACAAGTGAAAATCAACACCGAACAAACAAGAATAAGAATTTATTTGAGAACAACTTCCGGACACCACAAACCCAAAATTAAACAAAGGAGAACGGAGCGAAAATACACCCGGTCGTCACAATTGTAAACCATTATTGAACATCAGTTCTTGTAGGCAGGTTGCTCCCTCAGTTCTTGTAAGCATTTTCAAACGAAGCCTTCGGTTCTACTTTTATGAGTCTTAGCCTTCGTTTGGTATAAATTAAAATGGGATTTTTTGGTTGGAATAATTACAAAAAGACAAAATAAGTTTTTTAGCTTAATAAGACAAAATGTCACATCTAAACCATAATCATTTCATTTTTTTCTCTCACAAAAGTCAAAAAAGCCAAAAAGTCTATCCCAAATGAGACTTTTTAGCCCCAGGCTAAAATAGCCAAAAAGCCAACCCACATCCCAAACAAACCCTTAGGTAAGTATTCGGTTATCTTTTTTTTGAACACAGTATTCAGTTATCTAGGTCAGTACTCTTCATCAATAATAAATGGGTAATGTTAGGGATATCAAATTTAGATCTCACACCCATGTGAGACATTTGGTCATTTGTTTGGTAAAAAATTTAGGACCTATAGCATTTTCCATAATAAATTTGACTAAATTGTACTTTACTCCCCAAAAATATTACTCAATTCGTACTTTGACTTAAAATTTTAAAAATTTTCAAACAAAACCTTAATTTTGTTTTAAATTTGCTTCATATAGGATGCTATTATCAATTTTTTTAATATTATGTTTAATTCATGGATTTGGGTAGAGATTTAAAAAAGAGAAAGAGCAAAATGAGGGTGAAATGTGAATATGTGAATGAAATATAATTACATTTCACACATTTTTTTTTTTATTTCTAAATCTCTACTCAAATTTATGAACCAAATACAACCTAACAAAAACATCAAATGGCTTTCAACAGGGGCTAAAGTGGAAATAGTGTGATACTTGGGGTTCAAAATAAGATTTCAATGAACATTTGACCCAACAAAATTGGTGAATTTTTTAATCCTACAACTAAAATGCAAAACAAAAATATAATTAGGATTATATATTTTCACATCTATTGCAAAACAAAAGTGGACAAGAAAGTAATATTTACCCATTCAATTGAATAACAAATCATACACTAATCTCATGAATTGTTAATCCCCTTACTAATCATTCTAATCAAATAGGGCCAAAGATCAAAGTAACAAAAACTTCAACCGCATGTGGAGTTTTTTGTTAACAAATTGGACAACGATTTTTTTTTTTTTTTTTTCACGTTATACATTAGAATGTGTTAGTATGTTAGTAGGGAAATGAGACCACATAAATTGATATCAATCTTCTCTCTATACAATTTGAATCCATAATTTTACATTACAAAATAGTACTACACATCTACTAGGCTTAATTAAATTGGACCATAGTAAGTGAAATATATTGACAAAAATCCAACCATTTAGGAACTAAAAAAAAAAAAATCTATAGTTTAAGAACCAATAATACTTGAGGGTAGAAAAGTAATTTACTCTAACAAATTGACTTGAAGTCTTCGATAATCTTAACTTCAAGTCTTCATTAATGTTAAAATTGACTAATAGTCTTCATTAATGTTAAAATTGACCAAGTCCATGGCAATCCCCATCGCAAATTTTTATTTCATTCATTCTTTTCTTTCTTTGTTTTTCCTTTTTCTTTTGAGGAGCTTTCTACAAATCCAAAGTACAAAAGCAGCTGTAGTCTTTGAACACTCATTGAAACTGTACAGTGTGTAATTATGTAAATTAAACTTGAGTAACCTTCCCTCCAACCATGGGTTAATTAGTTATATCCATAAATTTTGTGATTTTTCCCGTAAATTTGGTATTTGTAATTTTAATTATATTAGTTTTTTCCTTTAATTTTTTTAAAATATGTCAATTCAATCCAATTAATAACGTTTATAAAAAAAGAAAAAAGAAAAAAAAAGAAGACGAAAATCAAGAGTAAAATGGTCAATTTAAAGCGGAATGAACCACAAATGTGTAAATGTGTAAATGCATTTTAAATTAGATGTAAACTACTCAATCACTTTAGGAAGAGTTGATTTCGCCCGATTTCTGAAAAAAGATATTATTAATTGGACTAAATTAATATAATGTGAAAATTTTAAAGATAAAATTGACATAATTAAAACTACAAGAACTTAATTGATATAAGAGACAAATTATAAGGATTACATGTGTAATTTTCTCAAATAAAAAACAATAGCGACCTGATGTTGCTAGTAAGAAAATTATTATACAGTTGCAGAGTATTACGTGGTGTTGTCTACATGGTATTCCTATCAAATGAGAAATCGTAACTCATATTAAGTGATCATCTATTATCTTCTAATTACCTAATACCGTTAATTTAAACCATCATATAATGACTCACTTTTACTAGGTATATGATGGTTTAAATTAATAACCCCAGACATAATAACCCTACACATATCGTATAATGTTTGAAAAATACCGGTGACGATGATGATGACGGTGTGATGTTGTCATAATGTTAGGTCTAAAGAGAAGGTTTGGTTTATTGATTTAAACTTTTAAATAAATATGTATTTAAAATATATAGTCATGTTAAAGGGTGTGTACTATATACAAATTATGATATGTGTGAGGTTGATTACCATAAAAACAAAAACAAAAACAGAAACAAAAAAAAAGAAGAAGAAGAAGAAGAAGAAGAAGAAGAAGAAGGTCACAATCACACATAACATTAGATATAACTAAAATAATATTATAATCAACATCATAATTAGTCATAACTACTATCCCAATATGTATAACCAAGCAGTGCCAGCCCTGGACTAAGGCCAATAAGACTTGTACCTAAGACTCCCAAATTTTGGCTCAAAATAGGGCTCTCAAATTTGTTATTTCTATATTATATTATAAGTTCAAAACCCAATCTTTTTTTTATTATTATTTGAGACCCAGTTTAACAGATTCTAAAAAAAATCTAGTTGGGCCCAATTGAAAAAAATTATATATAATCATTATTAGGCTCAATTAAAATTTTATATAATTAATCCAAACAAATTGAAATATATTTGAATATATATTATATGATGAATCCAAATATAGTCTCATATCAAGATTTTAATAAAATAAATAACTTTATCTTAAATTTTTTCCCTACTCTCTTTATCATACTAGTGGTTGGGAAAGTGCATTGCATGTGACACGTAATTTTTATCAACTATTCGTACTGTAATTATACGTGTTTCTTAAATTGGTATATGATATGTATACAAAGTATGGAGACTTGTATGGGTAAATTAATCTATATCCAAAATACAACTAAAGTAAGAAATGAATAAATACTAGGCTAAAAATTTTAAATGAGAAATTTTATAAATATAAACATTAATTTATAGTTAAATTGTTAAGATCACAATCTTATCTAAACCAATAAACAACAAACATATCCTTTAAATATATAGTATTATACAAATCTTTCTCTATCAACTTTTCACTTCAATTTTTCATAATTCATACCTGTAATATAATTGAGGTATGAAATTAATTGCCTATTTTACAATTTTGTTTAATAGTTCATCTCACAATATATAGCGATCCCGGGTTTTACTCCTTGTTGTACAGTGATCCGGACTTGGTTCCGTGGATGTTAGCAGTTGTTTATATCTTGTTTATGTCCTTTCATACTTTGTATTTGAGTTATAGGATGTGTTGGGCAAGTTTGTTACAGGTTGGTTGTGTTTGGGAACAAATGGTTGCTGCCCAGAATTTTGGTCCTTCGCTCGAGTGAGCAGTTTGTCGCTCGAGCGAGCTCTGTGTTTTAGATCCTTTGCTCGAGCCAGGGTTCCTTCGCTCGAGCGTGCGTCTGCGTCTCATTCTGACTTGAGAGCTGTGTTTCTTGGCTCGAGCAAGATTTCCTTCGCTCGAGCGAGCGAGGTGTATGTTTTGCGTTCCTTCGCTAGAGCGAGCATTCTTGCGCTCGAGCGTGCTTCTGAGTTGCAGACCTGAAGCTTTAAATTGTTGGCTCGAGCGAGGCTTTCTACGTTCGAGCGAGATTTCTTTGTGTCTGGTCGCTCCAGCGACCAAGTCTTCGCTCGAGCGAGCCTGTGTTATATCAGCAGACAGTAGCGGGGAGAACTTCACTTTTTCCTCTTCTCTTATTTTGTAAACCCTAGATCTGAGCTTCTTCTCTCTCTACAAATCTTCTCTCTAAGATTTCATCTCCTTCTAGTGAGTTCCTAACCTAAGTCCTTTGTTAAAAAGATAGAGGGTGTCTTGGGCTTTGATTTAATCTGAAAAACTTGGGATTTGGAGCACGTTGGTTTTTGGTCTTCATCTCCGTTTGGGCTCAAACTTCGAGGTAGGGATACCCTACTCCTCTTTATGAGCTTTGTCTTTGAATTTTAGCATTTTGATATGTTGGGGGTTGTTGGGTAATTTTGAGAAAGTTTGGATCTTTGTGTAAATTTACAATAGTTGGGGTTTTATTTATAATAAACCTATATGCATGTTTGGCATAGAGAAATGAGTTAAATGGTGGGTTATGGATGAAAATGGAACCTTAGGGTTGTTTATGTAACCTATGGGGAAAATGCCCTATTTACATTGATAAATTAATTTGTGAAATTAATTTGAGAAATGAGAAATTGAATTGAGAATGTTGGAATTTGGAATGTATGGGATTAAAGGGTGTAGTTGGTTTATTTATCACTCACCTAATTGAAATGCTGATATTTTATCCATTTGGTGCATTTATTTTCTGTTTAGAAATAACTGCTTTGGGCTATCGGTGGAGGATAGTCTTGATTGTTGTAGACAATACATGATGATTAGGCAAACTAAAACTAATCGATTGAGTATGCTATCGAATGTAGCGGTTGGAATAATACATTAACCTTATGTATTGATTAATTGTATATGATCTATGTTTATATACATGTGTTGTGTGGGAGGAGATAGGGGATATACTCCACGGTTTAGGGGAAAATAGGGGATGGACCTCTAAACCAGATTTTGTGAGACATTGATACAGCACTACAATGTGTATCAAGTGTGAATTATGGAAGTGTTTGAATTGATTTGATATAGCACTGAAATGTATATCGTTATCAATTGTGAAGTATAGAAGTGTTTCTATGTTATGTTGATACAACACCAAAATGTGTATCTTTGGTTAAGTATGGGAGTGGTTTATGTGGTATTGATACAGCATCAAAATGTGTATCCATTATGAATTACGAAAGTGTTTTTAAAGGTGAGTTACAATCTCATTAAGTTATTTGGCTAAGAGTTGAGCCTTGTTTTCAAACTCAAAGTTGAAAAAGAAGTGGAAAATAAAATGTAACATGAACTTGAATGTCACGAAATTGTAATGTGATATAAGTCGGAATATAAGTGTTGACCATCTATCAACTGCTAATCTTTTAGTCATTGTTCATAGCTGGTTTGGTGTATTTCTACTGGGCTGTGGCTCACCCTATATGGGACATCATTTTCAGGTACAGGTAGCATATCACCTCCAAGGACATAGCTTGGGAGGCTAGAGGCGGGCAAACTTTTGTTGTCTTACTTTCTTTTGATGTATTACATGTAGATTCAAGCCAAGGGCTTAATGTGTAATCGAGTTAGCACTCTCCTTTTTGTAACCAAGTGTTAACTTGGAAAGCTGTAAGCCCGCAGGGCATTTGCTTTTGTTGTTAACATGTAATATTTTTGTAATGAATTACTCTGATGAATAGAAGAATGTTGATCTTTTATATATCAATGTATGTCTCTATTGATGGGTTTAATGTTGTTTTTCTAAGGGCGTTACATAATACAAATTCATTGAACCCCCTATTGCATATTATTGGTGTAATAATGCATTAATATCAATGCATAATATATTTTTATACATTAAGAGTTGTTGAGTCTTGTTTCCTGTGTCACAAATATCTTGCATGATGAAAAATATAACATTAGTCATTAGTACATTTTTATTTTTGTAGAAAATGTGAAATATGTATATATATATATATATTTTAAATAGAATGATATTGTAACTTAATATTTCGATCAATATAGAAGTTTCATAATTGTTTTCACAGTATTTATAGATTCATACTTATAAGTGTTTGAAGGATTACTTTCTTGAAACTATCAAGTTACATAATTTATTATGTCATATGTAAGTAATCAGCATATGACAAAAATTTATCGAAACTTTTTATTTAATGTACTTACTTTCTGCATTATTGAGTTGTTGCGATAATGTTTGGGCATCATTTAATTATTTCCTTATAATTTGACTAAAATGTGTACATACTCCACAACAGATAAGACAATTCCTGTTTCAGCTCGTCTAACTTTGGTTAGAGAGCACTTTGTGATAGATCTTTTGTAGTTTTTATGTTACCATCTTCTTGTTTTCTTCTTGCTCACCATTATAACTTATTGTAATAAAAATATTTTGATGAGTAAGAGTTTGAGGCAATATCATATTATTATGAATTTCAAAATCTATTTTCCCACAATAATGTGATTTATTTTTTTATTTTTTTTGTGAAGGAAAAAATATATATATATATATATATATATATATATAATTATTGTTGTGATGGAGGTATTTTGTAAAGTCTTAGTTTGTTATTGAAAATGTTTGTTGTAGACACTTGTTTGTATGACATATATGCATATATGTATTAATCATAAGTTGATAGAAGAACAATAAACAATTCTGTAATTTTTTCCTAACAAATATAACTATATTACTAAAGCAATACATGTTAGAAAATTAAATTATCTAATGGTAATATAATATAACAGATTTACAATGTATGAATACAGTGACATATAAATTTACATTTATGTTTATATATATATATATATATGTTTATATATGTAGACACTGACATATATAAGATATCACAAAAGTAATATGTGAAATTTTTTATAACAATATAATACAGATAACAATGAGAAATTAATTATTCATAATTAAATAGTTGTCATAATGTGAATGTTTAGTGCTACATTTTTGTGTATATGCACCATTTTTTAATTAGATTATTAAATGCACATAAAAACTTAAAGCAATTTGTGAATAATTTATGTAAAATTAGATATTAGTTAAGAAAGATCTAAAATAAGAGAAGTTTATAGTGTTTGGTTTGTTTTTTTAAACTTTTGTTTTAATATTGTTTTCACGTTTTTTGTCTTTAACATTATTTTTTTAATAACCCTTTTTATTTTCTTTTTATATCCCATGATAAATGTTTTTCGCAAATAATATTGTTATAGTGGATACAATAATGAAAAAAATAACACCAAATTAGAAATCTGAAGAGAAAAAACTGGAGTCAAAATGATTTTAAAGTAGTAATAATAAAACATAAATGTAACTTTGGTAACTAAAGGAGAAATAATGAAGTGAATATTAAAAATCATAACATAACAAAAGGTGAACATTTTTATTATCTAGGTTTATTAAGAAGAATGATGAGATTGAAAATGATGTGATCCATATAATTAATGTGTATTGGCCCAAGTGGAGGAGTGTGTAATGCCCTCAAAATAATACATAAAACCCATCCTTTTAGACATGCAATGATATAAGAGAAATCAACACATTTCTATTCATCAGAGTAGTTCTTACAACAGTATTACATGTTAACAACAAAAGCAAATGCCCTACGGGCTTACAGCTTTCTAAGTCAACACTCGGTTACAAAAAGAAGAGTACTAACTCTATACAAAATAAGCCCTTGGCTTGATATACATGTAATACAAACAAAATAATCAAAAAGAGTCTCCAACTCCCCTAACCATCCGAGCTATGTCCTTGGAGGTGGCATGCTACCTGTACCTAAAAATGATGTCCCATAAAAGGTGAGCCAACGCCCAGAAGAGATATGCTAAACACAATATAAGCAGTAACTAAGACATTAGCAATTAATAAACGTTTGACTCTCATAAATCAGTTCATAAACCATTTCCATTACATGACAACTGTAATCATGTCCCATTTCATTTTCCATTTCTATTTCAATTCTCAATTAATAACCATGGCTCAGAACCTGGCCAAACACTCTACAAGAGATAATAATTTATATTACTCATTTCCCATTTCACAAAAGATAAGCATACTAGCTGTATCAACATCTCAATAAATAAGCATATGAGCTATATCAGCACTTCCAACGGATAAGCATATGAGCTGTATCACCACTTCCAACGGATAAGCATATGAGCTGTATCACCGGAGTCCATCCCCTATCTTCTCCCAAACATTAACCGATTTAGAGGTCCATCCCCTATCTTCCCCTAAACCGTGGAGTACATTACCTATCTTCTTCCACACAACACATTGTATATACACATAGGTCATATACATAATCAATCAATACATAAATTCAATGTATTCTTTCAACCGTCATACTCTATGACACATCTAATTGATTAGTTTTAGTTTGCCTAATCATCATGCATTGTCTACAACAATTATAGCTACCCTCCACCGGTAGCCCAAAGCAATTATTTCTAAACAGATAATAAAAGCACCAACAGATAAAATATCCACATTTCCAAAAGTGAGCGATTAATAAATCCAACTTCACTAATCCATCTCATAATGAGTCAATTCCATTATATTCAACTCAATTCCATACTTTCTCAACAAATGTCATTAATTACACTAATGACCCAAAAATACCCACACATGGCATTTTCCCCTTTATTCTCAAAATTGACTCCAAGAGTCCATATATTACCAACAACATCACTATACTCATTTTGAAACCCAAATACGTATTTATGGTCCAAAATAAACAAAACCCTCTTTTCAAAATTACACATTTGAAACCCTAGTTTCCAAAACCCAAAACCGTTTATACAACAAACTCAATATCTAGGTCAAAACCCATAAGAGTGAGTAGGAATCCCTACCTCAAGAGATGACACCCAACGAAGAAGATGACAAAAATGAAGATACTCCAAATCCCGAAATTTTTGGATCAAAGTGTAGCCCTCGACGATCAATACCTTGTTTACAAAGGCCAAAGGGTGAGAGATTACCCTAGCTAGATCAATACTTAGAGAGAAGTGAAGGTTTTAGAGAGAGAAGCTCTCAAATGGCGTGTTTGAAAAGTAAGAGAGAGAGTAAGGATGTAAAAAGTGATTTAAAAATACCCAACTGCCTTCTGATATACGATGGGTCCGCTCGAGCGAAAAACACAACGCTCGAGCGTCAAGAACAAAATACTGGGTCTACTCGAGCGCAAGAAGGCTCGCTCGAGCGCCAAGACAGAAGAATAAAGTACATCTGCTCGAGCGCGAAAACCAGTCCGCTCGAGCGTAGATTTCCCCTTCCCAGAACTTTCACAGACAAAGCACTACCCACTCGAGCGCTAACATACTCGCTCGAGCGCGACCGCTCGAGCGTAAAGAAACCCGCTCGAGCGTGAAAAACATGCTTGCAGAAGTTTTGCAGAGCACAAAAATACTGGGAGTGTGCAATATCCGCTCGAGCGGTATACGACCCGCTGGAGCGGAACGACCAAAAACCTGGCAACAAGATTTTAGACCAAGGCTCAACCCACCTGCTTGAAACATGCCCAAGACGTCCTAAAACTCAAACATAGGGAATAGAGGGTGACAACAAGATAAACAACAACCAAATCCACGGAGCCAAAGTCCGGAATACAACAGATACAGAAAGGGAAAACGGGGATCGCTATAGAGTGTGTCTAGCTTATTATGTCATCTATGAATATTAACAAAATTGAAAGGAAAAGTTTATAGAGAGTTACGAGGCCAACAATGACTTATGGAACAAAATGTTGGGCAACTAAGAAATAATACATTCACGAAATGCGTGTCATTGAAATGAAGATACTTAGATGGATTTGTGGTAAAACTAAGAAAGATTGGATTTGAAATGAATATATTCACTAAGTAGTTGGAGTAACACCAATTGAAGTTAAATTGAGAGAAAACAAGCGAAGATGATTTGATTATGTATAAGGAAGATCTATAGATGCAATGGTAAGAAAAAATGATATGATCTCTATAAATGAAAATGTTAAGAGGAAGGAAATACTTAAACTGACATGGGATGTCGTAATAAAAAATAATAATAATATTTTGGATTTCACTGAGCATATAACTCTTGATAGAACAAAATGGAGAAAAATCATTAATATAGTTGATCCTGCTTGATTGGGACAGAAGGTTTAATTTGGTTTGGTATATTTTATTTATTTGTCTTTTTTATTAAGACCCTAGCACATCAAGGGTCCCATCTAGGATATTTGGTACAAGGTATACTCAAAAGTGGTATTATAACAATTAGGTCTAGGATTTATTGATATTTGCATATGTATCATTTATCAGCCAATCAAAGCTATGAAAGCGAAGAAGAAACTTACGAATAACCTAAAGTGGCTCTGCTTATTAATCCAAGAAGCAAAGAACCTTGAAATAGCATGCTAGGAACTTGCACCAAATCCCCTGCAGCATTTGGGTTTGATGAAAGCAGCCAGCCAACAGCAAACATAGAAAAAGACAATGTCGCACCAGCAAATAGAACCACAAGGGAAATACCAACTTTTGTCTTTTGGTCAAGGAGAATAGATTTGAACCACAGAAGCCAAGATTTGATGATTTTTAAGCAGTAAAAAATAGGCATATCATAAATTTACGAAAAAATAGAACAGACAGATCATAATTCCAATCAACAAAAGTGAAAAGAAAAGAAAAAAAACTCAAAGATATAGGTAGAAAAACTGCATCCATGGATCAAATCAAAAGAGCAAAAAACAAATAACTATCATAACAAAAAAATGCTTTTACCAAATAGAGTTGATCTCATTTATCGATGGTCATGGGACCATTATCTTATTGATGAAAGAAAATGCTGTTAAATGGCAGACTTGAGATAAATTCACACTCACTAAAAGTTGACACAACAAATTATTTAAAAAGGGAAAATGCTAACCACTGGCCCATGTGCGGTGTTTAATGTTGGTATATGTGTAAAACATACATTAAAATATATAGAGAGAGGGAGAGTGTACGGAAATATATAACATAATAAGAACTTCATTTAAATTAACATCCATCAAGTGATAAGTAGACATAATTACCTGAGTAATTGCACCAAAGCTTCCAAGAGTAATATTAGGAATGAAGAATGGAATGCTTAGTTTTACGTTCTTTGGAAAAGCCGCAAAAAAATGCCCAACTTCTTGCGCCAAGTTAATTTTCTCATTTATATATTCAAAAGATAACATACTACATGAATGACTAATTAGGGTGGAATTAACCTCGAGGTGGAGAAAAAATAAGGTCCAGTCTGGTTAAGTGGCATTTACCATTTACCATTTTTTGTTTACAGAAAATAGGAAACATGTTCATCTTATTTTATTTTATTTTTTTGCTAAAAACAAATTCAAAAAACATGTTTGGTACACACATGTTTTAAAATACCCAAAAACATAAACAAGAAAACATGTTTGGAGATTTGCCAAAGGGTGTGGCCGACAGAGGGGGTGGGAGAGGGAAGCGAGAATGAAAACTTATTTTCAAAACAAGTGAAAACATAAATTTTGTGTTTCCTAAAATTTCGTAAAATTTGAAAATTGTTTCCATTTTTGGAAATGAAAAAGTTGTCAGAACAAAAACAAAAACAAAAACAAAAAACAGTAACATAATCGAACATATCCTTAAAACATGTTTGGTACTCTTTTTTTTTTTTCTTTTTTGAAAATTGTTTTCAAAACAAGGCTCCAAAATAAACACACACCCACACAGAATGAGGAAAAAAGAGAAGGGGGGTTTGGAGGAGAAGAAGAAGAAGTGTTTTTAACTTGTTTTGGTGTATTAACAATAAAAGGAAGCCCATTAAACTTCAAACTTTCTTGGGAAAGAAACAAAACATGTTCCTTTTCCTTTTCTTATTCTTTTTTTTTTTTCAAAAAACAAGAAACACACAACGAACCAAACAACAACTAAGACGGTGTTTGGCAAGTTTTGGGTTTGGGTTTTTTTTTTTATTTTTTCCACTAAAAGGCAAAGTTTTTGTAAAACCAAAAAAAAAAAAAAAACAAATTCAAACAAAATATCACATCCAATCCCATAATCATTTCATGATAAGATACATACCAGCAGCTCATCCATGCAGGTGCAGTCACCGAATTAGCTCCAGCTAGTTAGTTAGGAATCTGTTAGAGTGTTTGTTAGTATGCACGTGTAACAGATTAGTTATGGATTGGTTGTAATCTGAGATGTATATAACCATCATGTACTCATCAAGAAAGATATTGAATAATGAATTGAATATTTCATCATGGTATCAGAGCTTTGAGCTCTTGCGAGCACAAAGATCCATGGCTTCTCCTTCCACCATTGCTACATCTTCTATTCCTTCAAACCTTTCTCTGCTTATCTCTAATCTATCTTCTTTTGTTACAGTTAAACTTGATGCATCTAATTTTGTCATTTGGAGGAATCAATGGCAGAGCATTCTAAGGGAAACAAATCTTCTTGAATACATTGAAGATACAGTCTCTTGTCCTCCATTAACATTTAGTGATGATTCAGGAAGGTTGTTCCTAATCCTGAACGACTACAATGGAATCTCGCGGATGCACATCTGTTGAGTTGTATGACTGCAAATCTTTCTTCCTTTATCTACTCTACTGTTTTACATTGTCTTCATTGCTCTGAAGTGTTGTTTGCTTTACATAAGCGATACACTTCCTTCTCTCAATCTCATGTTCATCAGTTGAAGAATCAATTGAACAATGTGTCGAAGAAAACTGATTCAATGACTAAATATCATACTAAGATTAGAGAAATTGTTGATCAATTAGCACTTGTTCCAGTGTTGATTGAAGATGAGGATCTAGTGTTAATCACTCTCAATGGATTACCAGCAGAATATGATGCATTTGCTACTTCTATTCGAGCTCGATCAGGTTTTGTCACTCAGGAAGAAGTTTCTTCTCTTCCCCTCTCCGAAGAAATACATATGGAGGCTAAACTCAAGAAGTCCTCCACTGATCCTACAGTTGCATTTGCTTCTTTTAAAGGAAATTCTCAGTCTCAAGGATCTAATCCTAGTCATTTCACAGGACGAAATTCCTATCGAGGTAATCGAGGAGGTAGATTTCAGTCCAGAGGTCATTATAATAATACTATTCGAGGTGCTTTTAGAGGTAGAGGCCGATCTTGTTCCTCCCATCAATGTTAGATCTGTGGTGGTTTTGGTCACCTAGCTCTTGACTGTTGGTATTGCATGGACTCTCAGTTTCAATCTTCATCTGGTGCTTCCTCTCAGTCTCCTCAACACTCCAAAGCATTTGTGGCATCTTCTGCCTCTAGTTCATCTTCATCAACAGTGCCTTGGTATCTTGACTTTGCAGCTACAGATCATATCACCAATGACATAGGTAATTTGAATTGCTATCAACCATATCAAGGAACTGATCAAATCATTATTGGCAATGGTAATTCTATACCCATTCAACACACTGGTACGGGCATATTACCTACTCCTCATCATTCTTTCAAATTACAAAATCTTCTTCATGTAATGTTTCCGCCATTGCTCTTGCTTCAAATCCTGTTTTCCACTCTCGTTCTAAACATATTGAAGTGGATTGTCACTTTATTCGTGACAAAGTCCTTGCTAAACAAATTAGTTTGCAATACATTCCTACTATGGATCAGTTGGCTGATATGTTTACTAAACCTCTCTCTGTTGGTCGTTTTTCTTAACTTAAAACCAAGCTTATGGAGTTCTGTTAGCCCATCAGCTTGTAGGGGCATGATAAGATACATACCAGCAGCTCATCCATGCAGGTGCAGTCACTGAATCAGCTCCAACTAGTTAGTTAGGAATCTGTTAGAGTGTTTGTTAGTATGCACATGTGACAGATTAGTTATGGATTGGTTGTAATCTGAGATGTATATAACCATCATGTACTCATCAAGAAAGATATTGAATAATGAATTGAATATTTCATCACTTTTCCTTTCACAAATATCACATCCAACCACAAAAAAACCCAACTATCTTCCCAAACACAAAATTTTTTTATCCAATAATATCCTACAACTAAAAAAACCTACATAAAAACCTACTTCCCAAACACCCACTAAGTTACAATGCAAATCAAAACAAAGTTATGCAACCAATGAATACAACAAGTGCAAGTTATGGCATTCTCTTTTGTAGCATCCATTATCGGTAATTCAATACATATGCAACTTCCAACAATCTCATGCACAGAATGCACAACGTATACAGTAGGCAGTTAGAGGAAACAATGACATAGGCATAAAATTTCAAGGATTGCCAACTTGAGATGAGCAATGCTTTCTGTGAAACAAGCAATAGTAAATAACAAAAGCTGTGACTTTAGATTAGGATATTTCATGGTGAATAGATCCCTTATGAGTACTTCATTTCATATATCTGTGCACAGAATAAAAACACTTGCATAAAGAAAATATAGGAAGTTTAGTGCCCCGTATTCAACTCCATTATAGAACCAAAAAAGTTCTAAGTAGGTCAGCCAAGACAGAGTGCCACATGATAGCGTTGGATAAATACTACATGACTAATTGGTTGATGACATTGGAGATTTATTGGTGGGGAAAGAAAGATCAAGATACATTTAGCTCAGAAAAAGGGAGTTTGGTAGCCCAAAGAATAAGCAGCCTTGTTGCATCTCTTTTTCTTTTTTCCTTTTTTTTTTTTTTTTGCTAGCAATTGTTGTGCCATGTATGAAGCATGTTGGCTATTGCTTATAAAATGGGAGATTGGGTCCAAAACAATGTGATTGCATTGTGTTTTTTTCTTTTTAAACTCCTCTTTTGGTGTTTGTTCTATTGTGCTTTCACATATTCCAATCAAAATAAATGAGAGGCATAAAAAATAATCATGATGAAATATAGTTTTTGTCTTACACATTGATACATATGGCTGGCTTTTAACTGAAAGATCTTAATGAGATGGGTTTTACTAAAATAATTGTTTTAAGACGATTAAAAAACATATGATACCAATACAATAGAGTAGAATTCCGTAGAAGTTAAGGCTATCAGGATATGCAATAAAGGTCCAAAAATTATTTCAACTAGAGAGGGACAAAATACTGAGAATGTGTGCCTTAGGACCAGTTTATGATTCTAAGATGAGAAGTAGGTGGCCAAAAAGGGCACATATAGCATTAGACAAAGACCTATTATCTAATGGTTCAAGTCAGAAACTTGGACTTTTACCAGATGAAATGGTTTAAAACAATTAACAATGTCACACAGAGGAGAATGGGAAAGATGGAGGAATGGATGTATATAACTATCTCGTGGAACAACTTCTTCTTTTATTAAAGAAATTTACTTACTAGTCTACAGTTGATAAAGATTAAATGTAGGCTAGTTTAGTTTATAAGCTTAAGGCCTTGTAATTTTATGATAAGAAATTACGGATAAAGAAGGTTAAAGGAACTATTTTCTGCATAAAGCCCGGCACAGGAAATAGTAATACACAAAAAACATTTTTTTCCCCTTAAGAAAAAACATTCAATTAACTAAATCAACAAAAAGATAGAAATTCTTCTTATGCGAAATAGCTGAACCCCCAAAACACCATATGCCAGGGGCAGAGCAGACTCCACAATTGGGAATAAAAGCTGCATATCTGGTGGTTCGATGGCATTTGGATCTGTGAAGTACTTAACTACCTCTGGTGGAAGCCTATTTATCTGCTTCATGAAAAATGCAATGAATGAACACATATACATGGAATAATCTACTCAATAAAAAGGATTTGATAAATGAAAAGGAGAGCATAACTACTTTTAATACAATAATGTCCTAGTGTAAAAGCAATTAGTAATACCTGAAATGCAATTCCCAACTCCACCGAAGAACCAATAGTGAGAACAAATAACAATAGAGCAATCACATATTGCCATAGTGTTGTTGGTGTAAGATTCTGAATAATTCTATATATTCAATTGTGTAATTTGTTTACAAAGAGTGCATCAATTATATAGCCCTAATCTATGACAGAAAAAGGAAAAACAAAGAAAAGGAAATTGCCTAATTCCTAATATACAATATATATTCTCACACCCCCGCTCAAACTTAAGGTGTTTTAGCAGAAAATACTGAGAGTTTGCTAAGAAGAAACTGAAACTAAGCGGTAGTGTGAGTCTTGGTGAAGAAGTCCGCAAGTTGCAAAGCCGAGGAGACAAAAGGAAGTGAGATAGAGCCAGACTGCAGATGTTGTCGGACAAAGTGACAATCAATCTCAATGTGTTTCATCCGTTCATGGAAGACAGTATTGTGGGCAATCTGAATAGTACTGCAGTTGTCACAATAGAGGGAGGTCGGAGAAGACTGAGGTACACCCAAATCAGAGAGAAGACAACGAAGCCGAACAAGCTCAACAGTAGCATGAGCCATAGCATGGTACTCAGCTTCGGCAGTAGAGTGAGCAACAACAGTTTGTTTCTTACTTTTCCAAGAGATCAAGGAATCGCCAAGAAACATACAGAAACCAGAGGTGGACTTGCGATTAGTAACATCACCAGCCCAATCAAAATCAGCATAGGCCACCAAGTCTAAAGAGGAAGTAGATGATAACAGCAAGCCCTGAAAGATGGTACCCCGAAGATAGCGAAGAATACGAACCAAAGCAGCCCAATGAGTAGAGCAAGTAGCAGAAACGAACTGACTAACCACATGAACAGCATAAGTAAGATCAGGGCGAGTGACAGTCAAATAAACTAAACAACCCACCAGCTCGCGATAGACCGTAGGATCATCCAGAGGGACATCATCAGTAGAGTTGAGCTTTACATTAAGCTCAATAGGTGCATCAAAAACCTTAGTATCAGTAAGACCGGCACGGTGAATAACCTCATTAGCATACTTGGCCTGAGACAGAAAATAACCTTTTGGAGAAGAGGCAACCTCAATACCAAGAAAATACCGTAATGGACCCAGATCCTTCATTTCGAAGGTGCGGAAGAGATGTTGCTTGACCTCAGAGATAGCAGAAGAGTCAGAACCAGTGATGATCATATCATCCACATAAAGTAGGAGAACAACAAAACCAGTAGAGGTATATCTGAGAAACAAAGTAGAGTTGGAAGCAGAATGATGAAACCCAAGCTCGATAACGGTAGTCTGAAAGTGATCATACCAAGCACGAGGAGACTGCTTCAAACCATACAAAGCACGCCGAAGACGACAAACCTTCCCAGAAGAGTGGAGAAGACCAGTGGGAGGACGCATGTAGACCTCTTCAGTGAGATACCCGTTAAGAAAAGCATTCTTAACATCCATCTGATAGAGAGGCCAATGTCAAACAGCAGCAACAGAAATCAAGGTACGGATAGTAGTCATCTTGGCAACAGGGGCAAAGATCTCCTCAAAATCAATACCATACTCCTGTGAGAAACCCTTGGCAACCAAGCGAGCTTTGTAGCACTCGAGAGAACCATCAGAATGAGTCTAGACTTTATAGACCCATTTGCAACTAACCAGATTCTTGCCAGCAGGCAAAGGAACCAACTCCCAAGTGTTAGTCTTATGTAAGGCAAACAACTCATCCTCCATAGCTTGAACCCAATTAGGATCTTGACAGGCCTCCTTGTAAGACTGAGGTTCTGAAAAAGAGTGAATAGCAGACAAAAAAGTACGATAGGAAGCAGAAAAACATGTATTAGACCAACACAACCTGTTTGGAGGACGACCCTCACGGAGAGGATAGCGGTGTACAGCAAGATCAGAGTCGTCAGGAGCAGAAGGAGCAGCAACAGGAATAGAGACAACTGGTGGTAGAGAGACAATTGGTGGTGGGGGAGCCTTGCGATGAGAATAGACCAACAACGGGGGGGAAGAAGCAACCGAAGGAGAAGAAGGAGCTATAGGTGACATAGATGGAGAAGTAGAAAGGACCTTAAGAGGAACAGTGGCGATGTACTCATCAGACGGGACCTCAGAAGGAAATGGGTCAATGTGAACCAAATCTTCTTTGGAAACGGGAGCAGTGAGAGGGGGAAACTGAAAATAAGACAGGCGTTCGAGAAAGACAACATGACGGAAGACATAAAGGTGACGAGAGACAAGGTCATAACAACAGTAGCCTTTGTGAGTAGGACTATAACCTAAAAAGACACAGAGGACAAACCGGGCACTAAGTTTGGTCCTATCTTTGCCGGGAAGAAGGACAAAATAGGCAGACCCAAACACACAAAGGAATGAGTAATTAGGAATTTGGGAGAACAAAGCCTCATAAGGAGACCGACCAGAAAGAATGAGAGTAGGCATGCGGTTGAGAAGAAAAATAGCAGTAGAACTGCCTCCCCCCAGAATGGAGCCGGAACTGAGTTAGAGAAAAGAAGAGACCTAGCTGTCTCAAGGAGATGACGGTGTTTACGATCGGCTTGACCATTTTGGGCAGGTGTATCTGTACAGGAAGTTTGGTGGATGGTACCCAAAGTGGTCAGATACTCACAGAACTCATTTTAAAAATATTCCCCACCCAATTCAGACCGTAAGACTTTAATTGTAGACCCAAACTGAGTAGTGATCATGGACTGAAAGGTACGGTAGATCTGATAGAAATCGAATTTATAAGTCATAAGATAAACCCAAGTGTAACGGGTGCAGTCATCTACAAATGACACATAATATGTAGAACCCCCTTTGGTGAGAATAGGAGAAGGGCCCCAAACATTAGTATGAACTAAAGAAAACTGTGTATCAGATATAAAAGTACTTTTACGAAAAGGTAAGACTGTCATTTTGGCAAGTTTACACCCTCGACATTCAGTAAGTTCACTAGAAGAAACTTTACCTAAGATACCTAACTAAGCTAAAGACCGTAAGCGATCAGCAGACAAATGCCCTAATCTAGAATGCCACAAGTAGAAAGGATTGGACAAAGAATCTAACTGAAAAGAGGAAAAAACAGTTGGAGAAGTTGTCATAAGTAGATGCAAGCTCTCCACCACATAGAGGTCTCCAACTCTACGGCCAATCCCAATCTGCTGCTTGGACATCCGATCCTGCACAGAACAGATAGAAGAAGAAAAGATAACATCAAAACCAGAGGCATCAAGCTGACTGATAGATAATAAACTGACAGATAACTGAGGAACATAAAGGACAGATGGAATAGAGACAGTAGACATAGCAGACGGTAAGACAGACCCAACATATATAACTGACATACCAGACCCATTAGCAGCATTAATAGTAATAGAAAAGAGAGGAGGAGTACAATTCTGAAGTAAAGAGAGATGAGAAGTCATATGATGAGAGGCACTAGAGTCAAAAAGCCAAATAGACGAAGAGATACCTGAAGAAGACCCAAGCAAACCTGAATGAAGAGGGGAAACAATGGAGGCTGATGAAGATGGCTGGGAGGTAGATAGTATATGCTGAAGTTGGTTAATCTGAGCACTCAAGGAAGCTAAGTCAGGATTAGGAGCTGGAGTAGAGATAGTGTATGCAATTAGAGACTGAGAAGAACTTGGAAATGGAGCTCGGAACTGTGTTGGAGATTGCTGAGAAGACGGAGCAGGCATACGTCTCTTCTTAGGACACTGATACTTCCAATGTCCCATTTGATGGCAGAAAGCACACTCATTTGAGGCTAGAAGCCCCTTCTTAAGCGGGACAAAAAACTGGAGCTGATGAGAAGATGCGATCGACATGACAAACACAGAAAATGGACCAAAATGCAGTAATCTAACCTCGGGCGAAAAATGCAATAACCAAAAAATATAGGGGTTACAATGCAATAACTAGAAAATACCAAGGTCAGAATGTAATTATCAAAAACCTTTGGGGTCAGATTGTAATAAAGAGGAACAGAGAAACATATATGTGAATCAATTTCCACGAACAGAGAAACAATTCCTACGTATGTGAAACACAAACCCGAGGCAATGAACCAGATATCAAAAGAGAATTATCGCACGAACCAGAGAACTAGAGAAGATCAATAATCGCAATAGGTCAAAGTTGCAAGGAACAGAGACAGAAGTGGTTCCGATTCGCGATGAGTTTCGCAACTAAGGGTTCTGATTCGCAATGAGTCGCGATTCAGAAACGGTTCGATTGGCAGAGACGAAACAGAGGGGTCGCAATTCAGACTAGAACAGGGTCTCGTGATTCCAGCAAGAGACAGAGAGAGAAACGACGACGACTGCTGAAGCGACGACGACGACGGCGGCTGAGAAGCGACAACGGTGCTAGGGTTCGCTAATGCTGATTGCGACCTTAGGTTTTCGAACACGGCTCTGATACTGTCACGCCCTCAAAATTAACCCATTATATATATCATAAACATGTTTTATTTAAAGAAGACAATTGATTAATTCATTCATCAGAGTATTACTAAATATAGCATTACATGTAACATCGAATAAAATGCCCTACAGGCTTACATCTTTCCAAGCCAACACTTGGATTCAAAAATATGAGTTCTAATCTCAATACAAGAAAAGCCCTAGGCTTGAATGTTTACATGTACAAATAAATATCAACTATTAACTAAAGATAGTCTTCTTCAATCCAGATGCCAAACCCTCCCAAGCTAAGTTCTTGGAGGTAGTTTATCGCCTGAACCTGAAAATGATGTTCCCATAAAGGGTGAGCCACAGCCCAGTAGAGATATACTAAACCACATATAAGCAATGAATAAAGCAATAGCATTCAACAGATGGTCAACCAAAATAATCAATTACTTCATTTTACAGTCTCATGACACTATTGACAAAGATACGTTTTACTTTCCAATTTTATCCATATGGCTCAGAACCTGGCCAAACTTACAACAGTGAATCACATATATCATATTCACATTCTTCCATTATCAACAACAAATGAGACTCAAGCTCATATCAAACACTTCATACTTCCAGATTGATACACATTTTAGTGCTGTATCAATAAAACACTTCTATATAAATAAGCACACATAAAAGTGATGCTAATGGAGTCCATCCCCTATCTCCTCCCAAACAAAATCCGGTTTAGAGGTCCATCCCCTATCTTCCCCTAAACCGTGGAGTACATCCCCTATCTCCTCCCACACACAAAACAATGTATGCAAATGCAATGCTCAATCAATACACATATTTTCTGTATTAATGCCATAGTCAAAATTAATGATTTAACCAATGTGATTAGTTTCAGTTATTCCTAATCCACATGCAATGTCTACAACAATCACGACTATCCTCCACCGATAGCCCAAAACAGTTATTTCTAAACTGAAAATAACCATGTCAACAATTCAATGGACAAATGATACCAATTACCCAATTATGCCATTTAATCAATAAATTCCCCAATTCCATGAATTTAACCCTCTTTTCCCAATTCCATGAATTACTTATACAAATTAATTCAATAATACAACTAGGGTTTTTCCCAAAATTTACCCAAGTATTCCCAACATATCAAAATACCAAAACTTAGAACAAAACCTATAAAATGGAGTAGGAAATCCCTACCTCAAAGAAAATAACCCGAATGGAGAAGATAGAGATAAATGCCCAAATTCCAATGTGCTCCAAATCACCAAATGTTCAGATTAGAATGAAGCCCAAGCCGTCCTCTATCTTTCTAATGAAGGATCTAGGGTAGAAACACACCCTAAGTGGATCAAATCTAAGAGAGAAGGTGAATAGGGAGAGAGAGAAGTCGGATCTAGGGTTTGGAATCAAAAAGAATGTGAAAAAGACTGATCAAAACCCGCTGTTGCGTATATAAACTGGACAGGCTCGCTCGAGCGAAGACTTGGTCGCTCGAGCGACCAGACACAGAGAAACTACGCTCGAGCCAAGGAAGCCTTGCTCGAGCCAACAAGCCAAAAGCTCGCTCGAGCGAAAGAAAGCTCGATCGAGCGAAGAACTCAAACCCTCAGGTCTGTAACCAGACACACGCTCGAGCGAAAGAACAATTGCTCGAGCGAAGAACGAACTAACTCGCTCGAGCGAATAAAAGCTCGCTCAAGCCAAGAATGCAAAGCTACAGGTCCAAACCAGAAACAAAATCTCGCTCGAGCTACCAAACCCCGGCTCGAGCGAAGAACCAAAAACAACAGCTCGCTCGAGCGACAAACGCCTCGCTCGAGCGACAAACGCCTCGCTCGAGCGAAGATCCAAAATACTGGACAGCAACACATGATTTCTAAACCCAACCAACCTGAAATAAACCTGCCCAACACATCCTATAATTCCAAATGAGAAATAAAGGACAACAACAACCGTTATACAATGACAGAATCTACGGAACCTAAGTCCGGATACAATAATCAAATGGGAGAAGACCGGGGTCGCTATAACCTCCCCCCCTTCAAAGAATTTCGTCCCCGAAATTAAGCATAAGTTTTTTTTTTTTTTTTTTTTTTTGAAAACAAATTCCCTTTTTTTTAACAATTCATTAGTAAACATCTTGACCCAAAACTGGTCATCTCATCTCTTTATCAAGAGGCATCTCACATTAAATATATAACACAACATATATCTCAACCTGTATCATTATTATGCATTATTCCTTTCAATGTTAACAATCCCCATATCATATTCAATTGCATGATATATATAATACACTCAGCAATGTAATCAACATATGCAATGCTATACTAAACTTCTATAAAGAAGCAAGTTTCAAGATACACCCATTCACCAAAACATACTCAACGTTTTACAACTTAAGATATATGTAAAGCCCTTAAGTTCAACAATATTACAAAATCTAAATACAAGATTACAAATGAATAAACATGTCCGGGTATTTTTCGCGGACTTCCAATTCACGCTCCCAAGTGGCTTCCTCCACTCCATGATGTTTCCACAACACTTTTACCAAAGGAATGGTCTTGCCTCGCAAAACTTGATCCCGCCTATCCAATACCCGAACCGGTCTCTCCTCATACGAGACATCCACATCAACCACTAAATCGGTCCAATCCAACACATGTGATGGATCCGGCTCATACTTCCGAAGCATACTCACATGAAACACGTCATGTACTCCAGACAACTGCGGCGGCAAAGCTAAACGATAAGCAGCCTCTCCAATCCTCTCAAGGATCTCAAACGGACCAATAAACCGAGGGGACAACTTCCCACTCTTCCCAAACCTCATTAAACCCCGTCTAGGTGATATCTTCAGAAAGACATGATCACCCACCTCAAACACCAAAGGTCTCCGCCTACGGTCGGCAAACGATTTCTGACGACTCTGTGCTGTAACAAGCCTCTTACGGATAAGCTTAACTTTCTCCGTTGTTTCTCTCACCAACTCTGGACCCAACAGAGGTGCATCACCCACCTCGGCCCAACACACAGGAGATCTACACGGTCGGCCATACAAGGCCTCAAATGGTGCCATCCCGATACTAGACTGGAAACTGTTATTGTAGGCAAACTCCACCAACGGCAAGTGCCTCTCCCACGACCCACTAAAGTCTAGAACACAACCCCGAAGCATATCCTCAAGTATCTGAATAGTACGCTCGGACTGTCCATCAGTCTGAGGATGATAAGCCGTGCTAAAGGTCAACTTAGTGCCTAAGGCACTCTGCAAACTCTGCTACAACCTGGCAGTAAAACGAGGATCTCTATCTGAGACGATCGTCACTGGGACCCCGTGCAATCTCACTATGTCCCGAATATACAAGTCGGCAAGATGATCTACCGTATCTCTCACGCGCATAGAAATAAAGTGCGCCGACTTAGTCAACCGGTCTACAACCACCCATATAGCATCACTTCCCCGCTGAGTCCTCGGAAGACCTACAACGAAGTCCATAGTGACATGCTCCCACTTCCACTCGGCAATAGGCAAGGGTTGCAACAAACCCGCTGGCCTCTGATGCTCGGCCTTCACTTGCTGGCAAGTAAGGCACTTAGATACGAAAGCTGCCACATCTCTCTTCATACCCTGCCACCAAAACTGGCGACCCAAATCCCGATACATCTTAGTGCCTCCCGGATGCACCGCAAGGCGTGAATGGTGGAACTCTCGGAGTACTTCCTCTCGGCAAGACTCCGGCACAAACAGACGGTCTCGGTATCTCACACTGAGGTCGGGATACACCGTCAAACCTTTCTCAACCTTTCCACCGGAAATCTTCTCGCGGAGAGATTCTACCTCAAGGTCACCTCTCTGAGCCTCTAACACTTGAGTCACAAGCGTAGGCTGAACAACAACAGAAAACAAGGCCGCAGCCTCAACGGATTCGCCCAGAAATAAATCAAACTCCCCAAGTGCACCCAACATCTCCCATTCTCGAATGGCTATACTAGCTATGTCACCAACAGGTTTCCTGCTAAGGGCATCTGCCACCACATTGGCCTTTCCCGGATGATAATGCAACTCAAAGTCATAATCCTCTATAAATTCCATCCACCTCCTCTGCCTCAAGTTCAAATCTTTCTGTGTAAACAAATATTTCAGACTCTTATGATCCGAGAACACCTCGAACCTCTCACCATAAAGATAATGCCTCCAAATCTTCAAGGTAAATATCACAGCTGCTAACTCTAGATCATGCGTAGGATAATTCTGCTCGTGAATTTTCAACTGACGTGAGCCAAAGGCAACCACTTTCCCTTCTTGCATTAACACACAACCCAGACCCTCTCGTGAGGCGTCACAATAGACTGTATAACCCAACCCTCTCTCTGGAATAATCAATACTGGGGCAGTAGTCAGTCTAACTTTCAACTCCTGAAACGACTTTTCACAAGACTCACTTCATACAAATTTGACTCCCTTCCGAGTCAGTCTAGTCAACGGTGATGCTAACCTGGAGAAATCTTTCACAAACCGACGGTAATACCCAGCTAATCCCAGAAAACTACGGATCTCAAATACACTTTTAGGCTGTGCCCAATCCTGCACTGCCTTTACCTTGGATGTATCAACAGACACTCCTTCACCGGATACCACATGGCCTAAGAATTTGACTTCCCTCAGCCAGAACTCACACTTCCCAAACTTGGCATACAGCCTATGGGCTCTAAGTAACTCAAGTACCACCCTCAAGTGTGCCTCGTGCTCCTCCTCAGAAGGCGAATAGATAAGGATGTCGTCCACAAAAACGACTACAAACCGATCCAAGAATTCCCGGAAGATCCGGTTCATCAAATCCATAAAAACTGCCGGTGCATTGGTGAGCCCGAATGGCATCACCAAAAACTCATAATGGCCATACCGCGTACGGAATGCCGTCTTCGGAATATCCTCTTCCCTAACCCTCAACTGGTGGTAACCCGATCTCAAGTCTATCTTAGAGAAACAACGGGAACCCTTCAACTGGTCAAACAGATCATCTATACGAGGCATAGGGTACTTATTCTTAACCGTAGCCCGATTCAATTTTCGGTAATCTATACACAGTCTCAAAGCACCACCTTTCTTTTTAACAAAGAGAGCTGGTGCTCCCCACGGCGAAACACTAGGACGTATAAAACCCTTGTCTAACAACTCCTGGAGCTGAATCTTCAACTCAACTAACTCGGCTGGGGCAAAACGATAAGGTGCCATAGAAATCGGCGCCGTGCCGGGCACCAGGTCAATAGAGAACTCAATCTCTCGATGCGGTGGCAAACCAACAAGATCCTCGGGAAAAACGTCCGAGTACTCACAAACCACCCTTGGCAACTCTATCTGAGTCTCAACATCCTCACTATTCGAAAGGTTAGCAAGTAGACCACTAAGCTCACTCCGTCCTCGCGGAACATACCCCGGTGGCAACACATCACCAACCCGGTCCCCCAGAAAATGAAAATACTCTCCGCTCACAGTACAACAAGTGACCCTCTGGCGGTAGCAATCAATAACTGCCCGGTATGACGATAACCAGTCCATACCCAAAATAACATCAAAACCCCTCATAGGCATAACTACAAAGGAAAATGGGATTCTATGATAATCAACCTCTATATCACAACCCCTAACACCTTGTTTCAAGATCAATTCACCCCCAAGAGGTGACACTACACAAATAGGAGATGCTAACTGTGCTAACTCCAACTCCAAAACAGATGCAAATGCAGCAGACACAAAGGAATGAGATGCACCCGTATCAATCAAAACATTAGCAACCGAGTTGCAAAACAAGAAGGTACCTCTCACAACTGATGGTGCTGGCACAAGATCCTGCGCGGTAACAGCATACACGCGCCCAGACGACCTCTGATCAACCGGCTCAACCCTAGGAGCATAAGATTGCTGCACCGACTGAGACGATGAAGCCCCCTGATTGGCCCTCGAGGCCTGACCCGACTGAGCTGGCTGCTGACCCTGAATCGGCCTCAAACCAGATGCACCAGGTGTGCCACCCAACTGTGGGCAATACCTCTTCATATGCCCTGGTTGACCACACTGATAACACGAGAGTGGCTGACCTCTACCCTGACCCTGGCTCTGAGATCGAGCCGAAGAAGATGCTGCTCTCTGAACTCCTCCCCTCTGAGGACAAACTGGAGACTTGTGGCCCAACTGGCCACACTTGAAACAGGTAATGTCTCCCTGGCTGCCTTTTCCCGAACTAACACTCGGTACAGGAAAAGTCGATCGAGAAAAGCTACCCTGAGACTGCTGGGGATTAAAACCCTTCTGTCTCCTACCATCATTCTGACCATCCTGACTCCTCTTGGAGCCCTTCTGCCCTTCCTCCTCCTCCTGCATCATGATTTCCATGTGGGCTGCAGCATCAACCATACGCCCATACTCCCGAATCATAGTTCCCCCAACTCTCAGCTTGAGGCCACGCCTCAACTTCTTCTCAAACTCAATACAACGGCGTTCCTCAGACGCCACCAACTCAGGTGCAAACCTGGACAAACTAGTAAATGCAGCCTCAAATTCGGCCACTGAAGAACTCGCCTGCTTAAGCTGACAAAACTGGTCTCGCAGCTTCTCCCTGACTGCTGGAGATAAGAACTTCTCCTGGAAAGCATTCACAAAAGCCTCCCATGTACCTCCTATACGCCCCTTAGTAAACTTCCACCACTGACTGGAAAGATGCCTCCCATGTACCTCCTATGCATCCCCCTTCAACTGGAAAGATGCCAAGGTCACTTTCAACCCCTCGTCTTCGATGCCAAGCATCTCAAACGTCTTCGTTGTCTGTTCGAGCCATTCATCTGCCTTAAGCGGCTCTTTAGGATCACCCACAAATTCATCCGGGTTAGACCGGAAGAACTCCCTCTTCAGAAAGGAAGGTCCTGCATCCGCAATACCAGCCTGAGCTTGATTCTCAGCTCTGAGAATGCCTACTGACTCCCTGAATGCCCCTGCTATCTCTCGGGCTAGAGCGCCCATAGCCTACTGGCCTACTGGCTCGGCCACATTGGCCTGGCCAATTCCCTCTTCAACTGCCGGAATCTCCTCTGGCACAGGCACCTCCTGCCTGCCCGGCCTACCACGCCTACCGCGTCCTCGTCCTCGTCCTGACATCCTAATAATGGAAACAAAGACATTAGCACATTAATAAATGTGCCGAAGCTAAACACTCGCGTCCTAATGCAATGGACAACAATAATTCATTCCACGTAAGCACATAATCACATAAGCACCTACGAATTTCATTCCCGGATAATGATAGTCCCAATGCGTTACTATAGTTCCAGTTGGAAGCAGCAGTGATCAAGTGCCTTTCCAACAAGACTACTAGAAACTCAAGGGTCCAATCAACATCCTAGAAACTACATTCCATACCCATATAATCACATAAACATGTTAACACATAAGCATATAACATTACACTAAGTCTCTATCAAACGAGACGAACCCAATGTGATACTAATCACGTCCCACGTACCCAAAGTATTCAAACCCGGTACGCTCTGATACCAAGTTGTCACGCCCTCAAAATTAACCCATTATATATATATCATAAACATGCTTTATTTAAAGAAGACAATTGATTAATTCATTCATCAGAGTATTACTAAATATAGCATTACATGTAACATCGAATAAAATGCCCTACAGGCTTACATCTTTCCAAGCCAACACTTGGATTCAAAAATATGAGTTCTAATCTCAATACAAGAAAAGCCCTAGGCTTGAATGTTTACATGTACAAATAAATATCAACTATTAACTAAAGATAGTCTTCTTCAATCCAGATGCCAAACCCTCCCAAGCTAAGTTCTTGGAGGTAGTTTATCGCCTGAACCTGAAAATGATGTTCCCATAAAGGGTGAGCCACAGCCCAGTAGAGATATACTAAACCACATATAAGCAATGAATAAAGCAATAGCATTCAACAGATGGTCAACCAAAATAATCAATTACTTCATTTTACAGTCTCATGACACTATTGACAAAGATACGTTTTACTTTCCAATTTTATCCATATGGCTCAGAACCTGGCCAAACTTACAACAGTGAATCACATATATCATATTCACATTCTTCCATTATCAACAACAAATGAGACTCAAGCTCATATCAAACACTTCATACTTCCAGATTGATACACATTTTAGTGCTGTATCAATAAAACACTTCTATATAAATAAGCACACATAAAAGTGATGCTAATGGAGTCCATCCCCTATCTCCTCCCAAACAAAATCCGGTTTAGAGGTCCATCCCCTATCTTCCCCTAAACCGTGGAGTACATCCCCTATCTCCTCCCACACACAAAACAATGTATGCAAATGCAATGCTCAATCAATACACATATTTTCTGTATTAATGCCATAGTCAAAATTAATGATTTAACCAATGTGATTAGTTTCAGTTATTCCTAATCCACATGCAATGTCTACAACAATCACGACTATCCTCCACCGATAGCCCAAAACAGTTATTTCTAAACTGAAAATAACCATGTCAACAATTCAATGGACAAATGATACCAATTACCCAATTATGCCATTTAATCAATAAATTCCCCAATTCCATGAATTTAACCCTCTTTTCCCAATTCCATGAATTACTTATACAAATTAATTCAATAATACAACTAGGGTTTTTCCCAAAATTTACCCAAGTATTCCCAACATATCAAAATACCAAAACTTAGAACAAAACCTATAAAATGGAGTAGGAAATCCCTACCTCAAAGAAAATAACCCGAATGGAGAAGATAGAGATAAATGCCCAAATTCCAATGTGCTCCAAATCACCAAATGTTCAGATTAGAATGAAGCCCAAGCCGTCCTCTATCTTTCTAATGAAGGATCTAGGGTAGAAACACACCCTAAGTGGATCAAATCTAAGAGAGAAGGTGAATAGGGAGAGAGAGAAGTCGGATCTAGGGTTTGGAATCAAAAAGAATGTGAAAAAGACTGATCAAAACCCGCTGTTGCGTATATAAACTGGACAGGCTCGCTCGAGCGAAGACTTGGTCGCTCGAGCGACCAGACACAGAGAAACTACGCTCGAGCCAAGGAAGCCTTGCTCGAGCCAACAAGCCAAAAGCTCGCTCGAGCGAAAGAAAGCTCGATCGAGCGAAGAACTCAAACCCTCAGGTCTGTAACCAGACACACGCTCGAGCGAAAGAACAATTGCTCGAGCGAAGAACGAACTAACTCGCTCGAGCGAATAAAAGCTCGCTCAAGCCAAGAATGCAAAGCTACAGGTCCAAACCAGAAACAAAATCTCGCTCGAGCTACCAAACCCCGGCTCGAGCGAAGAACCAAAAACAACAGCTCGCTCGAGCGACAAACGCCTCGCTCGAGCGACAAACGCCTCGCTCGAGCGAAGATCCAAAATACTGGACAGCAACACATGATTTCTAAACCCAACCAACCTGAAATAAACCTGCCCAACACATCCTATAATTCCAAATGAGAAATAAAGGACAACAACAACCGTTATACAATGACAGAATCTACGGAACCTAAGTCCGGATACAATAATCAAATGGGAGAAGACCGGGGTCGCTATAACCTCCCCCCCTTCAAAGAATTTCGTCCCCGAAATTAAGCATAAGTTTTTTTTTTTTTTTTTTTTTTTGAAAACAAATTCCCTTTTTTTTAACAATTCATTAGTAAACATCTTGACCCAAAACTGGTCATCTCATCTCTTTATCAAGAGGCATCTCACATTAAATATATAACACAACATATATCTCAACCTGTATCATTATTATGCATTATTCCTTTCAATGTTAACAATCCCCATATCATATTCAATTGCATGATATATATAATACACTCAGCAATGTAATCAACATATGCAATGCTATACTAAACTTCTATAAAGAAGCAAGTTTCAAGATACACCCATTCACCAAAACATACTCAACGTTTTACAACTTAAGATATATGTAAAGCCCTTAAGTTCAACAATATTACAAAATCTAAATACAAGATTACAAATGAATAAACATGTCCGGGTATTTTTCGCGGACTTCCAATTCACGCTCCCAAGTGGCTTCCTCCACTCCATGATGTTTCCACAACACTTTTACCAAAGGAATGGTCTTGCCTCGCAAAACTTGATCCCGCCTATCCAATACCCGAACCGGTCTCTCCTCATACGAGACATCCACATCAACCACTAAATCGGTCCAATCCAACACATGTGATGGATCCGGCTCATACTTCCGAAGCATACTCACATGAAACACGTCATGTACTCCAGACAACTGCGGCGGCAAAGCTAAACGATAAGCAGCCTCTCCAATCCTCTCAAGGATCTCAAACGGACCAATAAACCGAGGGGACAACTTCCCACTCTTCCCAAACCTCATTAAACCCCGTCTAGGTGATATCTTCAGAAAGACATGATCACCCACCTCAAACACCAAAGGTCTCCGCCTACGGTCGGCAAACGATTTCTGACGACTCTGTGCTGTAACAAGCCTCTTACGGATAAGCTTAACTTTCTCCGTTGTTTCTCTCACCAACTCTGGACCCAACAGAGGTGCATCACCCACCTCGGCCCAACACACAGGAGATCTACACGGTCGGCCATACAAGGCCTCAAATGGTGCCATCCCGATACTAGACTGGAAACTGTTATTGTAGGCAAACTCCACCAACGGCAAGTGCCTCTCCCACGACCCACTAAAGTCTAGAACACAACCCCGAAGCATATCCTCAAGTATCTGAATAGTACGCTCGGACTGTCCATCAGTCTGAGGATGATAAGCCGTGCTAAAGGTCAACTTAGTGCCTAAGGCACTCTGCAAACTCTGCTACAACCTGGCAGTAAAACGAGGATCTCTATCTGAGACGATCGTCACTGGGACCCCGTGCAATCTCACTATGTCCCGAATATACAAGTCGGCAAGATGATCTACCGTATCTCTCACGCGCATAGAAATAAAGTGCGCCGACTTAGTCAACCGGTCTACAACCACCCATATAGCATCACTTCCCCGCTGAGTCCTCGGAAGACCTACAACGAAGTCCATAGTGACATGCTCCCACTTCCACTCGGCAATAGGCAAGGGTTGCAACAAACCCGCTGGCCTCTGATGCTCGGCCTTCACTTGCTGGCAAGTAAGGCACTTAGATACGAAAGCTGCCACATCTCTCTTCATACCCTGCCACCAAAACTGGCGACCCAAATCCCGATACATCTTAGTGCCTCCCGGATGCACCGCAAGGCGTGAATGGTGGAACTCTCGGAGTACTTCCTCTCGGCAAGACTCCGGCACAAACAGACGGTCTCGGTATCTCACACTGAGGTCGGGATACACCGTCAAACCTTTCTCAACCTTTCCACCGGAAATCTTCTCGCGGAGAGATTCTACCTCAAGGTCACCTCTCTGAGCCTCTAACACTTGAGTCACAAGCGTAGGCTGAACAACAACAGAAAACAAGGCCGCAGCCTCAACGGATTCGCCCAGAAATAAATCAAACTCCCCAAGTGCACCCAACATCTCCCATTCTCGAATGGCTATACTAGCTATGTCACCAACAGGTTTCCTGCTAAGGGCATCTGCCACCACATTGGCCTTTCCCGGATGATAATGCAACTCAAAGTCATAATCCTCTATAAATTCCATCCACCTCCTCTGCCTCAAGTTCAAATCTTTCTGTGTAAACAAATATTTCAGACTCTTATGATCCGAGAACACCTCGAACCTCTCACCATAAAGATAATGCCTCCAAATCTTCAAGGTAAATATCACAGCTGCTAACTCTAGATCATGCGTAGGATAATTCTGCTCGTGAATTTTCAACTGACGTGAGCCAAAGGCAACCACTTTCCCTTCTTGCATTAACACACAACCCAGACCCTCTCGTGAGGCGTCACAATAGACTGTATAACCCAACCCTCTCTCTGGAATAATCAGTACTGGGGCAGTAGTCAGTCTAACTTTCAACTCCTGAAACGACTTTTCACAAGACTCACTTCATACAAATTTGACTCCCTTCCGAGTCAGTCTAGTCAACGGTGATGCTAACCTGGAGAAATCTTTCACAAACCGACGGTAATACCCAGCTAATCCCAGAAAACTACGGATCTCAAATACACTTTTAGGCTGTGCCCAATCCTGCACTGCCTTTACCTTGGATGTATCAACAGACACTCCTTCACCGGATACCACATGGCCTAAGAATTTGACTTCCCTCAGCCAGAACTCACACTTCCCAAACTTGGCATACAGCCTATGGGCTCTAAGTAACTCAAGTACCACCCTCAAGTGTGCCTCGTGCTCCTCCTCAGAAGGCGAATAGATAAGGATGTCGTCCACAAAAACGACTACAAACCGATCCAAGAATTCCCGGAAGATCCGGTTCATCAAATCCATAAAAACTGCCGGTGCATTGGTGAGCCCGAATGGCATCACCAAAAACTCATAATGGCCATACCGCGTACGGAATGCCGTCTTCGGAATATCCTCTTCCCTGACCCTCAACTGGTGGTAACCCGATCTCAAGTCTATCTTAGAGAAACAACGGGAACCCTTCAACTGGTCAAACAGATCATCTATACGAGGCATAGGGTACTTATTCTTAACCGTAGCCCGATTCAATTTTCGGTAATCTATACACAGTCTCAAAGCACCACCTTTCTTTTTAACAAAGAGAGCTGGTGCTCCCCACGGCGAAACACTAGGACGTATAAAACCCTTGTCTAACAACTCCTGGAGCTGAATCTTCAACTCAACTAACTCGGCTGGGGCAAAACGATAAGGTGCCATAGAAATCGGCGCCGTGCCGGGCACCAGGTCAATAGAGAACTCAATCTCTCGATGCGGTGGCAAACCAACAAGATCCTCGGGAAAAACGTCCGAGTACTCACAAACCACCCTTGGCAACTCTATCTGAGTCTCAACATCCTCACTATTCGAAAGGTTAGCAAGTAGACCACTAAGCTCACTCCGTCCTCGCGGAACATACCCCGGTGGCAACACATCACCAACCCGGTCCCCCAGAAAATGAAAATACTCTCCGCTCACAGTACAACAAGTGACCCTCTGGCGGTAGCAATCAATAACTGCCCGGTATGACGATAACCAGTCCATACCCAAAATAACATCAAAACCCCTCATAGGCATAACTACAAAGGAAAATGGGATTCTATGATAATCAACCTCTATATCACAACCCCTAACACCTTGTTTCAAGATCAATTCACCCCCAAGAGGTGACACTACACAAATAGGAGATGCTAACTGTGCTAACTCCAACTCCAAAACAGATGCAAATGCAGCAGACACAAAGGAATGAGATGCACCCGTATCAATCAAAACATTAGCAACCGAGTTGCAAAACAAGAAGGTACCTCTCACAACTGATGGTGCTGGCACAAGATCCTGCGCGGTAACAGCATACACGCGCCCAGACGACCTCTGATCAACCGGCTCAACCCTAGGAGCATAAGATTGCTGCACCGACTGAGACGATGAAGCCCCCTGATTGGCCCTCGAGGCCTGACCCGACTGAGCTGGCTGCTGACCCTGAATCGGCCTCAAACCAGATGCACCAGGTGTGCCACCCAACTGTGGGCAATACCTCTTCATATGCCCTGGTTGACCACACTGATAACACGAGAGTGGCTGACCTCTACCCTGACCCTGGCTCTGAGATCGAGCCGAAGAAGATGCTGCTCTCTGAACTCCTCCCCTCTGAGGACAAACTGGAGACTTGTGGCCCAACTGGCCACACTTGAAACAGGTAATGTCTCCCTGGCTGCCTTTTCCCGAACTAACACTCGGTACAGGAAAAGTCGATCGAGAAAAGCTACCCTGAGACTGCTGGGGATTAAAACCCTTCTGTCTCCTACCATCATTCTGACCATCCTGACTCCTCTTGGAGCCCTTCTGCCCTTCCTCCTCCTCCTGCATCATGATTTCCATGTGGGCTGCAGCATCAACCATACGCCCATACTCCCGAATCATAGTTCCCCCAACTCTCAGCTTGAGGCCACGCCTCAACTTCTTCTCAAACTCAATACAACGGCGTTCCTCAGACGCCACCAACTCAGGTGCAAACCTGGACAAACTAGTAAATGCAGCCTCAAATTCGGCCACTGAAGAACTCGCCTGCTTAAGCTGACAAAACTGGTCTCGCAGCTTCTCCCTGACTGCTGGAGATAAGAACTTCTCCTGGAAAGCATTCACAAAAGCCTCCCATGTACCTCCTATACGCCCCTTAGTAAACTTCCACCACTGACTGGAAAGATGCCTCCCATGTACCTCCTATGCATCCCCCTTCAACTGGAAAGATGCCAAGGTCACTTTCAACCCCTCGTCTTCGATGCCAAGCATCTCAAACGTCTTCGTTGTCTGTTCGAGCCATTCATCTGCCTTAAGCGGCTCTTTAGGATCACCCACAAATTCATCCGGGTTAGACCGGAAGAACTCCCTCTTCAGAAAGGAAGGTCCTGCATCCGCAATACCAGCCTGAGCTTGATTCTCAGCTCTGAGAATGCCTACTGACTCCCTGAATGCCCCTGCTATCTCTCGGGCTAGAGCGCCCATAGCCTACTGGCCTACTGGCTCGGCCACATTGGCCTGGCCAATTCCCTCTTCAACTGCCGGAATCTCCTCTGGCACAGGCACCTCCTGCCTGCCCGGCCTACCACGCCTACCGCGTCCTCGTCCTCGTCCTGACATCCTAATAATGGAAACAAAGACATTAGCACATTAATAAATGTGCCGAAGCTAAACACTCGCGTCCTAATGCAATGGACAACAATAATTCATTCCACGTAAGCACATAATCACATAAGCACCTACGAATTTCATTCCCGGATAATGATAGTCCCAATGCGTTACTATAGTTCCAGTTGGAAGCAGCAGTGATCAAGTGCCTTTCCAACAAGACTACTAGAAACTCAAGGGTCCAATCAACATCCTAGAAACTACATTCCATACCCATATAATCACATAAACATGTTAACACATAAGCATATAACATTACACTAAGTCTCTATCAAACGAGACGAACCCAATGTGATACTAATCACGTCCCACGTACCCAAAGTATTCAAACCCGGTACGCTCTGATACCAAGTTGTCACGCCCTCAAAATTAACCCATTATATATATATATCATAAACATGCTTTATTTAAAGAAGACAATTGATTAATTCATTCATCAGAGTATTACTAAATATAGCATTACATGTAACATCGAATAAAATGCCCTACAGGCTTACATCTTTCCAAGCCAACACTTGGATTCAAAAATATGAGTTCTAATCTCAATACAAGAAAAGCCCTAGGCTTGAATGTTTACATGTACAAATAAATATCAACTATTAACTAAAGATAGTCTTCTTCAATCCAGATGCCAAACCCTCCCAAGCTAAGTTCTTGGAGGTAGTTTATCGCCTGAACCTGAAAATGATGTTCCCATAAAGGGTGAGCCACAGCCCAGTAGAGATATACTAAACCACATATAAGCAATGAATAAAGCAATAGCATTCAACAGATGGTCAACCAAAATAATCAATTACTTCATTTTACAGTCTCATGACACTATTGACAAAGATACGTTTTACTTTCCAATTTTATCCATATGGCTCAGAACCTGGCCAAACTTACAACAGTGAATCACATATATCATATTCACATTCTTCCATTATCAACAACAAATGAGACTCAAGCTCATATCAAACACTTCATACTTCCAGATTGATACACATTTTAGTGCTGTATCAATAAAACACTTCTATATAAATAAGCACACATAAAAGTGATGCTAATGGAGTCCATCCCCTATCTCCTCCCAAACAAAATCCGGTTTAGAGGTCCATCCCCTATCTTCCCCTAAACCGTGGAGTACATCCCCTATCTCCTCCCACACACAAAACAATGTATGCAAATGCAATGCTCAATCAATACACATATTTTCTGTATTAATGCCATAGTCAAAATTAATGATTTAACCAATGTGATTAGTTTCAGTTATTCCTAATCCACATGCAATGTCTACAACAATCACGACTATCCTCCACCGATAGCCCAAAACAGTTATTTCTAAACTGAAAATAACCATGTCAACAATTCAATGGACAAATGATACCAATTACCCAATTATGCCATTTAATCAATAAATTCCCCAATTCCATGAATTTAACCCTCTTTTCCCAATTCCATGAATTACTTATACAAATTAATTCAATAATACAACTAGGGTTTTTCCCAAAATTTACCCAAGTATTCCCAACATATCAAAATACCAAAACTTAGAACAAAACCTATAAAATGGAGTAGGAAATCCCTACCTCAAAGAAAATAACCCGAATGGAGAAGATAGAGATAAATGCCCAAATTCCAATGTGCTCCAAATCACCAAATATTCAGATTAGAATGAAGCCCAAGCCGTCCTCTATCTTTCTAATGAAGGATCTAGGGTAGAAACACACCCTACGTGGATCAAATCTAAGAGAGAAGGTGAATAGGGAGAGAGAGAAGTCGGACCTAGGGTTTGGAATCAAAAAGAATGTGAAAAAGACTGATCAAAACCCGCTGTTGCGTATATAAACTGGACAGGCTCGCTCGAGCGAAGACTTGGTCGCTCGAGCGACCAGACACAGAGAAACTACGCTCGAGCCAAGGAAGCCTTGCTCGAGCCAACAAGCCAAAAGCTCGCTCGAGCGAAAGAAAGCTCGATCGAGCGAAGAACTCAAACCCTCAGGTCTGTAACCAGACACACGCTCGAGCGAAAGAACAATTGCTCGAGCGAAGAACGAACTAACTCGCTCGAGCGAATAAAAGCTCGCTCAAGCCAAGAATGCAAAGCTACAGGTCCAAACCAGAAACAAACTCTCGCTCGAGCTACCAAACCCCGGCTCGAGCGAAGAACCAAAAACAACAGCTCGCTCGAGCGACAAACGCCTCGCTCGAGCGAAGATCCAAAATACTGGACAGCAACACATGATTTCTAGACCCAACCAACCTGAAATAAACCTGCCCAACACATCCTATAATTCCAAATGAGAAATAAAGGACAACAACAACCGTTATACAATGACAGAATCTACGGAACCTAAGTCCGGATACAATAATCAAATGGGAGAAGACCGGGGTCGCTACAGATACCATGTAAGATTCTGAATAATTCTGTATATTCAATTGTGTATTTTGTTTACAAAGAGTGCATCAATTATATAGCCCTAATCTATGACAGAAAAAGGAAATACAAAGAAAAGGAAATTGCCTAATTCCTAATATACAATATATACAATATATATTGCCACAGTTGGCTCGAGTAATTAAACTTCTTTACACAGCATACCATTGTTGTTCACACCAAAACACCAAGACCTAGCAAAATTCCTATTCAAAACTCGATGCCTCTTCGATACCTCCTTGCACAAAAACAAAAATTGCTCTTTCGCTCAAACTGTTCAATTCTTTTTTTGGAAGTACTGCTAATGGGACTCCATTGGAGGTTTAGGTTAACGGCTTTGAAACTACAGCTCGTGAGAGTTCCCATTGATAAATAGGGTTTCAATGCGATATATGTATATACATATATATATTAGGGATATGTTCTCTAACAAAATTCAATAAAGACAAAACCATAATATATGTAATAAATAAATAAATAAATAAATAATTGGCATATTTTTGTATTTTTTTAGTATTTTTTTTTCATTTATTACAATTTTTTATTTTCAAAGTACGGAGTTTTAATGCAATATATGTCTATGTATGCATATATATTGGAGATATTTTCTCTAAAAAATTCAATAATGACAAATATAAATATAAAGATATAATAAATAATTGGCATATTTTTGTATTTTTTGTGTTAGTAGGTTAATTATATTTTTAATGTTTAATGTATGAATTTTGTGTTATTTTGATTTCAAATATCCAAATTGTGCTAATTTGTCAACAAATATATAAAAGATGTTTTAAAATGTTTCAATTTGATTATCTAACCAAATCGTTAAAGTCAATAGTGAATGTATAATTTTGAATATCAAAATGAAACATGTCCCGTATTTTAAAAATTAAAAGAGTAATTTATTAAATAAATTTCTACTTAAATGACACATATCACTTATTTTTTAAGTTAAAAGTATAACGTAAAAAATGAGTTTTCATATTTGCCATTAGCTTTAACCATGCATATAATAAAGTCTTCATATGATATGATATAAATATATTGTTCAAAAACCACAGTATACTCGTGTAAATTGGGTGTGAAATATAAAACAAAATCAAGCTCACAATGCACAAACCAAATTGACACAATTTTAATTGTTAATTATATAAACTAATTGCAAATTAAACAAATTACAACAACAAATGAATTTGGAAAAAAAAAAAAAAAGAAGGCTTACAAAACACTTGCAGAAAGGGAGACGAATGACGAACTAGGTTGAGCATTTCATATTCTCTCTTTAAGACAAAATCCTCATTCTCACGATACTTCAGAATACTAGCCATCTATCTCCAAGAGAAATTCTATTTTTACGTACCCTTTTCATCTTTGTGCACACACTTAATGAAACAAAATTTTAATGACAATTTTATTATGAAGCAAAATGACCCTAATGAATATCAAAACACTATGAAATCTAAAGCTTTGTTTGGCATTGGCTAATATAGCCAACTTTTTTGTGTTGGGACTTTTTTAGCCTGGCTTGGTTTGGATTTTTTGGCATGTTTGATTTTTGTGAGAGAAAAAGTGTAATGATTATAGGTTAGATGTGATATTTTGTCTTATTAACTTATTTAGCTTATTTTGTCATTTTGTACTTTTTTAGCCCCAAAATGATAGCCAAACCAGGGCTAAGTTTCCTCTATACACATCTTTTAAAAACAATAATTCTCAGTTCACATCTTTTGAGAAAATTTTTTTTTAAACTTCCTCTATTGTTCTTCTTTACTTGCTACACACTCTATTATCCTCTTGCTTGCTTGGGTAATACTCTAATATTACTTTACTCTCTAGGTTCTTAATACTCAAAAAAGTGTTCAGCTTATTTGGTTTTGGTTTCCAAAAAACTGAAACCAAATACACTGATTTGGATTCAATTTTCTAGAAATTGAATTTTTTATTTTTAGTGAATTTTTTTAAAGTTTAAGTAATTTTTTACTTTTTTAGATGCATATTACTTAGATGTATCTAAAAAGTAAAATATTTATAAAAAAAATATTTTAAAAAATAATAAATACAAAAGAATACCAAAAATATATTGAATTTATATATATATATATATATATATTTTATATTTTTGGTATTTAGTGAATTTTTAAAATTTTTTTTATACAAATATTATACTTTTTAAGTGTATTTATATCAGGTATGTCTACAAATTTTAAAAAAAATGCTTAAAATATTAAAAAAATTCAGTCAAAACAAAAAAAATACGAAAAACAAAAAGTTTCAATTTTCTGGAGAGTGAATTCAGAAAACTCAAACCAAACAAGTTGAATACTCTTTAATTTTTTTCATAAATGATCTATACCCTAACAAAACCAAAGTTCTGAAAAAGATTTTCAGCCTACACTTTCTGCTTTTCTCTTTTTGTTTGCAAACTAGAAATCCCTTCTTGTTCACGCTTATCTCACCTTCTATCATTATCATTACAAAATGGTTCATACAAGAATTAATGCAAACAAAAAAAAAAAAAGCAAAAAAAGATGACAAAAGATACTCATTAGAATAATAGAGCATCTTGGGTAATACTCCATTGTTCTTGCTTGCTTGGGTATGTTGGTGTGTTTACCGTGGTTAGGTGTTTCATAGTGGGTGGAAACCTATTTAGGTGATGTGTTTATAAGATTTGAGTTAGGACTATAATTGGAATATGTGATGTGTGGAATGAGAATAACAATGCCTAAACAAATTCATAAATGTGTGCATTGAGATATAATGTGCACAGAGATGTGTGTGGAAATAGTATTTCTCTATCTCCAGAGATGAAATGTGTTTGCAATCAAGTCACAATATAATGAGAAGATTGTCGACGAACCACAATTATGTATGTACTTACTCATTGGAAAATAAAACTGTAAGGTATGTAGAGTATGAAGTAGAGGAAGAGAAAGGAAGCGAATGAATAGTGACAATTTTTCGATACATAAAATGGCTAGAGGGATTGTTAACATATGGGCAATAAACATTTGTTTGGACGGGCTGAAAGTGGTTCTAAATGATTGTGATCAAAAAATTTCAAAGAGAAGTCAAAAAAATTATGTTTTGTGAGAGGGGGAAATTGAAGACATTAAATTCAAAATTCCAACTCAAATTGCAAAGGCGAGAAAAGCACGAAGAAGTTTAGGCCTGAAATTCTCGGGCAAAATACATGATTCTTGGAAGACAAGAAAAGTATGATGAAGCAAGGTGCAAATCCCGGTCCAGGGGGTTGGAACTTGAAAGGTTCAATGAACCCGAAAACCAAACGTGGTCAAAACACAAAAGTTTAAATGACCTCCAAAATCCATGCACTTAGCTTCACAATATTCTACGAATCTAGAAGTCACAACGTAAAGTGGGTTCCAGAGCAATGTGAAGTCTTGGAGCCATTTCGATAATGACACGTAGAATGGTAAGTTGCGATTGAAGTCAGTGACCCTTTCTTGAAGTTGTGGAACTCGCCGCCTATACCCAAAGCCTAGGTGGCAAGACTTGGGGGGTCTTCCGAGACTCAGCAAATCTTGTGGCAAGATGTTTTTTAAAACTACCCCTGATCCTATTTTGAGATGTTAGGAATTGTTGGATTGGTGACTAAAGATAAAGTATTGCCGATGTAATTCATAATGCTCTTGAACGGTCTATTATCCTCAACGAATTATTCGAGGGAAAGGCACAAAGTCCTCGAGGTTTACAATTACCTCGACTTGACAGTTAGAAAGAATCTTTTCCCTACGTGTTCCCTTGGGCACATGGCATCACTACAATCGATTGCTTAAACCATAAGCCAATCATGGGGGTGTATAAATACGTACCACTCATCAAAACTCCACGAAAAAAGAAATCACTTCATATCTCTTTCTTAGAGACTCACTTATAGGATCTTGAAGAGCTTTGGAAAAGTGAGAGCTCTTGAAGTCATTTATCTAACCATTTAAAACTTAATTATTTGATTTATTTTTAATATAAACCATTAATATATTTTTCCTAAGTAAAATCGATGAAAGAAAGGACATTAGGTCCATAAATTCAATTTTGATTTTTTTTTTTTTTTCCGGTCCAAAGGCCTACACTCTAAAATACTTTGTCCATAAGGACAAGGTTCTGCAAAATAACTAAACTACCTATGTGAATATATATATATGTTATATACATGAACCAAACCTAGCCCCCTATCTCTCTCTTCTCTCCTACAGTCGACTATCATGTCTCTTTCTTGTGATCATCGTCGTTGCCTTATCGTTGTCGCCTTATCACCATTCTTCACTTCCTCATTTTTTCTGTTCAACGCGCTGCAACCGTTGTCGATCTCCTCCTCTGTGGCTTCGGAGACACCACCGTAGTACCACCCGATGTCGGCTAATGATCTTTCTTTCTTGTCTTTCTCTTTGTGATGACGACGACGACTTAGATTTGGCCCTCCTTCGTGACATCGGACTTCGTTGCTTCAGATCTGGAGTTGTCGAAGCTTTGGTGGGCCTTTATTCGCAAGTCCACTTCAGTTCTACTTTGCAAGTGAACCCCTCCTAGTTGGCTTAAGATCTCAGTGGATCGATTAGCAATTCTTCAATCAACAGCTTTGATCTTTTTACCGATTCGCCTCTTCTCATGTCTCTGTCCGTGTCGTATCTTACTCCTATGAACCTGTCAAAACTACCATGAGTTCGATATAGACACACATAATATGCATCAATGAGCTAAGTTGGTTGTATTTTGTTTTTATTTATTTATTTATTTATTTATTTTGTGTTTTAATTATTGAAAGTTGTGAAAGTCACTGATTGATCATATCTAGAATTTCTTGTGAGCATATAGCTTGAATAGAGCATCTGCATGTTTGCAAAGAAAGACATGACTCCATCACAGATCAGAGTCATTCTTCGTGGCTCTAACGGTATTCCTCAAGTCAAGAAACTACAAACAGATAGATATTGAGAGAGAGAGAGAGAGAGAGATATGTGAGGAGATTGCAACAGATTAAAACAAAAAAAAAAAAACACATAAGACCTCTCTCTCTCTCCTCTCTTTTAGAATTATTATTATTATTATTTTTTACTACATTTGAGGTCAGTATTAGATCTGTTGTTGATAAAGATGATGATGATATGTTTTTTTTTTCTTCACTATTTTTATTGTTAATAGTTGATTGTTGGTTGTTGTTGATGATGATTATGAGGAAACATATTACAGTAGATAGGGTGAGAGAGTAAAAGATTCTAACAGATAGTGGATTCATGAATAGATATTTTTAAGAGATAAAAAAAATTAAATAGACAATTATTTTGAACAGTGGATTGATCTATTCAAAATGAGAATGAACAGATAAGTTAAAAATAAGAATTTCAATAGATAGAGAAAGAAAGAAAAGAGAGGTGTAAAAATTGAACAGAAAGGAAAAAAAATTGAATAGATAGTCAAAAAAATTGAATAGTTATGGAAAAAATTGAACAAATAAGGGAAAAAATTTGAACAGATAAAAAATAATTTAAACAAATAGATATAAATTTGAACAAATAGAAAAAAAAAGTCAATAGATAAAAAAAGTTAACAGATAAATTAAGGGGTAAAATTGGAAACAAAATGTCATTCAAAACAATAAAAAAGATTTCTCACGAAATTATTTCACAAATGATAAACCTCTGACCAACAAAAAATATACACTAGATCTAATGCCTTAAACACTCTCCAAATTGGATTTATTACCAATTTTCTTTGAAAAAATAGTATTTTGGCCATTAAAGTAAATGTTAGTGTACATAAAATGTCTAAAATATATTTTTTTAATTTAATGGCTAAAATATAATTTTTTTTCCTATCATACCGAAAATAGACAAATAATTTAAATTGAGAATAAATAAAAAAATTAGAACTTAAATTGAAAAAATAAAAAATTTAAGATGTATTTTGTTATAGACTTTTATTAATTTTTATAATTTTGTTTAATAAAGCCTTTTTTTTTTTTTTTTCAAAAACTTCAACCAGATATATTGATTATTATTTGACAAAGACCTCGTTTAGGAATTAAGTTGTTTTAGTTATTTTTTGATTATTTTATCCTGACTAAAAAGTTGTGTTTGAGAAGTTGGTTGTTCTATTTTTTTTTTTTAATTATTTTTTTTGTAGTTGATTTGATGGTTGTGAGAGAAAAAAATGAAATGATTATGGTTTGAATGTGACATTTTGTCCTGTTGGCTATTTTAGTATATTTTGCTTTTATTGATTATTTTAGCTTTTAACCTATTCCCCCAAACACTTCCAAAATTAGTAATGCTATGCACACAGAGGACCAAACACGGAACTAAACATATAAATTATTCATCCGGGCAGACGACTGGGTGGTCAATCGGCCAGAGTTTGTCGACTGCGGCTATTATCTTGTCAACCATAGTTGTTATCTTGTTGACCACGACCAGAGTTTGTCGACGGTGACTATCATTTTGTCAACCGCGACTGTTATCATGTCGACCGTAATTGTCATATTATCGACCGCGACTGTTATCTTGTCGACCGCAACTATCATCTTCTTATCTAGTCAACCACCAGGTCATCCGGATAAATAATTTTTGTGTTTGACTCTGTATTTGGTCCTCTTCGTGTGTAGCACCATTGCCCCCAAAATAGGATATGGGGTTGTTACTGTGCCCTTGACACAACAGTAACTGTTGTGCCTCAATTTGAGACTTATTGTAGACTTATTTTTATGATTCAAACCGTTCATTTTGTAGAGTTTATCGAGTACTTTATACATATCAAAAATTATATTGATCGGATAGCAGTCAAGGCCGGCTCTAGGATTTAGGGATCCTAAGGCGAATTTCGGAAATGGGGGCCCCTCTTACATTGAAAAAAAATTCATGAAGAAAACGATAAGTTACAACTTTTTTATTTGTTTGTAGCCATAAAAAAATTTACTTGCATATATAATCATTAAAATTATAAACAAAACAATTTAATGAAACAAAATTAGGGCAAAAAAAATTAGGAAAAAATTATTCAATTAAAACTAATAAAAACCTAGGTAAAAAAATTAGGGCAAAATTATTTATTCCACTAAAATCTAATAGATAAAGAAGGTAAAAAAATAAAGAAATTAGGGCCCATATATTGTATGTATTGTTCTTCTTGGGCCCAAACACTTTTTTTTTTAATATATATTTTCATTTTAATAAATATGGGTCAAACTACACTTATAAATAAATACGGATTAAACTGTACATGGACCCAATAAATTATTTTGGGACCCTTTAATTTGATCATTAAAAAATAAAAAAAATTGGGCCTATAACATTTAACTAAATTTGGGATCCTATTTTTGGGCCAAAAATTTGGGGCCTAAGGCACAGTCTTTACTGGCCTTAGGCCAGGGCCAGCCCTAATAGCGGTAGTTACATGATCAGATTCATACTTTTGATACTATTTTAAAAGAAAAACAAAATATATATTTTTTTATGATAAATGTAATCCGATCATATAGTTAATGATATCTAATTAATATTATTTTTTAACATGTTTAAAATACTCGACGAATCTTACGAATGAACAATTTAAATTATAATAAATTTCAAATCAAAACACAACAATTATGCGAGTGTTTGGAAAGTGAATTTTTTTGTAGGTTTTTTTATTTGTAAGATATTATTGGAGAATTTTTTTTTTTGTGTTTGGAAAGATAGTTGGATTTTTTTATAATTGGATGAAATGTTTGTGAGATAAAAAGTAAATGATTATGGGGTTTGATGTGATATTTTATTTGGATTGATTTTTTTTGATTTTGTAACCAATTTGTCTTTTAGTGGAAAAAAAAAAAAAAAAATCAAAAACCAAACTTCCAAACACCCCCTATTACTGTGCCCTCAGCTCAACATAACCAGTGTAAAGCCCGTAAAGGCTCAAATTTCAGCATTCGGATCCTCTAATCAATTGGCGCAATTATGTAGAGTTAGGAGAGCGGCAATGAATTGCCGCCCCTAGGGCTGAGAGAGAGAGAGACTTTCCTCAAAATCCAATTTCGATTCATCTCTGTTCCATAAAAAAACCCAAAAAATGAAAAACCAAAATCATCAAAAAGGCCCACCCAAACCCAAAGCGCGCGTGGCGCGTTCTTTCTTCTCCTTGGAGCGATGGGCTCTTCTGTAGCTCCTCCTCTTCTTGTTTTCTCTCTCGCATTCTTGTTCTCTATCCTTTCATGCTCAAGCGATGATCCTACATTCGAAGGTACTTTTTACTTCACACCTCTTTCTCTACTCAAACCCTATCTCTGTGTGTCTGTGATTTTTTTTTGAATTGATTTTGTAGAGATTTTAGGGTTATGTTGTGAAGTTTTTGTTTAATTGATTTGGTGTAGAGATTTAATCAATCGCGATCTTCAAGCTGTAGGATATAGGAGATTCATTTTTTATTTTATTTTTTTTGGTATGCTAATAGTTCAATTTGTAATTTGTGAGTGCATTTGCAATATGGGTTCTATATATAATTATTATTGATTTTTGAATAAAGATCCTTCTTGAATTCCTCTCAATAATTGTACTTTGTTTTTCTCATACACACTTACGCTGGAGATAAGCGTGTTCTAACCATTGTAAGACTATAATGCCTGACTTGATGAATGATATTGTAGGCTATGTAACTGCTAGGTTAGGGTCACACATTAGAGTCTTTAAGGAATTGGGCAATTGGGCAAGTATCACAATTATCACCCACAATATATATATATATATATATATTTTGATAAATACAAGGGTTAAATTCATTTTACCCCATGTGGTTGGGGCTTGGAGATCTCCCTATGATTCAAATATAGTCAGAAAACCCCATGTGGTTTTGGCCTAAAGTGTTACCGTTAGTTTTCCAATCCAAACTAACAGAAGGTGCATTACACACACCATTTTTTAGAGTAAGTTTGGTTTTTTGAAAAATTAACGTGAAATTAAGACGACAAAAAAACAAATTTACCTCCATTTTCTCCAAATTTAAAATTAGATTAATATGTTAATTAAATTAAATAAATTAAAATATTATTAAGAATTGATCTAAAATATAAAATATAATGAAGAATTGATTTAAAACATAATTAAATAAAATATAAAATAAATAATAATTAAGAATTGAACTAAAATATAATTAAATTAAAATTAAATTAACATGTTAGGAATTATAATAAATAATCAAATATTTAGGATTAATTATGATATAAAATATAATTAAATTAAAATTAGAATAACAAGTTAAGAATTACAATAAATAATCAAGAATTTATAATTAATTGTGATTTAATTAAATTAATGTTAGATATTATAAATTATGTGTATTAGAGCGGAGAGAGAGAAAATGACAAAAATATAGGGTTTGAGGTATTATAGTCATTTTACAATTATAGTTAACAGTGTTAACGGTTGCACTTTAATTCAAAACCATATGGGGGCTTTCTGGCTATATTTGAACAATAAGGGGGTCAAGTGCTCTGGCCTCAAACCACAAGGAGGTAAAATGAATTTAACCCTAAATACAATACAGCGCTATAGGGGCCACATGGCAGGGATAGAGAAAGGAGGAGGATCAAGGATGAAAGGGAGTCTGTAGGATCTTTAAAGAGGAAGAGATAGCCATTCAATAGAAGAAGAAGAGTGAGGGGAAGAACCTCAAGAAGAAACGGAAGGAAAAGTAAAAGAGATTCATAAAAATGAAATGTCTAGAAACAATCTGTTTATTAGTAGATAAGTCAATGCTAGGATATGTATTCTTAAGCCATCAACTTTTTCTCTATTGTAAGTTGAGTACACAGAAGCCTCTAATCTTCTTCTTTCTAGGGTTCTTTGTATTTACCTCATGTGAATTCTAAAGGGATGGAATTGAGAAATGCATGGTAAATGTACCTAATGTTAACCCCAAGGGTTTGGCCTAGTGGGTGCAGCTTGGGGGTGTGCTCCCTTCAAGGTCTTGAGTTCAACTTCTACTAAGTGCTATCAACTCCTTGGGGCCACGCCTGTGGGTTCTGCTCAAGATTTGTCCGATCTCTGTGGAGGGGGTGTTTTGCGTGGGTCTCGGGATTAGTTGAGGTGTGCGTAAGTTGACTTGGACACCCGGTCATCAACAAATAAAAATGTACCCAATGTTCAATTGTCTTAAACAAAATTTTGAAAAATTGGTTAATAGACTGAATTTAGATAAAGATGCTATTTCCTTTATGTCTGAAACCTTGGTATAGGTCTAAGTCGCAGTTCTATTTCATAGCATAAATATTGTTAAGAGCTCTATGGTATGAAAACCTATGAAGTATGGACACCTCTCCGGGGCTTGCGTATCAGTGTTGGACACATGTCGGACACGCTGTGGACACGTGTTTGACACTCTTGAGAGTGTCCCTTTCTTTTTTTTTTGAATTTTTGCAGCTGGACACTTTCCGGACACGTTCAAACACGTTTCGAACATTGCGGGGTGCAAAACATAATTTTTGAAGCTTGAAGTGGGGTCAAATTGTAAAAAAACAAAATTAAAACAATTAACCCAATTTGAAATCCTACAATCGAATTGATTGAAGAGAAGAAACAAGAGAAAGGGTTGCTCACTGCTCGTTGCCATATTGAAGGTAAGTACTTCGATTCTTTTCTTCTTCTTGTTCGTTTGATCTTCTTTTTCTCTTCTTCTTGTTCGATCTTCTTCTTCTCCTTTTTCGATCTTCTTTGAGTTTTTCGATCTATCTCTCTGTCGCTCTCTGTTTTTCTTCTCTCTCTCTCTCTTCTTCGCTATCTCTATCTCTATCTCTCTTTTTTTTTTTTTGTGTTGAATGTAAGGCCTCTCTCTCTCTCTCTTTCTTTTTTCTTCTTGAATGTAATGCTTTTCTGTCTCTTATTATTATTTTATTATTATTATTATTATTATTATTATTATTATTTTGTTGGCTGATTAGTTTTATAATTTTATTTGAAAGAACAAATTAGTTTTATTTGAAGGGAAAAAAAAATTATAGTTGAAATTGCTGAAATTATTAATTTTAATGGTGTGTTTATTAGTTTTATTATAGGACCAATTTTTATGCTGAAATATAAAGTGTTTTTTTTAAATATAATTTTAATAGTGTCATTTTGTATTTTTAATTACCTTTCAATATTTTTTTTAATAATTTTATGACATATAATATATAAATTCAATTATATATATTGAACGTGTCCCCAACGTGTCATGTCCTCTATTTTTTTAAAATTTGTGTATTTGCGTGTCCGCATGTCCTTGTCTGTGCTTCATAGACGAAAACAAACAAGTTTGTGACGTTGAACTGGACTTCCGATAGATAAGATAAAATCGAAAAATACAATATACATGTGTGTAAAAATCGATGTATTATTGATTGATTCTATGTTGTTATGTTTACAATTCCTATATATAGAAGAGAAGAATAGGTAGTAGGTGGAGTAGGTGAAGTGGAGTAGGTGAAGTGGGTGGAGTAGGTGTAGTGGAGTAGGTGAAGTGGGTGAAGTAGGTGATAGGTTTTAACAGCCCCCCGCAAACTCAAGGGGGATAGGAACTAACCAACTTGAGTTTGGAGAGAGTAACAAAACAAGAAAATACATAAAAATAAAAGAGGATAGGAGACACTGTATGGTCGTGTCAGACCGTTGGTGAAGACACTGGATGGGTGTGTCATAACGTTGTAGAGGACACTGGATGGTTGTGTCATAACGTGGTAGAGGACACTGGATGGTTGTGTCATAACGTTGTAGAGGACACTGGATGGTTGTGGCAGACCGTTGTAGCAGATAAAGTCTGGACAGTTGACGAGGTCACACCGGATCGATGGAGAAGCTAACCGGAATCAATGTCGGGACAGTTTATGGGGTCATGTCGGACCGTTGTAAAATACACTGTATGAAGGTGTATATAGGCTGCCCAAATATATATACATGGATATATATATCGAGCCCTCAAAAGTCGCGCCCTCAAAAGGCGCGCCCACTTTATCAAAAGATGTGCCCGACAGAAATCATCGAGCGGCGAGCCATCAAAAGGCGCGCCAGACACGCGGCGAGGCACGTGATCGACAGAGCGCGTGTCGGCCTCTTCGTCATGGTCTTTATAAACCGAAGCGGAGGCTGAGGCTGGGAAGCATAACAAACCAGTTGAAACCTCTGCATTCTCGGAGAGCTGGTCTCTAAGAGCTGCAAATCTTGAAACACTCTGTAACCAACCCTGTCTGACAGTACCAATCGGTAATCGCTGCTTCTCTGAAACACTTAGCAACCCAAAAACATGGCCTGTTCTTCCCGTTTAGCTACCCAGAACATGGCCTCTTCTTCCCGTGGTCTGCTCACTCTCTTTCCCGACCTCAACGAGTCAACTAGAGAAATAATTGGTGCGGTGGCCCGTGAACCTCAACCAAACACCTCTGGTTTTGCTCCGTTGAACTTTCCGATGCGGTCGGTGGAGCAAAAAATGGCAGTGCAAACGGATATTGAGGCCAATTAGTATACATTGAAGTCATGTGTGGAAACCATGACGGCGGTCACAAACTTGTCGCACCGGCTTCAGAGTAGGACAAATGAGGTGCAGCAGTTAAACGCCCAGCTGGCTCTGCTCCAGCGCATGTATAAGGATGCGCGAGCAGAGATAAGTGTGCTAAAAGCGGAAAATAAGGAGCTGAAGCGGAAGGCCACCGTTATGTTCCGATTTGGAGGGCCGCCATATGCTGCAGTGGAGGAGCAGGGAGTAGTGATCGTGCCCAGTGGAGTGGGAAACACGGAGGCAACACCGTCAAGGGCCGCCCAGGACGGAGGCAAGAAGAAAAGACCGGCGGCAGAGTAGAGAAGAAAAATCCCGCCTGTGGATGTGGTGGTTGTGGTTTTGGTTGTTTGTTTGTTTGTTTTTTTTTTTTTTTGGCTGTAAAATGGTGATCGGGGTTGATCCCGGCATGAAGAAATGACAAGTTTGTGAAATGAAAACGAGTTGGTTGTGAATGGATTTTTTTTTTTTTTTTTTTTTTTTTTTGCTATTGGAATAAAAATAAAATAAAATAATAAGAGAATGGAAAAAGAATGATACTCACCAACTGAGTTGTAGAATATTGAAGTATTGATGAAAAAGAAAGATAGAAAAAATAAAAATAAAATAAAATAAAGGTTTGTGAAAAATCATTATATATATATATTGATGAATCAGTAGACATAGGGTGAGTGAAGGATAATAGTGTGGGTAATATATTATAATAATAAAAGATATATATGCTTTGTCCCCTGAATCGGTAGATATATGGTGAGTGGAGTGCAAAAGGTGAAGGAAGGGGTTGGAAAGTGGACAAAGTGGTGGATCCTGGAGTAGAGAGAGAGAAAAAGGGACCAGAGAGAGAGATAGTGGGTTGATTAAAAAAAAGATTGTGGGGTTGAAAGTGGGTTCATTCATCAACTTCATGGCCTCAATGATGCATAGAACCTGTCCCTTCTGTACTTTGTCTCCAACCTTAACAAGCGGTGGTTTCCACGCATCATGCCTCCACTGATTTAGAGGTGCAGCTGCTGAAGCACCCTCAGCTCCAACGCTCTCCATAAAGACGCCCCTCAGTAAACAGTCGAGAGATAGAAAAGTGTTTTTGCGATTGAAGTAACAATGGTGACGATCAAAGCCGTTAAAGCTCGCCAGATCTTCGACAGCCGTGGAAATCCAACCGTCGAAGTTGATGTCATTTGTGATGATGGAACTTTTGCTAGGGCTGCTGTTCCCAGTGGTGCTTCCACAGGTGTTTACGAAGCTTTGGAATTGAGAGATGGGGGTTCAGATTATCTCGGAAAAGGCGTCCTCAAGGCTGTGAATAATGTGAATTCAATCATCGGACCTGCATTGATTGGCAAGGACCCAACAGAACAGACCAAAATTGACAACTTCATGGTGCAAGAACTCGATGGGACAGTTAATGAATGGGGCTGGTGCAAACAAAAGCTTGGCGCAAATGCTATATTGGCAGTTTCACTTGCTGTATGTAAAGCAGGAGCTATGGTGAATAAGATTCCCCTTTACAAGCACATTGCGAATCTTGCTGGTAACAAAACTTTGGTGCTACCTGTACCTGCATTCAATGTCATCAATGGGGGTGTTGGATTAGTGTAAGGTTCGGCCTGAGAAGAACATGAAGCAGCCAAGGTGAGTGAGGCTATCGGTGATGATGGCCCGGTTGTGGAGTTGCAGCGGTGGTGGCTTGACAGTGGAGTAGAAGAATCTGCCATTGAAGAAGAAACTAGGGAAATTTGGGTTTGTCCGGCGGGCGGCCAAGGCGAGATTGCCGCCCGCCGGTGGAACGAAAATACTAGGTTCTTAACCTTGCTCTGATACCATGTAAAAATCGATGTATTATTGATTGATTCTATGTTGTTATGTTTACAATTCCTATATATAGAAGAGAAGAATAGGTAGTTGGTGGAGTAGGTGAAGTGGAGTAGGTGAAGTGGGTGGAGTAGGTGTAGTGGAGTAGGTGAAGTGGGTGAAGTAGGTGATAGGTTTTAACAATGTGGCTATGTGCGCCTCATGGTAGGGATAGAGAAAGGAGGAGGACCAAGGATGAAAGGTAGTGTGTAGCCATTTAGTAGGAGAAGAAACACAGGAAGAAAAATAAGGAAAAGGAAAGAGAATTCATCAAAAAGAAATGTCTATAAACAAACCATTTATTAGTAGACAAGTCAATGCTAGGGTATATGCTAAGATGCTAGGACATGGACACGAGACATAGTGATTTCGAAAAAATGAAGACACAGACACGGCGGGGACATGACAATACAAATTAATTATATATATATATATATGTAGATTAATATTACATTTACAAACAATTAAAATTAACAAAAATTAATACTAATGCAAAATAATAAAAAAATCACTCTTTTTTTTTTGTGATAAATAAAGTTTATTGCTTGTAGCATCAAGATGATTGAAAAAATACAAAATGTGCCTTGAAAAGGGGAAGACTGCATAACCAATCAAATCATTCAAGAAATCAAAAAAATGAACAAATCTAGGTCTACCCTCATTGTAACCCAACTATACAAAACTACAAAAAACCTATTTTCTAACCACGAGACAGACCGAGCCACCCCCTGAAAAATACGGCGATTCCGTTCCAATCCAACTAGCGACATTGAGCACAATGGGGCCATGGCCTAAGCCTTCCGCTGCCTCCCAATCTGACCCCCTCCCTAACTCCATAGGACCGCCATCACCCCCTTTTGCTGAACCCCAGCAATTCCAAAAGTAGAGAAGATAAGCACCCACAAACAATAAGCCACAGGACAATGGATAAGCAAGTGATTCACAGACTTTGCATTACCATAACATATACAATACCAGTTTACTAGAAAATAACGATGGTGAACCAAATTATCAATAGTTAGAATTCAATCAAAAGCTACCGTCTATGCAAAAAACGCCACCTTAGATGAACACTTGTAACCCAAACACGATGCCAAAGAAACTCCCCCTCCACACCACTAGACAAAGCCTGGTAGAACGACAAAATCGAGAAAACACCTTTTTGCACCTGACCCCCCCACATCAAGATGTCCTCCCTCACCTCCCTAAACCCGTACCCTGTACAATAAACTCCGTAAATCCACCAATTACCCAACCTCCCAATCCTGAACCTGCCGGCGCAATATAATATCCCAAACCACCGCACCTCCAACTCCATCTAGATAAGATGCCACCACAGCCTCCTGATCAATGGCAATATGAAAAATCAATGGAAAACAAGACTGCAAAGAAACCTTACCACAACATTGACATCTATTAATTATTTAAATTTAAGCAAAAAGTAATAGTCATTCAACATTCAACATCCAACATGCATAAAAAGAACTAAGAAAAGGGGATAAAAAACTAGTTGGGGTGTCCCTTGAAAAAGAAGTAATTAAATAAAGGGACACATGAGTCCCCTCTGTGTTCCTCTCTTTGACACTGCTACAACACATATTTTGGAGTATTGGTGCTTCATAGTGTATATGTTTTTAAGCCAATTAGATTCATGTATTTGATTATTTATTTATTGGAATTAATGTTATGCTCATGCTTTATTATTTGAAATGTCTTCATCTAAGAAGCAGGGACATAGACATGGATACGCTGACATGACAATTTTTCAAAATTTTAGGACACGGCATGTTGGGGGATACATGAAAAAAAATAATGTTTTTATATATTTATGTCATATATATTACAATATTCATGAATTTAGAAAATACTAAATCAATATTGTGTTTTATTTTTTTTAAATTTTTTATTGGATATGATTTATTTATAATAAACTATTTGTTTATTTATTTTCTTGGATTGGTTTGCAATATAGTTTTTTCCTCATCATGCTTTGACATGATGGGCTTGATTTTTAAACCTGCTTGATGTAGTCCAAGTAGAAAGCCATGCACAATGAATTGGGTCTGTGGCATTTTAGAATAAAACACCCACAAAGCCTATAACAATGTACAACAGACCAACAAAAAGAGAGCCTACCCCATTAAGTGGAAAAAAAAAAAAAAAAGATTCTGAACCCAGGATGCCTCTGTCGAAGAAGACGAAGTTGAACCAGGTAAGTATGCTTCTTCTATACTGTTATTGTCTCTTGTGTGACTTCTTCCTTCATCTCTTTCTCTGTGAATCACAGATCTAGAGTTCCTACAGGTAGCTTGAACAAAATCAGTGATTTTTTTATTTTATTTTTGGCCATCATCGTGTCCAAGAAGTGTTCAGAGAGTGTTGGAGGTGTGTCCAACAACTAAAAGAAGTGAACAAAAGTGGGATAGAAGAGAGGGCATGTCTGACATGTGTTTGCCGCGTGTTCGAACTTGTCTGTGTCCTAGACGTGTTGGACACTAATACATTAGGCTAGATGGAGTGCATGTGCTTCATAGGTTTTCATATATAATGGATGTGATTCATGAGATGAATGTTTTAACCTCATGGTTATATTAAATGTGCTTTATGTAGGTAAAGGAGTTTCATTTACATGAGATCTCCAAAGTTTTGTAACTTGGAAATTTCACAGTTGTTAATAGAATTAGGGTCTCTATTAGGTCAACAACAACATAATTAACTTTTATGTGGGTGGTTGGGCTTGTCCAACTAGAACATGGCATTTTCAGAATATGTCACTTCAAAGGCTGAATTTGTGGTTCATTTGAGTAATGTGGTGTGGGAAATACTAATTTAAGGGATGTGTTACATGATGTCTATCATGGAATTCCTAGAACATGTCATTTCTTTTCTAGCTTAATTTTGCTACTTACTTCCAATGTTACCTTTTTTTGTTGGTAATATATTTTTTTTTTGATAATTAATTATCCCTAAATGTTAATAATACAGGCATTGATTTGGAAAATCCAGTTATTGATGTCACTCCATCTCCTCTCACCGGTTATACATCATCTTCTCATGGTTCCAAAGATGTTTTATTGTGTGAACGTGTTCGAGTTGTTGGTCAGTCAAGATTGAAACTTGGGAGTTATGCCAGTGCATATCAGGTTAAATTGGTCCCATCTGCAGTAATTCCTGAGAGACTGCACAACAAAATTCAGATTTGTTTTCACCAGTAAGTGAAATGTCCTTGAATTTTGACTCTTTAACACCCACCCTCTTTCTCTCCTTAATACTCTGTGTTACATGGACTCGGGTACAAGTGTCGGGTGCGGGTATGTATTTAGGGGTCAGACTCGGCAAACCTTTAAATGAGGGATACGCGAGTACATCTAAAAGGTACCCAAAATTAGACACGGATACGTGGATACTGCTAAACATGGATGTATCAATTAAAATATTATGTATTTTTTTGATAAAGTTACAATAATTTATGGCTCAAAATGATTACATATTTTTATGATGATGCTACACATTTGTAGTTAAAAAATATTGAATAAAAATTATATGTAACGTTATTAAAAAAAATGAATAATTTATTTTCCATGGATATAAGTTAAATTCCAACACCTTAATTAGTATTAGTCCCAAACATGAGAAGCTCATGTAAGACCATCTCCAATGCTGCATCTAATATTTCATCAAATTTAAATTTGATGAAAAACGGCAACTGTTTAACCTCTAACCCTTTCATCAAACTCATATCAAATGAGGGATGAACCAAAACTTTCATCAAATGGAGGTTTTCATCTTTCATCAAATTTAAATTGTTATTGTTGGGCTAGACATCCTCCCGGATGTCCACCCACGAGCAACTTTGATAGCCTTTTTTGTTCATGTCCGGACGACCTCTAGGACATTTGCCCGGATGTCCTCCCGGACAACTGGGGATGTGAAAAAATCTGATAAAAATTCTAGTCTTAGTATTAGAGTGAACGGTATCATACCCTTGTTGTGTTGTGTCATGTCGACACGGGTACCTCTCAAATTACGAAGAGTCCGTGTAACGTAGCTGATACTTCAACGCGATAGTTATGTTGATTGAAAATAGTATCTCACATAGAAAGTGTTTTGTAGGAATGCTTCACGTGGTTTATGTCAATGTGAAACCGAATGGAAAACTGTCCACAAGGAGCTTTGGAGCCCTGTAATGTCACCTTATGAGGACAGATATGTTGATGTGAAGTTTGTTGATAAAATTGCTGGTTATGTGACGGTAACAGTTGATAAAGGTCAGGATTTATCTCCTGGTGCTTGGGTTTAATTTATCTGTGTCTGTCTCCCTCCCTCCCTCCATCTTTTGATGTTTGTCTTTGGCTTTTGTTGTTTGTGCAGAGTTTCAAAGATGGCGTCTCTTTTGTCTTGCTTTTGGTTTTGTTTTATTGCTGTTGGCACCAGTGGTCAGCAGTTGGGTTCCCTTCTATTGTAGCAGTTCAATGGCTGTTGGAGTTTTTCTTGTCATTATTATCCTTCTTTTTCAGGTATTTGGATTTGATGTGCATTGTATAGTAGTCTTTTTCTTAAAGAAAAATAATCTGTTGCCTTTTATTTTGCTCTGTATTCTCATATGGTGCTACTTATTCTTCACCAGCTTTCAATTTCTATCACATAACAAAAATCAAAGTTGTTGGCCTGTTTAGTTGTACAGAAATCTGGAAATGTTTTCAACATGAAACCTTTTGACAAAAAATATGGTTGTAGAAAATACAGGCATTCACTGGTAATATTGGCGATATGATCCATAACAATCAAAAATCTTATAACCTCTGTGGATTTAATATTTTCATGGTCTCTCCAAAGGAGAAGAAATGATGAGAAGTAAAAACAGGGCTTAGATTTTTGTCCTTCTCCAGCTTTAGAATTAAATGATGAAGAGGATGGAAAAGTCTTCTTGTCTCTGTATTGCATAATTTAGAGTGGCACTTCTTGAAGATACAATGAGTAATAGTTGTTAACGTTGACCAATTAATGTTCCTGTAAAGAGTGATCTGATTTGGGTCCATGGTGCCAAAAAGAAAAGAGGAAGGTCAAGAGTGGCATAGGATGGGACTATAAAAAACAAAAAGGAAAAAAAAAAGAAAAAAGAGTGACCTAGGATGGGGCGGTGACAAATTACATGATTGCTTCAGACTTAATTAAGAATATGGATTGGAATAGAGTGGATAGGAGAAAACAAATTCGTGTACCTGAAGCCAGTTATTTGGGGCTAAGTGATGTAGAACAACCGGAAAAGAACAATGGTAATACCGGAGAAAGAGAATAAACCACACAGAAAACAAAAACAAACCCTAAAATACTCAAATACAACTCTCAGTTTTAAATACTCATTCAACGCTGAATAATCCTCCTACATAAAGGTCTAGTTACCCTTCTTATGAGAGGAAAACTTAGCATTATGACTTGTGTTAGATTCATTATTCTTTGTTGGAAATGGGAAGAAAATAATTTTGCTAGGATATGGCTGAATTCTTTGGGATATCACAACTATAAATATTTAGATTTAGTCAATACTATAGAATATGAAAGTTTATATTTAGAATCAAAATTAGTAGCTAATCAGTCCTCAGAATCAGTAGCTAATTAGTAGCTAATCAGTCCCTAATTTTATGCCTTGTATCTCCTATGAATAGAGGTGCTGTGTACATTGTTTAAGAGATGAGAATAAGAAATATTATTCTTTCTAGCTTTCATGGTATTAGAGCTAGGGACTTATTCTCCGACCCTTCTGAGCTAATTCTAGAACCTGCTAGCTGTCCACCACCATGCCAGAAACCACATCCGAATCCACTGTTACTGCTTCATCGAAAAAGATTGAGAAACATGCCTCCAACACTGATTCTCACTCGGTGCAAATCACTAGCATTAAACTCAATGGTGATAATTTCCTGCGTTGGTCTCAGTCAGTCCGGATGTACATTCGGGGCTGAGAGAAGATTGGATTCTTAACCAGCAAAAGAGGACTCGGCGAATGCTACCTGGGAATCTGGGATGCTAAAAACTCCATGGTCATGACATGGTTAGTGAATTCCATGGAAGAAGACATCAGCTCCAACTGTATGTGTTATCCAACAGCCAAAGAACTCTGGGATAATATCACCCAGATGTATTCGGATTTGGGAAATTAGTCACGAATATATGAGTTGACAATTAAACTTGGTGAAATTCGTCAAGGAGAGGACAATGTCACTAAGTACTTCAATTCTCTGAAAAGATTGTGGCAAGATTTGGACATGTTCAATGATTATGAGTGGAAGTCAACCGAGGGCTGCAATCACAACAGAAAGATGGTGGAGGATCACCGTATCTACAAATTCCTTGCCGGCTTAAACATCGAATTTGATGAAGTCAGAGGGAGAATAATTGGCCGCCAACCTCTGCCTCCTATTGGTGATGTCTTTGCTGAAGTTAGGAGAGAAGAAAGCCGTAGGAATGTGATGCTTGGGAAAAAGGGAGCTGCTGCACCTGTGGAACACTCAGCCATGATTGCATTGGATGCAAGCGCAAACAAGGTTTTTAAACCACGGTAGAATGAAAAATCTCGAGTATGGTGTGATTATTGCAATAAACCATGCCATACCCGGGAAAACTGTTGGAAGATCCATGGGAAGCCTGCAACTTCGAAGAGCAGCAAATCAAGTGACAGACCAATTCATGCATCCTTCTATGCCAATGAGGTTGAAACAAGTCTGTTCAGTAAGGAGCAGATGGATCATCTTCTTAAACTGCTAAAATTCAATTCTTTATCGAGCACTTCTAGTGGTTCTCTTGCACAAACAGGTAGCAATCCTTATGCTCTATCTTGTAGTCAAAATTCTATGCCTTGGATCATTGATTCGGGGGCATCTGATCACATGACTTCTTTCTCTTCTTTATTCAATACTTATTTATCTTGTTCTGAAAGTGAAAGAGTTAGGATTGCTGATGGCAGTTTCTCACCCATTGTAGGAAAAGGTCAAATAAAAATTTCAGAAAATATTACTCTTCACTCTGTCCTTCATGTTCCTAAATTGGCTTGCAATTTGTTGTCTGTCATTAAATTATCCAAAAACTCTCATTGTCGTGTTGTTTTCTTTGACTCATTGTGAATTTCAAGACCAAAACTCGGGGAGGATGATTGGCAGTGCTAGAATTGTCAATGGTCTTTACTACTTTGATGGTGACATATCCAACAATAAAACAAGTCAAGGCTATGGTTGTAGTATTAGTTCAATTTCGGCTCATGAGCAAATAATGCTTTGGCATTTTAAGCTAGGACATCCCCGTTTTTCATATCTTAAACATTTGTTTCCTAACTTGTTTAAAAATTTGGATTGTTCGTCTTTTCAATGTGAAAGTTGTTATTTATCTAAAAGCCACGAACTACTTATCTTACAAAATCCTACCATGCCTCTAAACCATTCAACTTAATCCACAGTGATGTGTGGGGTCCCGCCAAGGTTACCACCATGACTGGTGTAAAGTGGTTTATAACTTTTATAGATGATCACACTCGACTTTGCTGGGTTTATTTGATGAAAGACAAATCTAAAGTAAAAAACGTGTTTCAAGATTTTTACAAAATGGTTGACAATCAATTTCATTAAAAAATCAGTATTTTTCGATCTGATAATGGAAAAGAGTACTTCAATGAATATATAGGGAATTTTTTAAGGGAAAAAGATGTTTTTCATCAATCTACATGTCGTGACACTTCTCAACAAAATGGTATTGCCGAAAGAAAAAATAGCATTTACTGGAAGGAGCCCGAGCCATAATGTTTTCTATGTATGTTCCCAAATATCTATGGGGAGATGCCATTTTGACAGCCTCTTATTTAATTAACAGAATGCCTACCTGGGTTTTGTAATATGTCACACCCCTAGAATATTTCAAAAAAACCTTTCCTGATTGCAGAATTAATTCAGATTTGCCTTTAAAAATTTTTGCCTGTACTGTATTTGTTCACATACCTAGCCAATTTCGATCCAAACTTGATCCTAGAGTAGAAAAATGTGTATGCTCCAAACGAAAGAGGCTACAAGTGCTATAATCCTCGAAGAAAAAAATTCGGGTTAGTATGGATGTCTCCTTTTTTGAAACTCAATCCTATTTTAC